>NC_133170.1:19912500-20537500 GCF_040802235.1 Manis javanica | reverse complement strand
TGGTGGTCTCGGCCTCAGTCTCACTGTCCCTTTGTCTAGCACCTGAACTGTCCTTTAGGCCAAAATCTCATCAAGATGTAGAGTCATCAGGTCCAGAGTCCTTTCCTGTCAGGTGGTTATGTCAACAACTCCTCGTCCGCCAAGGCACTCCCTGGGTGGGTGGGGAAGGAACCGTTGGTTGGCAAGGAGGGGCGGGGAGGGGAGACGCCGCCCTCGGGACTGACTGGAGAGGGTGGGATGTGGAGAGGGAAGGTGGGTGCGGGTGACCTGGGCAGGGCCTGGTCCTTCCCTCACGTGCTGCCCTCGTGTCAGACAGGCTTCTTCCTCCCCTGCGTGGGTGGTACAGAGGGGACGCCCTGTCTCCCCTTCCCACAGCACACGGGTGGGGGGCAGGCAGCTCAGACTTCCAGTCTGTGTATCTCAAAGGTTGCCCATACTGAGGCTCCTTTACCTTCTTTTTCCTCTTGTTTCACATTCCGTGCGGCCCTGTAGAGGTGGAACGTGCCCCATTCTTTGCTCCATGCTCTGCATGTGGTAGGGAAGATGGTGGTGTGACTTCTGGGGGGCAGGGTGCAGGTGACAGACCCCTGGTGAGGAAAGGCCATGGCAGTGAGGCAGATGTCTGTCTGTCTCTTCTACTGTGGTGGGGAATATGTCTGTTTCTCATTTACCACTGAGTCTCCAGAACAGTGACTGGCACTTAGTGGTGCTCAGTAAATACTGGTTGAATGAATGACTCTAATATACAAAAACATGAAATTTGGAAAGCCAAATTTCATTGAAAAGTTAGGAAAATAGGTTTAAGCTATAAATTATTAAGTTGCTTTATTCTAACACACCACACATATAATATCCAAAAAATATATAGTATTCATTTATATATGTAGGTATGTGTTATACTGCATTTTTATATACCTATACATAATTTTTTCCCAATTGCTGTGTGAACAACACAATGCTCATACAGTAACTATCTCAACTACCTGGAATGATGGCTCTGTATCTTTAAGAGAAGTAGGTGTCCAAATTCTGTCCACACTGAGAAAGATCGTCATTTGTCCTGGACAGTCACTGAGCAATGACTCATTTTGTATCCCCCTATGCTGTTCTCTGCCTTGTGCCTTGATTGTGAAGACACAGGATGGGAGGAGAAGGGAGAATGTTCTTTCTTCTTGGGTTGGTCACAGCGTCCCGTAGAGCTATGAAGAGCCAGAGAAATCTTGTTGATAAGCATTTATGGGCAAGTCGTGAAGAAATTCTGTTTTTATTGCCCTCTGGAAAGAGGCAGGATTCAGCAAATGTTCTATACCCTCTCTTGCTTCTGAATCCATGCTATCCCCTTCCTCTGATTTCTTTCTGCACAGTTTCTCCCTATTTGGACAGAGGCGATTGAGATCTTTCACTGGTGTGTCTCTATGGTGGGGCTCCCAATGAGCCCTCCCCTCCTGTAACTCTGCCCAGCCCTGACCGTATTTCTCTTCTAGTCAAGTCAAAACTTTTTACAGCTGAGTAATCTTATCAGGAAAAGAAAAACTAAAGCAAAAAAAAAAAAAAACAAAACCAAAAACCAAAACCAAACAAAAATAATCCATGCACACATAGCAGACAACAGGGCAGAAGGAATAGTGTCATAGAAAACTTAGAGACAGTAAAATAATTCAGAAAAAAATTACGGTTGGCTGAGAAACTGTTAAAAACCATTTGGCAATTTTGAATTTGAACTTCTTTCCTGACACTGACTTTAGATTTGAAAACCATCCATTTTGAGGAGACATACCAACTCCTTTCTTTCTTCCCATTTCCCAAGTTGTCTTCCCACCTGCGCCCTAAACTCCTAGGAATTAGATTTCTTGGGGTTTGGAAGTCAGCCAGGTCTAAAATTGACATGGAGGTTGTGGGAGCAGAGAAGGTAGCAGGCCAGGGAGACTGAGGACAGATACTTAGGAAGCGAATGGCTATAGAGCCAGTCCATTTCTGATTACCCGCCAGTGGGAGGGCAGATCACCTGCTTTGTGTGACCCCCCTGGGTGCTCCTGTCCTTCGCGGGGCTGAGCTAAGGGAGTGGAATCAGGAACATAAACAGCTGCTTGATGGGGCCTGTGATGAGGGAGAGAAGGAAGAGGGGAGAAGGGGAGTTTGAGAGAGAGAGAGACAGAAAAAGGATATCTCAGATTGCAGTTGAAGGCCAGCTAGAACTCACTTGAGAACTAGTAGCTGCAGGAGTTAACAGCATGGATCCTAGAGTCGGATAAGCTACTCAAATCTCCTGTGATTTCCTGGCTGTGTGATGCTGGGCAGGTGCCTTGACCACCCCCTGCCTCAGGTTCCTCAATGTAAAAGATGGATAATAATTTTTGTGTCACAGGGTTGCTATGAAATTAAACTCATGAACAAATATGAAGGGTAGTTAGAAGAGTTTCTGATATAGTAAAAATGAGCATTAGCTATTGGTAATAGTTGTTCTGAGGTCACCCGCTGTTTTTTGCGTTATCCAGGGCTGCCCTCCCTATAGGTAGTTGTTAAGAGCTCATGATGATGGGGAAGATGTCCTCCATCACCTTTTGGACTTAGTAGAGCCGTCCTTACATACCTTAAGGAAGGAAAGACCCTTCTAATAAGCGACAGCAGACCTAAAGGAGAGGACCTGGTGGCCGAGAGGTTAATGTTTGGCTTTCTGTAGAGAAACCTACAGCTCAGATAACCCCTTTCCCACGAGACAATGGGATACTTAAACAAGTAATGGCTGAGACAGGACCTTGTGAGACCTTGTGATTGATAAATTATGGTTAAAGTGTTAACTTTATGTTCTGATATTTCCATGTTCACTAATTCCCAAGAAAACACTAGCCCCTCAGGAACCCCGACGAGTTATTTATGACATAATTTTTTGAAATGAGATTCTGAAACCCTTCAATCGAGCACTGGGTCCTCAGGCTTTGGGGTAAATATTAATATGGTTAAATTGCAGGGAGGGAGGTATGAGATTTTTCCCTTCTCTTCATCGGCCTTTAGAATTTCCCTCAGGAGGTGGAGAAAAGTTAGTACTTTATCTCATGCAGTAAGTTCAGGGGCCAAAACCGTACCTGAACTTGCACAAGTTCTTCCTAGTCACGTTTGGCCCTCTGGGCCTAAGTTTGCTAGGAGAGTCATCGTTCCCTCGCACAACTCTGCTTTCCCGCAGGACGAGAATGGCCGCCACAGCCCCCAGTGGCTGCCGCTCGGGTCTGGAGGCCAGGTACTATAGACTCTGTGATACCAACCAAGTTTGGGGCATCGTCCTAGAAGCGGTGGCTGCAGCGGGGGCCGTGACCTCGGTGGCCTTTATGCTGGCGCTGCTGATCCTCATCTGCAAGGTGCAGGACTCCAACCGGCGGAAAGCGCTCCCGACCCAGTTCCTCTTCCTCCTGGGTGTGCTGGGCCTCTTCGGCCTCACCTTCGCGTTCATCATCACGCTGGACGGCAGCACCGGAACCACGCGCTTCTTCCTCTTCGGCGTCCTCTTCGCCCTGTGCTTCTCCTGCCTCCTGGCTCACGCCTTCAGCTTGACGAAGCTGGTCCGTGGGAGGAAGCCCCTGTCCTTGCTGGTGATGCTGGGCCTGGCCGTGGGCTTCAGCCTGGTGCAGGACGTCATTGCGATTGAGTACGTCGTCCTCACCGTGAACAGGAGCAATGTCGCAATCTTCTCTGAGCTTCCTGCCTCTAGGCGCAATGAAGACTTCGTCATGCTTCTCATCTATGTGCTCTTCTTGATGGCGCTGACCTTCCTCACGTCCAGCTTCACCTTCTGTGGGTCCTTCTCTGGCTGGAAGAGACACGGGGCCCACATCTACCTCACCACTCTTCTCTCCATGGCCATCTGGGTGGCGTGGATCACCCTGCTCTTGGTTCCTACCCCGGGCCCCAAGTGGGATGACACCATCCTCAGCTCAGCCTTGGTTGTCAATGGCTGGGTTTTCCTGTTGGTTTATGTTGTACCTGAATTTCAGCTACTCACAAAGCAACAGAACCCAATGGATTATCCTGTTGAGGATGCTTTTTGTAAACCTCAACTCATGAAGCAGAGCTATGGTGTGGAAAACAGAGCCTACTCTCGAGAGGAAATCACACAAGGTACGGAGCATGGCTGGGTGGAGAATCCCTTGCAGAAAAATAAGGGAGAATCAGAGATACTATAACAATAAAGAACACGCAAGGTTGTCCAGGTCATGTCCCTGACAGAACAGAAAAGGTCCCCAAGGTTCAGATCTTGGTTAACATCACCCAGGTAGTTAGAGGCAAGGAGAACTAGAAACTGGCCTCTGGAGTCTTAGCCCAACACTTACACAATACCATATAGGTTTCTCTGAATCAAAATAAGCTGTAACAAAGGAATGGCAAAGAAATGACTAGAAAGATTCCTAGAGACAAGTAGATGAGATTGTGTTCTTTGTAGATAACCAGGTGTTCCTTCCAGAAATGTGGAGCCTTTATGTACCTGAGTTCATGAAGTCAAGCCCATAATTTCCTGCAGGGATCACAGAGCAGGGAGAAAGACCTTTTATCATAAACCAGTGGGAATCTCCATAAAGTTACTGAGGACCCTGATTTAGCTGGAAAAGCCACATTTTATTGCATGTCTCTAGGCCTATGGGAGGAAAGAGATGGTATCTGACATAGAAGAATCAAAGGATTTTGCTTGTGCCTGAAGTTGTGAGTAACCAGGTATTCTGTTGTTCTTATAACAAACAGAGGCTAAACTGATAGCTAGAAACTGTCCTTGCCCAGAGGGACCCATTCCTTGGTCTCTAGGGTTTATACTGATTCTGGGACTTAATCAGGGGAGGGAATGGGGTTGGGATGGGACAGAGGGAAGCTAAGGCCAGGTTCTTGGCTTCAGCTAACAATTTTCTCTGCTCTCGGTGCCTGAGGTGCAAAGCTTCCTGGTGCTTCTCATTGTGGCCATGGTCCCTGCCCTGGGCACTTGGAAGCCTGAAGGGAAGTGGGGAGGGCCACGGTGGGTATTTTACTACCTGTCCACTCCCCTGCCCCATCTATTTTCCTGCTTCCCTTGGTCACTTCACTTCTGGGCTCCCTCTTATCATTCCCCAATGAGTATTATTCCTTCCTTCAATCCTTTCCATTCATTTTGTGAGACATTGTCAGCTTACTTCTCTGGCCACCACACTTCCCTGCTCCCATACCTCTCTGGCTCCCTAGTGTCCACTGCATGTATCAGATCCCCAACAACCACTGGAGCTGGGTTCTCAGTCCAAACAAACCAAGTCCCTGCATTTTCCTGCCTGTGTGTCTTGCCTCAAGACATGTCCTTTGTCCCTGTTCTTGCCCTTCCGCAGAGCCACACATTCCCCTATCTTCAGCGTTCTCTCCGCCTGTGCCTCTGATCCTTCCACCTCATTCCACAGTTATTTGTGTAGCTGTCATACTCCTTACTCACTACTGTCAGCCTCAGGGCATGAATCACCCTGGTTAATCCTTAGAGCCCTCACAATATCTTCCATATACAAAGTGTTCAGGTATTTATTGCATAAACCCAAGAGGTAAATTGGGTGGGGAAACAAATGGATCGCTTTAAATTATGTTCATGATGACATGTTCATGATTAAATCCCTCTGATTTTCCCCAAAATACATAAAAAACAATTACAAATTCTGCCCCTTTCCAAAGAAAATAATAAAAAAACATTTCCTGCCTCGTCAGCAGTTAAGGAAGTGAGCAAATCCCTAATGAGATTCACTCCAGGTACACCTCTGGCCAGGTCTGAAAGGACTGGTTGCAAATGTGCTTTTGAAGTAGCCTAGGATGAGGTAGCCGTCCAGTGAAGTTTGGGAAAGGCACTTCCTTCGTGATCACATACTGCTGAGCTTGCTTTCTGCCCGAGGTACAGTCTCTCTCTGCACAAAATGTACGGTCTGTTGGGGAGACGGACAAACACCTTAATGTGTCACACTTTGACACATGATTCAACTGGGGTGAACACAGGTGGGAGCATGAAGGAGGGGACCCTAACACTAATTGCTCCTCTGCCTCTGTTTCAGGTCTCGAAGAGCTGGGTGACACGCTCTATGCCCCCTATTCCACCCATTTTCAGCTGCAGGTAAACGACCTCTCTCTCCTGTTATCAGCAGCATTAGCGCGGAGGGAACTTTTGTCCCTTTGGAATAGGCGATGTAACCATACCGATGGCCCCTACACGGCCACCTGAACAGGCTGACATGCCTCCTTTCACTTAATGTGCCTTGTGGGGTTAGGACAGCCTGGAGTGTGGGGCATAGGGAGGATGTCAGGGGGAGGGCTTGGGAGAAGGAGAAGAAAATTAGACTGGAATCCAGGTTGGAGTAGTGTTGAAATATCTGGGCACTGGAGTGAGATGAACAACACATGTGCTTCCTTCTCAGAATCGGGCCACCCAGAAGGATTTCTCCATCCCGCGGGCCCACACTCGGGCCAGCCCCTACGGCGACTATGAAGGACGGAAAGAGGGCAGCTAGCTCTTCTGAAGAGTGGGACATGCAAGTCAGCGGGACCGGCAGGGAATTTAAAGGGACGTGGGCTAAACCCTGAGTCCAGAAACTACAAAACTGTCCAAACCAATCTGGGAAGAGCTTCCCTTTCTGCTGACCTCAACCACTATTCTGTTCTGGAGATGGTGGGGGCTGACCAGCCTCCAGGGCTTAGCAGCTCTGCAGTATTTTTCCTTTGTCCCATATTTAGGGTATTTCTTTTAAGTGGGAGTCTCAGGCACCTAACTCAGGGTTTGCCTCTGACTATTCCCCCGTCATTCAGCCTGCGACTAAAGCTCTGGTCAGCTGACCACATTCTGGCTCATCCCGCTTCAGGGGCCCACTCCTCTGACTCAAGGCTGGTTTTGTGAGGATGGCTTGGCCCAGCGCAGAACTGCAAATCTGAGCAAAGACAGCGAAGGCCTGTCCCTGCCTGAATCTACACTGGAAACCAACTTCCTGGCACCCTCCCATCTTGCCTGGGTAGGAGAGGCTAAAGGTTGCCCTAAATTTACTCATCTCTGTGGCACTGATTCATAGGTCACCCATCTCTGGAACCATTCCCGACCTTGCTGCCCACCGCACACTGAATCTCCCCGATACGCTTTCCCAGACATTCTTCTGGACCTCAAGGGTAGTCAAGACCAATTTCTCTCTGCCTGGAGAATCTGGGCAGTTCTTACCATAAATTCCTGGCACTGAGTTTTCTCCACCCCCTTGCTCCTCAGCCTCTGTAAATAGCTTCATGCTGGGTTTGCCCCCTGCATTCTATGGGCCTGTCTATGAATGGGAGCTGTTCCTTATATTCATAAGTTATTCACCGTTCCTCATGTAGAGATGCAATAAAGACGTGGTCACAGCAAATCTTTCCCTGTGGTAGAGGCGGCATTGCACACGCAGGTGAGGTGGCAGGCGCTTGTCTTCATGTTGGTGCTGAAGTTCAAGGTTCAGTTCCACTGGGTGTGGACTTGACCCTCCTCCAGGTGTCTTTCCTTCTCCTTACATCAGTGATAAGTATGCTTTCCCTCATTTTTGGGGTGAGTGGCAAGAGTGAGAGGGGAGCCAGGAAGGGTCATGGCTGCTGAGGTTCTGCTCCAGGACAGTGGGGGAGTGACAAGCTTGGAACGGGATTTGGGAGCCCAGGTAAGAAGGGAGCAGACCTCAAAGCCAGATGCATGTTTTATGTGAAATTGTAGGAGGGGATAAATCCATATCCCCATTGGACAGAATTGGTTCATAATGTTTCTTGGAAAAGACATGACTTAATGATTATTGACTGAATCCCAGAAACAGCTCTGTGGAAATGACTCTTTGATGAAGGAAAAGAAAAATCCCCAGACACAAAAAATGAAATGATATTAAAAATTTATAGCCAAGTTAGGAAGTCACCTCCTAAGAGCCTGACACCCCGCTTTTCCTCAAAAGGAAATCTGGGTGCAGATGGAGTATGGGAAAGGGTGAGGTGGGTTGGAGGTGAGCAGATAATGTGCTGAATTAGGGACATCTACATGCCACAAAGGTTTGGTTGGTTGTTTCCCACATGGCTTTGCACTAATGTTAGCTTAGTTTTGTATTGAGAAGGGGGAATTACAGATAATGTTTTGCATCCATTTTCCATCTCTATCTGGGCTGAAATAGAATGTGAAAATTTAGCTCCACCTGGTTGATTGATGGCTGAGAACCCAAATAGCATCTCCTTTGAACTAAATGGGTGATAATGAAATGAAGCTCAACAGCCTTCCTCTCATATGTCATTGTCAGATGAAAAATAGTTCGCCTCTTATACCAGCCTGGCGTCCTAGGCTGAAGCGGTTCCACGGCTGCCATACCCCAGGATTCCACTTGATGGCAGTAAAGTCTCAGGGGTCAACCTGCTGGGCGTTGGTGCCTCTGAAAGGCAAACTCCTAAGGCCGCTTTGCTGTGAGGGGTGCAGGGCAGAACCACCGAGAGTCAGTGGGCTTGAGGCACATGCACCCCATTTTAAAGGGCTCATACGGATGAACTGTTTTTGTCTTCCCTCCCACCCTCTCTAAAGGATTTGCTCTCAAATCTTGTGTGCCAGAGAGTCATTGCCTTTGGGTCTTATTTTTGTAAAACTCTCCAACGTATTTCCAGCTCATTTGCAGGCAATCTGGCAGCTTTATAGATATTGGTTTCATACGCTATTGTTATTAATATCGACGCATATTTACGCGGCAAGAACACTGGCCTTTTGTCAGGAACAGCAGCCAAGACAAAGGGCGCAGCAGTGAAATCCTCATCCCCCCCGGTGCACACCACGGGCTCCTTCTTTATTTCTAGACTTGTCATCACTGCTGAGGACTGAACGGCCCACCTGCTCTTTTCCTTCCTTGCCCACTTCCTTCTGTCGTGACCAGAGTTTGCAGGCTTGCCACTGCCCTAGCCCAATCTGGAACATGGAATTATTTCAGAGTTGGAGGGGGCAGCCTCAGAAACATCTTTCTCAGGTGTTGACTGCTGAAATCCAAGATCTGGGAAATCGGCCTCCAGCTTATAGGCTGCAGGCTTTGGAAAATCTGTGCCCCCACCTGTGGTGGTCATTTCTGGAATCCCTTTCACCCAGAGCAGACAGTACTTTGCCCCCCTGGCTTCAGAATGTTCCCAGTGGTAGATAGGTGCATGGCCAACCCTGATTTCTGCAACCTCCAGATTGCTACTACATTCTTGACCGTTCAGAGTGGAGCACTCGGTACCTAAAACGTTAGAGCCTGAGAAGGTCCCAGAACGTCTTGAGTTGGCACCTCACAGCCTTTATTGCAGAGAGGAGGGAACTGAGGCCTAATGTGAAGTTAAAACAGCTGGGAAAATTTGTGGTTCGGTGCTCTTTCCACTGTCCCCACTGGTGTGGTCTGTTTTAGATGCTTTTTCCCAAAGGGGGTACTTGAGTAAAGAATCAAATAAAATGATCATGGTCATGACATAATTGAAGCTTTTCCCTCATTTTCCTTTGCCTCCCCAGTTGTTTTTTGCCTGATTTCTTCTACAGTTGACTCTCCCCTCTGCCTGGAAGCTGTGGGGACAGACAGGGCCTGGGTGCAGATGGACATTTTCTGGTTTACCACAGGTCACTGTCCAGCAACCCCTGCACCAAAGAGGCCCTTGGCCCTTGGGAAAGTGTGCTGTCAAAGGTGGGATTGGGAGACGAGGCCGAGTTCTTCACATCCCCAGCCAGGCTAATGATCCTTCCACTTGCCGAGTCCCATATTGAGTCAAACATCCATAGGCAGCGTTCTTCTTTTCCTTTGTATGGAGTCACAGCTCCCCGCTGGGGGCTTTGTCACCCCTCCCCCGTTGGCAATCCCCCGTTGGCAATCACTCACGTGGAGTTTCTGAGGGCAGAGTTCAGAGGCAGTCCTTGGGAAAACTTTGCAGCTATCTGTTGTGTGTTTAATGACCCGAGCTGCATGTCTTAAGCATCGGACCCGACCACACTCTTCGACAAGAAAGAAGAGAAGAGGAACCTTGAATGGAATTTGGTCACCACAGGTGCGACACCAGACTGCCTGGTCCCACCGGCTTCTAGTTCAGGTCCCCTTCTCTATTATGATCTATCAATCCTGCTGGATTTTTATCAACTCAAAAACCACCCCTGAAAAGCCCATGTAGCTATGCCTGAGCTCTGGGCATGATGGGAGGGGTTAACACCATGCCCTTTGATATGTAAAACCATCTTTATGTCTCTAAGAAGGAATAATTACAGATCAACTATTTTTCACCTACAAGAAACTGGAATAGAAAAAGAATATATTGATTTTAGCATGATATCTTTATGAACAAGATGGAAAAATGCAGGGATAATGATAATAGAGTTAGGTGAGTCGTAAGTCAAATATTCAAGAAGAGGTCATTTATTGGGTGGTGGTCTCCAGTGGGTTACCTCGGGCTCTGTCTTTGGATCTGTTTGGGTAACATTTTTCTCAACCACTTGGACAGAAATAAGGCCTGTTTATCAAATTTTAGGACACAAAATTAGGAAAGACTGAATAATAAAACCAGAATACAAATGCATTGTAATAGGCTGGAATAAAGATTTTAAATCAAGAACTCAGGTTAATTGATGTAAATGTATTCATGCCTCTGAAATAAATTATATAAATGTAGATGGGAAAGGCTTGGCTTGACAGTAGCTTTTATGAAAAAGACCTGGTGATTTCAGGTGCCTGTAAGACTGATAAAGGCCAGTGGTGTGGCCCAGCAGGCAAAAGGCCAACGAAAGTGCCGGCAGCCCTGAGACAGCTGTGAAGTCCAGGTTCAGGCAGGAGCCGTTCCAGTTGCCTTGAGGGCATGCGGTCCCACGCCTGTTAAATCCATTTCTGTGCATCTCATGGTAAGGGAGGTGCTTCTAACCAGAGAAGCTATTTTTAACTACATCATACACACAACGATTGATGGATTTGGAGATGCTTCATCTAGAGAGTAAAGACTTTTCAGAGCGCATTATCATCATAAATAACATTTCCTGGGTGCTTCCTCTGTGACAGGCTCCATTGTAAGGGCTTTACTTGTGTAATATAATTTACTACTTATGAAAACCTATGCATTATTGTGACTATCATCCTCTTTTATTTAACACCTGCAGAAAAGGAAGTATCAAGAGGTTAAGGGAATGTCCAAGGTGACATAGCCGCCAGGGCTGGGAGTCCAGGCCAGGTGCGCTGCCTCCGGATCTCTTATGCAAAAGCCCACGCTGCCTCTCAACTGTCTCTAATAATGACTGCAAAGGAGACAGCTCAATGGATAGAAGCCTGGGGTTGGGAGGGGTGACAGATCTCAGAAGAGCTTCCTGCAAAGAGGTGGGTTATCTCTTGCTGGAGATGTCCAATCTCCGTGATACTCTGCCGTGGATGCCGGGTAATCTGGGTTAGGAGAGAGGCTGGGCTGGATAACTTTAAGTAGTCTTGGGACCCTCAGGGCTCTGGACTTTACCTGCCAAGCTGCTGTTTCTCGTATTTGACTCTAAGAACCACGGACGGGTTGTCAGTTTTCCTGTACAGCTTTCTCCCCCCACGCCTGTAACCACAGTGCCTTCTTTCCCTGCAGGTGAAAATGAAAATGCTTTCAGTGTTTGCATGTGGCCACACCTTCTAGTAAGTGTTATTATTGGATGTCACAATCCTGGCTGGTAGTTGCATTTAACAGAACAATCCTTCATAGCCTTGCTTGCAAATAGAAGGTGCCATGTGAATAGAGTATATGCTATAGTTAATATCACACCATCATGGACATAGCAATAATGTAGAATCCTTCGCAAAGATACTTAAGCTGTATAAAAATCAGTGTGCCCTGCCCTTGCCACAGATATGTGCAGTCAATGCTTGCTATAGTCTTTTTACACCAAAGATACCATTGTTTTTTAAGTACAAAAAACTTGTCCATGTTGTTCCTTGAGGGTGATTAACTGCAAAATAAAAAACCCTTTGGTTTGCATAGCCCAGCAAAATCAAGAAGGTCTGTGGCTTGTATTTGCATACCATGAGTTTAATCATCTAAGTCATAAGCCCATAAACTGTGAATACTTGAGGACCAGGAAGGGGGTCAGAGGGAGCACCTGACTGTACTTAAGGAGCTGAGGGGGGAGAGGAGAAACAAGGCTGAGTGGGGAGGACATGTGGGCGTTGGGATGTGGGATGCGGAGAGAGGGCTGATAGGGAGGAGGAAGCTGTGTCAGATGGGAGGCCTGGCAACTAAGGAAGAAAAAGGTACTGGAGGGTAAAATGAAAGTTAAGCACTTAGGAATCAGAACGTCAGGAAAACATCAACTTAAGATTCCCAGAGTGTTATGAGCTGTCTGTGAAATTGGACAGAACCTTCTAGCAAGTGTGGATGTTTTTCCTCTAAGTTCTCAGCAGCTCCCGTTTCGGGAGGAGGAGCAACCTCCGAAAGGCGCAGACCCTGGCCTGTGCGGAAGGTGGCTGTTTAGGTTGCATCGGCCACCTACCCGCATCCCCAACCCGCCCACTCCCCCGTTCAAAGTCCCCGGCTGGGTCCCCTCTTCTTCCTGATGTGCCTGGTGGCAGTGACACATCAAACTGGCACCTGCGTATTTTCCCCAGGTCACTAGGGCAATGTGTATGTATGTTTTGCATTTAATTTTAAGAGGAAACAAGAGGATAGGGAGAAAAACAGTTCTTTATCACTTCGGCATAAGGGGTAAATGAGAAGTTTTATGCTTGCCAAGTATCTTTTCCAGTGGCCTGTGAGGGACCCTGAAATCCGTAGCCCCCCACCCCCCTACAGGCACAGCTGCCCTTGCAGACAGAGATCCGATGCAACTGTAAGGGACAGAGTCATGTCCACAGGTGAGACGAAACCATTGTCCTTAATTATCCACTGTGTGTATGCATACATATTGTCATGCCAAATAAAAAATATCTCCATTCACATCAGTAGCAAAACAGAAAGTTGTTGATTGTGTAGCTGAGAAGGGGTGCATGCTCCCAACTGTCCCTTCCTTAGGGTGTGTGCCCCAGCCCTATGACCTTGCTTTGACTGACCTTTCTCATGTACCCCTAGGGCTGTGTTCCAGTCAGCATCATCTCACTGTCCACAGCTTCCCAGATCCCTGCTTTTCTTAGTGTCCCTTCAGCCAGAAATGCAATCCAGTCTGAGAAACCTTCCTTCATAAAGCAAGGAAATTTGAAGTTATACCTATGTGCCTGGTTGAGGTTAATCTCAAGCAGCTTTTCAGAAGGCTGTTTGATTTGGGCCTAAAGCCCTAGGCAGTACCTCCCAATCGTCACCTATCAGGACATGGCAGAAAAATGACACAAATATTTTAAGGCACAGGGGCTGAGCTGCTGCTGCTCTGCCAGCCTGGGGCTCCGGTCACCTCAATACCCCCCTGGCTGCCACAGGGCCCAGGGAGTCAGTGTTTCTCCACTCTAACAGTCCATCCAGGGCTCTCTGCCCCTCTCCCGTCTGGTTTGCCCTCCCTTCTTGGGTTTGACCCTTCAAGTTAGAGTCCTTGGTTTCAGTTACTTACTTCAGAGATAAGTGTTTTCATGAGTCCTTCCGTGGAGGGCCCCCGGCTCTATGTGCCTCCCTCTGGAGTCTCCCCCAGACTCTGTTCCTTCAAAACATTTGCATTTCAGCTCAATGTTGCTTCCCTAGTGAGGCCTGCCACGGCCCCACAAGTTGATTTAATGGAGGTCTCCTGTATGGTCTTCAGAGAATCAGTCTGTTTTCTTCTTGAAATTATATTTATTCTACACCCAAAGGAGCATTTGTCCCATGAATGAATGAACTTTTGGGAAGAAAGGTTTTTATAATTTTTTTTTGCATGTCACAGGCTAATCAGGACTCTGTCATGTCACTCAGACCACTGTCAGATTCCCTCTTGTCTGCTCTGGGGTTTTTCAATGCCATTTATCCTTAAATAATTTTGATCATTTTCAGCTGATCAACAGAGATTTTCGTTTCCGTACAAGGACACTGAAGTCCAACGTGATAAAAGTTACAAGCCTGAGGCTTGGAGGAAAGAAAGGAAATTCTTTACTTTTGGGCTGAGTGCATTTTGTCATGTCCAAATTTTATTTCCCTGAGGCTTTTCTTTGTCAAGCTTGGGAAAGGGCTGTTTCCTAGGAGAATGACATAAGAACAAACTTCAAATAGGGAAAAAGAGAAAAAGTATCTGGCAAAGCAAAAAATCTGTGATTTTAGGAGCATTTTAGATCGATTCTCCCCAAGATCAATTGCAATCCTTCTTTTTTTCAAGTGCATTACTTTTCTAAATGGACTCAAACCAAATGGATGAACAAGGACCTTTCAGTCTGTATACACCAAACTGGATTTAGAAGCGAGTGCCAGCCAATTGGCTCAGAAGGGTTTATCTTTCTAAATTTCAAGGCAGTACACTGCTTCTGGCATCGTTTTCAGTCTGTATACACCAAACTGGATTTAGAAGCGAGTGCCAGTCAATTGGCTCAGAAGGGTTTATCTTTCTAAATTTCAAGGCAGTACACTGCTTCTGGCATCGTTTTCTCTTAGGAAAACCAGGTGAGCGTGTCCTGGGCTGAACATTACCATGGACAGGGGGAGAGAAGATGAAGATTGGAAGCTGAATATTCCTACGGGCAGTCAGACTGACTCATAAAATATTTCCATTGATTATGCTGTATTGAGCCAATCACTTTCTGCCTTCCTGGGCCAAACTGGAAACTCCTGGACAGTCTTTGCTACAAACCAGAGCAAAGAGTCAGCCCTTTCCTGTCAACAGAGCAGTGCTTCCCACATTCACACTATGCTGTGAGTCACATGGGAACTCATTAGAAATGCAGAGTCCCAGTGTCCTTTGCTGGACGTTCTGATTTAGCAGTTCTGGGTCCGGGTATGAGAATTTATATCTGTAACAAGTATCCTGTATCAGCCTTCGGATTAGTGGGTCTGGGGAAAGGCACTGGAGAGTCAGCCATATCTGCCCTTTTGCCGACCCACCCATCTTCCAGGCAAGCCTCAGCAGCTGCCTTCCCAACCTGTGAACTCAAATCCATAGGAAGAATCTCAGCATCTTCTCTTGGTTTATTTATTCGCAGGGTGGTTCTGCAAGCAGTACACTCTGGAGAGATCTTGGTGGACACCCCCCAGTGTTAAAGGTGGAACTGGGTTTGGAAGCAAAGATATCAGGAGAGAATTGCTGTGGGGATGGACCAGCCTTCTCCACCACAAGGCATTTTTGGGGCCCTCTCCTTATGCTCCCAGGACAATCATATGCCCCCATGATGTCCTCCTCCACCTCTGATATCCTTCCCACATCACTCTGTCCATCTCTCCTGGAACTCCACAGCCTTATGTCCACCTGAGTGCTGCTGTGACTCAAAGCTGTTCTCATTGGCTGTCCTCCATCCCCACCGTGGTTTCGCCCCCTGAGCCCTCCTCCTGGGCCCCCTGTTACAGAGGGGACTGATCTTCTGCTTAGTTACACAGGCCCAGATCCTGACTTCTCTCTCTTCCTCATTCCTTACATCTAATCCTAAATATCTGTTTAAGGCACTGGTTTGCAACTCTGGCTGTGAAACAGAATCATCTGAAAGATTTTAAAATATACCCATGCGTGGGTTCAACTCCAGACATTCTGATTTCATTAGTCTGTGGCGAGGTCAGGCCATGCAGAGCTTTTAAAACTTCCCAGGTGATTCTAATGTGCAGCCAGGGTTCCCTCTCCATCCAAGTTACACCGTCTGCAAAAGGCAAATCTGACCAGCAGGCTGGGGAGACAGAGGTACTCGCCTTGGGCACAAAATCAAGGAAGCAGAGCTCCAAAATCCCCAGTCATCAACATACACTATATTTCTAAAAATCAAAATTAATGCAAAAAAGTCCATAAAGAACAACAAACCAAAATTTATAAAAACAGGCTCTTGCAGTTTGTTGTTTTATGACCCTGCATTATTTCACAACAGGACCAAGTGTTTCCCATGAGGCTGTGGTCCTGGGTCTGGGTGGCTGTCACGTCTCACCCATGGGTTTATGAGGGTTGAAAGGGGTGTACACAGATTGGGCAGTGAAGAGCTGTAGATATTTTTGATGAGAGAGTTCTTATTAACTTTTTCCATTCGGTTCAAAACATGGGAGGATTGTCTGATGACTGTCCACTGGGTCACCCATTTTGCCCACATTTTGTCTCAGGATGCAGCCTGGCTTGGCAGAGCACCGATGACCTGGCCATTCCTTCCCGTGTCCCTCACACCCGCCTGGAGTCCTTCCTTTGGGATGTAAGCTGTATGAGCTGAGGAAGCCCTGCTCGCCAGCTGCATCTCCTTGCCCCCACTTAGTGCAGTTACACTGCAGCAATAACTAGAGGCTTGCGGTTCCCTGCCTGTGCTTTGCTTTTCCACTGAAGCTATCCATCTACACAGGCATTTTATTCTGTCCTACAATTCTGGATTACAGTCAATTGTATAGTTTTTATTGTTGTTGATTTTTGCACTGGACACAAACACCTGGCAGAGATGGTGGAGACCAGCCCCACCCCACTTGCCACGCCTGTGCCAGGGCATGGACTGCATCCTCTTGGGGGGCACATTTCTAATTCATCCACCCAGAGAGGGCACAATTTTTTAACTTGCGTAAGGACTTGCTGTGAGTGGCTGTTCTGAATATCAGTCCCTACTTCTTCTGCCGGGTGCATTCCTACTGAACCGTATGAGGCAGAGCTCAAGCTTTTGACCTCCACTGTGAGGTTTGTCTTGCCCTCCATCTCCCAGACAGAGTGACTCTGTGTGCTGTTACCACCTCACCCTCTGCATGCTTTTATGACGGCACCTATCGTAGTGAATTGTAATTATGGGAACAACTGAGGAGACACGAGGCTGGCAGATCAGTCTGGTATGTGTCAATCAAGAACAGGGTGGTTCTTCTTTACAGTTGTCTTTGAAGAACACTAGAATAACAAGTGCTAAAGTCAACTATTCAGACGAATAACTTTGTTGTACTTTGGGATACCAAACAACTGGTTTAGTGACTCTGTCAGGATGGGCTGGGCTAGGTAAGGTAACAAACAACTCCAAGTCTCAATGGTTTAAAATAAAGACGTTTTTAGTTCTCGGTCAAGCTTCAGGTCCATCATGGAATGCAGGTGGATGGAGTAGTCACTCTTTGGAGCACTGTTTGCCACCACAGTAGACGGTAAAAATACCCTTAAGGGTCTTGCACCAACAATGAATTGCTACCATCTGGAATCGACCTTGGACATGACATCATTTCTGCTCCAACTTATTGGCCAGAATTAACATTAGATTTCACCCAAGCTCAAAAGTGCAATCCTACTATGTGCCTGGAAGGCAGGAAAGTTTGGAAACATTTGGTAAACAGTACTTATGACTACCAGAGTTGACAGTTCCCATAAAATTGACTGATTTTCCTTATTTGCCAAATACCCACTGACCAGTTTTGGTGTTTTGAAAAATGAGTTAACAGGGGTCATGGCAGTAACAACTGTAGCGAACACCCAAAGTACAGTCTCTTTTGGAAATCTTTCAGTGATATCTCTGCCTGTGATGAAGGATTCTCATGGGGTATGTGTGTTGATTTTATTTTACAGATGTAGTTCAAATTATACTGTAAACAATGGTAGAGGGATAGTGGCCCAAGAGCAGTTTTTGATGAGTCTTTGTATCTTAGTAAGATATATATATATATATATATAAGACCTCATATATATACCACAATTGAAATAAATTGTCTAATCCATACAATGGATCAGATGAAATAGTGGATGTGAAAATCTTTTGTAAAATTGTCAAGTGCTAAAATGTAAAGTGCTATTTAAAAACAAATTATTATTAGCCTAAGAGACCATTCATTTCAGATCCTTATGTTCTAAGATCTTATCCAGCTGTAGGTATCTCCTTGTTTCTTTTCTGTAGATTTTCATTTGCTTTTAAAACAAACCTCTAATAACAGAGATACCACCAACATTCTTTTAATCTGAATCAGCTATAAATTCAAAACAAAAATGTTTTTTTTCTTTTCCCAGAAATAATTTACCCTGGGAATAATGCCACTGAGTTAGACAATAAGGACTTTAAAAATGAATTACAGATGAAATCTACATAAGTTTCTTCTACACCAAGTCCAGTGGGAACTACAACAAAATGTTCTCTTTGTAGCAATATTTAAAAAGGTCCAGGCCCATTAGTATGTGCAGGTGGGTCCTATTTCAGGAAGATTTGCAAATCTATAGACTCTTAAAAAACAGAATTAAGAGGTGAATTCCACATTAAAGAGGAATTTTAAAAGCATAGCATGCTCCCTTAGTGAATTTATAGTACATAAAGAACATGTTAGTGAATTTAAAAATATTTTTGTTCCATAAATTAAAAAAAAGTGTAACCCTATAATTTGTATATTTTCTTTACCTGCATTTTATACCATTTTAATGGATAACTTTATATCTGCTTTACTGCATATATTCCTTTATCTTACAGTGAACAATAATAGGTGTAACTGAAATTCTTACCAGTTTAGTTTATCTTAACTTCTATGATGACATAGTATCTCAAGAACTGTAATCATGTGAAAGTCTTGTTGAAATGAAAAATTATGTCTGACTCCCAAATTAAACAATTTGTATGTAAATTAAAGTGTGAATAGATCTCATATCAAAAGTCAAACTTAAAACATTAAAAAAAAATTTTTATGATTATATTTTAATTTTATCAGATGTACATCACAGCGGTTCAACAGTCCTCCTCCCCCTCCCCCGTGTCCCCACCCACTCCTCTTCCCCTTGGTAACCATTAGTCACTTCTCGGTGTCTATGAATCTAATGCTGTTTGTTCCTTCTGTTTTGCTTTGTTTCTATATTCCACAAATAAGCGAAATCATACGGTATTTGTCTTTCTCCGCCTGGCTTATCTCACTGAGCATAATACTCTCTAGATCCATCCATGTTGTTACAAATGGCAGGATTTCTTTTCTTTTTATGGCTGAATGATATTCCATTGTGTATATGTACCACATGTTCTTTATTCAGTGTGGGTAAAATTGCAGTATTTCCAGAATCTCTTGCCTGGCCTTAGTGCATCTCCACATCAGTAGGTGTTTCCAAGGGGTGGAGAGAAGTCCATCTCTGTATTAATAGGTGATCACAAGGGGGCTGGGAAGGGAGTGCACATCTGGACCTGAGAGGTTTGGTGGGGTCTTTTTGTAGTCAGGTCACAAGGGACACAGGGAGCAGAAGTAGATGACTGCATGTAAGCAGTAAACGGGTTTCTCCCACTTTATTTCTCCCATTGACTGATTTTGGCTTCAAAGGCTATTTGCCTCGGAGTAGGAACATATTTCTTGACCCCCACCCCACCCCCACTTATAATCCAATCATCTACTTATGGACACTTACGTTGCTTCTGCATCTTGGCTATTGCAAATAGTGTGGAAATATGTGCAAACATATGGGTACCTATATTTTTTCAAATCAGAGGTTTTGTTTTCTTCAGGTAAATTCCTAGGAGTGGAATTACTCAGTCAAATAGTTTTTTTATTTTCAGTTTTTTGAGGAACCTCCATACTGCTTTCCATAGTGGTTGCAATTTGCAGTCCCACCAACAGTGTAAGGAGGGGTCCTATTTCCCTGCACCATCACCAGCATTTGTTATTTCTTGTCTTTTGGATAGTGGCCATTCTAACTGGTTCAAATGTCAAACTTTTATGTGAATGATTTTCTCCAAGAACATATAAAAATCCTCTTAATTTTCACATAAAAAAAAAGTCTGGAAGATTCAACACATGGACTGTCTGGCATATCCAAAGTCAGACTTGATTTAACCATATACCAAATATGGTTCAAGTTCTCATAGTTCTACTCTCTTTAGAAAAATCTGGAAAGATATCCAATGGCATTTCCAAAGTACACTTGGTAGTTCTTTGATGGGTGAGATGAATATTAGAAATTCATTATTGAGCTCAACTCTCTGATTGTACGGTTTGACCTTCATAGTAATCCAGTCACACTGATTTTCTAGACACGATCTTGAAGGCAATTCTAAGAAAGGCATTCTAATAATGTTTTAAGCAGTGGAGGCACCCATATGCCTCCTGAGATAACTACTTTGAAGTCCTTTGAATAATTAAGTTCTGATACATGTTGAAATTCAATTTAATTCTAACTAATCTGTATTTGAAGAGCAGCAAACATGATCTCTCATGATAGACCAGCAGCTTAAAACTGGCCTGAGCCATTAAGACATTTTTTAACAACTTCAAGAAAAAAATTCCTTTTTATTCAGATGTCAGGCATATCTTCTCAGAAGTCTACTTTAATCCCCATTAATCATATGCTATTAGAATAGACAATTAGGCTTATTCTAAGAAAAATATTACAGTTCTTTACCACCTGAGCTTGAAGGAAAAAAGAGAACCTCATTCTGCCATGACTTAAGGGCTGGGTGTGTGGCAACCCTGTATCCCCATGTAATCAGAGGAAGTTTCTGGGAAATGCTAGATTTGGAACTGATTGTGGAAGAAAGAAAAGCATAACAAGAAGGCATGAATCTGGCCAATATGAAATAGATATAATTCTAAGAAAAGAGAACATTTATTGAAAAGAAGAAGGAATGATGGGTAGAGAGCGTAACACTTCAGCAGGACCAGGCCACAGCCTGAAATAAGATAGGAGAAGTAGGAGGCCCTTTAAGCTTATGGATATACCATGAAATTTAATGTGGGGGCAATCAAATCTCTGATGGCCTTTGAATGAGGAAAAAAATCATCAAGATGACGGATATATTAGTTCTTCCTAGTTAGGCGTTTATTAACATCAAGCTCTGAGTTACCTAACCACATTACACCAGGAACATATTTTATAATGAAATGTTTTTCATCGATAACTCACTTTTTTTTGGATAAAAAAATAAAATCAGAAGAGGCTTATCTAAAATACTTAAGAGAATAAACACCTTTCAAATTATATACCCCAATACATGTAATTAAATCAGTTTAGATCTTGAATTGACACTGAATTGAATGAGACACTGAATTGACAACAACAATGGACCTAGAGTGTTACACTAAGTGAAATGCTAGACAGAGAAAGACCAATACCGTGTGATTTCACTTATATGTGGAACCTACAAAGGAAACAAACAAAACTGAAATAGACTTACAGACACAGAGAACAGACTGGCGGTTGCCAAAGGGAGATGATCAGGGCAGAAAGGGTGAAATAGGTGAAGGCGAAAAAATTAGAGTATTTGCTATCGATCTGGGTGATGGTTATCCAAGTGTATACACATGTCAAAATTTATAAGAAATACTGAATTGAACAGATCAAGTAGTTTTATCTGTTCTTCTAAGAAGTTCCTCATGGATCTGAGAAGACGTATAACCTATAAATGTAAGATATTTATAAACTTAAATAAATCAAATTGTATTTTCATTAAAATATCCTGTAACTTCCTAAAATTGTACGCACCTGGATTAATCTCTCCTGCATGGGTCACTTGTGCTGCATGCTATGCCTTCCGCTGCTGTCCAGAAGATAATTCCTCTCCCAGAACTTCTCGCCGAGGCAGCAGCCAATTGTGGTCAAGTCTGTATCCCATGACTCAGCCAGGCAGAGCTGAATGGACCAATGGTGGATACTGGACCCAAGGTCAGCCAATCACAGGCTGATTTTAAGGTAAGAGGTGGGCTAATGCAAAAGAACTCCCAGTCAGAGACAGGAATGATCAGCTGGACATGTGAGGAGAGACTCAGTCAGGTAGTGGTGGGTGGATATGTGAGAAGACCACAAAATCAAACAGTGAGGAAAGGGTCCAGTGGCCTAGGGGGATGGTGGGGCCCAGGCAGAGGACAGCAAGCTCCTCACCATGCCTGGTAGTATGCTACCTCCGTGAGGCCGGTTGAGCGGCGGTCCTGGGTTCCCAGAGACAGTTTTGTCTCCCTGCTGCCTTAAGTTACTTTGCAAAACAATTCCATTCCTGAAATAGCCTGAATGAGATGCTAGCAATCTTACTGCCCCCTAAATCTAGTTAATACATTGTACAAAATGTGGTAAAACTGTGCTAGAAACTTGAGAGGCAATTTGGTACAAAGGGGTTCAATTGTACCTTTACTAATTTTAGGAAAAACACCTTGGGAAACAATACTGGCCATCCTCTACTACTTCAATGGGTTTATAAAAATTTATCACCTGACTCAACAGAAACATCTACCCGCAAAACAAAACAAAATCACGTTGAACTTATTGTCTTCATTTCTTGGGATGAAAACTAGGAGGATGAGGGCTTTCTTCCAGAGCGGATGTAAAGTTGCATGGCTTGTTCCTCGCAAATTAGGTTCTTTCTGCATTTATTAAATAGTATGTCACCTGATCGATAGGTCAAAGTATTAATGCTTAAATATTTTCTCTCAATTTTCTTTATTACCAGGAAGGGCAGAAGGTCAAAGTCTTTGGTCATTTACATCGATACTGATTCATGCTGAGAACATTGATCAGGGCACAGATTTCAAAAAGGAGAAGCTAACTGGAGTGTAGCAGAAAAATATACAAAAATGTTGGAACATTGTGTAGAGGGTGCACACTTAAATAGCAGCTGGGGACATGGATTCTAGGCTGTTTTGCCACTAACAAGCTGTATTATCCTGGGCAGGTCCTTTTCTGCATCTGTAGGAGAGAGCTCTGTTTCTGGAATTTTCTGCATTGTGCTACCCCTCCACAAAGAGTGTCAGCTCCGCCAAAGCAGTATTGTCTGCCTAGTCTTGCCTAGGGCTGAGTCAGAGAGTAGCTCCTGGTAGGTGCTCAGGAAATATTCGTCGACATTGAACAGTCCATGTTGTACACATTAAAAGGCTTTCTTTTTCATGCATGAAGTCTTAGCTGTTTTACAAAGTGCTTTCACAGAGCAGACAGCCAACATTCACTGGTCTGAAATACCACGTGTGGTTCCCAGGGGGTGCACGCCTTGTTAATACAGAAGTACTGGCATGGAGAAGCCTCCTAGAGTGGGAAGAGGGGTGGCCTAGGAATTGGAAGACCTGGCCCACCACTAACTACTGTGTGACTCACTCTGGGTGCAGGTCATTCCATTTCTCCAAGGCTTTGTTTTCTCATGTACAAAGGGGGAGGGCTGAATTAGACCCTAAGAGTCCTTCTGGTGGAATGCCTCTGACGTTAGTCCCGTTATATCTGTTATATGTAACAAATAGGTTTTAAGGACAGATGAATCCATTGGGAAGGATGGGGGGCTGCACGAGGAAAGATGCCAAGTCATTAGTGCAGAGGCATCATCAGTTCATTAGATACATCAAGACCGGCAGACTCTGCTTTTCATGTGCTCCACCTAAAATCCTTTATGAGCATCAACTGAGGCGACCCTTGTCCTTTCCTGCTCTAGGTTCATCAAAGCAGGTCATTGACCTCAGCCACGTCTGCTGCCACACTCCCTGTCACGGTGAGCTAACCATGGGAGAAAGCCTGCCAGCTGACAAGTCCGTGAAATGTCCGTGTTACTTGAACGTTATGTAAAATGCCCAATTATGGAGATCCTAAGGATTCTGCTATAGCTTTTACTGCAAATTCTGGGTCAATCATATTTTGGGAGTAATGACTAGAGGAGTAACCGGTAGTAAGTTACTACTGACCTCTATACTTTGACCCTAATTTCTTCAGACCAAGGGCCTTTTGATCCTTCAGACTAATGGGTCTTTTGGTTCCATTAGTAAGAGGTTCCAGTTCATTCTAGCATTGCTAAGGAAGGTAATCTTTCAGTTACATGAATGAAGAAAGAGACACATAGTCAAGATAGGGTAGCCAGCAAGACTGTAATTATTCTTGAAAGGGCAATCTTCTGATCAAGGGTCCAGATGGGTGAAAAGACTAGGAAGCAGGGAAGAAAGGAAGCATGAGCCAATCCTCTGTTGGCAGCATGACTCTGTGGGGTCCCCAGTGGCCCAGCAGGGCTACATTAGGGTGGTCTTCCAGGTTTTCACTACTTAAGCTTCCAGTGGACTTTATAATCCTGCAGCTTGCTGGGGGCTTAGTTTAGCCCGTGGGATGAGGCACTCCTGTGTGGGATCAACAGCCTGGAAAGGAAGAAATGTGTCATCAACTTTCTGAGCCAGTATAGGGGATGACACTCTCCAGAACTATGTTTGAAATATTATAATTTCCCCATTATTTAATTCTTCATTAATTAAAAAGAAAAGAATAATATCAAACCTACTCTTATCAGAACGTCTTTACTGTCTACTCTCTTAGTCATTAGTAAGAATCTTTGCAAGAGTCTTGAATAGCTGATCACTGGAAATTGAAAGTAATTCAAGGGATTCTTGGAAGGGATAATAAAGATTTTTTTTTATCATGTAAGTGCCCCCCCAGAGGGCTCATTACAGCGATATAGCTATGTCCTGGTCCATGTGCATTCCAGAAAAAGGCAAAGTTTCAGAGAACAGATGAGAGGAATCAGGCTACTTAGAATCGCCAGTACAGTGCATTGAGCAAACAGTCCAAGCATGATTTTTACTCTCAGATTTTGGTCACTTCATATCTCCATAATGTAAGAATTGAGTTTCAGTGCAGTATTTTGGGCCATCTGGATTTGTGCTTTTAAGCCATCTTGGCAGAAATGCAGGTTATCTCCATTTCTACTCAGCCGCGCTCCTGTTTTTGCCTGAAAAGAGTAAAAGCTGGGCATCCAGATGATGAGGACAGACCTAGCCCAGTTCTTGTGGGCAGCCTGGGCTGCTGGAGGTAGACAGTGGCTCAGAGAGGCAACTGTGGGACTTGAGGGATACATTTAGACAAGTGGCATTAAAAACAGAACTGACATTCCTACACAGTCACAACCCCTGTTGTCCCAAGACAGAAAGAAGCAGCTTGCTCTTCTTCACCCTCACACAAACCCTTCCTGCTGCCTTTTCTTTCCAGGGACATTCACTTGCATCAGAATATTTTGCTGGTGGCATGGCCTTGGAGATTGGGAGGGGCTCGGGTGGAGGCAGAAGACTGATTTGCCTTTATTGCACTGCCCAGGAGTGGGGTGAGTCTGGATGGCTGCAGCTCTACAAGCCTGCAGGGGTGACCTACCCTGCCTCTCCTCTCAGGTCAGCACAGGCATTGCAAATGAAGCCTGACAGCTCTAAGGAAGGCTGGCTGGCTGTGTCCCTCCGCGGAGGGCGCTGACGGGCACATTTACCTGCAGCTGAGTGGGTGTACCAAATGAAGTTAATGCCACATCCTCCTCAGCTCCATCACTGTCTTGGGCTGAAAGCCAAACGAGGGAAGGGCTGGGTTAGTGTCAGAGATTCACCTGGAAACAGCATGTGAGCATCAGCAGACTCAATGGCTTGCAAAGAGGCTCCTGGCTCTTCAAAAAGGAATTCTCAGTCAAGTTATTAAAAAAAAGTTTGATGATTTAAAAAAGAGTGTTCATAAACTTATGAGGATGGATGTGTAGGGCAGCATATGGAATTACTGGGGTTAGTAGCTGAGAAGGCTGAAGGATCGCCATTACTTTCTAGGGAAAGAGTGCCAGCACTGGGTCAAGGTCTCAGCTCCCTTTCTGTTACCTGCATGCTCCTTGGCATCTCACCGTCTTCCACAGTAAAACAAAAGGCCTTAACTAGATAATCTCTAAAGTCCCTCCCCCCGTTTTTTATTAAGGTATCATTGATATATACTCTTATGAAGGTTTCACAAGAAAAACAATGTAGTTACTACATTCACCCATATTATCATATCCCCTGATCCCATTGCAGCCACTGCCCATCAGTGTTCTAAGATGCCACACAGTCACTATTTGCCTTCTCTGTGCTATACTGTCTTCCCCATTATCCACCCCACACCATGTGTGCCAATCATAATGCCCCTCAATGTCCTTCTCCCTCCTTCCTCACCCTCCCTCCCCCTAAAGTCCCTTTAAGCTTGATACTCTACAAGCTCTGATTCTGTTTTAAAAACTGGACATGATTCCTAAAGATAATTTTATACTGTCATAGAATAATCACACATAGTGCTTGCTGAATCTCCTCAGCAAGATTGTGATCTCTGTGAAGACCGGAGCTGTGTCTGTCTCGAAGGCCAGGTCCTTGCTTGATACATATTTGTTGTCTGATGGTCACGGACGAAGCCATGTCACTTAGCGTGCACACTTAGCGGCTGTAGTGTTGAGCACCTGGATGCTGGAGCAGGGCGGTTCGGCTCTCTCACTTGTTAGCTGTGTGCCTAGGACCAAGTCCTTTAAACTTTTATTGCCTTTGTTTCTTGATGGGAATAAAAGGGATAACCATGATCATAGTAATAAATCTATTCACAAGGTTGTTTTGAAGATTAAATCAATCAGTATAAAGAAGGGCGTGATATATGAAAACCCCATAATGCTGTACTTTATATATTATTACTGATGGTGGTGCTGGTGGTATAGTTATAATTGATGCTCTGACATTGTCCTCTTACTGCATTTTTCAGAGCATTGGGCCCTGTGAAATATGAAAAGCTCTTCTTTCTTTCGTGACAGAATGAACAGAACCCTTGGCTTAGCTTTCTTCCTTTACACTCAGCCCCTTGGTAACCAGAATCCACCCAACATCCTCATCAGACCAGATCATAAATAGGAGAAGCCTCATTCTTCACCATAGTTATCATTCATGAATTTACGGAGAGGCTGAGCATTTCTTTCTATATTAATCCTTCTACCACCTCATGGTATGAAATCACAGTTGAATAAGGCAGGCAGGGACATTACAATCCTCACTTAAAGACAAGGAGCCTGAGCTCCTGAGGAGGTTGGGGAGTAAGGTTTGGTCTCAAAGTTGGTAAGAAGCGGAGTTGGCCAGAACGCCAGGGCCCGAGAGGCCAGATTCTGTGCTTTCTGTTTCCCCATGCTGCCTGATTACCTCATGCAACCTGAATCTCTGTGAGCATCGTTATCCTTGCCTTACGTGTCCTCAGACCAAACAAATCCTGCTCAGACCCACTGTCTTCATCCCCCCTTTATGCCAGCTCTCTCTCTCTGTGACCTGTCGCTCTTGAGGGTGGGTGACAATAGAGTGATTTGTGATTTGTTCCCTTGAAAGAACAAACAAAAATCACACAGCTGGGACCATGCAAATCAGGTTTCTTCTTGTAAGAAGGGTGCCTTGAAGAAAAAAATGTTGAGAATTGTCGAAAGGGTTATTTTCAGCAAAACCTGAAGTTTGCTGTAAGGAAAACAATGCAAAGGGCCTAACTATCCTGGAACATTTTCCTCTTGGTTCACGTAATTTTGAATTAATTGGCCCAGTTTTACATTGCATACTCATTATTTCTGTCTGAATACCTTCAAAAAGGATCATAGTATGTTTGTACACAAACACCAGACATAAAAAATGCCCACAATAATGTAAGTCTTTAAAATATACATCAGCCTTGCTTTTAGAAAACTTGATAATAACCATAGTGCAAGTAATCTAACACAGATAAAGCAGGCAATAATCAGAACAGGAGATTTCCCTTCATTATAAAGATTCATCACTGATATTCTATATTTAAGATCTCTGCAAATTATTATATCACATTCAGTTCAAAGAGCAACTGATTTCAAAAGTTCAATCAATATACAGCTTTTTAGGAACTCATTTATAACATAGGGCAAATAATATTTATACCCATTTGTTTGGTCTCCTGTAGGAACATGCCTGAATGCGTTTTCATTCTCCACTGAAATGTTTTTACGTCTTGGAATTAAGTCCATAAGCCACTTTAGAAAGATAAAGTTTAATTTTCTTTGAAAAGACTCCCAGAGAAATGGAGTCCTTAATCCCTTGACTGATCTATTTTAGTGTTTACAAACTGTTATTTTCCGTATTTAATCTAAATCCTTCATGCTTCAGTTTGAGTTCATTGTCTTAAGTTGGAGACAGAAAACAGCAGGACAAAAGCCTCTTAGAGAGAGGTCTCCATGCTGTGAATTCCCTGCTAATGCCCTCTTGTCTCATTCTCCTTTTGACTGAATAATTTGGGTCCCACAACCCAGTGGTAAATCAAGTGAATATGTGACTGGAGTCCCAGCTACAAATAGTATTAATCAGAAGAGTCACAGGACAAACGCATGCCTCATGGACTGGAACCAGATGTCAAGTTTTAGCACAGAATTTAGAGAGAGAGGACTTGAACAGTCCATGAGAAAGGTGTGTGAAGAACAACCATCTCGATTTAATTGTCTTAACCTTTCCACCTAGGTCAGATGTTCTAAACCCTTTAATCAATGCCATGGTTTTCCACCCAGCCTCTCTAATTCCCCACACTTCTCAGGAGTGGATCCCAGCGCTGGAGCAGCTATTCTTGCTAGACACTGACCAATGCCGAGTACAATGGGCTGACTCTCCTTGCCGCCCTCCCATCTGTTTGTATAGTCCTGGGACTGTTCCAGAGCAAACAAAAGCAGAGACAGTGGTTAGCTGCTTGCCCACTGTTGGCTCATAACTTATCATAACAACTCTGGAGTTTTCAAGTTAATGTTATTAAACTCTACTCTTCTGGCTCTTAATCTGTTTGTATACTTTTCCTCCTAGGTGTAATCCTGAGCTTTTTAGTGAGTTTTAATCATTTTTCTAATTTTTGATGTTTGATATTCAGGTGACCTGCATTTTGTTTTTATTCTCTAAGCTTAAGTTTCAGATTATTTGGCTCAATTTTGGTGAGCAATCTATATGTTCTTTACCATGCTCTTGATTGCTTTGGTCACAAGATATCAAAGTACATTGACAATGACTAGGACTGGCAGACTATTTCCTGCTCAGGAATGGATGTTCTAACCATGCATGTGTAGTAAGGGTAGTACCAGGAATCGTTGTGCTTTTGCAAGCCCCTTGCTCTTCCACTGAGACACTTCTTAGAACACTTTAAACACTTGCTTAATATTTTAGGGGTATAGAATATTGGTCACTACAAGTCCCAGTGTATTTTGGGTTATTATGAAACTCTAAGAACTCCATTCTTTCTCACTCTGGCTTTTGTTTCCGGGAACACATAACAGCAGCAATAAAACCAACACAAGAAGTTTTATCCTGTCTTCTGGTGAGAACTGTGAGAAGTAGTTTCAAGGAGGACTGACTATGCAATTCAGCCTTAACCATAGTGATGCGGTGACACACCACCAGTGAGCAATGAAAAGCTATTACAGGAGGATGTATAGTGTCAACTTCCGACTCTTGGTCAACTGAACTGAAAAGGATTAATGGATGCCTCTATCTGAACAGGATTTAATTTGAATGTTTAATTAGCCATAGACTACAGTTCAGAAATGTGTATGCACTTAAAAGGAAGGCTTCTATTGGTTTTTTTGAGTGTGGTGAACATTATGTGTGCTGTACAATATATAAAATAGCATCATCTTTGCACATTAGAAATACATTGTGAGTAATCAGATGCCTATTAAGACATAAAAATTGATGTGAAACTAGGATGTTGGGCTATGAATAATAGGCCAGATGTTTTAGAAAGGAATTAATGAGTTTTGACATATTACCAGATAACTGAAATTAGCCACTATTTCCCCTAGGTTGTTGGGGTCCAAGGATCCTTTTTGTCATGGATAATACGTTTTATTTGTTAACAAGGTATAGTCAGGTGGCTTGGTCTTACATAAGGCTAAAAATCTGACCCAGAAATTGTTATGTAAATGTCACATAAACAAGTTACTTTATTTCTATTAATGGTTACACATCAGAGCCTTTACTCAGAATTCTGATTTAATGGCTCTTCCTGTCACTTTTTGTAAGCCTTGAAGGCTTTCAAGCAGTGAATGGTTTGAAAAGTAAAAATCCAGAAGTTCCTGGACTTTGAGACTTTAATAATGGGATGAATTCTATGATCAGTTTATTAGGGTGTTTGGGCAAATTAGCTTTCAGACTTAAATTTTAAAAAGGTCAATCACTGTCACCAAGATTAACTTTTGCACTTGATGGCCAACACAGCTGCGCCTAGCGTGATGTCATGCGACTGTGTGGTCCAAGTCTCATTTGGGGCTGGTTAACTCATTTTATAATGGATGCATTTCTTTACCCAGCATGGACTCTCGGAGCCACACCCTCTTTATTGAGGGCCTTTGATTCATTTCTGTTCTGGCCTCTCCCCATAGATATGTTGGAAGAACTGATTTTTCATAAAAGTTTAACCTTGATTCTGGTGTCTTTATTTCCACGCTCGAACTATTAAGTCACCCACCTGAATTCTGACCATTCCGTTTTTGTTCCCTCTTGGTTCATCCTGCTGCCTGACTTCTCTCCCGTTCCTCCCACAGGAGAGCCTCCCTGCCCCCTGAACACCCCAGGAGAGTACCTCTTGAGAGTTCCAGGTTCTCCACTCTGAAGCTCTGTGGGTAGGCTGAGGCTGGGCCCGGGCAGGCACCGCCTTGCGAAGGGCAGACCTGCCTAGATGACTTGTAGAGGATGCAGAGCTCAGGTATGATGTACAGCAGCAGGAAAACCCATGCATTGGTGACCAGGGCGATGCAGATGACAGGGTCGTCCCACTGGGGCTGCCGCTGGAGCCGTGGGTTGCCACACAGGAGCATGGAGATCCATATCACCCAGATAACGATCGAGATGAGCACAGTGACGAAGATGAGCCTTCCGTGCTGCTTCCAGTTCTCACACGGGCCACAGAAACTGGCTTTGGAGAGGAAGAACGTGGCGGCCATCAGGAGGAGGACATAGACCAGGAGTACCACGAAGTCCACATTGAGCTGACAGGGTGTCAGGTGCACAAACTTCATGCCTCTGGTCATCATGAGACCCACATACTCAATGGCAATGAGCAACTGCAACAGGCTGACACCAAGCGCAATGTACAGAATTGTCACCCAAGAGAAGGAGACTCTACCCCGGACCAGCTTCACCAAGTTGGAGGCGTGAGCCAAGAGGCATGAGAAACAGATAGCAAAGAGAACCCCAAAGAGAAAGTAACGTACAGGGGCAGTATGCTCATTGAGGCAGGTGATGAAGGCAAAAGCTAGGCCAAAGAGCCCCAGCACACCCAGGAGGAAGAGAAGCTGGGTGGGAAGAACATTCCACTGGCCGCAGTCTTGGACCCTCCGTATGAGGAAGAGAAATGCTAAGAGCAGTATAATTGTAACCACTATGCCAATGGCTGCCAGGGCCTCTAGCACAATGCACCATGTCCTGTCTGTGTCACAGAGGAGATAATAGTCCTCAATGGACTGGATGCAGTCTTCATACATAGTGGTTTGTAGGTGGACCTCACGAGAATGGACTTCTGTTCCCCTGTAGAAAAGATGAAACGTCAGGACTTTATTATCTATGTACAAAATGCCAGTTGGATATCCCTATTCTGAACACTATGTCCCTTATTCCCAAATGAAGGCAGCTGCCCATACTGAATGAAAGCTATAAACTATCAGACCCTCAAAACTATCTAGCTCCATCCAGCCGGGAAAAGCAGAACAGTCTTCACCTGGGGCTCCAGATAATTCAAATTTTCATGTCACAATTTCCACCAATGCTTTCTGGAGCCTAAGGCAGAATATTTTCCATAAGATTTGGTGTGTGACAACTTCTGCATGATCAATGGGAGTCCATGTAAATTACGCTCCAGAACAAGGGTTATCCTTGTTAATTGGATTGTTCAAGATGCAGAAGCCCTGCTTGAAGGAGACAGGCACATGATTTTTCTTAGTAATTCTAATGCCTGTTCTTTCTTTTAATTTACATCGATCTAATGCAGCATGTTATTGTTAAACAAATACCTGCTACTATTTGTTCATCAAAGAATTATACAAAATGGTCCCTGACTTCAAGTAACTTTTGGAACAGTTTAACACCAAAACTTTGTCTTAGCTAAAGTAGTCCAGGAAAAAATTCCAGATACTCATTTGGAAACACCTTGCAATGGAATACTCCAAGCTCTACTTCTCCTCAGTTATCCCCAGGAATAAATGGCTGGAGTGACCCAGGTTTATAGCTGAGGGACTGGCCACTTCATTCCGACCTACCTTCTCTGTGTCCACACTGGAAGCTGAGGCTCTAGTGGCTGCGAGGCTGTAACTGCCAGTGAGTAAGAAGGACACAGTCCCAGCTTCTTTAATCTCTCCTCAAATGGGCGGAAGGACTGAGGCCCTCACTCAGGTTCCTGCAGTGTCTATAAAAGGGACCGGAAGGTCAGAAAGACACACCTATTCCAGTTTCAAGGCAACTTTTCTACAGAGACTTCTTTGGTGAGAACAATTATTTTTCACTCTATTGCTAACTAGAGGCACCTTGGCCTTAGGTAGGTCCTGAGGGGGCATAAATTTTGGAAAGCCTGCTTCCTCCCCTCATGTTCCTCTATGTCCAGGAAGCTGCAAGAGGCCCTCTGTCGGCCTGATAGGAGGATACTTCGTTCTTCTGACCTAATCCCTAAAAAGTCATCTCCAGGGTCTTCCCCACATTTCGATTTTGATCTAAAAGAGCATCCATTCAACAAAGGACCAAGAGTTTTATTGGGCCATAAAAAAGGGTTATGCATTAAAAGAACCAATGGTTGGCGAAATGGTGAGTTAGGGGGAATTTGTCTTCTCTGCCACTCTCTTTTCCCTCAGGCTTGGCCCTCCTGTCAAGTGTGGGCTCCTACCTGGACCAGCTCTTCCTGGTGTGACCTGCCCCCATCCGAACACACTTGTTCATTCCATCCGGGCATTCCCAGAGCACAAGATAGAAGAACTCCTGATTGAAAGTTACCGGCTGACAGAGCGATATCATATCCCTCTTCTCCTATGATGCCCAGTAATGGGGCACCCAGAACAGTGCCCAGTAGTACTGTGGGCCCTGTGCTTTATTGGCTGGTTCTCCCTCTGTCTCACAAAGAAAGAAGCTCCCATCTGCTCACCCTCTCTTAGATGTTGTCCCTGACCTGATGTTCCTTTTGCTTGGTTCCCATGTATCCTCTGTGCTTTGTTCCCATAGATTTGGTTTCCTCCCCAAGTACTTTCCCTGCCTCCAAGATCTAATTCATCTCCTCTATGATTTCCTGCCTTCCCTGATGGCTCACTGATCATCTCCCACCGTGAACACCACAACACTAGTAGCATCTGTGCTGTTCAAAATTATGGAAGTTATATTTTCTGCCTATTTCATTGCATTCATTAATTTTATTAATAAATAAAATTAATGAATGAACAAGATTAATAAATAATACATTTTCTAATTTATTGTATTAATCTCATCCCCTTGATTAGATTTATAGCTGCCTGGGGGTCAGCTTCCATGTTCTAAGTCCCCATAGTGCCTGGCTCCAAGTGGAGTATCTCTTACCTGATGGATGGCTTCATTGAAGGATTGTAATGACAGAATTCTAGGCCTTATGAAGGTCCTTCTTAGCAGTGGTTTTTCCCACAGACACTTTAACGGAAACCACCTGCACATAAGTCAGGACCTTAACAAATCCCAGACAACTTAATTTTGAAGTTCTGGCTTTTGAGAGTCCTTACCTTTAAAAAGCCATTTTTGTTTCCTTTGAGAGAAGAATATTCTAGGGAAGGGAGTCCTCCCCTTTACTTGCTTTCTGCATAAATGTGGTCTGTCTAAAGCTGTAAGGCTAATTTAAAGTGTATATTAAGGGTAAAGGGGTTTTCTGAGGAGGAAATGCGACACCCATGAGAAGTCACCCAAAGAGCGGAGTGAGTGGCCGATCCCTGTCAGGAGAGCAGCGGAGGACGTCCCATTTAATTCTTCCAAGAGAAGTATTTTGGTGGCCCCTAATCTCCTCCCACCGCCTTCCAGCCAGCTAGTCCTGGTCCTTCCTCCCTGCTGGGGTGTTCCCATTTCTGGGTCTCTGGCGTGCTTGTCTTCTCTGGAGATTCCTCCTGAGCTCCTGATGGCTGGGGGCAGGTGCTTTAATGGCTTAATGACCACAAAGCCCTTTGAGCACCTTAGATAAAAGAACTCTACTCAGGTACTAATTATCTTTATGTTAAAATCTGAGGTGATAGAATTAACCCATTTGTGCCAGGCCTTAAGGAAATAAGGGCTCCCTTTGCTCACACACATCCACATGACCCACCCCATTTCTTTGGGCTTTTATGTGGCAGAAAGATCACACAGAACAGCTCATATATGGCTTTGATGAATCAGAGTATATCGATTACAATGAGTCCATTAAAAATGGAGATGAGACAGTCAAGAGCCAAATGCCTTTGCCAAACACCTATTTGCATTGTTTCCTTCTTCCAGAATCAGAGCTGGAGGGAATGTGAGAGGTCACCTAACCCTTTCATTAATAATTAATAATGAGGAGGCCAATACTATAACATGAAGAATTTCATAATAAGGAAGGAGAGGTCCAGAGAGATGAAGGGATGTACTCAAGGTCTGGAATGTTAGAGGAGACAGCCAGGATTGTGACTCCTGGCCACATTCTTGCTGCCATACAAGGCTGCCTTTCCCAACACTTTCCACTTCAGGAGGACAGGCACTGAAAGAGACACACCCTTGGACATGACACATGGATCATGACTGGAAAGAAAAAAAGAAATAGATTATGAGAGTCTACCTGCTAGTCTTCTTTCTGCAGTGAGTTCTGCAGCTGTCATGGCTGACCATGTGAGGACAGGCTGGTGAGAGTGCTTGCCAGGAACAGATCATTTGTTCTTGCTCACTGGCGTCTCTGGAGCTGGCTTCATGGGACTGCAACGCTGTGGGTAAAATTGCAATATTTCCAGAATCTCTCACCTGGCCTTAATGCATCTCCATATCAGCAGGTGTTTCCAAGGGGTGAAGAGAAGTAGTCCATCTCCATATCAATAGGTGATTATAAGGGGGAGTGAGGGCATACCTGGACCAGAGAGGTTGGGTGGGGCCCCTTTTGCAGCCAGGTTGCAAGAGACATGGGTGAGCAGAAGTGGATGACTGGTTGTAAGCAATAAACAGGTTTCTCTCACTTTATTTCTACCTTTGACTGATTCTGGCTTCAAAGGTAATTTGCACTGGGCTGGGAACGTATTTTCCCTCTGGAGTTACAAACACTCACAGTTGTTCAGGGCCCCACTCAGAAGGGTCCTGTGCTTGGAGTTTAATGCTTTGTGGCTACTGTCTTGAAATTTTTATAAGTTCATGTTTGAATTTGCATTTTGTAAGTATAGTTGGATGGAGTGTGTGCTGGGGGTCTGCAGCCTTGGGCTCACTTGCAGTCCTGCCTCCCATTGCCTCCCTGCCTTCCCGAGACAGGTGCTGAGCTGCCCACCTCATGCTACCCCGTGGTGCCCCAGGTCATCTGGCTTCCCCATTTCTGCCCTTGCCCTGTGATTGCTGCCATACTCTGCCTGGGGTCACCTGGCCACCATGGGTTGTAGTGGTGGGACCTGGGAAAGGGGGAATTGACTTACCACATCCAGGTAGGGCAACACCTTTTCATTTTGCACTAGGTCCTGCAAATTATGTAAGTGGCTCTGGGCATCTCATTAAATTTTTGGCATTTGATGGTCATTTGATTGATAGTACATCAGGATGTTAACACTGTACAGCTTAACTGAATATTAATATAATATGCAGTTGTGAAGAACCGCAGTGTTTTATCTTCATCAACAGATTGTCAATTCTCTCAACTGAGTATCATTCATGAATGTTCAGGTTCTTTTTCAGAAAGGAAGTTATCTGACATTTTTTTTCCAGTTTGTGACTAATAGAACATCTTGATTGAACTAGTATATCAGGTTGTTTTACCTTTATTAGAAGAAAGCAGATGATATGAAAAGTATAGAGGGATGTTCAAGTTCAATGGCTGGATCTGGAAGTGTAAATAGGACAATACTGAAAAAAATGTTGACTAATAAAAATTTTTAATCTATTTGAGCTGTGTTATAAAAAAGAAAAAGCAGATGTAGGACCTTGTAATGCAGGGTATGTAAATATGACTTAATAAAATTTGCAAACCGTAATAGAAATGACGGACAACATATAGTTTATATTGAAATTTTTACAAATGAAAAAGTCTTCTAAGTTAAAAACACACCTGGAAAAACAACATCCTATCAGTCACATTTCCTCACATGCTTCCAAAGAAGAATACATAAATTAATCAGTAATTTCTAAGTTGTTTCATTAATTACTATTAATGAAAGAGCCTCATAATAATCTATTGAGTAATATATTAGGTGGCAAAAACTATGGGTTACACAGCTGCTAAAACTATTCTTCTAGAATGTATGGAAGGGGGCAAATGATTTTTGATGATAAAATGAAATCAACTGACAAATTTATGAGGTTTATAAGCTGACTTATGAGGTTTGATTTATAATTTTTTGACTACAATAGTGTGAAAGTGATAGTCATTCAATAGAAATTACTTCAGATTTTGAACTGCAATCTTCTCCTAGATCACAGTAGTGATACGAGGATACTAGCTATGTGAGGCCCACCCTCCCTCACAATGCTGGGCAGTGGCAGAGAGCACAGCTCCTAGTCAGCCACGCAGTCTTGAGAGTTGACAACAGATACACTGACATCCGTCTTATAGTCACACAACCATTCTGTTTTATACTTTTGGTAGATTATTTAATCAATTACAAGATATTCAACACTTCATCATAAAATAGGCTTTGTGTTGGAAGATCTTGTCCAACTCTCAGCTAATATGAGTGGTTAAGGTGGGCTGGGCTAAGCTCTGCTGTTCGGTAGGTTAGGTGTGTTAAGTGCATTTTTGACTTAATGATATTTTCATCTTAACTGTGGGTTTATCAGGATGTTGCTCTTGTCAATTTCATGCTTGTCAATTGAGAAAAATCTGTGTATCATAATATCTCATCAAATCTGTACTAGTACAGAACACAGAGAAACAATATTTTAACATAATTATAGTCTGACATAGATTTTGTGATTCAGCTTGATGAAAGCCCAATATTGTAAATTGCCAATGCTTTTAGTTTGATCAGCTATGAGTGACAAGAGAATTTTTATAGAAGATTTTTATGTTGAATTTAATATCAGTCACAACTGGATTAGATATAATCTCTGAGGTGGAAAAGTATATTGTTGATTCAATATTGCTTAAGCTGGAAAAATCATAAAGGAATTTCAAGCTTGGATAATAAATATAAAATATGGCAGTGTTATTAAAAATTGTTAAAAATGACTAAAACCATGGTTTATTCATCATGAAGTTTTGCACCTACCTAGAAAAATTTTACTTGAATCTCATGGATTAATTGAAGTCAGATGAGATGTCAGTGAGCAAAACTTTTAGAAAAATATTTGGTCAGATGTTGGATTTGACCAAATCCACTGACTTGGCATAGTAAAATTCCTGGGTGCCATAATGTAAAAAAGCTAAGCATAATACATAAACTCAGAAATAAGATTCAGATTTCTTGAACTGAAACACTATCTCATTTGGCAATTATTTTTTGATGTGATATTTTGATGATAAAAGTGCACATTTAGCTGATTTTGGGGTATTTTTAACTGTAATTTTTGGAGGAATCTATTATATATTTTAACACAACAAACACATTTAAGTATTCCAAAAGACATGGCAGTTTTAAAAGATGGCTGCTATTATCTGACATCCTCCTGTCAAGAGATGGCATTGAATTCCCCTCCCTTTGAATCTCAGCTGGACTTAGTCACTCTCTTGTAACCAATAAAATGTGGTGGATATAATGATGTGTGAATTCGTAAGTTAGGTCAAAATAAACCTTGCACCTTCTGCTTTGATCCCTTGGAATACGTGGTCTCCAGACGCTTTCTCCTGAGACACAGCTGCCATGCTCTGAGAATCCCAGGCCACCCAAGAGACAACATATAGGTACTCTGGTCAATGACACCAGCTGAGCCCAGCCTTCCAGTCATCGCCACCAGAGCACCAGAGATGGGAATGGAAAAGACATCTGGGAAATGGATTCTCTTCTTCTAGTGGTTTGAACTGTTTGCTGAATGGAATTTATGTGCTTGTCTATGTGCAAGAATTATTTGCATTGCTATGAGTTTTCTACATGTTAGTGTTTATTTCTGCAGAGTTCTAAAATAGTTAGTCAACACCAGGTGAGAAAAACCACTTTGAAGGCAAAGGTCAAATTGGCAATTACCACTGAGTGGACTTGCAAAATCAAGTGTGAGTTGAAAATACAATAAAGTTGGGCTGAACTTTATTTTTTTTTTTTGGCCTGAGGTACCAATGTGCTCTTCTACTTTTTTTCATTTCTAGCAGTGTACACCTACCTATCTACTGAGTAGTCAAGTGACCAAAATGTTAGCATTGGTAAGAGTGGATAGTACTCTGTATGAGACCAAATGTTGTCTTAGCTAATATTAAAAATAATGAGTGTCTCTGGGTAATTTGTGGACAACACGAATACCTTCCTGCATGATAAGTGTAACTTTAATAAATGGTTGGATTCTAATGAAAGACTCTGTACAACCCACTGATAAAGATGTCCCAGTGACAGGTTAGCTTTATTGTGCAATAGAAGGGCAGATAATTTTTTTCAAAGTTATGCTTGTTTTTTCCTTAAACACATGTCAGTTTCATATCTGAGTTATAAGATATTGCTCCTATAACCAAGCTCTGAAGCACACGGAAACTTAATTCAGTGCTCCAGATTAAAAACTGACATGTTTTACCTATGAGGGAAAAGTCTCATCAAAGCCAAAGGCACACATCCCTGAAGGATCAGGTTATCCCAGAGGCACTAGCATTCCATTGAAAGGATGTTAATTCTAACCACTATATTTTTCTCATAGATGTCATACTTCTAGCTGCTGTATGTTCCCAACATTACTGCAACACTTAGACGGGAACATTGTACAATCAGTTTGAATGAAATCAAAATCAAATTAGAGATATTGTCTCATTTCACTTCTCTCTCAAAGTCACAATCATTACTTTGTAGAGGAAAATCTGAAGCTTGAAAGAAAAACATATGAATAAAAGACCTATTTGCTTTTCAAAACTCTGAGCCAATAATTGAATTAAACTTGGTGAACAAAGAAGAGAATAAATCGCTGCATTTAATTCTTATATTGAAGAATGATTAAAAGACATTACATTCCTTATTTAGATTAAGACTACAGTAAAATTTCCAGTGCTAAATAGACTATTACTATATTACCAACCACAACAATTTATTTGGGTGAAGTTTTAGGGTTTTCAACTTTTATTGGACTTAAAAAGGGAAAGAACCAGGTTCAGTGGTGCACTGGATGTACGTATTGCTTTGTGCTCGTGCACTCCACTGGCATGGGTTTATAAACAGGTAAGAGCACCAAATAAAGGTCATTAAAGTTCAGTAAACAAAGATTATGTCTAAATTTTTGTTTCTGTACTGTTTATTTTAGATTTTTATATTCTATATTAATATCAATAAAATAATATGCAATGTTTATTTTGCTATGCTTTAATTTTACTATTGGTAGTAATGGGTAATATCATTTCAGAAAACATTTGTACCAACTGTGTGTGTGTGTGTGTGTGTGTGTGTGTGTGTGTATGTATGTGTATGCTTGTACTAGGTTGAAATATAAAATGCATTTCTGACTGTTGCTAGGGTAATAAAAAGTTTAAAAAATACGAATTTCATCGAAAGAGCACTGGTCTGGACTCTGACTTGGGTTTGGATATCAGCTATGAACTAGTTCTCTCCTCCTGGGCAAGTTTCTTGAAATTTTATTTAAATTCTTGAACTCTGAATTTAAATAAATGTTTCCTCTTGCCTGTGGGTATATTTACATAAAGGCAACATACCATTGGTTTTTGTTATAATTTGGTCTGGGCTGAGTTAAAGAATTTTGAGAGCAAAGTGGTGGTATAAAGCATACCAAAGATGATATATCACTGTTTAACCTAGAAATATGAATGATTTAAAAATATTTTATACCTTAATTATCAACATGCAAACTACTATGTTAAATTCAAATGTTAGGCCTTCATATTAAAGTAGCCCATTTATTTACTTTTGGAGCCTTTCTCTAGAGTACATTCATTCGCCTGTTCGTTCTTCTAATGACTCTTTTGGAGCATGTATTTTGTGCCAGCTACCGAGCTTCTGTTTGGAGCTATCACAGCTACCAAAACCTAGCTCATTATTCAAGTATTCCAGTTGCTTTCAGAGTGGGGTGGCTGGAGTGTGAGCAGGTTATGAAAACATCAGTAGGTATTTAGTAAACACTTTGTGGGTACTCCAGAGAGGAGGTGAGGGTAGGCCTTTCAGACAAAGAGATGTCTAACTGAATTAAGATATGTGAAATCAGAGGTAAGTGTTCCAGACAGAGGAATAAGACTACATGATGGTCAAGGCCAGGAATGGCAAGCAGGTGAATGCTGTGCGGCATGAATGGGCGAGAGAGACGGGACCCAGGGCCTTGTATTTTAAGGATTATGGATGTTATTCTGAGAGTAACTTTATTTATTGTATTTAAGCTTTGTATTGCATTACATTTAATATAACTCATTTATTCACTTATCCAACACATTGTTATGGAGCATCTGCAATTATTTCTTGTGCTAAATGCTATAGATACAGTGATGAACAAAACAGACATGTTTCTTGCCCTCGACCAAGAAACAATATATATATATTCTTGCCAGTGTGGTGGAAAATATTGTATAAGATGCTGTGATGGAGAAGAATGGAGTGGGCGTGCCTCTCTGAGAAAGCAGGGACCTGGAGGATGGGAAAGAGCCAGTCGCCCATGCAGTGAAGGAGAAAGAGCTTCCCTGGCAGAGAGGTCAAATGAGCAGGACCCCAAAGGTGCCAATGAATATGGTGTGTCTGAGGACTTGAAAGATGGTGAAGTCACTGTCTGCAGTAAAACACGAGAGTAGAGTAGGAAGTGAGCATCGGATGGTACAGGTACTCAAGACCCAGGGAATGGAGTCTCAGGCAACAGAAAGCCACTAAACGGCATTAGGCAGGGATGTGACACGATCCAGCATATATTTTATTTTATTTATGTTTTATTAAAGTATCATTGATATACACAAAGATACAAATGTAAGTCATGAAAACATAAAACTCTTAGAAGAAAACATAGGCAAAAATCTCCTGAATATAAACATGAGCCACTTTTTCCTGAACACATCTTCTCAGGCAAGGGAAACAAAAGCAAAAATGAACAAGACTACGTCAAGCTAAAAAGCTTCTGTACAGCAAAGGACACCATCAGCAGAACAAAAAGGCATCCTACAGTACGGGAGAATGTATTTTTAAATGACATATCCAACAAGGGGTTAACATCCAAAATATATAAAGAACTCACATGCCTCAACAACAAAAAAGGAAATAACCTGATTAAAAAATGGGCAGAGGATATGAACAGACAATTCTCCAAAGAAGAAATTCAGGCACATGAAAAGATGCTCCATATTGCTACTTATCAGGGAAATGCAAATTAAAACCACAATGAGATATCACCTCACACCAGTTAGGATTGCCAACATCAAAAAGAGTAAGGACAACAAATGCTGGTGAGGATGCAGAGAAAGGGAAACCCTCCTACACTGCTGGTGGGAATGTAAGCTAGTTCAACCATTGTGGAAAGCAATATGGAGGTTCCTCAAAAAACTAAAAATAGAAATACCATTTGACCCGGGAATTCCACTCCTAGGAATTTACCCAGATAATACAAGTTCTCAGATTCAAAAAGACACATGTATCCCTATGTTTATCGCAGCACTATTTACAATAGCCAAGATAAGGAAGCAACCTAAGTGTCCATCAGTAGATAAATGGATAAAGAAGAAGTGGTACATATACACATGGAATGCAGTTCAGCCATAAGGAAGAAACAAATCCTACCATTTGCAACAAAATGGATGGAGCCAGAGGGTATTACGCTTAGTGAAATAAGCCAGGCAGAGAAAGACAAGTACCAAATGATTTCTCTCATTTGTGGAGTATAACAATGAAGCAAAACTGAAGGAACAAAACAGCAGCCGACTCACAAACTCCAAGAAGGGACTAGTGATTACCAAAGGGGAGGGCTGGGGGAGTGCGGGTGGGGAGGGAGGGAGAAGGGGATTGAGGGGTATTGTTATTAGTACCCATGATGTGTAGGGGCGGATCATGGGGAAGACAGTGTAGCACAGAGAAGACAAGTAGTGACTCTGTGGCATGTTACTACACTGCTGGACAGTGACTGCAATGGGGTATGGGGGGGACTCGATGATATGGGTGAATGTAATAACCACATTGTTTTTCATGTGAAACCTTCATAAGAGTATAACCAATAATACCTTAATAAAAAAATTGTAAAAGCATGTATCATTGATATATAGTCTTATGTTGGTTTCAAATACACAACACAGTGGTTCAACATTCATATTATCAAGTCCTCACCCCGTCCAGTGTGGCCACTGTCCATCAGCGTGGTTACTGGTGTTCCCAAAGGTATTGGGAATACTGGACAACTACATGTAACAGAATAAAACTGGATTATTGTCTAACCCCATACACAAAAGTAATCTCGAAATGGATCGAAGACCTGAATGTAAGTCATGAAACCATAAAATTCTTAGAAGAAAACATAGGCAAAAATCTGTTGAATATAAACATGAGCAGCTCTTTCCTGAACACATCTCCTTGGACAAGGGAAACAAAATAAAAAATGAACAGGTGGGACTACATCAAACTAAAAAACTTTTGTTCAGCAAAGGACACCACAGTAGAACAAAAAGGCATTCTACAGTATGAGAGAATATATTTGTAAATGATTTATCCAATAAGGGGTTAACATCCAAAATATATAATGAACATATATGCCTGAACACCCAGAAAACAAGTAACCTGATTAAAAAATGGGCAGAGGTCTTGAACAGACACTTCTACAAATAAGAAAAGAGATGGCCATCAGGCACATGAAAAGATACTCCATATCACTAATCATCAGGGAAATGCAAGTTAAAACCACCATGGGATATTACCTAGCACCAGTTAGGATGGCTACTATCTAAAAGACAAGAAATAACAAATGCTGGCAAGGATGTGGAGAAATAAGAACCCTTCTACACTGTTGGTAGGAATGTAAGTTGGTGCAACTGTTGTGGAAAGCAATATGGAGGTTCCTCAAAAAACTAAAAATAGAAATACCATTTGACCCAGGAATTCCACTTCTAGGAATTTACCCCCTCCCCAAAAAAGATCCCTCATTCAAATAGACAAATGCACTCCTATGTTTATCAGTGCACTATTTACAATGGCCAAGATAGGTAAGCAACCTAAGTGTCCATCAACATATGAATGGATAAAGAAGAGGTGGTACATATACACAATGGAATACTATTCAGCCCTAAAAAGAAAATAAATCTTCCCATTTGTAACAACATGGATGGATCTGGAGGGTATTATGTTCAGTGAAATAAGCTACGTGGAGAAAGACAAGTATCAAATGATTTCATTTATTTGTAGAGTATAAAAACAAAGCAAAACAGAGGGAACAAAACACAGTAGACTCATAGACACTAAAAAGGAACTAGTGGTTACTAAAGAGGAGGTGGTTGGGGAAGGTGCCAGGTGGGGAGGGAGGAGAGAGAAGGGTATTAAGAGGCACAATAATTCACAATCACAATATAGCTAGGTCATGGGGACAGTATTAGAGCATGGAGAATACAGTTAATGATTCTGTAACATCTTACTACACTGATGGACAGTGACCACACTGTTGAAGAGGCTGCCTTTTCCCCATTGTATATTCACAGCTACTTTACAGTATATTAACTAACCATATATACTGGGTTTATATTTGGGCTCTCTATTCTGTTCCATTGATCTATGGGTCTGTTCTTGTGCGAGGACCACATTGTTTTGATTACTGTGGCTTTGTAGTAGAGCTTGAATCAGAGAGTGTAATCTCAGCTTTGTTTTTCTTTCTCAGGATTGCTTTAGCTATTTGGGGTCTTTTGTGGTTGCCTATGAATTTAGAACTATGTATTTGTTCTAGTTCATTGAAAAATGCTCTTGGTATTTTGAAAGGGATTGCATTAAATCTGTAAATTGCTTTGGGCAGGATGGCCATTTTGACAATATTAATTTTTCCTATCCATGAACATGGGATAGATTTCCATTTATTGGTGTTTTCTTTAATTTCTCTCATGAGTGTCTTGTAGTTTTCAGAGTAAAGGTCTTTCACCTCCTCAGTTAGATTTATTCCTAGGTATTTTATTCTTTTTGATGCAATTGTAAATCAAGTTGTTTTCCTGATTTCTCTTTCTGCTAGTTTGTTGTTAGTATATAGAAATACATCAGATTTCTATGTATTAATTTTGTATCCTGCAACTTTGCTGAATTCAATTATTAGTTCTAATAGTTTTTTGGTGGAGTCTTTAGGGTTTTCTATGTATAATATCATATCATATGCAAATAGTTAGAGTTTAACTTCTTCCTTACCAATTTGGATGCCTTTCATCTCTTTGTATTGTCTGATTGCCATGGTTAGGATCTCAGTACTATGTTGAATAAAAGTGGTGAGAGTGGGCATACTTGTGTTATTTTCAATCTTAGAGGAAAATGTTTCAGCTTCTAGCTGTTAAGTATGATGTTGGTTGGCTTGGGTTTGTCACATATGACCTTTATTACGTTGAAGTACATACCCTCTATACCCATTTTGTTAAGAGTTTTTATCGTGAATGAATGTTGAATTTTGTCAAATGTTTTTTCAGCATCTATTTAGTTGATCACGTGGTTTTTATCCTTCTTTTTTAATGTGGTATATGATATTGATGGATTTATAATATTGTACCATCCTTGCATCCCTGGAATAAATCCCACTTGGTCATGATGGATGATCTTGTTGATATATTTTTTAGTTTGGTTTGCTAATATTTTGTTGAGGATTTTTACATCCATGTTCATTAGGGATATTGGTCTATAATTTTATTTGTTTGTGGTTTCTTTGTCTGGTTTTGATATTAGAGTGATGCTAGCTCATAGAATGAGTTTGGAAGTATTCCCTCCTCTTCTAGTTTTTGGAATACTTTAAGAAGGATGGGTATTGGCTCATTAAATGTTTGATAAAATTCAGCTGTGAAGGCATCTGGACCAGGAGTTTTGTTTTTAGGTAGTTTTTGATTACCAATTTGATTTCATTGGATCCAGCTTATATTGAAAAGATCAATGTGGCTTCAGACTGTCTAACCTCCTAAGGAACATGGGGCATTTGAGAATGAATTAGAGAGGATTGGATAGGAAACAGGAGGCCATGTCAAGAGTGCAGGTGAGGTGTCATGGCGGCTATTAGTTTCCTAGGGCTGGGTGGTGGGGGTGATGTAAAGAGCTGCTAAGATTCAAAAGGCACTTTGCATGTGGAATCTCTGTATTGTTGGTGGTTGGGAGACAGAGAAGGAAGGAAAACTGGGCTCCTGGTACCTCCAAACCTGCTCCATCAGCAGCCTTCAAACTGTCTCAGTTTATGCTAAATCCATCCTTCTAGTTGCTCAAATATGCCTATTGTTTTTGACCTATATCCCCTACTCCACAAGGGCAAGGGCTTTTGCCTGTTTTGTTCACTGATAAATCTAGTTTTCTGGAACAGTGCTTGGCATATGGGGGTGGGGGACCCAATAAATATCTGTGAAATGAATGATGAGAAGTCCTCAGGAATGTGTTAAGCCAGAAAGTGGAGCCAAATACCACTAGCAGGAAGCACAGGTTAAAGCATAGTCAATAGGGAAGAGTTGGAGGCAGACAGTCGGCAAATTGTATGCATTCTTCCAAACTCTTCCTCTTGGCCAGGCATAGCTGTGGACTTGTGCTCTGAAATAGGATCCCCACTTTTCCCATTTCGTCCTCTGTTTTCTGTAGAAGAGGAGACAGGAAATAACTAGCCAACTGATCAAGTTGAAATGGCGGCTTCCCAAGGGGGGAACAGCCTTGTTGGCAAGAGGAATATTCTGTCTCAGATGATAATTGCATAAGCTGCCAGAGGACCATCCAACAACTAAGGAAGATTTGTCTCTTCTCAGGATGATTCCCAGGTTTTTGACTTGAGCAAGTAAGTGAATGGTTGGTGCTACTTAGAGAGGTGAGAAAGATTGAGAAAAGAAAGGTTTGGGGGATGGAAGAGTCTGAACCAAATGTTCAGTTTGGACATGTCAAATCTGAGATAACTGTGAATTACTTGTGTGGTTATGTAAGTAGGTCAGTGGATATATGCACTGGGAGCTTATAGATTTATTCCTGCCTTTTTACACTTGTCTTTATGTAGGTTCCTCTTGGCATCATGGACATATGCCAAGCTGGATGGCCCATAGGCAGACAGGCTACCACCCTCCATCCTCATTCCCAGCCTTCTTTCAGCAGTTGCATGAATTGGAAATACAGTCATTCATTCACTGATTCGTACCACATTCATACACTGAATTTTTGCTATACACTGCTATTCTGCTGGGAGCTGAGAGTACAAAAATGAATAATACTAAATATCAGCACTCAAGACAACCACATCTAATTGGTGAGATATGTTGACAAATACTTGAGATGTATGCACTCTTGAGGTATGGGTAATTTGAAGAATAAATTAATAGGCTATGCCCTTCTTACCAGAAAGAGACCCCCAAAAGAGGGTGGGTCTTACCACTTCTCTATGAGCCTTTACAAGCAATTATTTCAAAGTTTTTATATCTTTGTGTCAGTAAGAGAGGGACTGTTCCGTGTATCTCATTTCTTACTCCTGTACGTCTAAGGGTCACACTTTGAAAAGGTTGAGATACATAAAAAAATGAATCAGGAAGGCAGGTGGGCTGGAAATGGGTAATTGGGAGTCACCAGAACATGTATGGTCACAGAGCCCATGGGCTTGATCTGCATCGTCAGATCTTGGAGAGTGTGCGGGGTCAAGTACAGAGGCAGTAAGATTTAGAATCTATTCCCCCAGAGAACACCAACATCTGAGGGCTGGGCAGGGAGAGAGAAACCTATGAAGGAAGCAGGGGGTTAGTCTGAGGTCGGTACACCTGGAGAATGACAGGCATGGGTGCCAAAGGAGGAGAGATCTCAATGTCCAAAGGTACAGAAGAGCCAGCAGCCTGATAGGGAGCAAAATGCACCTGCTGGACTTTGCGAGTGAAGATCAATTTCAGAGACAGCAAGTGTCTGTGAAGGGAGTGAATGAGAGGAAAGGGAATGAACACTGTGTGTGTGTAAATTAATTTGCAAGGCCATTTGTGGAGGGAATGAGAGAATGAGGTGGTACCTAGAAAGCAAGATAGGATGGAGGGGAACTGTTTTTGTTTTAACTGGAGAATGCGATCATGGTATGTGTTGACAGGTTAAAAACCAAGGAAGAGGGAGAGATTGAAATCACAAGGAGAGAGTAAAATGGACCAGAATTCCTAAGGAAGTGAGAGACCTGGCCTCCAGCACAGGGGTCAGGATTGGCCTTGGATGGAAGGTGGGACATCTCATCCTTAGACAGAGGGAAGGAGTCAAGGACGGTATTCTCCAATGACCCCTGAGCCTCTCATCCTGAGAATTGAATGGACTCAAATAACTCTTCTTCTTCCACAGAGCCCTTGTGGACACATTCAGGTGCTGAAGTTTCCTCTTGGTTCTTAGAATGGTCGAGGCCCTGCTGGGCTCTGCCTCTAGGTTAGTCTGCCATCATCCCCCACCCTACCCTTCTTTAAAAAGCACGTTTTGCTCACATGGCAGACATCCGGCACATGTCCACAGTCTGGCAGCCCTGGGAAGGACTCTAAAGTGGGAGTGGAGACAACATGTTTACAAATATGCCTTACATGTTCCAAAGTACATCATAGACATTATTCAAGGAGAGGCAGTCGTCCTGGGTTGTACTGGTGGCATAAGAACTTCTTACAGCTGAGTTTTAATCTGTAACGGGAGAGCAGGCAGAGAGGGCTTCCGCCTCGACAGGTGACTACCAGGTTGCTGCTGGGTATCCGTGCTGTTGCTGAGTTTTAAGTTCTTGGATTTTGTTCATCTAAATTCCAGGCAGCGGCATATACCCTAGAGACACAGGGATTGTATCATTGCTACTTTGGCTGAGCCTCAGCATAAATTATAGACGGAGGAGGGGGCATCCACCCAGCGTGCTCACTTGTAGAGTCACATTCTGCCTCATTTCCTTTCTTGCCAGACATGGAAACCAGACATTGAACAGTGTTAGTAATATTTGGTTTTGGAGTTAGAACCTGCCTGAGTTCAAATTCTGTCACGTACCATCTGTGTAGCCTGGAGGATGTCAATGAACCTCCCAGAGCTGCCCCAGTTCATCTGTAAATGGGGTGGAGAGGGCAGTGCCTGTGACTGCCTGATACGGTTGCTGTGCGGGTAAATGAGGTCATTCATGTAATGAGTTTGCATGGTGTGTGGGACATGGCGGGTGCTCAATAAATGGTATTCTTCAATAGCGCTTCTTTTTTAAAGTTCAAACTAATCTACATTAACAAGACTGAATATGTGCTGTGCACAAATTCTTATGCTATGGGGGTGATGTAGGGAAGGCGGTGTAACTGAAGGGATCAGGGGAGAATTCAAGGACATCTGAACTGAGACTTGAGGGATGAGTAGGGGATGGGTAAGGGCGGCCAGAGGAGATTTAGCTGTGGGAGCAGTGTGAGCACAAACATGGAGAGGGAAGTGGGGAGCACCTTAGAGGAAGCAGCATTTATTCTGGTGCTACTGGAGGGTAAGGAACCCTGCAGAGAGGAGGAGGCAGGATATGAGAAGAGGCTGAGTTCAATTTCCGTTTTTTTTAAGATTGACTAGAAATTTTATTTTATTTTTCCATTTAATTTTAATTTTAAACATTTTAGATTCTCAGTAACATTGAACATTTTTATAGTGAGGTACACACAATAAAATGCACAAATCTTAGTGTACAGGTTGATGAATTTTGAGAAGAGGCTGGGGTTTAAGACATCTCATAAAATAACTTTGACAAGGGTCTAATTAAGTCATTGCCAAGGAAAACTTAATTCAAGTTTCACCTGAAGTTTGATGATGAGATTGCTCTACACAGCCCACACCAATTCCTGTCACATCTTTAGTCCACTCTGGCATCTGCTTTTTACAACGATTGATTCTACATTTGTGCAATATTATTTGGGTCTGTTCCCAGATTCCTATAGAGTGGTGGTTGCTATGGAAACAAAATACTTCTAAAGAAAAAACCCCTAGAGTTAGTCAAGGATACAAATTCAAAGGCAAAAATCCAAGGCATTCAACCAAATAAATACCCATCCATGCTGTGAGGCTTTAATTACTGTGCTGAAGATCAAAGTAACATTACTCAAGAGTGGAGAAGCCAAATGTAAATGAAGGAGGTCTTTCTAACAATTAGTGACCAACTCCCTGAGTTCAGCCATGTGTTGCATTGTATTTATACCCACAATCTTCCAATGACCCTTAAGTGCTCACATAAGCAGGAGAGTGTCGTGTTGCGCCGTGGTACATGCAGGACAAAGTTTACTGGTTGGTGTTCACAAAATGTACAAGAATATTAATGCCACAGGAAGAGGCTTCTGGGGGAAGTTGGACATCCCTATATATGCAGTTCCAAGAGTCTGCAGCCTTAAGGCTGTGCTCCTGGGCATTAAACCTAGAGCATGACTTAGATATTTGTTAGTATCTGTAGTCTATTGTTTTCCAGCTTAATTTTATACAACAGTCTAAAATATTAGCCATATGCCCTACTCCAGACCCTAAGGAGAGGAGGAGGGAGATAGAGTCAGAGGGACTATTCATCAAGTACTATTTTGGAGAAGATACAGACAAAAGAGTGCATGGGAATCAGGAAAAAAGATTGCTTTACTGGTCCATAGATTGGCAATTAGAAACCCTGGTCTTGGCGGTTCTGTTTATCATTATTAAATCCAGAACGAGAATACACATTTCATTTCCTTGGCCCCTGTCCCTCTTTCATAATTCACTGTATCACTGTGGGGTAAACGGGAAGTTTTCACTGAGTGATTCCAGAATCTCCTGCCTGGCCTTAGTCTATTTTACATGTCAAAGGATGTTTACCACGGCAAAGCCTCCGGTCAGTTGACGTGGGGCAACGGGAGAGAAAACAGCCATTCTCTCCTCCCCTCTGTTCCTGGTACCTAATTGGTGCCCACCAGTTGTCACCAAGGACCTTCCCATGGAGTTCCTGCTGGAAGGGGCAGGCAGGGAAAAGACGGAGCACCACGCCAGAGGGGACAGGCAATGCGGGGCTTGGCTAGCGAACAGGAGAAATAAAACCACTTAGCCCAATCTGTCCCTCCCCTTGCCCTCCTTCAGATTCATCAGATTCACAGGGAACTTGTCCTGGGAGGGGAAACCCCTTCCCCAGGGAGCGACAGTCACTGTCAGCCAGTCACCCCTCTGTCTTCACTAGGGACAGGAAACCACTCCCGTCTTCACCTTGATGATGCTGTTCTGTTTGGGGTTTGCAAAGAGGGAGAGAGGGGAGAGACACTGGGAGGGGAGGCGGCGAAGTGCTCCTGAGTCACGAGCATAGACTCGGAAGTAGAATGTAGAATACAAACCTTTAAGATCCTCTGCAGTCTCGCCTCAGACTTTCTCTCCTGCTGTCTCATACTTCTCACCTCCCCAAGCTCTTGACGCCAGGTGTGCACACCTACCCAGGGTCCCCTTGCAGAAAATCCTGTAGATTTGCTACCCGAGAGCTATTCTGACAATCATTCTCCTTTGCTGCTCTCACTGCAGAGGCTGGAAAGCCAAACACACTCACTTTCCCCACTTCTGTTGTAGGTTGGGTGGCTGTGTGTCAGTTTTGGATCCTGAGAGATAAGTGGAAATCTGCTGGGGGAACTTCTGAGAAAGCTTGTTTCCTCATAAAATGGGACAGTTGCAGTGAATACAGCCTTTCCTCTTCTCTCCCTTTTCCTGCCTGGAAGAACATGGATGAGATGGCAGGAGCTGTACCAGCCATCTTGCAGCCATGAGGCAAGTGCACAGATATAAGCATTGAGCCTATCCCTAGATTTCTCTTTATGTAAGAAAACAAAATCTTATTACTTTAAATTACTGTTGGTTCCCTTTTCTGTTACCTACAGAAATTTCTAAATGATATATGACCCTGAACTAGGTGCTGGGGATATAAGAGAGAACAAAGCAGGTATGGGTTTCCTTCTTATCAAATGTAAAATCAAATGTGAAAGGCAGAATAAAAGGAAATGAAAATCTCCAAATCACAAATGAAGGTCTGTATTGTACAGGAAAACAAAAATATGATGCTAAGATAGAGAACTATAGGGGGGTCCTCCTTTAGACAGAGGGGTCATTGAAGACCTTTTTTGAGGAGGAGGGGTTAAGTTAGGACGTGTAAGATCAGATGATGCAACCATTTGAAAAGGAAGCAAAAGGGGTTCCAGGCAGACAAAGAGGCTAGTTCAAGGGCCCCTGGGAAAAAAGAGCTTTGAGTTGAAGGAAGTAAAGTTTGCTGAGGCTGGAGGATAGCAAGGGAGAGATCAGGAAGCTAAATAGAAGGGCTCAGGGGCCAAAGCACATGGGCCTGGCAGGCCATCACTTGGAGTTTGCCTTTTGGTCCAAGCGCAAAGCGAGAGTTTTGAAGCCTGGATCCTTCTGGGTGTTGCACAAACAGGACCGAGGAGGGCAGCAGCAGAGATGTGGAGACCTGTTGGGGGGTTGCTGTGAGTCCAGGGAGGTGCAGAGTGACACCCGTTTGGCACTCGCAGCGATGGGCTGGAGATGACGCGGGGCTCACCTGCGGCTGCAGTTTGATACTCAACTCTTCCTTTTTGATTTTCTGACTTTCCTCCTATGCCACTGGCCCTTTCTTTTGGATCTTTGTGAAGCTCTTTCCCTCTGTTCTTCTCTAAATATTGGGTTACTCCGGATTCTTCCCTAGGTCTTCTCTTACTCTGCAGTGTTTCCCCCGGGGAGTCATAATCCACCCACTGTGTCCATGTGTTGATGACGTCCACCCAGTTATCTCCTGGTTAGCATCAGAATCACACTTCCAATGGGACTACCTCCCCTGGCTGCTGGGCAGGCTTAAATACTCCCGTGTGGACACTGCCCCCAGCCACCTGCCTCTCTCCTGTGCTCCCTGCCCAGAGTCCCACCCCAGAACCCCGCCCAAGCCCAAGCCCTGGGAGCTGCACTTGATGCCTTCGCCCTCACCCCGCTCACCCTGCTGATCTCCAAGTCCTGGGATCCGATTTCTCTCTCAAACTGTCACCCATAATCACGCTGTAACCCCAGCTTAGTCCTCCACCATCTTTTACTTGGAGCTTTGTGACTGGTCTCCCTACCTTTGGTCACATCCCCTTCCAATCTACCTTCCACACTGAGGACAGAATTTTCCCTCTAAAACATGATGGCATCACATTCCTGCTCAAACTCATTCACTTTCTTAGGATACAATTCAAACTCCTCAGCATGACCTAAGACTGCTGGGCTGCACTTTTGTCTCAGCCCTGAGTTCAGCGTGTGAGCCTGTGGGACCCTCGACGTGTCTGGGGCTCGTGAGCGTGCCTCCCCAGTAGAGCGAATGTGGGGCACGTGGGGGGCACGAGAGATGCCCACCGTGTGTCTGAAAGGCGGTCAAGACTTGGTAGCCTGTGTGCTCTACCACCGACCTTCAGAGGTGGGCACGGCCTGTTCCTCAGAAGGGACTGCTGTTCTGAACAGCCGCCAGGGAAGGCGGTAACACTGCCCTGTTCCTCTGTAACAAACCGCATTTAGGTCCAACGAGAATCCTTCCTTGAAGATTAAAGCACATTCTTATGTTTCTTCCCCCATGTAGCCCTTGCTGCCTGTGGGTGTTTCTCCCCACGGCCCGTGTAGCTGTCCCAGGAGGGTTGCTGTCAGGGCTGGGCCCGGTGAGCCCCGGAAGGGTTGGTGTGACCTCCACGGGCCCTGTGACTCGCGGGCCCCTCTGTCCTCATGCACAGGGCTCCAGCTCAGCCACTTCCCTCTGTCCCCATCCCCTTGATGCTCTGCTGGCCGAACCGTGCTTTGCTTCTTCCATTTGCATCTCTTTCAGCTCCTGAAACTGGCCTCAGCGTCTTCCAACCTCATCTCACCCACTGAATAGATCTTCCAGCAAATTTCCCACCACCAGCATTGTGTGTCACAGTGTGAGGACTTTTCTCTTCCATCTGCATGTGTGACCCCTGGGATCCTTCGTGGACCACAGCTGCAAACAGGACCCTCAGTTCACGCTCGGGGAATCCCTGGAGCAGCCACAGTAAATGTCAATGACTTGGAGACGCTCAGGCTTGTGGCCCTGCCCTCCTACCCCACCATCTCTGGGTTTATATTCTGAAGGATTTTGCAACTCTTGTCGTAGGATTCCTGCAACAGTAAATGCCTTTGACAGAATTCAAAACTACATTATCTGTAAGACTGTGAAATCTTGGCAATAACCATACTTAGGATTTGTCTCAGCTGCTTAAGTCAAAGATCTTTATTTCCAGTTTCTTTTTAGATGAAGCTCTTATAGAATCACAGGTAGAAGATCATGCACAAATCACGTTTTTCCCATTAGTTACAAAAAGACAGATTCAGATTTTAAAAAATCAGACTTTAGTGACCTAGATAGCTGGGAACATGTTGCTGGTGTTTTCTGGTCTACCACAGAATTTTCCAAGTCACTTGGAAGGGTGCTCCTACCTCGGGTATATTATTTCACACAAGAGGAAGAACTTCAATATACGAATACGCATCATTTCAGATGATTGGCAGTAACTAGCCTGAAGGAAAGTCGGTGAAACTGGAGCTGTAGTTAGAAGCATTGCCCGCCCCCCCTGACCTCCCAAGTAAGTGGACATAGAAGCACACCTCCAGCAAGTTCTGGCTCACGGAATCACTCATGTCTTCACCAACCAGACCTCATTTCGACGTCCGTAGGGCTTCATGGGAGGATCATACCCCGTGCAGAAATAGATGTCACTCCGGTAGGTGGCTGAGCCCTCCAGGACGGTGCGCAGCTGGGCTGCGTGAGCAATGTAGTCAGCCTCCTTGGCATAGCCACCAAACTGCCTGAAGGGGCAAGAGCAAGTGGCTGGTTAAGAAAGGACATGCTCTCCAAGATGGGGGTGGTGTCGGGGGGAACTTTAAAAAAAGAAGTCACTCACTACTCTAAAAGATAAGCATGCTCTATGGTAAGACTGCAGACCGCCACTGTCTAGATTGGGTGGATTGAACCTCTCCGAGCTTCAGGTACTTGCTTGTAAAATTGGGATATATTTTCTTTTTCCTCATGTTATGAGCATTAAATACAATGATGGATGTGAAAAACTCTAACACAGAGTTTGAAACCTAGTCATGTACTAAACGTGACCTTCCCTTTCCTTTCTGAAGTTTCCCGAAGACACAGCAGGTCACCCTTCTTTTTAGCACCCTCTCCTGCCCCAGCTGCTTCTCCGCCTCTGCCTCCAGCTGGGGAAGGAGGAGGGAACAGGTGAGTTCAGGTGGAGGTGCAGCCAGTGTTTCTCCCACAGCACAGAGTTCCAGTGAGTGAGTGCATCGCAGCAGTGACAAGTAGCAGCTTTGTTAAAAAAACGGAGCTCCAGGGGCAGGGACAGAGGATTCTCAGGAGGGCTCCTAGACAAGCTTTAAGCATGCCCCAAATAAAGAAACCACTTCAAATGCATCCTTTCTCCTGCTCAAATCATGAAAGCATTCTTTTTCTATTAAGTAAAGAGACTTTTCCCAAACTGAGCTTTTCTCAGGATAGAAGAAGGTGGGGAAAGAAAGTAAGGAAGCTTGTTTTTTCAAGATTATTATTCTCTCCTTACATCATCTACCTATGCTCCAAATTTCATCCTGTGGCCTACCCTAAATATACCACTCTAAATCTGGGTTGCACCAAAATCTTTATTAGAGTCAAATACATCCCCATTTCTAATGAGCTTTATGACTCAAAAGTCTGAGTCTGCACCAGACCAAGATTAGGCCAAATGCATTATTTTTGGTGGGGTTCTCTGACTCATGCTTTGCTCTTTTATAAGGGGTTAGTCATGCTCAGCAAGCGCTCAGCATGTTGATTACAGGGTTATTGATGTAAAAACACCCGGGATTCCATCTTTAAGGGATTGGTTTTTCTCCTGTCTAGACGGCAGCTAGTGAGCATGGACAGAGCTGAGACTAACTTGGAATACGAGAGGTTCTTTAAGAATGTTGAAAAAGATTATAAGGCTGATGAAGAAAGTCGAGTTCTAGCTTCACTGAGGCTCATATGAGAGGAAGTGGGATTAGTAGAGGATAAATGTAAGGAGAGATTTGTTCCCGTAATAAAAGCCTGTGAGACATGGGAATTCTTTGAAGGATGTCTATAGGCTGAGAACCATCCATCTGAAACAAATCAGACGCTGGACGTGGGAGGTGTTGGGTGCTCTCGGCAGTGACACTACGTTCCTCTCTGTGAAAACGGACATGGTTGGCTCTTTAAGCTACTGGTTTTTGGAAACATCCAAAGGAGGGTGCCTCAGATATCTTCATTCACCACTTGGAGCAAAATGGCTAGCTGTGTGCTCAAATCTTACCTCTGCCGCTTTCTAGCACATGGTCTGTGGCAAATGCTTTAATTTCTCTCACTTTGGGTCCCTCACCTGTTAGCAAGGGATGACAGCATCCCTCTGAGAAGGCGGCTGTAAGGATTAAAGGACAGACTCTGGAAGCTGCTCAGCCCAGTGCCTGGGGAAGCTCGCGGCAGACAGTAGTGATTATCACTACTTTGTGGTTTGCTCAGAATGGCCATCCGGTGAGGGTGGCCTTTTTCTTTCTGTTTCACAGCATGTATCGCCTCTGCACTTATTCATTATGCTCACTGCCTACGGTCTGAGGTCCTGGGAGAACACCCCCCATGAGGGCAGGGATCTCTGTCACTTTCTGTTCACTAGGGTATCTGAGCACTGAACACAGAACTGACACAGATTGGCCCCCCCAGACTAGGCTGAGTGAACAGTTTTGAGATAAGTAGGTGAAGTCACTGTCTTCGGGCTGGTAGACTGAAGTTGACAGCATGTAAGTCTGTTTGCCTCCATATTCAGTCACTCAGATAATGAAACGGAGCACATACTAAGGGCACAGTGGTGGGGATTCAAACAGGAAAGAAGACTGACTGCGGCCACACTGGGCAGGGACTTGAACGCTATTCTAAGGCCCAGGATCCAGTGCAAAGGCGGACTTACCAAGGGACTTAGAGTAAGGGACAGACATGCCCGGATGGTATTTTAGAGGCTCCTTCTGGTGGTGCTGGAAGGAGTCCCTGCAGGCCAGGAAGCACCAGGTGGGAGCTGGAGGCCTGGACAAAGGTGAATTTGACAGGTGACAGCGTGTGGACGGGAGATCGGGGAAGCAGGGTGTGGAGGAATCTCCAGCATTTCCAGTTAAGTCTCATGATGGAAACTGATGCCACTGACCAGCCCAGGGACTCTGGGCTTCAGAGTCACTTTGGGAAGGACGGGTGGGCAAGGTGAATAATTTGGTTTGGGGGCATGTTGATATGAAGGTGCCTCTGAGACTACTCAGGTGACAGTGACTGTGTACCTAAGTGTGTGCTGGGCACTGTGAACACCTCCTTAGACTTGGGCAAGAACTGGAGTCAGAGATACTGATTCGGGAAAGAGACAGGTGTAGGGACTGGTGTCCGGGGGTCCCCAGTGAGCAGACACGGGCCATAATCATGGGGAGGAAGGAAATGAGGCCAAGATGGTGAGCACACGAGGGTCAGGAGGCTGCTCTGAGGCTTCCGAGTCCCCAGGTGGTGGGTGGAGGGCGAGAACTTGGCACACGCCACTGGGAAGTAGTCATCTGAGAAAGCCCAGGAGACCCGGCAGAGGGCGACACAGAGAATGCCATCATTCAGGGGTCCTGGAATCCATTACTGGAAGAAAAACTCAACTTTTTGTATTTATTCCCAGGCTGACTCAGACGCTGGTAATGAGGATGAAAATTTCCCAACTGCTTCATCGCGGAAGCGTTCTGTTAGAAAACCAGCCAAGCTGGGTGGGCTCTGGAACCGAGACAGGTGTTCTCACTGCCAGTCTAACCAACCCACCCTCACCACAGAGTTGCAGAAACAAGCCAGAAACCCAACCCTACATGGCACACAGGCCCGCTACACAAGGGAGGTGCCACTCCAGCTGCCTAGCTGGCTTGGGTCGTGGGCAAGTCACCTAATCCTCCTTGCCTCAGTTTCCAAGCTGTACACAGAGGCTAACATAGTACCCCAGTCTCCAAATTCACAGGCATATGTGAGTATGACTTAAGTAATGCTTGCAATGTGCTTGGAGATCCTCACAGGAAATAAACACGAAGGCCATACATTAGTTCTGTAAGCCTGCTTACAAGTCTTTGTCTTTATCTTCAAAACAGCTCTCCTCAAGGGCACTATATTTTATCTCCTCCAACTGAGCTTTGGTATTTGAAGGAAGAATTTGGTTACCATGGGAACCGAGGAAGGACACACATGCCCTGGATTCTAGAAGCACAAAAGTGGGGAGATGACGCAGGTACCAGTGAGATAGGCTAACAGATGGGAGGCTTTGGTCCAAGGAGGCAAAAAATGATGTGTTATCTTTCAGGGAGTGTCTGGTGCCGGCACGCCGGGAGGAAGAGAGAGAAATGGAATGACTTTGAGCCTGACCATCCAACTTGGCCTAAAATGTTAACAGTCAACAAGTCAACACAAATTTGTGGAGAGTCCGCTGTGCATGGAGCTCTGTGCTTGGCAGGAGTCTAGGACTCATTGCTGATAACTTCATGTCAACAGGAAAGAAGCTTAACACCATAAAGCATTTCATTCAATCAGGCTGGACCGTGGTTATTGAGTTGAGCATCACTGGCCACAAAACACGAGCTAGACACCATAGAGCTGTAAGGATGATATGAGGTCTTCCTACCCTTCTGAGATTGGACTGCAGTGGTCCAGACAGAAGCACTCGTAAAGATGACATGGGGCTGACAGAGCACGAGAATGGAGGGAGAAGGTGCCAACAGAATGCTCGGGCACTGGGAATAGGGAATGATTGGTCCTGACTCATGGCACAAAGAGAAGGCATTATGGAGCATGTGATGGCAAACAATTATTTACTGAGCATTTCTTTTTGATGCTGGTGATGGAACAGCATGACAAAAAATTCCTGTCCTCACAGCACCTACAATAACAGACTGGGGAGGGTGGTATGAGAGCAGCTGTGGAAGTGGATGCCGTGTGCATGTTTGGGGCACCCCAGGAGGTGAGGGCGGGGTGCTCCAGGATGGACGTGTGGAGCGGAGCTACATTGGGCAGCCAGTAAATCCCAGCACAAGGGAGTTTTATAGGCTTTGCTGCCTGGTTACACATTTGGGGGCCCAACCCAGAGTTTACCCATCCTGCGTCTCGTTTTATTACTAGTCTGGGCTCTGGAGCCAATCCTAGTGTGTGTCTAGGTCAGAGGCAGGCCCAGGCCCACACCTGAGCTGAGCAGCAGGGGGCAGTGGGGCGCTGGGTCGCGGGCTTCAGGGCCAGTGGCAATGAAAGGACAACTTGGAAGAGGCAGAGGGGGATGAACAGCAACAATCAGGAGGCACGGCGGTGGTTCAGGCAGGAGGTGATGAAGTGGGTGGATGAAGGGGAAGCCATAAGGGGGTGACTAGGGCCCGGCCCAGGAGTGACATAGGAGGTGAAGGCACAGGATGCCATCTGAGTGGTACAGGTAGGAGGACAGAGGGGACCGCAAATAAGACAACTCAGGGAGTCAGGGCTGTAGTTCCACTTTGGGCGTGTCGACTTGGGAGACGTTGGTTTATGTGGACCTGCCTCCCAGGCAGCTGGGTACAGGAGGTGGTGCTTGGAAGAAATGGCCCATGAGTCATGTTGACTGGGGTCCACCCCCCCATAAATGGTGACTGAAGCCCCTACTAAGTGTCAGTTTGTAAAAGACTTGTGGGACACCTGGCTTGTTGTGGGGGGAAATGAATGGTGATTAATTAGGTTTTAGATGGAGAACATTATCTTTGGCAGGGCTTAGAGGTGAGGTGGCATAAATACCAGAGGCTCTCAGTGAACACTGGTCCAATGGAGCCAACTTTCCACTTAGTACAAACATTACGTAGGATGATTGTCACACGTCTGCCCAGATGGTGCTTGAATTCCTCCAGGGCAAGGACTTCATCACCTTGTTATTGTCCATTTTACTGTCAGACACTTAGGCGAGAAAGTTTTTATTTTTGAGTAGAAATATGCTTCCCATAGTATCGTTTCAAACTTTCTATTTTGAGTAGCAATATAATTTCAATCCACAGACACTTCTTTATCTCTGGAACAACAGAAATACCTTGACACATTGGTTTCTCTGCTTTTTTCCCCGAGTAGAATGTTTCTCCCACTTCAAAGAGCAGAGACTTTACTTGCTCCCTGCTGTATTTTCAGTGCCTAAAACAATTCCTGGCACAGAGTAGGTGAATAATGAATCTGTGATTTTTGGATGAATGAATGAATGTCTAAATGGCTTCCCTTAGTCTGATGAATGATAAGACACTCAAGGGAGCTGGACAGAGTTCAGGATGGAGAATTACCCACGGAAGGGGGAAAGTTGGAGCTATGGAAGGGGACCGTGATCTTTAGGGAGGAAAGCGAAGAACTGCAGCGCAGGGTGAGCACTTATTAGAGAAGAGCCAAAGGCCCTGCCCTCAGGAATACTCCAGTGAGGGAGAGGACAACGACTAAGTGAACAAATAGGTGTATTATGCATGAGATGATGAGTATTATGAAGAAAAATAAAGCAGGGTAAGGGGGTAGAAAAGGACAGGGTGCTTAGGTGCTTATTTTTGATAGAATGGTCAGGTGACATCCCTTGAAACTGAAGTGAGAGGACCTGGGTGTTGAGCAGGCCCAGGAGGCACAGCTGTGTCATGTCACCCTCGGCCCAAATCCCGTGATTACAGATGGGTGTTAGAATGATCTAGAACCTGTCAACATTTGCCTGTAGATCTCCTAAGTGGTCATATGGGAACACCCTAGAGGCTTAGCAGTTGGACCCTTTCTTCCAAACTTCTCCTCTCCAGGCTGGAATTACCAAGCTACCAGTGGCCTCAGTCAAGGCCTGATCATGTAGAGAAGCAGCACTGCCAACCTCTGTGCCTCGGAGCTGACAAAGGGCTGCCATGCGCACAACTTCACTGCACCCTCCCAACAACGAGTTGCAAGTTCTATTTATAGATTAGAAAACAAGCTCAGAAAGCCCAAAGTTATAAAATTCATAATTATTTGAGTTGAGGCTTAAAATCAAGTGGTAGCTTGAATTTTTTGCTGTTAATTTTAGTAAAACTAGAAGGATGGAGAGGGAGATGAAATCAAGAAGAAGAGACTGGGCCCACATTTGCTGAGTGTCCACCTAACGTCTAGCATTGCGCAGGCATTTACAGATACCATAGTTTATCCTCACAACTCTGTAAGGCAAGAAATCTCACCCCCATCTTACAGATGAGGAAACTGAGACACAGGGAGGCTCAGTAACATGCCAAAGGTTCTCAGCCTGACAATGAACTCCTTGTTTCCACCTCTTTCCTTTATATGGAGACATTTTATCAAAGCCATGAAAGTTTCCTTAAAACCATCAAGCCTTCTGCTGTTGGTCTCTGCTGAACTCAGTGTTGACCTGCACTGAAGGGGCCAACCTCTGACCCAAGCGGCCTTATAGGTCATAGCGGGTGGATAGTGGTCTGGAACATGGACACTTGTCTCAGTGTGAGGATATTTCTATTGCATCTTGTGAATATTGAAAAGATTCTGACAGTGTTATTTTTTCACAGCCTATATTCATTCAAAAAGCACTTGTGAGACACACTGCTAATAAATAGCCCTTTGGGGACATACCTTCACGAGGTCATAAAAAGAGAAGACTGAATTAAAGATGCAAGAATTAATTTTGTCATCTAATGACTCAGTGTGTATTTGAAATAGAACTTTGCCTTCTACTTCCTCCTTAGCGCTGCCTTCCACAGAAAGGGACTTTTACATGTACATTTGACTGTGCAGTGACACCAAGTGGCTAGTTGAGGAATGACTGTATGCTAATTGAGGGTCACACAGGCTCACTGTGCCAGGCTAGATGCCTGCCTTATGTCACTTTCATCTGTCTGGGTGTCAGGGAATTAAAAGGAAACTTCCCCGGACTTGGCTTTAATAGTACCTTTTAAAGAGGTACTCTTTCCCACCATAAGAGACCAGGGTTTTCTTGAGAAATGGCTGATTTCACCTCTGGAGCAAGAAATGTCAAGATGTGCTTGAAACATAGTTACTACATCAGAGAGTAAGGAAGCTACCATAGACTGCTAGAGGTATGCAACAAAGACGAATAAACCAACTTGGACAGGCTACCACTGGCCGAAGATGGGATAACTGGAGCATCAGTAGGAATAATGCACACAAAAATGAAATCACATGCATTACATTTAAATTCCTGTTTATATTGACACTCAAAAAACTACCTCACCTTTGGAGGAAGTTAAGGAATGAAGAGAGGGCATCAAGCTAAAGAGAGGGTATCTTGTTTTTCCTCTATGACTCTATGTCAGGGAAATGACATAGTAGAGGAAGGAAAGTTTCTTTTTATTGAAGTATCCCAGTTAATAAATGAAGAAAGAAAAATAGAGAATATTATGATTTTACAATCTCTACTAAAACCAGGCATTGAGGTAATGGTGACCTGTGGTTACGAATATCACGCAGAGGCAGGCAAATGTTATGAGCCCCTGATACAGGTACACAACACTGCCTATGAAATATCCTTACCTAAAACTCAACTTTGAATCTGATCACACCTCTAGTTCCAATGACTAACTTACAGGCAATACAGGGGGCAGACAAACATGTCAAAATGCCACAGAAAGGCAATCATCAAAATTCAGACTATGGGAAACCTTAGGACAAAAAATCCATAAATGGCAAGGAAAAATGAAAAGGTGTGGTGGTGACGAAAGCTACAGATTGACGAAAGCTTTAAAGATGTAGCAATCAATAATCTGGATCTTATTGGACCCAGATTCAGACTATGAAAACAAATCATGAGATTATGGGAGAAATCTGAACACTTGATATTTTGTATTACAACATCAATGAATTGCAATTGAAAATTTAGGAGTAGTAAGACATTATGATTGTATTTTTAAAAGGTCTCCAGTAGTCACGCTGAAATATCTATGGATGAGATATCATGTCTGGGATTTGCCTAAAAATAATGCAGGGTAGGGGCTGGATGAAAGTTTGAGTGCACAAACGACAAAGTCGGCTTTGAGTTAATTATCATTGAAGATACACGATGGATACATAGGGCTGTGTTATCTTATTCTCTACTTTCATAAGTTTTAAAATTTCCATACTAAAAGACAAAAGAAATGTTTGTACAAACTCATTATCCTGGGTCTGGTAAAGCAAATGATTCAACACCAGCCCTGTCTGCTTGAAGTCTCATGTGAACTGATTCGATCATGTCACCCGCATTCCTGACAAAACGAGAAGGGAAAAAATACTTATGGAAACCTACTACAGGTTACAAACATTAAATAATTTGTAAATGGTACTTTAGTAAACACAAGAAGATATTCTTTAACAATAATCTCGAGGTACGTTACATTATTAAAACTTAAGAGATGAGGACACTAAGTCTTAGAGAGGCTGAGTAATTCCCCCACCATCATCCTGGGATTCAAACTAAAATATATGTGGTCATTGTATTACATCAGGCTGCCTCCCCAAGAGGGGGCAGGAACAGGTGTGAGAGCTGAGACACACCCCAGGGTGCAAATTTAAGGAAGTGCTTGCTCTCGGTGCCAATCCTGCACCTGGGCAACCGTGAGAGCCAGTGCCTCCTTAAATTTTGCACCAGAGGGGCCTTGCTTCCCCATCATAGTCCCTGCCTGGGGAAAAGATGCTCTTTAATTAGAGTGCGCCTTTCTATGCAGCCTCTGCACGAAAGGCTGGAGAGCCTGCATGAGGACAGAAGCAAGAGCTGCTGCTCTCCAGAGGACAGTCCACACCCTGTCCTCTGGGGGACCCTATGTCACCTGCCTGAGGACTGCTTGGAGCAGCCAGGCTCAGAGCATTAGTGTTAGCTTCAGAGAAAGCTGCATCCTCAGGCACAGAGTTGGAGAAGGGCAGGCAAATAACTAAGTCGGGAGGCCCTGGCAGTGGACAAAAACCATCTGGTGCGAGATTATCTGGATGTTTATTTTTCATGAGCTTGTTTAGCACAGAACCAAATCCCTACCTACGGTTGCTACTGGTGAAGCTCCTGTTCTCGTTTGTACATGGTTCAGTGCCTGTCACACAGGATTTTAAGAAACAGGGAGTCACTGATTACCTACAAGAGTTGGTTTCTGGGGGGAGGCTGGGACCAATGAATAGATACACGCCGCCTTTTATACTTGTTATTCTCTATAGTCAAGGGAGCATGACCTGGTATGAGGGCCTGGAAACAAGACTAGAATGATCACAGAATGCATGTATGCTCTGTCTGAAGGACCACAGACCATGGACAACTGACATGGTGGCAGTCCAGCTCTGGCAAATGCTCCCTGCCCTTCTGGCATTCAAGGGGAACGTGGGTAAAGAGGTATCACCAGCCCTTTATGTGTCCCATGTATTCATGACTCCAAAGTACAGTTTGAATTAGAGATTCTCTGAGTCTCCCAGAACCCTGCTGTTGCTAATGTAGGTGTTCTGCTTAAGCTGAGAGGGCACTCTTTCTATCCAAGCCAACTCTGCTACTGGCAAAGGCATTTATTTATATACAGTGCAAATGTTTATGCACAATAAGCTGAAGAAACTGAAGTGAGAAATTGTCAGGACCAAGTATTTCTTAATTAATCAACAATATAAATATAGAAAGAGAAATTAAGAAAACAATCCCACTTAAAATACATCAAAAGGAATAAAATACCTAGGGATAAATTTAACCAAGAAGGTGAAAGATCTGTATACTGAAAACTTATAGTGTCCTACAGACACTGATGAAAGAAATTGAAAAGATATTAGTATATGGAAAGATATTCCATCCTCATGGACTGGAAGAATTAATATTATTAAAATGTCCATACTACCCACTTACTGATTCAATGTAACCTCTATGAAAATTCCAAGGGAGTTTTCTACAGAAAAAAAAAAAATCTTAAAATCTGTATGGAACCACAAAAGACACTGAATAGCCAAAGAAATCTTGAGATGAAGAGCAAAACTGAAGGACTCACATGTCCTGATTTTCAAACTACATTGCAAAGCTACAGTAAACAAAATAGTATGATATTGGCATAAAACCAGATACATAGACCAATGGAACAGAATAGAGAGCCCAGAAATAAACCCATGCACATACGGTCAACTAATTTACAACAAAGGAGGCAAGAATTAACAATGGGGAAAGGATAGCTGTTTCAATAAATGGTTTTGGGAAAACTGGACAGCACATGCAAAAGATTGAAACTGGTCCCCTATCTTATACCACACACAAAACTCCCCTCAATATGGGTTAAAGTGGTGAACACAGGACCTGGAACCATAAAATGCCCAGATGAAAACAGGCACTAAGCACCTCAACATTGTTCTTGGCAAAGATTTTTCATATTTGACACCAAAAACAAAGGCAACAAAAACAAAAATAAAAAAGTGGGACAACATCAAACTAAAAAGCTTCTTCACAGCAAAGGAAACCATCAACAAAATGAAAAGGCAACCTACCAAATGGGATAAAATATTTGTAAGTCACATATCTAATAAAGGGTTATCAAAATATAGAGAACTCATATAGCTCAACAGGTGAGGAGCCAAACAATCTGATTTAAAAATGGGCAGAGGATCTGAATAGACATTTTCCCAAAGAAGACATACAAATGGCCAACAGGTACATCAAAACATGCTCAACTTCACCATTTATCAAGGAAATGCAAATCAAAGCCATAATGAAATATTACCTCATACCTATTAGAATGGCTATTATCAAAAAGTCAAGAAGTAACAAATGTTAGTGAGGCTATGGAGAAAAGGGAACCCCTCTGGTCTGTTGGTGGGAATGTAAACTGGTACAGCCACATGAAAAACAGTATGGAAGTTCCTCAAAAAACTAAAAATAAAATTACCATATGATCCAGTAATCCCACTTCTGGGTATGCATCCAAAGGAAATGAAATCACTATCTTGAAAAGGTACCTGGACCACCATGTTCATTGCAGCATTATTTACAATGGTCAAGACAGGGAAACAACCCAAGTGTCATTGATGGATGAATGGATAAAGAAAATGTGATATATATCTATACACATACAGGATGGAATATTATCTAGCCATAAAAAAGAAGAAAACCTTGCCATTTGTGATAACACAGATGGACCTTGAGGGCATTATGCTAAGTGTAGTAAGTCAGACAGAGAAAGGCAAATACTGTATGATCTCACTTATGTGTGGAATTAAAACAAACAAACAAACTCATAGATACAGAGAACTGAGTGGTGGTTATCAGAGGGGGATGGGTAGAGAGGTGGGGGTGGGAGAAATGCGTGAAGGTGATCAAAGGTACAAACTTCCAGCTATAAGACAAATCAGTTCTGGGCATATAATGTAAAGCAAAGTGACTACAGTTAATAAAACTATACTGTATATTTGAAAGTAACCAAGACAGTAGATCTCAAAGTTCTCATCTCAAGAAAAAAAATTGTAACTATGTCAGGTGATGAATGTTAACTCAACTTATTGTGGTAATCATTTCATAATGTATACATATATCAAAGCTTTATGTTGTACACCAAGCTCACTGAAGATGATAAGCAGTAGTTATGGAAACCAAATGCTGCCCTTGGATGCCGAAAGAATCATCTCCTTACATGGAATAGACGGTGACGCTCTCCCTCTCCTCGATCTTAATGCTGTCATCACTGGGAGCTGGTGGGCTGCTCTGAAACTGGTTTGGAATCCGGAACCATACTTTTAATTTCTTCTGTAGGGACCCATCTTCATTGGGGAACACGGCAAAGGAAATAGGAACTGTCATCCCCATTCCAATTCCTGAAAATACAATAAAAACCCATTGAGTCAGATAGGTATTAGAAAGCTTGCTCAGTCTTGTGGAAGATCAGCTAGTCTCAATTTTCTTTCCAAGATAATATTTGCTGTTCTTAAAATTAATGAACATTTCAGGCATTAAAAATATAGAGTTGGACCCACACAGAACACCTCTTATTTATACATATTGGAGTTAGGAGTATACTGATTCAACTCTTTTGGAAAAATTTATTTGGTAGTATATATCAAGACTGTAAATATATCAGTACCTAATTATTTCCTATCTAGATATCAATTTCAGTGAAAATCCAAAAATACAGAAAAGGCTATAGGTAATAGGATATTCATTGCAGCAGAATTTATAACTATGGAAAACTAGAGCCATATAAATGTTCAAAATAGGACTATATTTAAGTAAATTATAGGTATATGATACAATATAATGTATCTATTAATAGTTATGCTTAAGAAGACTAGTTAGCAACAGTGGAAACTACTTTCAAAATAACAGAAGCAGGATATACAATTGTACAAACACTGTGATTATATTTTAAAAGTGTATTAAAAAGCCCTAAAGAAACATATTCAAAAGGCAATGGTTGTATTAAAAAAGATGTATTAAGAGTGCTGTTTCGTAATTTTTAAGATTACTTTAATGAGCTTTTTAATTTTTATACATATTTTCTTCTAAATAATGTTATAACAGTGCTGAGAAGGAAAAGATTTCTTCTTGACCTCCTACTGGTCAGCTTACTGCCTAAAGCCTGATTACTTTGGTCCTTGTAAATGTTGAGAAGGTTAATACCAGTTTCTAACTTTATAAATTTTCAGCTTGGAAATATGCTTGAAATATGAGCCCTCTTTTTTCACTTTGCTTCCTGACCCACTTTGGGTTTGCAGTGATTCCAAAGTACAGCCAAATTAGAAAGCTTAAGATTTACATTCATAGTTAAATATGGTTTACATGCTAACAGGTACACTGAACTTTAGGCCTATCATTTTAAAAATAGGAAGGCATTCCACAGAAATGGCCAAGTCTTTTAAGAGTGGGACAGCCTAAGAATTCTCAGACCCTTCATTTGCCAGAACGGAGCTGGGGGCCTGCCAGACTCATCACTCACTGAGCTTCAGTACCCGCAGGATCTGAGCGAGCAGAGGGCTGGCTCGGGAGATTTCCAGCCTGGGCGTGGAGGTCTCAGGTCAGAGGCTGGCCTTACTCTCAGCTTGGCTTACTGTGGGGTGGGCACGCTTCACCCAGTCACCCACCCAAAGACACTATGAATACTGTAGGGTCAAAAAAAAAGCAGAGCATATCTCCACACCTGGGAGAGAAGCAGGAAGTCGGTGATACTCAGCAGGGAGGCCATAAAGAGAGGGGTAGGCTGGATGACGCCGACGTGATCTCCCCAGAGCTCCCTTGCTCATGGGGCACAGGGAGCTCAAATGCCACTGAACAGGTAGTGGCAGGAACTGTGGGGTGGGTGTGGGCCCATGTCAGGTTCCCTGAGACCAGGACACACCCTTCAGGGACCCTCACCCTTCTCGTTGGTGCCTCCCACATACTTCATGACTTTAGGCATCGCTTCCCGTAGGGCCTCATCCACAGGTTTATCTGTCACTTCCACTGTGGCGAACCGCCCACCTTCACAGGCCCTTTCCTCGTAGGAGACTTCTTCCTAGAGACAGAGAGCACACAGTGCTTGAGAGAGAGGAAGTGGCCACCCGTGATGACTCTGGAGGCAGTACAGATGGTCCCCAACTTAGGATGGTTCGACTTGCGATTTTTTGACTTTACGATGGTGCAAAAACAATATGCATTCAGTAGAAACTGTACTTCTTATTTTGAATTTGGAATTTTTTTCCCAGGCTAGAGATATATGGTATGATCATCTCTCATGATGCTGGGTAGGGCAGAGAGCACAGCTCCCAACTAGTCACATGATTGTGAGGGTCAACAACTGCTATACTTACAACCATCCTGTACCCAGAAAACCATTCTGTTTTTGATGTTTGGCACAGTATTCAATAAGTTACATGAGAGATTCATACTTTGTTATAAAAGAGACTTTGTGTTAGATGATTCTGCCCCACTGTAGGCTAATGTAAGAGTTCTGGGGATGTTTAAGGTAGACCAAGCTAAGCTCTGATGGTCAGTAGGTTAGATGTATGAAATGCATTTTTGACATGATATTTTCAACTCACAATGGGTTTACTGTGGAAGATCAGCTAGTCTCAATTTTCTTTCCAAGATAATATTTGCTGTTCTTAAACTTAATAAACATTTCAGGCATTAAAAAGATACAGTTGGACCCACACAAAACACCTCTTATTTATACATATTGGAGTTAGGCGTGTACTGACTCAACTCTCTTGGAAAAATTGTAAGTCAAGGAAGACCTGTAATAGTCCAGTTACAAAAGGCACACTGCTAAGAACTTTCAATAGTGCGTCTGGGTATGGTGACAGGACAGAGGAGACAGGGCTGAGTATGAAGGGCCATGAGAAATAGATTCTGGGATTTTGCACAAATGTAGAGACAGCAGAAAAAAACTGAACATAATCAATATCCTCAGAGAGATAAGAGAAGATACTACAGCCAAAACTATCCCAATATCCCCAGAGTGCTATAAAAATGGATGTTCAGAGATCAGAGCTCTTAGACATAAAAAATATAATAGAAATGAAAAATTCAGTAGATAGGTTGGAAGAAACAGTTGAAGGCAATCTTCTAGAAAGTCAAGTACAAAGGCAAAGAAGTAGAAAATAGAAGAAAAAATAAAATCAGAGCAATAAGCCAGGAGATCCAACATCTGAATATCGGGAGTTCCAGCAAAAGAGAGGAAGAAAAAAATCAGAAAAGAGGAAACAGAGAAATAGAAGAGCAAGGCCACAAAACCCTAAGGCCCTAAGACTAGCCTCATTTTAGGCGCAGGACTGCAATTCGAGAATCACAGTAGTTCTGTTTGTCCTACTCCCAAGGGCCATTTCTTTTCCCTGCAATCTCATGTACCCCCTCACTGCCCTGGATACTCAGCAACATTGTCCCCTCCCCACAATCCCCTCCTCTCAGCAGTGACCCCATCCTCCTGGTAACTTTCTGTGCTGTCTCTATCCTAAGGTTATCATCCTTTCCCACAGGCATCACGCAGCTCTCCTTCACCACCCCCTTGCCACTTGATAACATTTGATAACATATTGTTGTCGGGCAGCTGCATCTGGGGAGGTCTCTCCCTGCACTAGGTGAAACCTCAACCTGGACGGGGGACAGTTCTTGATTCTGGATGAGAAAGAATTCTTGAATGGGTGGGATGAGTGTAGGTAAGGAAGGAATTCATTAAAGTGGGAGTGTCAGGGAATGGCAGCTGCCTTGCAGGCAGCAGAGAGCAAGGAACAGCAGAGGGAGGACAGGGAAGCTTATTGAACTCCCGCTAGGCATAGGGCAAATCCCTTGCCAACTGCTAAAGCCAGGGTCACCTGGCATCCAGCGTCTGCTTGAATCTGCAGGGCATAGGAACTAAGCCCCACCACCCCAGGATTTGGGGGAGCTGCAAAGCACTGGATGGAGTGAGATGATGTTCTGAGAACTTTCCAAAGGCAGAGAAAGGAGATTTTTGGGCAGGCTACTAAAGAGCATGATCATACAGCTGCAGGCCTGTCCTTGCCACCCAGGTGATGGGAACTTGCAAGCCCACATCAGAGATCTTAGCAGCCCTTCCCTACTTGTCTGAAGTAGGAGACAGAGCGAAGACTTGTGCTTAAGTCTGGAGAACAGAATGAAATAGCAAAGTAACAAAGATGCTTACTACTGGAAGGGTGCAGAGACAAAATGCAGTGAGTTGAGCAGTGAGAAGGCTTTATTTAAGGCAAAAAGTACACACTCAAAGAAAGGGGAGTGGTGGCAGCCTCAGAGGGGAGGCACCCTTAAGGGCTTAGGATTCTATCTTTCAGGCTTTTAAGAATGGGGCGAAGGGCGGGTGTGGGGCTGGGCATAGGCTTGACATGTGGTCTCAAGATGTCTCTCTCTAGTGAGAGACCTTATGTCACCATTCACAATCAGTCTTCTAGATAATTCTGTAAGATAAACTTAACATAAGGAATTTATCGATCCTGTTCTTCTCCAAGATAGTGGTCACCCTCAAAGCACTGGGAACCTATCAGTTAGGACCGCTTGCCTTGCCTTAAGATAGGTTGTTGGCTGATTAACAAAGAATATGTTAGGAATCTTACCTCCTAACTCCCTCATTTTAAAAAGGGAATCTTAGCCTTAAGATGGAATCCCTCCTGTTCTTCCTACACTGTTTATATCTCGGCATTTTTTCATCACAGGCAGGACAAGTTAATCACGATGTTTGTCCCATGTTCCTGCTCTACCTCAATATGATAGATTTTGTATTCCTGAACATACCATAAGGCAGTGCTTTCCAGACTTAAAAAAAAAATCATAATCCATAACAAGAAATACATTTTACATCATGCCCTATAGGCAACATACACGACTGAAACAAAGTTTCATAAAATAATACTTTACCCTTACCTGTGGGATGCATTCTGATATTACCTGCCTTTTCTTTCTGTCCTGTTTACTTTTATTCTGCTGTACTTGGGTGAATTTTATTCTGTTCCTCTAAAAGAAGAGAAACTTGTTCTCTATTGATTTTACTATCAGGTAATGGACACCACTGCAGTTTGAAAAATCTGCTATAAAGTCTTGTGGACAGGAATCATACCACAGAGCTTTATGTGTTAGATAGTCAGTAGATACTTATTGATTAAGGAGCTGCCTCTCTTACTAATAATTATGAAAAATAGACACATGATAGGGGACTTGGCTAGACCTTCTTAGGACACCCCAGACTGAAGTTCTCAACTCCCAACTCCCAGTGCATCCCTGGAGGAGGGTGTGTCTCTGGAGCTGAGTGGCCCGTGTTGCCTGAAAAAGTGCATTTCATATTATACTTTTTTTTAGGATGAAAAAACACCTATCATTTTTATAATGCAAAATTAAAGAGTAGTGAGAAAGCAGCCCGTGGGATCTGAAAGCAAATGCTGGATGTCAGTTCCACAAACTTCCCCTTATAAGGGGCAGAGGAAATTGCACCAGACCAAGAATCAAGAGGCTTCAAATTGGCCTTGACTTTGGGTCACTGTGTCCACTGATTCTGAGGACTGCTGTGAGGCCATCCCTTTGGTGAGCCCCACACTGCTAAAGAACCTTCAGGAACAAAACTGTGTTACGCAAACTGTGTTTTGTTCTTTCCAGCTCTGTGTGTCACAGTGGAGACTATACTCACCCTTCACTTGAGGTCCCACTGAGTCTTGCCACTTAGAATAATGTTTTATATTCTAGAAATGTTGGTCTATGAATCACATAATTTCAGCCTGAAGGAGGTTTTCAAGTTGACCAAATCAAACTCGTTTTACCGAAAAGGAGATGAAGAACCAGAGAGATGGAATTGCCTGAGAACACACAGCTGCTGAATGGTGAAACTGGAACTAGAATTCAAATCCCCGAATTCTAGTCTAATGCTTATTATAGGGAAGTATGCTGCTATGGGGGAGAGATGGAGCATTTTTAAACCTCTTTCTCTAGCTATTGAGTTAGTTATTTGGGATAGACTTTTGAATGCCCCTGTTCAATGCAGAACAGGGGCATCAAAAGTCTTTTAAGGCAGCTCTTTCTTTTACAAATAGAGAAACCAAAGACAAGCTCTCACTGGAGAAAGAGCTGGCTGTCTTTCTTTGTTCTTTCTCTCCTTGTTTTATTCATTCCACCAACAAAATACACAGTGTGAACACTGTGCCAGGTGCTACGATATAGAGATGAAAGACACGGTCTCTGACACCAGGAGAGATATGGTCTGTTAGAAGTAGCCAGGAAAATGGGTTATAATCTGATGATATGTTTAAGAGGAGAGGAGGGTCAGGGCAGGGTGGGGACACAGAGGACTACTTAGAGTAGTTTGGGGGCCTGGGGGTGCATGTGTTGGTTGTTTATTTAGGTTAATTTTGGGGGGGCATGGGTGTGTCTATACTTGTTTGGGTAGGTGAAGCTGACTTTGTTTATAGATCATCCACCTGGACATTCCATCAATGATGCATTGATTCATTGAATAAATATTTACTGAAACCCTCTGCCAGGTGCTACAGATTTGGAGATTGATATGCAGGCAGTCTAGTTGGGTGTGAGAAGAATTACATAATTAGCATACGATGTGTTAAATGCTCTGATAGTTCAGGGAGGGCGATTCCATTTAGCAGGTAAAAGAGAAGAGCAGAAGAACAGCATGGTGGTGATGAAGAATATGAGTGGTGACTGGAGCAAACACTGTCAAGGGGCCAGATCCCCAAAGACCTTGGAGGCTGCCACAGGGAGCTGGACTGTGTGACCATTAGTCCAATGATGGTTATCTGACAGCAAGTCAGTTTCATGTACCCCAAGTTAGTTCAACTAATTTTTGTGATCTAAATATAGGATTTTGCAAGTGTCTCTGAGTCTTGAGTGGCAGGGGTCCCAAAGCAGAAAAGGGGAATGGTATAGGTGATCTGTGCTCTCAGCCTGTACCCCAGGCAGAAAGTCCACAGCAAGGAAGAAAAAGGCTGCCAAGAAAGGAACTCAGAGAGCCGAGTCTTCCATAATTCTACCGTCCTTTGAGGCTTAATCAACTCTACCGCCTCTTCCTGAGTGATCCCCCCTTCTTATGAACTCCAAAGGGAGATAATTCTAGAGCTGGAAGGGCCTTACGTATGTCAGTCCACCCCACTCCTGTTATAGAAAAGCAATGTGACCATTGTGCAGTTGGACACCTGGGTCTAGAGCTTGGCAGGAGACTGGCATAGGGGTGTCAACTTGGACGTCATCAGCCTAAGGGGTAACTAAAACCGTGCACGAGGTTTCATTGCTCAGTAACATATAGAGGGCGCTCTATATAAATCTAATCATGCTAATTAATATCCTGCCTAAAAGCCTTTGCTCACCAAGTTCTTAATCTATCCCAGATGGTCCAGCACCACCTAGCTTCTACCTACCTTGCAGCCACATCCAGAGCACCTCCTCACTGACCTTCTGCTATGTCCTTCAATGCCAAGGTCATTTCTGCCTCAGCACTTCTGTACCTGACTCTTCCTCTGCCTGGAACAGTCTTTTCCTGTCTCTGCTTGATGGACCCCTACTGATCCCATAGGTCCCAACCTAAGCATCATTTCCTTCAGAGGGGATCCTAATTTAAAACAGGTTCCCCGTGACATTTTTTATAGGCCCTTGTACTTTCAAAACACAGTAATTATTATAATTATAATCGAATAACACTATGTGTAACCTCCAGCTGCAAAACATAAGCCCCATGGGGTCAGGGACTGTGTTATATATAGTTTACCACAGTACCTCTTAGTATCTAGTACCACGTCTTGCATATGGTAAGCATTCTGTAAGCAGTTGTGGGAAAGAAGACCTTGGAGTAAAACCTTCCTTTACTCTGATGACAAGGATATAATAGCCATAGGGGGGTGGAGAGGTGAGAATCCAGTCTAATTACATGTACCTGGAGAAAAGCTGGCTTCTACAGTAGGTACTGCCTGTTTTCACAGTATCTATGCCCACACCCCCTCCTATGAGCCACTGGATCACTGAAAATTTAGGTTTGAGAGATGGATACTGTAAGACCATTCAAGTTCTACAGGGAGCTGCATTTAAACAGAGTTCAATTTCTGCAGAAAATAAAGCACCTAAGTTAACAGAGTTTACACCTTTGGAACATAATAGCCCTCCTCTGTCCCATATCCAGCTAACTCATGCTTCCAATCAGTTACTAGATGAGGATTTTGGCCCAACATCAATTTTTAACCAGCAGTGGGAGCCCTGGTCAGGTTCAAGTCTCAGACAGAGATCTTGCAAGAATGCCTGTTGCTATGGAATTTGCAAGGTCCTCTTGAAGGCCAGTTTTTTTCCTTGCCATCTGATGTGTGGGTTGATTTTAGAAGCCAGCAATTTTTATAAGAAAGTATATAAATAATAAAAATAATAACCAACTGAGTACTTTCTATATATGTCAGGTACTATTTTAAACATTTAACATGGATTCAATCCCTCCAACAGCCCTGTGAAGAAGTTAGTGTTTTTATCTTCATTTTCAGATGAAACTGGAATACAAGAGGATCAGTAACATGTGAACTTACAGTGGGAAAGTGGTGGAGCCAGGATTCTGACCAGTGTGCATAGGCTAAAAACAACTCCCACAGAGATGTCAGTTGTTAATATCGGCCCTGCTCTGAGTATCCACAAGACCCACCCAATCCAACACAGAGAGCTGTGTCTTCCTCCCTTCCCAGGCAATGCAGAAGGCACCTGATAAGGTCTGCAGCTGCCTGGACCTACCCACTAGGTGCCTGGAATCAGTCCTGAGCATCTGGTGAGCCTGAATACAAGCTATGCAGGGTTCACTATGTACCATCCATTTGCTCAGGGAAGTGGAAATGGTTTCTGACCTAGACTCTTTTCAGGAGAAGAGAATTTCAGGGAGAGGTTCACTTCAACATAATAACACCCTGAATTTGTATAGTTAAAAAAAAAAAAGGTTTACAAGTATCTTTGAATACTTAAGTAATTGTCACATAGGCACTGTCATTCTCTTCTTATAAGTGAGGTATTTCAGGGATCAGAGACCTTGGGAGGTTAAATAGCTTACCCCAAATTACCTGTAAACTAAGGGGAAGCTAACATTTACCATGTCCACCAAGTGCAAGGAATTTTGTTGAACAATTTACATAAGATAATTTTGCATAAACTTTAAAACAGTAAGATATGAATTATTATTTTCTTTCATGATTAGCTTCAGAGAGGTTAAGTTGCCTGCAACTTCAACAGCTAGTAAAAATGGAGTGGAAATGAGTTGTGACATAATGACACTACTATATTCATAGAGTGTATTGGTACACAAAGCATTTCCATGTTTTTAAAATTTAATATTTATAGTAATTCTGCCAGTAGATGAGAAAGATATTTTTATACCCATTCAATAGCTGCAGAAACTGAGGTCCATTCAGGTTAAATGAGTTGCTTCAGCCTGGTAACAATATCCCATTAGGGCCCCACATTCCCAACAAATGCTGAGGGAAGATGTTTATCAGAGAGCTGCATTTATCCCTGGGGGCAACCTGTGGCAGGTGACACCATCAAAAAGGGTCTAACAGGGAAAAGAAACTACTAGAGAAAAACCATTTTGAACAAAGGCACTTTGAGTCAAGGTATTGATTTCATAGATAATAAAAAAGCTGAGATGCCCAAAGGGGACAATGAGGCAACCCAGAGGTTAGTACATGCCCTCGGAGAGGTCCAGGGAGGATTATCTGTTACCTGAGCTCAATACCTAATACCTGGTAGCAGCTGGGACAATGGTGCCCTGTCTGGGCAGGAGCTGGAGCCACGGAAAAGCTCCCGGTGCCAGACACCTGAAAGGACCAAGAAGGAGAGCGAGAAATACCCTGGTTTCTCCTTTCCTCCCATTCTCTTATTTCTCACTAGTGCCTCCCGCTACAGGAACCTCCCGGGAAACAGATAACAGGGTGAGGCCCCCTCCACACTGAGACACAGGCAGCAGAGCAGAGGATGGGGGTGGGAGGGATCTGAGTGCAGACAGGCAGCAGGCCAGCCTGGACCCTCAGCCTGCATTTGCAAGGCAGTTAACCCAGAAAGGCCAGCAAGCTGGATTCCACTACAGAAAGTCCTCTGGGAGCTGTTGGTAATACACAGATTCTTTGAGTGCTGAGGCCAGCAAGGACCCCGGACATCATCAGGCCAAGTCCACAGACTGGCCTTGCACACATGCACCATCTGGCCACAGGCGGACCCTTTGGCCTGCAGTGTTTGCAAACATTTGCAGTCAGTTAAAACCGACAGTTGCCCTACTCAAAACCACATCCTCATCCCTAATACTCCTTATCCCCTCCTCCCCTTCTCCTTGTTCGTAGCCACAGCACCGACCACCTCTGATGTATGATTTATTTCACTTATTTATTTGTTCATACCCATTTCATGAGCCACTAAAATGTAAGCTCCATGAGGACAGGAATTTTTGGTCAGTTTGTCCATTGTTTTATCCCCATTGCCTGTCAGAGGGACAGGCACTTCAGAAAAGTTATTTGTTGAATACAGTAATTTTAAATTGGGAGATTTCACATGAAGAATCTGGATTTCAGGGTGTCCTTAAAAATTCAGCAACCCTGGTTTACCTTACTTCCTGTTAACTGCAGGGAGCTGCCCTTTGTGGACAGGGGCCTGAGTTCTTTCTCTCCAGTTGGCCTGAAGCACCACCTTGCCTCAAAGTCTCAGCCAGCTTCACGCATTTCCATGACCTGCCTGGGTGCTTGCCCATAATGGAAGTTGCCCCCCTGGATCAGCGCTAACCCGCTCATTCTGTAAGAGCTGAGGGAACTCAGTCACACGCCGCTGGCTACAGCTGCCTGAGGGTCAGGAATACAGTCTAGTTGAGGACTTGTGTGTGACAATCACAGTACTAGGTACACAGTCCTTTAACAAACGAGGCACGGAGCCAGGAGCTGGGCACATGGCCATGAAGTGCACCAAAGACACGTCTGTAAGATTATAATCTGCGGGCAGATGTCCGGTTTTCTGGGGCAGTTTGATTTGCTTGCTTAGCGCTGATGTGAATTTGGGGCAACAGCAGCCACGCCCACCTCATTTATCATGTATTCTAGGAACCCAACTCCGGGCGTTCCACTGGCCAACCAGCCATTTTGTGGCTCCGGGCCTTTGCACCTGCTCTTCTTTTTTCTGTGCGCTCCTGCATGTTCCTGAGGCCCAACTGAAGACGCTTCCTTTAAGAAGGCCCCACCCTCCACTGCTGGCAGAAGGGATTGCTCCCTCCCCAGTGCTCTGGCCTTGCATCGTTGAATGTTTATCTCCTTAGAGCACAGATCTTTTTCTTTTGTACTCAGTTCTCCAGTAGCTGGGAGGGTTTTTTTTAAGTGAACAAGCACTTTTTTCAGTTTTTCTGCAACCAACGTTTTCCCGGTAAACACATGTTCAGAATGGTGAGAATGTTTAAACGAATGAATGCAATTCAACAGGCACAGGCCGTCTTGCTAGGCTGGGACTCTCCCCTCCAATCGACCTCTCCCGTCTCCCTTCCTCCCAGCAAAGAAAGCCCTTTGCGAGCTGCACACGACCTCCTACTTCCGCCCTCCCAGCCGAAGTGTGGCAGTGGAGGGCGGTGCCCACGGCAGAAACCATTCCGGGGCACACTCCTGTCCCTCCTGACCTCCGAACCCGCTCCGGCCCGTCAAGGTGCGGGGTGGGGGCGCAGCCCACTTCAGGGCCTCGGCAGCCCGGCGGGCCTACCTTGACCCCTTTGCTCAGGACCTGCCAAGGCCACGTCTCTACGCTCCCAAACAGCGCGTTCTTGATCATGCCCAACATGCTGCGGCCGTGGCGCTCGGGACGCACCGGCGTTCGCGGGCTGAGGCGCGGGGTGGGCGAGCGGGCGGGCGCCTAGGCTCCGCCCGGGACCAGCGCTGGAGGCGGGCCGGGGAGGGCGGGACGCGTGAGGCTGCGCGGGGAAGCGGAGCAGTGGCCGCGCTCCGCCTCCCCCGGGCAGCCCGCCAGGGTGCCTAGTGCGGAGCGGCTCTGCCCCCGGCTGCCCGTCCCTCCTATACTGAGGCTGAGTATTCGCGGGGGGCCTGGAGACAGATTCCCCCTATAGGATTTAGGTAGGGTGGTGGAGCTTCCTACACCCCCGCCGCCCCCTCTATCCTGTCCACCGCCGCGTCCTCTCAGGTACTGGGCTGCAAACCTGCGAGCCTGCGATTCCTCTCCGGCCTGCACCTCACGGCTCCGAACCCAGCAGGTAGGATCAGCACAGGTTCCCAGTCCTGTAGCCCCTGTACCCAGGGACACTGGCTGCTGCCTCTCCACTGACTGAAACCCTAGCTTGTCTCCCGCCTCCTCGCAGCACCTCTCATCTGGACGATTGAAAAAGCACCTTGACTTTGATTCCTCCTCTCAGTTTTAACGACGGATTCCATGTTAATTTCCCAAAGCACAGCTCTGCTCATTCAATCTTTCTATTAAAAACCTAACCAATTTTACTACCATTTATTGAGTGCCTATTCCCTCTGACAAGTATTTTACAAGCATCACTGCTCCTTATACCATTAAACAAAAATATAGCCGTTTTACAAAGGAGAAACACAAAGCTCAAAATAATGAAGTTAACTCTCCTAAGGTCAAAAACGAGTGTGAGGCTTGGCTAGGATTTGAATCTGTGACTGTGTTGGCAATATCTGTAAAGCTTTCATTGCACCCTGTCACTCTAGCCTCTCACAGACCTGCATTTTCCCTGTATGCCCTCTATTTGTTCCTGCCCCTGTGCCGCACCAATTCCCCATCAGGGCCTCTTCCCTCTAATTCACCCATTGGAATTTGACTTCTCTGAATGTGCAGCTTTCACTGTGTCTCCAGTAACACTGTGTGGCCCTTCTGTCTGAATTCATGTACTGTTTTGTTTATTTAAATGTTTTCCTGTGTGAGGATTTTTCTAATGCACATTTAACCCACTGGTTACATTGTCCTCTAAACATCTAACCCAATTGTTGGCCTCCTTTGTTCAGGCTCCTCTGAGCCAACCCTGAGGGACCCCCTCCTGTGCCTGCATCTTGAAAAAGGGGACATTGAACCTGAACCAGACAGTGGGAATCAATAATAGTGATACTCATGACCTCTAGTTTTGTGACAACAGATACTAACTTTATTAACTATGTATAAAAAAGATTTTTGGCAATAAATATGTGTTGATTGCTATAAAATAAAGGGCACTTAGTTATGTGTTCTTAACTCTAAGATGTCACTGGTTATAAGAGGCATGGTTATTTTCTGTTGCCACCAAGAAAGAAAAAAAAAGTTACTAAGTAAACTATGACATTCAGTTGATTTGAAAACTTGTGGAGATATTAAAATGTGAAATAACATGCAGCATGCAATTTGTAAGAGATTGTAAGTTGCGTAAGAGTCCCTGAGTGTTGTTCCTGCTCACAGCCATTTCTACTTTATTACAAATGAATCTCTTAAAGGACAAAGATCTCTGTTTCTCCAGGTTTTCTCTCACTCCGCACACCCAGAGGCTGCTCAATAATTGTCAAATGATTAACAAAACTATTCTTGATACGAGATCTAACCACCTATTTTAGTTAATAAACCAGGTATAGTGAAATAGGCCTATTACTCAGCATGTTCAAGTGACAAAAGCATTTGGGAATCAGAATACATGGGATCTAATGTCTTCATTCCCATAAGCTCTGTCCTACCCGAATGCTTAGTGTCTCTTCTGCAAATTTCCTAACGTGTGCAGGCCTCTGCTCCTACACCTGCAACTTTGGGGTACTAACGTTACCTTCTCTTGTCATTGGGAGGATTAAAATTGCTCAGGCACTTAAAAACACAGCGGATACTGTTAAGAGCTTGACTATCTCCACTCTTATGGTCAAGTTGTTTCTGCTACCAGGAGTTGAACCCATTTGCTTTAAAAGCATTGCATTGATGCATCCTTTTAAAGCACAGATTATTAGGTGTTTCCTTTATCTGAAGACTTTGATATGCTGTGAGATACTTCCTTTTGCAATTTATTAGGTATTACAATTGAATAATGATGAATGTGTATGTACTATAGACTAAAGATATTGTATGTATTATTTATGCAATGGTTTTAGGAATAAAATATGATGAAGCAGAACTTGGTAGGAGAGAGGTAATAACTTGTACTCATTGAGGGTTGGATATAAGCCATTACGTATCATAAACACTCTAATTTGGTTTATCTCATTTAACCTTGTTGGTAGCCTTGGAGGAAGGTGCTATAATTTCCCTGATGTTGCAGACCAGGACACTGGGGCATAGACAGAGCAGGTAATCTACTTGAGAGCTAGTGATGTGAGGGTAGGGTTCAAAGACAGGTACTGTAGGACCAGAGTCGTGTTGCTCTGAAGGCTTCTCTACGCAGCTAGGGCAGTAGGGCAGGAAGTGTGACCCGGAACTCCCAAGTCACCAAGAGCTGAAGAGAGTGGGAGAGGAGACACTAGGGGACTTCACAGTTCCTCAGAGGCATCACTGCAGGCGCTAGTTGATGTTTCCCTGGAAATCATACCCAGGGAGAGAGACTGATTTAAGAGATCGGGGGTGGGATGTGGGGGCTGATATCTGCAGCAGCAGAAGCCCACTCAAAATATGGAACTTGACGGGAGGAACATTCAGAAGCAGAGTTTACCTAGCCTGAGAGGGAAGTAAAGGAGGTCGTAATATTTATGTGTGAAGCAGGGCAAAGCAGAGCTCCCTCAGCCAAAGTTGCATACATGGTAAATTGTCTACTAAACATTTACCAGGGAAAGAAAGCAAGACCAAGAGCTATGGGAAGACTTCAAAGGGAAATTTTCCTTTCTACTCATGAGACAATTGTCTCCTCCATCTTTGCAGGAAATGTTCATTAACCCAGCATGCCTTCTTGGTCAGTGGCTTACAGGGGAGGTGAGAGGTGAGACTGATCTTAATTAAGAAGTGATGAGCAAAGAAGGTTCAGTTACTTTGGATTATACCTGGTTGACTTTGATTTTTACATTTATTCTGCCTTTGAGTTCAAGCTCAAAAACATACTATACACTGAGGATGGGCTGTTTTATACTATCTCCCCCCTCAAAAGGCCTAACTAATGGAACCTTGCTATTCCATTGCAGGTTATTATTGTCCTCAGGCATGATGAGCCATTTTGCTTTTGGGCTTCACCCTTTCAGAATGGGCTTTAATTTATTGTTTTAAAAATCATTCCCTCACCGATCCCTGTTGGCTATGCTACCCAGGTTCACTCCCGTTAAAAAAAAAAAAAATCACTTGCTCATTAAAAAAATGGGCATTTGACTTAAATATTCATAATGAATATGGTAGCAATACCACTAATAATATCAATTCGATGACCAGAGCCCCTAACATCTTTGATATCTTTACTGTGTGACAATGATAACTTACTTTCCCCTGAAAGAAACAGCCGCTCTGAGAGTGCTGGCAAACCAAGTTTTTAGCCTTAAAAGCTGAGGCTGAGAATTAGGCTTAAGGCCATGGTGTCTCAGGGGAGAGATGTGGGTTGGAGGAAGAGATGTGAAAGTCATCAGCATCGTTGGCTGGTCGTAGGCACCTTGATAGTGATGAAATTGCCTGGGTAGAGCATGTAGCATAGGAAAAAAAAGAGTCTAGACAGGCAGGACAGGAGGGACATCAGTATTCAAGGGAACAGGTAGCAGGGGACATAGCACTAGGGAGAATAAGGAAAAATTGTGATGTCGGGAGGGGGAATTCAGGGAGCCACTGAGCCAGGAAGTCAAGGGGAGAGTATGTTCTGAGGAGTGATGGACAGTGTCAAATGCTGCCAAGAATTCAGGGAGAAAGAGACCAGGAAGGTCTCTTTTCTGTATGCATTTTCTGTAGCATCAAGAATGCCTCTGACCTTGACAAGAACAGTTACAGGGCAGGTTGGGGGCTGCAGAAAGCAGAGGGAGAGATCCAAGGAGTCTATGGGTGGTAGAGAAGTGGAGACAACACAGCTTGGTTGCTAAAAGGAGGGGGGAAATACGGAGCCAGTAAGTGAGGAGGAGGGGTCAAGGGGGGTGTTTTCTGTTTGTTTTTTTAATATGACAGAGATGGGGGCAAGTTTTAATTAGAAAGGAAGGAGCTAGGAAGAAGGAAGATGTCAAAGATCCAGGAGCGAGTTGGCTGAGTGAGTGGTATTTCTGAGAAGTTAAAAACAGGTATGAGTTGGAACATGGGTGGGTTGGATCTATCTTCCATTATAAAAAGAGGGAAGGGTATAGGTGTATGTACTTTTGTAGGCTGGAGGTGAAGAGTGGTGTGAGCTCATGTCAGAAGGCTTTTATTTTCTCTGGGAAATAGACTGAGAATGGTGGAGCAGGTAGTGGGATAGAACAGGTACCATTCCTTCCCTATAGGCAAAGCGGAGGCAGACAGAACAATAATCGGAATAAGTCATCAGAACACAGTTGTATGCAATACTAAGAAGGCAGTGGGGCTCTGTCCCGCTAAGACTTATATAGGGTGGTGAGAGCATCCTTCCTGCCTCACGTCTGCAGAGGGTGTCTTGTGTGCAACCGAGACTCCCCTGAGTGCTGCCCACCCCAAGCGAACGAGACAGAGAGAGAGACGGGAGTTCCCTCCTCATTGCCATCTGCACAAAGACCACCTCCCACTCAGCACTGCTCATCCAGGGTGGGGCTCCTGCCAGGTGTTTCACTTTAGACATGTTCCAGCCTTCAGGGGAGACCCACTCCCTACCCACACTAGTGACGATGTTTCCTCTGCCTCCTCTGAGAACACAGCACATAATCAGTAACACAGATATTTATCCACCAGGGAATTGCTTCCTCTCATTTTTGCTTCTAAAGTACAAAGCAGGAGCTCATCTCCCTAAGGTCTGGTTTAATCTTAAATTCATCTGGTACATGTTCATTTAATGCCTATATGTTCCTAGGTAGGCTCTGGGGTTCTATACCAGAGCAGCAAGTAAAACAGACAAAAATCCTTGCTTTCTGAGAGGTTACATTTCAACATGTAAATAGACTGGCAATAAATAAATATGCTAATAAATATATAATAGGTCAGGTGGTGTGTGATAGGAGGGCAAGGTGTGTCAAGGTGTCCCACTTAGGTAGGGGGTGACATTTGAACAAAGACCTGAAGAAGTGAGGACAAAATCAAGCAGATAGCTAGGGGAGTTTTCAAGTCAGCTAGAAGGGCATGTGCAAAGGTCCTGAGGTGGAGAGTATCTGGTATATTGCCAGCAAGGAAGTAGTGTGGCTGGGGGTGACTGAGGAAGGGAGAAGGAAGTAGCAAGAGTGACTGCAGGCATGGGCTCTATAGCCGAGCTGCCTGGGTTTGGGTCCCAGTTCCACTGCTCACAAGTTGGGTGACTTAAGCAAGTTATTTGTCCCAGCAACACCTCTAGGTTCTCATCTGCAAAATGAGGGTAATGATAATATCTACCTCACAGGCTTTTTATGAGGATGGATAATTGTAAAGCCCTTAGTGCTCTGCCTGATGCAGTGAGTGCCCCTTAAGTGGGCAGAAGAAAAATGACTTGGGATGGTGTGTCGTTAATTTCATGCGCCAATGTTGCTGGGCTGGGATATCCAGACATTTGGTTAAACATTATTCGGGGTGTGTCTGTGAAGGTGTTTCTGGATGAGATTAATATCTGAATCAGTAGACAAGTAAACCAGGGTGCCTGCCCCAGTGTGGGTGGGCCTTATTCAATCTGGCAGAGGCCTGAATAGAACAAAGTAGGGTAAGAAAGAATTTGGGATCTTTGCCTGGATTTGAGCTGGAATGCAAGTTTTCGCTCAAACTGGAACTTAACACCCCTGGCTCTCCTTCATCTCCAGTTTTCGGATGGGAGATTGTGGGACTTCTCACCCTCCATAATCACATGAGCCAATTCCTTATTATAAATCTCTTTATATATATAAAATATATATAATATATACAATTAGAAATACATAACTAGCTATAATCAAATAGATTATCTATGCTTATAAAATCTATCACATAGTGTCTCTGTTTCTCTGGAGAACCCTAATACAGGTGGGGTGCAGGGCAGATCATGTAGGGCCTGGCAGGTCATTCATTGTAAGGGCTGTGGATTTTTTCTGAGTAAGAGGGGAAGCCATTGCAGGGTTTAGAAGGACTTCTCTTGCTGTTGAATTGTTGACCATAGATGGTAAGGGCAAGGGGGGAAGCAGGGAGACCAGTTAGCAGGCCCTTGAGGTAATGCAATGATGATGTTGATGGCATAGAAATGGTGAGACGTGGCTGGGCTCTGGGTGCACATGAAGATACAATTAATAGGACTGTGCTGGAGAAATGGGATGTGAGGCGTTGAGGATGACTCCAAGGTGCTTGGCCCAAGCACGTGAAGAATGAAGAACCTTAAAAACAGAAGGTGTGGCCCAGCAGCAGCCTGCTTCTCTATGGCCTTCCCCAGGAGGGAGGCACAGAGGCGTCAGTTCACCTCTGCTGCCCTCTTCTTTGCCTCAGATACTCTTGGTTGCAATTGCTCAAATAACCCCTCAAGTAACCATTAGTTGTTTTTTTTTTTAACACTTAACCATTTTAACATTTAACCATTAGTTTTACAGCAGTCTGAATTTATGCTTAAACATGGACATTTTGTTCCCTGACCTCTGCTCAAATCCTGCTAAGCTGTATAGCTGTGCTGTGCTCAGAGTCCTTTGCTTCCTACGGGACGGGACACGGTTTCCCAAACATTGCCATTTCCCACCGTGGTTTCTGCTCCCCATTCACTAAACTAAGTGAATATAGTTTGCATTGCAGTTTTCACTAACACAACAGCCTGCAAGAAGGGGGAATTCAAGGCTGCCCCAAGATGTGCCATATTGATGTCCATATTATTTCAGAACTGAGAACAATCAAGGCCCAAAAGACCAAGAAACAAACTTTGACTTCCCCATCACCCACATCTTCAGAAAAACAGTTTGGGTAGAGGCCCTGCTCCAGGAGAGCTGTCCCACAGAGAGCTACATTCAAATGGAAACTGAGTGCAGCAGAGAACCTCCAGGGGTAGAGGAAATTTCTTCCTCCCCAGCAACACTCTGAATTAATTGTATATGTGGCATTCTAGCCAAAGTTGTGTAACCCGAATGTAACTACAAAGACATCAGAAAAACCCAAATAGAAGACAATTCTATAAAACTACTAATCTGTGTTCTTTTAAAATACCAGTATCTTAACAGACAAGAAAAGGTTGAGGAATTGATCTAGATTAAAGGAGACTAAAGATTAAATTAAATGCTGTCTGTGATTATGGACTGGACCCTCTATCAGGAAAAGAAGGCTATTAAGAACATTAGTGGAGTAATGCTTACATTGAAATAAAGACTGTAGATTAGATAAATGTATCAGCGTTAAAGTTCCCCAAATTGATGACTGTATTGTGGTTGTGTAGGACAATATTCTTGTTTTTAGGAAATACACAGTGAAGTATTAAGGGGTCAGGGGGCATGATGTATGCAACTTACTGTCAAACAGTGCAGAGATAAATTCTAGTACACACGCGCATGTGCATACACACACAGAGCCCACTCCTTTCACCTAATATTTGAGTGTTTTCCTCCTAGTTTACTATACTCCAGCCACACGTATCTTCTTTGCATTCCTCAAGAATGTAAGTATGTTCTAGGTCAGGGTCTCTGCATGCACTCCCTATTCCTCCCTATTCTGCTCCCCCAGAAACTCACTTGATTTGAGAAATTTTCCTTCTCAAAATTGCAGTGTCAGACCACCTTTTCAGAGAGACTTGCCTTGACTACCCAACCCTAAGCGTTCCCTCTTTCCCAGAGCACTTACCAGTATCTGAAAATATGTATTTCTATGTGTTTTCTTCTTTTGTCTACTTCTTTCCACTGGAATGCACGTATCATGGGAGGATAAACCCAGGACTCAGTTCCCAGTGCCTAGAATGGTGCCTCCATTTGGAGGGCTGCCCATGGCTGGAGCCAGCCATGTACCATGCACCTTTGGGTACAGGGACTCTGCCTTGCCATAAGGGCTCTCTGTGACTTATGGCTCCCAAGCAAATTCTTTCTGTCTTTCACTGGTATATATCAGAAACATAAGCTCTCAATATATATTTACTGAATGGATGAAGCAGGGATGGGGTGAGATGGTGTAGGGGGGAGGGGGCAGGGCTCTAGGAGGAAAGTTGGCAGCATGAACGCGGCCAGTGGAGTGACTGTGTGTCTGTGTGTGGCAGGGTCTAATGTTTCCTCTTACACTAAGTACATTTTTTTAGAAGGGAGAAGGAAAAGGTTTTGTAAAATATGCATATTTGAAGCTTCAAGGTTGACCATGACAAATCAAGTACTCTAGAGACAGAGAGATCTCTGAAATAAATGGCTTATTGAGCCTTTACAGATGTAGCTGGAAAAGGACTGAGTTCTGGGAGAGGAAGTTTCTGCTTCACTAGCAGCAAGGCCAGTTCACAGACAAAGCTTGTCTACCAGACTCAATAAATGGGGCACATTTCTGAGGGGTTTCTGGGAAAGAAAGTTTTCTTTAAATTCCCACCGGCTACAGATAAGGAAGGTGGGCTAACAAGAAGTGGGGCAAGTCCTGGGAGAGGTGGTTAGACCACGTGGATTGATTGTTGATTAAGGTCAGACACTGGTCACATGCAAGGGGGCTGGGGCAGTCCTGGGGACTTCCAGATGATTGCTGATATAACTTCAATCAGGAATGTGGAGTTTTTGGTTAACTACGGCCCATGGCTATTGACCGATGACCTTCCCTTGTCTCCCTTATTTTCCTGCCCTTATGTCACTTAATTTAGGACTTTTCACAATTTTTCCTTATCATTCCCCCCTCTCAGCAAGTTACTTTGTAGAAATCGTTGCTCATGCATGTCTGTTGTGAATTTAAGTATGTTTAAAATGACTCTTACATTCAGGGCATTGTTGCATGTTGCTAGGAAGGCTCACGTCCCATGGAGGAGGGAGAGGTAAAGGTAACATCAGAGAGAAAAGATGTCCCAGGTCAATTATGGACAACAAGATGGTGTGAGAGAGAGAGAGAGAGAGAGAGAGAGAGAGAGAGAGGGAGAGGACCATCAGTGAGCACTCGTTGGGGATGTTCAGTTTTCCTTTAAAGAGTATCTTTTTCTGGAAAGGCATAGGTGACTAATCCAATCTGTTGAGCAAGCATAATGTTGGCTGGGGTTCAGTTCCTAGACTTACATAATTGGGAAGAATAATCAAGTATAAAGTTTAGATAAAATAACACTGAGCAAAATTAAAAGAAGGGCAGCAAATACCATCTGAAAGGTGGTTTTAATCCACGAGCCTTATGCCCTGAAATATTTTAATATCTCTCCTAAATTGAGGTTGGATCTCACAGGGCCTTATTTTTGTAATAGTCATAGCCTGATGAAATACATTCTAAAAATTTTGTGATGTTGCTTGGGCTTTAGATTTCTGTAGCCTGATCGCCCATCTTTAGTGTTAAGAATTATGACTAGAAAGAACATAGAGGAAATATAGATTAGGGTGGTTTTGAATCTTTCAGAATATACAGGCCTGGTCTGGACTCTTGGGTGCAAGTAGGCGACTTCAAGATGTCAGTGGCTTCTCTTCCTAGCGAGGCTGAGTTTGAGACAGGAGATGCAAGTGCCGGACCATTAGGGTGGGTTAACCTTTTTTAAGTAGGATGTGCAGGTCCGGGAGCCAATTCCTTGGATTTTGGCTTCACAGAGATCCACAGGTAGTACTTGGAAGAGATCCTAACAATCTAACAATGGGGTTTTCAATAATTTTTGTGGAGATGTCTTTTTCAGTTCACAAAACCTGCAGATTGAATTCTGTGGGGCTGAAGATCACTCTCCTTGCCACTGTAAAAATAGTGTTTCACCAAAGAGTGATTTTTATTAATAGCTTTAATAAGATCTTGGAAATAAGCAAGGATTTCCCCTTTTATAACTGGAGAGTCTAAGGCCACCAGCGAAAGATGCATAGGTCTTCCTGTTATGATTTCAAAAGGGGAAAGCTTATGTTTTCCAAAGGGAGTGGATATCAGATTCAAAAGAACTGTAGGTAAGGTTTTTTGACCAAGGAATTTTGGAGACTTCCAAGAATCTGGCTAACTGAGTCTTTATAATTCTGATTATACTTTTTACTAACCCAGAGGATTGTGGATGGTACATGTAATGAAAATATAATATTGGCAAGATAGCACATACCTGCTGGATAATTTGTCCAGTAAAATGAGGTAGCCTATCACTATGTGGAGCAGAAGAGGTCCCCTAAGTTGATTAATTTTCTCTATCAGTATTTTAGGCACAGAGGTGGCATGGCAAACAGAAGAAGCTCCAACTCATCGAGAAACATACATGCAAAAGCTAGAACATACTGACAATCCATACTGAGTGGCAACTGAGTGAAGTCCAGCTGCAGTTGTTCAAAGGGTCCAGAGGAGGAAGGTAAAAACAGAATTTACTAGGGAGCCGAGAAGAACTGAGTAACCATCTTGGGTCTCTTGTAGTTTTGACTATCTATTGATTTTTATAATACTTATTAACCCATGTTAATTTCTCTGATTGAGGAGCAGACTGTTACCATGTTTTAAGGATACTAGGATGGCAAAAGTCTGGCAACAAAAAGTTCTTTCTTTTTTTCATAGAAGCAGAATGGACTTTATCCACATGTGCCACAATTTTCTATAGATCCTGCTGCCGCTGCCTGAAAGTTTGCAGGAAATCAGTAGGGGCATTTCCCTAATTCAGGTCAGTCCTTTTAGTGTGAGCCTCAATTTTGACGACAACAATTTCAGAAGGTAAGAGAATAAATACAGGTGATAACTTTATACCAGGACCTATCAGATTTCTAGGAATTTGTATCAGATTTCTAGGAATTCCACATAATATCTAGACCAGTTATATACCTATGCAAATATAACATGCAGAAGGCTTAGTACTACTTCTTATTCGGCAATGTATCTCAGACCACTTAACATATTAAATGAATCTATTTAGTTTAGTGAGAATTTGATTTTGGGAAGTTTGTCGGAAGTATCAAAAATAGGTTGATTTTTTTTAAACACTTGGTTGAATAGGATCACTGTCAAACAATATTTAGTTATCTATTTAACCAAAATGACAATTAATGACTTTACAAATATAGGTTCAACAGTTGCTTGCAAAAGTTACCTCCTTTAATATTAAGACTCAGTTTTCTTAAGTAATCAAACATCTGATGACAAAGATGCCATGAAGCACAGAATTTTTTTTTCTGGCAATTACTTTCAAAGAAGAAAAGTCCTCACAATCTCCTATATCAAGAGTAAACCAAGTCAGGCAACTTTATCTTTATCTATCTATCTATCTATCTATCTATCTATCTATCTATCTATCTATGTATTTATTTTTGAGAGGGCACCTCTCATATTTATTGATCAAATGGTTGTTTACAGCAATAAAATTCTGTATAGGGGACTCAATGCACAATCATTAATCAACCCCAAGCCTAACTCTCAACAGTCTCCAATCTTCTGAAGCATAACGAACAAGTTCTTACATAGTGAATAAGTTCTTACATGGTGAACAGTGCAAGGGCAGTCATATCACAGAAACTTTCGGTTTTGATCACGCATCATGAACTATAAACAATCAAGTCAGATATGATTATTCATTTGATTTTTATACTTGATTTATATGTGAATCCCACATTTCTCCCTTTTTTTAAAAATAAAATGCTGAAGTGTTAGGTAGATGCAAGATAAAGATAAGAAGCGTAAGTTAGTGCTGTAAGAAGGCAAGTGTAGATGATCAGGTGTGTGCCTATAGACTAAGTATTAATCCAAGCTAGACAAGAGCAACAAAACATCCACGGATGCAGAAGATTTCTCTCAAAACAGAGGGGGTGAGTTTCTAAGCCTCACCTCTGTTGACCCCCAATTTCTCACTTGATGGCCCCCCTGAGACTGTATCTTAGGTTGTTCCTCCCTTGAGGAATCTTACCCATCTCTGGCTAACCAGCTGTCTTCCGGGGCCATACAGGGAAATGTAAATTTGGTAAGTGAGAGAGAAGCAATATTCTTTGAAAAAGTTAGCTTTTTACTTCTTTGCAGATTTATGCCCTGTGGCTTCTATGCCCAGCACTTGTCTTGAGGTATCTTTACCACTTGGAAGAATTATGATACTTGGTAATTTAAAATATGAGGCACGAATTCTACTAAAGGCTGTAATTAGGAAGGAAGAAGAAAAGCTATAGAAGTAGCAGACAGAAGAAAACATGAGAAGATTGATTATTTCTTTGACATAACTTCTTGTAGAGTAACATAAGCATGTATAGGTTTTCACAAACTACTAATTAGATTGTGTACACACATTAACAGAATAGGAATATAGATACATAACAAAAGCAGACCTACAATTACTGGCTATATCCAGTGAAACCAAGAAAACCAGTTAGGTAACCCAGGCATTTGTGAAAACTTCTCAATAATATGATGGATATTGTCTAACTGATTTTGAATAGTTTGAGAAAAATAAGACAAATTAAAACAACACATTCCTGGAAACTGTTCACATCCCATATGTTCTTTTAACAATAGATAGTCTATAGCAGCACAATTTTGAAGCACTGCAACTCGCACTCCTCCTAATTCTTGGTTGAGTCCCGACAATATAGAACTAGTCAAATTTGTTGTTTTATTGTATGCACAGGCCAGCTTAGGTATCTCCGTCTGCATTCCAATGGCAAGTCCAGGAACTGGCGGGATGAAAGCAGCTACAACTGCAACAGCGCCAGGATCGTTGCTGAAGTTTTTTGATGGTCATCTTCTGGAATGGCTCTTCCAGAGGATGTTGATGTTGGAAGTTCTTCTTCATACTGTATCTTAATTTGCTTTCTGGGTAGCCAAATTAGGCTTTGATCCTCTATAAAAACACAAACAAACCCTTTGCCCACACTTTAATATGACCTTTATACCATTGTGAAGAACCTATTGGAGACCACCACACAGGAACTGCTTTTTTTTTTTTTTAGAGAGGAAGAAATATTATCAGAAAAATGCACTTACATAGCTGATCATCTGACACCCTTTAAAAGATCAAAATTAAGGATATGTAAAGCATGCATTAATTGTTGATTTACCGTTAATTTTATCCTATCAGGGAGTAACCCCTGCCTTTTTCTTTTTGTTATCATTAATCTACAATTACATGAAGAACGTTATGTTTACTAGGCTCTCCCCTACACTAGGTCCCCCCCACAAACCCCATTACACTGTCCATCAGCATAGTAAGATGTTGTAGAATCACTACTTGTCTTCTCTGTGTTGCAAAGCCCTCCCCTTTCCCCCACCCCCCACATTGTACTTGCTAATCCTAATACCCCCTTTCTTCTTCCCCCACCTTATCCCTCCCTTCCCACCCGTCCTCCCCAGTTCCTTTCCCTTTGGTAACTGTTGGTCCATTCTTGGGTTCTGTGAGTCTGCTGCTCTTTTGTTCCTGCAGTTTTTCCTTTGTTCTTATACTCCACAGATGAGTGAAATCATTTGGTATTTGTCTTTCTCCACCTGGCTTATTTCACTGAGCATAATACCATCTAGCTCCATCCATGTTGTTGCAAATTATAGGATTTGTTTTCCTCTTATGGCTGAATAATATTCCATTGTGTATATGTACCACATCTTCTTTATCCATTCATCTACTGATGGACACTTAGGTTGCTTCCATTTCTTGGCTATTGTAAATAGTGCTGCAATAAACATAGGGGTGCATCTGTCTTTTTCAAAGTGGAGTGCTGCATTTTTAGGGTAAATTCGTAGAAGTGGAATTCCTGGGTCAAATGGTAAGTCTATTTTGAGCATTCTGAGGAACCTCCATACTGCTTTCCACATGGTTGAACGAATTTACATTCCCACCAGCAGTGTAGGAGGATTCCCCTTTCTCCACAACCTTGTCAACATTTGTTGTTGTTTGTCTTTTGGATGGTAGCCATCCTTACCGGTGTGAGGTGATACCTCATTGTGGTTTTAATTTGCATTTCTCTGATAACTAGTGATGTGGAACATCTTTTCATGTGTCTGTTGGCCATCTGAATTTCTTCTTTGGAGAACTGTCTGTTCAGCTCCTCTGCCCATTTTTTAATTGGATTATTTGCTTTTTATTTGTTGAGGTGTATGAGCTCTTTATATATTTTGGATGTCAAGCCTTTATCGGATCTGTCATTTACGAATATATTCTCCCATACTGTAGGGTACCTTTTTGTTCTATTGATGGTGTCCTTTGCTGTACAGAAGCTTTTCAGCTTAATATAGTCCCACTTGTTCATTTTTGCTTTTGTTTTCCTTGCCCAGGGAGATATGTTCATGAAGAATTTGCTAATGTTTATGTCCAAGAGATTTTTGCCTATGTTTTTTCTAAGAGTTTTATGGTTTCATGACTTACGTTCAGGTCTTTGATCCATTTTGAATTTACTTTTGTTTATGGGGTTAGACAGTGATCCAGTTTCATTCTCTTACATGTAGCTGTCCAGTTTTGCCAGCACCATCTGTTGAAGAGACTGTCATTTCCCCATTGTATGTCCATGGCTCCTTTATCAAATATTAATTGGCCATATATGTTTGGGTTAATGTCTGGAGTCTCTAATCTGTTCCACTGGTCTGTGGCTCTGTTCTTGTGCCAGTACCAAATTGTCTTGATTACTATGGCTTTGTAGTAGAGCTTGAAGTTGGGGAGTGAGATCCCCCCCACTTTATTCTTCTTTCTCAGGATTGCTTTGGCTATTTGGGGTCTTTGGTGTTTCCATATGAATTTTTGAACTATTTGTTCCAGTTCATTGAAGAACGCTGTTGGTAATTTGATAGGGATTGCATCAAATCTTTATATTGCTTTGGGTAGGATGGCCATTTTGATGATATTAATTCTTCCTAGCCAAGAGCAAGGGAATAGTTTCCATTTGTTAGTGTCCTCTTTAATTTCTCTTAAGAGTGTCTTATAGTTTTCAGGGTATAGGTCTTTCACTTCCTTGGTTAGGTTTATTCCTAGGTATTTTATTCTTTTTGATGCAATTGTGAATGGAATTGTTTTCCTGATTTCTCTTTCTATTGGTTCATTGTTAGTGTATAGGAAAGCCACAGATTTCTGTGTGTTAATTTTGTACCTGCAACTTTGCTGTATTCCGATATCAGTTCTAGTAGTTTAGGAGTGGAGTCTTTAGGGTTTTTTATGTATAATATCATGTCATCTGCAAATAGTGACAGTTTAACTTCTTCTTTACCAATCTGGATTCCTTGTATTTCTTTGTTTTGTCTAAACTTTATCTTTTAAACAGAGAGAAAACTAGATTTTAATTTTGTACCAGCTTACTTTTGATATTAAAATCATTTTAAAGAAATTCATTTTAATCTTAGCCAGCTTGACCACACATGAAAATTCTTTCCCTAAGATTCTTTTTCACAGGCCTTCCACAGTTTCCTTTTTTACATTCAGATTTTGTCCTAACTTTTCCCTCTTTAAATAGCCAGGCTCTCACTTTTAGGACAAAATTACTTTGTTTTCCCTAAATAAAATGCATCTCTATTCCTCCTACCTTCTTTTTTTTCTTTTTTAATTAGTTTATCTTTTTATTATTGAATTGTAAGAGTTTTTTATGTATTCTGTTTTTTTTTTTTTGAGAGGGCATCTCTCATATTTATTGATCAAATGGTTGTTAACAACAATAAAATTCTGTATAGGGGACTCAATGCACAATCATTAATCAACCCCAAGCCTAATTCTCAACAGTCTCTAATCTTCTGAAGCATAACGAACAAGTTCTTACATGGTGAACAAGTTCTTACATAGTGAATAAGTTCTTACATGGTGAACAGTGCAAGGGCAGTCATCACAGAAACTTTCAGTTTTGATCATGCATCATGAACTATAAACAATCAAGTCAGATATGATTATTCGTTTGATTTTTGTACTTGATTTATATCCTCCTACCTTCTTTTACTGAAAGCACACATTCTACTTTTCTTGCATGCAGAGACATTTCCCTTATTATTTCCAGTGGCTCTTATATCACTTAATTAGAACTCTTAACTTTTAGAACCCTTAATTTCTGGTGAAAATTAAATAGTAAGCAATTGTGAACTGTCTGTTATACTAGTGTTCTACAGATTGGCAGATTTATTAGCACATTTCATAATTTCTAGAAACAAGTTCCTTCATAGTACATTCTTTCAATAAAACTCAAACAAGTTTACCAACATACTCAAATTTATTTTTAGTTTTCTGTTACAAGAAAACAAAAATAGATAAACTCAGACTCGCTTAGAAATTCATGGTTCAGTATTTTATCTTATTTGGAAATCATTTAGGTATTGAATGAATTTCTATCATTTAATTTAGCTTAGTAAAATTTTAAGACTTCAGGTCACCAAAAGATTTTGGAAGCTATTTTCCAGTAAAAGATTTTGGAAGCTATTTTCAAATAAAAGTTTTTATAAATACCAAGTTATTGTGGACAAATTTTATAACAGAGATAACATGAATTTATTCATAGTAAACCTAGGTAAAATTCAAGTATACTGAATGTTGATAACTCTAAAGACATGTTTATTTTTATTAACCCAATAAACTTAAGCAAACTTTAATATTGAAAATTATCCTAGATCACATGAAGTTGAAAAAAAAATGTAGGTTAGTTTCTATTATATTTCTGAGATTCAGAAATGCTTCAAAGTGCTTATTTTTAAACCAATTAAATAGAGCTCTTTACAAATAAATTTTAGCAATACCATTCAGAGAGAGAGAAAACATTTCACACATACAGACACACTCACACATATAGACAGACACAGAGGCATTATAGTTATTGATATTTTGGAGGAAGACACCCAAGATTTATATTTGTCCTTACCAAGTAACCTTATAGAAGTTGTGGTATTTCTGTATATAGCAAAGGGGTTTCTATAGCTGTTTGCAGTTTCTAAAAAAGCCTCTTTTCCTTTTTTTCCCTTCAGTCTGAGGAATTGAGGATGATCTATATAAGAGTTGTAGGTGGACTCTGACATGTTTCTAGACTTGTATTTCTGGTTTTGCAAAAATTTTAAAGGTAAGGACACAGTTGTTCTCAGCTCAAAAATGCGGGTTGTAACTTAAATGACACCAAAGCTTTATCCACTTACATTACCCTTAGTTGGCTTCTTTCCCTCTGGGTACATAGTTCTAATTTTACCTTAGGGAAGAAGACCTTAAAAATTCCTATCAGGTTCTAAATATCAGCTTCCAATCTAGCCAACTTTTGACTTACAGAGCTACTAAAATTTTTTTTACATGTCTTGTCGGTTTTCAGCCAGGGCAAACATTAAATATTGTTGGCAGTATGGAATGACACCCCTTGAGTATAAGAGGGGTCCCCAGAAGGGTCCAAAAGTCCAGAGCTAAATACAGCTAAGAGAAGGAACCAAAAACCTGCATGTCCCAGGCAGGCAGAAAGCCAAGCCCAGTGATATGAGGTAAAATAGGACAAGCAAGAAACAACATTAAATTTTATTTTCCTCACTTGACTGGACATTACAGACAGAAGTTCAGAAGAGCTATTTCTGGTAAAAATGTTCACCCTTTGTGGGTTTCTGCCAGTTTTTCCAGGATCCTCTCTATAGGCTCTGTATCTAATATCTACCAGTCACCCCTTGACTGTTTAAAGGAGTAACAGCAGCTCACCAGGAAGTCCCTCAGTTTCCTCCATTGTAGGATGAGCCCAAGTGGGGGCGGTTGTAAGGCCATGAACTTGACGGACTTTTGTGGACAGTCACACAATCTTTTCACGGTGCCAATACAACTCTAATAGAGAATTATTAGGATGAGGGCTCAGAGGAGAAAAGGGGAGCAGTCTTACAGGGTTTTTTTCTTTCTTTTTTTAAGGTACCTCATCTCTTTCATTTCTCATTCTTTTTTTTTTTGGTAATGAAACTTCTAATGAAGCTATGCTGGAATTTTGAGGAGTTTGCTTTTAAGTGCACTTCTTCTTAATTTCACGTGTTTGGAACATTTCTTATATGGCCATAGTTATTCTAGGCTGCAATTCCCCTGAGGGCTGGGTAGCAGTTTGTCAGGAACCTAGCTGTGCATGAAGTCCGCATTTCTGTCCAACTGTATCTGGCCACAAATGGGGTGTAACTCACATTTCTGTCTGATCATAGGGTCTCCAAGTGGTCTTCTCAGGCACAAAACAAGCTTAGTAAGGTTTTCCCATTTTTGCTAAATAGTCACAGCTTCCAGAACCATAGTTCTTAAGGGCTGGGAGGGGGAGTGCTAGACCCTAGAATTTAAAGGATCTCCTTAACTAGTCTTACTTACACAAGATAAGACAATTTAGATTGCAAGAAGCCGAATCAAGAGTGGAATTCAGGGAATTGCAGGCATATGTTTAGTAAGGGCAATCCATACACATACAGATGTGCACATGCATCCTCTTATTTCTTATGTGTAGTATTTCTGGCCAGTGTTCCTGAAAGGAGCTCAGGGAAGTTTTGGGATTTTGTCTTCCCATAATTTAGCTCAGCTGGCCAGGGGTTGTGGGTCTCTGCTGCTTTGAGTGCTGCCCCCTAAAGCCTCACCAACTGGCTACTCTCCCAGTGTCTTGGAATATCCAGAGTATCACACGATACTCAGGGCTGCTCAAAGTGCTTGGAGAACAAGCCCTTACGTGCCCTTCCTAGGTGAGCTAGAAAGATGTTCCTTCAGACCCAGGAATGAGATTTGTTCTTCTGTGGAAACCCCCGTGAGACCCTACACATCATGGACCAAGGTCCTGCCACTCCTACCAAGTTTTCCAATCACCTAGAAACATGAGGCCTGGAGGGAGCAGGTTGTATCTTATCTTTGGGGTGAGTTCACCCTCATTCAGTTTGATTTGAGAACTAAGGATATTTAATCAGATACAATCCAAAGTGAATTCTAAATGGCCACACAAATTATCATTATGACCTCAAATATTTCAGATAAGGCAATCAAAATAATCAGAACAACAGAATAAATCTAGATAAACAAATAATCAGAACAGAATATGTCTAGATAAAAGGTCACTGGCATAAAATAACTCAACAAAACCAGATCTGAGTGCATCCCCTCAAACTTAGCAGCACCAGATTGGCATTACGTCGCAGTTGTCCAGGGTGGCCACCTATGGACAATCAGAACAGAGGGGACCAATACAGTCAGAATTCAACAACCCCAAGTTGTGGGTGTATAGTCAAAAGCTTTGGAAGGACTGAGTAGAAAAGGAGGGATTGACCTTGATGTGATGGGTCACAAGGGGACCACCTGTGGGCACCTGCACGTTGATGTCAAGGGGATGTTGTCTTTTTCCCTTCCCCTGAAGCCTGGATTTTACCATTGCCACCATACGACAAATCAAAAACTCTAGAGACAGAGATCTTTGAAATAAAAGGGTTTATTGAGCCTTTATAGGTGCTGGACAGAAAAGGACTGAGTCCTGGGACAGGCAGTCTACTTCACCAGCATAAGGCCAGTTCACAGACACAACTTCTGCTAGACTCAAGAAATGGGGCACATTTCTAAGGGGTTTCAAGGAAAGAAAATTCTTTAAACTCACACTGGCTACAGATAAGGAAGGTGGGCTAACACAAAGTGGGGTAAGTCCTGGGAGAGGTGGTTAGTGCATAGAGAAGGTGTATGGATTGGTTGTTGATGAAGGTCAGCCACTGGTCATGCACAAAGGGGCTCCTGGGACCTTTTAGATGATTGTTGAAATGATTTCAATCAGGAATGTGGAGTTTCTGGTTAGCTAAGGCCCTTGGTTATTGGCTGCTTACCTTCCCTCATCTCTCTCCTTCATTCTTCCGCCCTGGTGTCACTTAATTTAGGACATTTCAGAGTTTTTCCTTAGCAATCGTATAATCAGCAATTTTGCAGAAAAAGAGGAATCAAGAGAAAGGAACTTTCTTATGTTCATGACTCAATTGTAATGTCAGCTATTTCTTTTTTAAAAATTAGAATATAATGGACACATAACATTATATTAGCTTCAGGTATACAACATAATGATTCAGTATTTGTATACATTGTGAAATGACCACCATGAAAAATCTAGTTACCATCTGTCACCATACAGAGTTACAAAATATTTTTTCTTATGATGAGAACTTGCAAGTTCTATTCCCTTAGCAACTTGCAAATAAGCAATACAGAAGTGATATTTTTTGATGACCTAGTCTATATTAAAATTGTTGCTAGAAAGGTCAGAGGACCTAGTTCCCAATTACATCTACAAGGATGGATTGTTCTTTACTTTGGGAAATCCCCCTTCCATCTTCTATGTAGAACACTGCTGTCATTTTCCCATTCTGTGGGATCAGTACCTGGATGTCACCTTCAGCTCTCTCCATCCTTGCTTCTCTGATGCCTCTCTTATACTGCTTGGACACACGGACCTGTGATGTAGATCCGTCCTGCTCACCATGTGCTCCTTGTATCTCTCTTGAGACTCCTTGGACCCATGTATAATTTATAAGTTTTGCTCATTTTCCAAAATTGGGGGTATTTTCCAGCTATCATTCCATTGTTGATTTCTAGTTTAATTCCAGTGTGATCTGAGAAATTCCTTTGTATGGTTTCTAGTCTCTTAAATGTGCTGAGGTACGTCTAATGGCCCAGAATGCGGTCTTTCTTGGTGACTGTTCTCTGTGGGCTTGAAAGGAGTGTGTACTCTGCTGTTGGATGGAATAATCCATAAATATTATTTAGATCAAGTGATTGATGGTGCTGTTCATGTCGGCTATGCCCTTATTGATCTTCTGTCTACTGGACCTATCAATCACTAATAGGAAGGTGTTGAAGTCTCCAAGTACAGTAGTGAATTTGTTGCTTGTTAGAAAAATAAATTAAACTGGGATGTGATGGGGAGCACCCTCCCTGCCTCCTTTAATGCTTTGAAGGTGGTACTAGTTTCTGTACTTCTTCCCAGTATGTGGTGTTTCTTCTGATACACTATCATGGCTGAAAGTAGAGACAGGTGATTTCAGAGGCTTCCAGTTGGCCATTTCTACCATAATGTTTCTTACTTAACAGGTCAAGGAAAAAATCTGAGGGCATTTCCACTTTTCAAGTGTAATCATCCCAAGGATGCACTCCTGGACCTCACAGCCATTGATGGGTTTCATGTACCCATTGTACCCACTGTGAGATGGACTTGGGGAAGGACTCCATTTATCTCTTGGCTTTTATAAGCTTCCACTCTAACTTAGAGATGATAATGGCATTTCAGGGCCCCTGGCATTAGTACAAGCCCAGACTGTGTATCTAACAGCCCTCAAGAGGCTGGGTATTCCCCTTTTCCTGGCATTTCTACAAATAGAAATACCAGGTCCTTTGGGGAAGGAATGGGGAAGTGCCTATTGAATGTATTTGTGTGGCATTGCAGGATCCTTTATCAAAGAGGTTAGGGTCCTCCTCAGACAGTAGACTCTGGGTCTCAGAACTGCCCCAGACCTGGAAAATGAGGTTGCAAGTGCCCACTGTGGTGACTCCTATCAGCCTTTTGCTCTCTAGCTTTCAATATTTGTGTGGTTATATAAAACAATAATATTCTGATCTGTTGCCCGTCTACATTGCTCCTAGTAATATCATGGTCTATTAGCCATTGTCACAGATCCTAGTAGGTCAAGAGACCTGCCTGCCACTCCAGCCATGGACTGTATTGCAATAATTATATTCACCTTGACTTTTAAGATTAGGTGCCACCATCCGGCCTCTGCTCTTCTGTAATCCTGTCACCCCCATTGATAATAGAGAGCCCAAAGCTTTAACGACAGAATCTCCTCTAATCAACTGTGATGTACAGTGGACAGTTACTACTGAACTTCTCGAAGATGCTGACACCCCATAACCAGTGTTATCTTTTACTGGTCTCATGATGGGAGTGCCTGCTGGGCCTTCTTGGGGAACCTAGTGGCAGTTTCTCTGACTCACGTAACAATCATTCTAACATTTATACTTTCTGGAACCTTCCTCCATACTCTGCCAAGGCAGTTCCGGTATTTTTATCTCATGATAGACCAACACTGTGCCCAAGCTTCAAGGGGTCATCCCAACAGCACCGAGGACTGACGTCAGGTGTCCTTGTCAGGGTAGTAAGCCCCAGGTAATGAAACAGTGCCCCCACGTCAACAGTTGCTTCCCTGTCCTGCCTTATACTCTGCCCTCGCTGTCTGACATCATTAAACTGCACTCCCATGCATGCCCTGGTTCCTGCTGATATGTGTTGGCCAGGTATTCAGATTCAGTGGGTGTGTATACAAAATGCTTCCAGAGGAGGAAATTCCCCACCTGGGCTTTGCTGTGACTTATTTCTAGTCATTGGCTTGAAGGCAGGGAAGATGGAGCCAGATTGAGGAGGACAAGCCCATTTTGTGAAGTAACTGTCTCAGGCGAGGTCTTTCGGGAGTCTCCAGCTGTATGGAGGCTGCTCTCCTTTAACAAGGGGGAAGGAGGTGCTTTTGGCCAAGCTGGAGGATTTAAATGGTATTGAGATTCAAGGTTGTTAGGTTCATGCACCCAGATATCCCCATCTTAGGTTTCTGATTCTCACTTTCATCATATCAGGTCCTTGACTTTGACATGTGGCCTTTTAGTCTGTGGTTCAGCATTCTTTGAGCTCTGTTAGCCCAGCAGTGAAACCCCAGACTTGATTTTCATCAGATTCTGACTTGCATGGCTACAAACAGTCAGAACCTCTTCAAACACTGCCATGGGGGCTTTCTCACTTTTGCTGGGTGTCTTGAATTCTGGTTAACCTGAGCCCACTTTTTTTCTTTTTTCACTTTTATTTTCTTCTTCAAGGTTTCTGAGGCCATGAACAAAAGCCAGCCTGCTCCATAGTCTTTATAATGACCTCTTTCTTATTTATTCCCAGTATGGAGTCCGTACCAATCAATGTCTGACCTGTAAGTGACTCAGTTCCTGAATCTCATTCTGAGGGGCTGCTTTCCAGAGCTACTTCTACTACCAGCTGTTTTAGCCTAGGTTCTTCAAAAATGCAGAGTCTGAGACAGATTTGCATGGTAGTTGTGACTTTAGAAAATGATCCTCCAAGAAGAGAAGACAGAAGAATGAAGAAGCAAGGGAGGAGAAGATAACCTAAGAGCACCTCACTGAGTTATCCCTGCAGGGAACTAGAGATTCATCCTGCTGGGGCGCTCTGAGAAGTCATGTAGAGTAAGCATAGGAACTGTTTGCTTGAAATGTAAGGGATATTTATCATTGACTTCAGTTCTTGTACAAGGATGGCCTCATGGAGTATTAACTCTCACATTTCCAGGTTTTAAAAAAACTATTTGGTTCTTCTGTATCCTCTAAAGGTGGTCAATGAGGGTTTTAAAAAAGTACTATTATGAACTTGTGGATTTTAACATATTTTATATGTTTCACTCTACTGCAGTCATTGTTTTTATTGACACCTTTCCTTCATTGGCTATTGGGAGCCCCTTCAAATTGTCTCAATTTTGACCCTTGGGAGCTCCTTCACACTGATTCCTGTGGCTTTGAGACATGCCCCCAGTGAACTTTAATAGCCTCTTTGTTTTCTAGTATAACTAGGTATTCTGGGGTTATTCCTGCTCCAGAGAGGGACTCATCCATTTTCCCCACTCCATTTCAGGAGAAATGGTATTTAGAGATTACACTGTGGGCACTAGGGGTCCTCATAGGGCTGGTCATTGCTTCTAGGCTATGTCCCAGGACAGAGCTAGAAATAGGTATTCTATGAAAAAGAATCTCATGAATTAGATATTCTCATAAGTAACAATAACTAATATTTCCAAATCAAATAAAATATTACAGTCTTTCTTTATCTAACTTTGATTTTATATTTGTATCCCATTATTCTTACTCATTAACATTATTACTTAATTTGCTTTAGCTTATTCTATGTAGACATGTATAACAGTTTCAAACATCATTAACAGCTTATTTGCCTTATCTTATTATATATGCACATATAATAGTTTCTTACTATTGTTGTTAGCAATGTAACTGCAAAATACAATTTAAGATTTATTTGCAATTCTATTTTTCTTCTAGCATGTATTCCACTGAGAAGGTACAGTCGAAATGCTGTATTTTGAAGTTACTGAATAATTCTCTATCTGGTTAAGCTTTTATCTTGACCTGCTTGATATTTTGTTTCAGTTTTTCAGGGACTGATATTTTTCTACCTTGATTTAATTTTGTTGTATAATTATGTAAACCATTTACATGGTTTCTAAGTTAAAAGCTGTAAAAGCACACTGAGAGAAGTTTCATTTCTAGCCATGTACCCTGCTTCTTCCTTCCTCCTAAAAAGAATCATTTTCCATGACAATTTAATTAATTCTTCCATTTTTGAAAATATATGCTTTTTTCATATTTCTTCCCTTTTAGGTAAAGGTAGAATACTGTACGTTTTATCCTGCACCTTGCTTTTATCACTTAACCATACATCATGCAATTCACTCCATCGTGGTACATAGAAATCTTATTCCTTTCTACAACTGCCTAGTTCTCTATTGTGTGAATTGATCCAGACAGAAATTGCAGACAGCACCAATAGATTTGGAATCAATTTCTAAAAGGGTAAAATGATCCTGTACTGCAATGGGAAAGACTGTAAAAGGAACAGGTTTGGGGGGAATGCCAGGAGTTTGGTTGGGGACGCATTTTGTTTGGGATGTCTGTTAGACATTCTGGGAGAGTTATGGGTAGACAGTTTTGTTTGTATGAGAATGGAGTTCTAGGGCGAGGTCCAGGCAGGACAGATAATTTGGATGTTAATAGCCAGGGAATACGGTGAGGTAATGGAAGGGTACAGGCTCCAGGCCAGTCTAGTTCTCCCATTTTCACTAACTCCTAACTCTAGCTGAGATTTTGGTTGCCTGATTTTACGGTTAGGGCCCCTATTTCACTAATTTCTTTAGTAAACAGGAAGGCAATCATTGTCTCAAAGCAGGGTAGGGAAGAGGCGAGAGGAAATGTGAACGTGTTTTCAGTAACCTCTTCCTCCCTGCCAGTCCCCTGCTCACCCCCCAGTGCACTACCTCACCTCCCCAGAGAGTTCTTACTGTCCATGTCATTCATTCCTGGAATTTGTATTGCCCCTAAGGTTTTCCTTGTTTGATTCTGGGGAAGGGAGCCAGCAATCTGTGCCAAGTTTCCATCTTTGCAGGAACCAGAGATTCTATTTGATTTTAAAAACTTAAGAAGGGGAAGGGATATATATATATATATATTTGAGAGAAAATAAATGGGGAAATTCTGGTTTATCATCTCTTTCAAATATTCTATGAAAACATCCCAAAGAGATCGAAACTGATTAGGGTCAAGTTGAGAAAAACAGGGATGCAGCAAAGCTAGAAACCGCATACTGGGTGAGAAAATAAGAAATTGCCTACAGTTAGGGAAAAAAAAGTATTCTTAGTGAAAAAATGTTATAATACAAAACCTCTGAAATTCTGCCATGGATAAACATGTATCTGTTCCCTTAAGAGATATTTCCCTAGTCAGCAGTATGCAAGGGGAAGGATGTCAAAGTTTAGCACAGGCAATTTTCATAGGAAAGTTATGACAATTTTAAATATAATCACCATTGAAATAAACAAGAGGGGTAGATTATAAAATTAAACTAGATGACATAATTTGAGGTTAATAAAATTCAGTTATTAGAAAAGTATTTCAATGGACTTTTGTATCTACATTGTAGATTAAGTTTCAACATGAATTTTGAGGGGACACAAACATTTAGTCATTGAATCTTTTTATGCATATTGAACATTTTTACATGTACACACACGGTATATCATTATATATACATTTCTGGGATTTATGATGGACATGTTCCCATATTAGTACATTTGGATCTATGCTACTATTTTAAATGGTTGACATTCATTTTGTACATATGTTGATAAATTACATTTTATCTCATTGAAATGATATTCAAAAAGATAAAATTGAAACGAATCACACCTTCTTTTATTCTTTTAAAGCTAAAACATTATAAATGCAATCTGAGTAAGTAGCACCTGGTCATTGGTCCCAGTTGTCCTCCTTTAAGTTGCTAATTTGTATTTTTTGCCCCTTTCTAAAAGAGAAAATAAGTCCCCAGATCTATAAGGCTAAGGTGTAAAATGCAATATATTTGTAACAGAAGTAAATAAACTCTTTTAGCCCTGATCTTTAAGACTGGGGAGTGGAGGAAAATATATTCAACAGTTTCTCAGATAGGAGAACAGAGAGGCTGGATTAAAATGCAGGTTAAAGAAAGAATTTGTAAGGGATTATATGGGGAAGGGAGAAAAACTTCATGCAAAAATCCTTTCTCTAAGGTGCTTTCTCTTATTAAAGTTGGCCTAGTAAAGAAGACGGGTGCTCCATTCTTAGAAATGAGAACAAAACCTCAGGTCTGTAAGGTTAACCTGGGAAGAGACACAGGGAGAGAGTTCTGGGTTGTGATGGGTCTCAGTAGCTCCAGGGACATACTCTTCTCTAAAAAAAGCCATTCTTGGTCTTCAAGTACCTACTAGTGGAAATGGACATTTTCAGCTTTTAGAGTACATATCTAAGGTCTGTAAAGATTTAAAGCCTGTAACAGATAGAAAAAACTTGGCATCTCTGCCTCCATGCCATACGTCTCCTTTGCTGCCTTAACCCTTGGGCCAGAAGGAGAAAAGGCAATTGCAGATAAGCTTCATCAGAAGGAATTCTGCTTAAGTTTAAGATTTCTGTACATATAGCCATTTACCCAAAGCTTGCCTCCCTCAGGAGGTAGGGAAATACGTATGAGAATAATGACTGTCTGTCAGAGTTTAAGGAACATCGTGACCAACCTGTTGGCCAGTCAAATAACCAAGGACACAGAGTTTCTCAGTCTCCTCGGACCCTCACTGAGCCCAGATGCCTCCTCAAATAAAACCATCCTCTAGTCATTCCCTAACCTGGTCCCCCTGCAGCTCCCCTCACCCCTGCAGCAAAAAAGATGCTTGCAATCAACCCTGAGTTAAAAGGGTGTTTTAGGACATGAGTCTGCCACCTTCTCTGCCTGCTGGCTTACCCAATAAACCCACTTACCTTGCCCCAACACCTTGTCTCTTGACTTACTGGCCCATTATGCAGCAAACAGAATGAACTTGGACTCATTAATAAGCCCATGAACTGAGAGAAAACATTTTTGACGGGAAGGAGGAATTAACTCTATAAAAAACCATCTCTCTAAGGAATGTGAGGTTTGATTACCAAAGGAGAAATTAATGTCAAACTAAACCTTTTGCAGTGGGAGTCAAAACTTCACGTAGTTATGGCAAAGGGAAGGGAGAAGAAAGAAAAATATTTTTATAGAAAGGGGAAATAACTTCAAACAAAATTCTTCAGAACCCTGCCTCCATATTTCCGGCATTTTGAGAACTGCCATACAGAATGGGCTCTATGCCTTGTTCCCCGGAGCTTCAGAAGGGAGAGTTAGCACTGCTGGGAGGGAATCATGGGGAGCAGCCACCCTTACCCAACAATGGATATCTCTTGCCTGCTAAGACCTCTCGAGCTGATAATGTCCAAACAGAGATGAAATGACTGGGGATTACAGAAGCAGTTCCTAGTCAGTGGCAATTAGATTGGCAGACCTCTCAGATACTTTCCAGCATTGAGATCCGATGTTATTACAAGAAATAATTGTTTGCACTCAAATCCCCTTCAGCAGGGCTGACACCGGCCATGGGAGCAGGAAGGAAGGCAGGTGGCTCTGTATGGTGGGGAGACTACAGGCGGGTGGGGAGGGGACCTGGGGAAATGTTTCTAGTGGGGCATCATCAATATAAAGTTTGATTTTAAATGTGTTACAGAATTCATGGGCATGTGGGTTGAGGGCAGGGTCAGAAAGCTCCCTTAAGGAGAGAAACAGGAGCTGTCAGGGGCAGGCTCCGCCCAGACGCCACTGCACCCCCTTGGTCCCAGGCATTGGAGGGGGCTCACAGCAATTCAAGGAACGCACCTCAAGGCCTAGCATGCCCTGCGGCCTAAGGCTCAGACGGGGCCTTTTGTGCTCCGTTGTGAAGGCCGTACTGCTCTTCAGTCTGAAATTGTCATTCTGGATTTACTTATGAGGCATGAAATTAAAGTTGGTAGATGAACCCTACCTGAGGTAAATACACTGAGTGTGCTTATGATTACAGAATGTTTTTTAAAATTCCATTTTAAACTAAATTTTTGCCAACATTTCTCCTTCATTTCTTCATTGAAATGAAAACTTAAGAACATGTAATTTACTGTGTACCAGGAACTAGAAGAGATGATATATCACGAATGAGGTTAATATTTTTAAATTATTGGATAATGATGTAATGGATGATAGTTTGAAAATGAAATTGTTACTCCACTTGGAAAGAATTATATAAATAATATAAAGCCAAGGTTAATGAAAAATTTCAGTGTCTAATATTTCTAGCTGGTAAAAGAGAAAGTACACACAGATTCTCCCAATAAAAGAGCTCAATTGTAAGTATTAGAGGCTGAGGAAAAAAAGTAATTTGTACACTATTAAAGATAACATTAACAAGTTATGTGAAAATTCTTCTATCAGAAAGTGACTTGTCTTAAAGACTCTATTACTAAAGGAGAAAGTTTTATGTAAATAAAATCTCTGGGATAAGACAACAGAGGTTCATGACTTTAAAGCAAAGATATAAAAATAAATAAATAAATAAATAAATGTTTTTCACAAGAATGAGAAAGTAGCTCATGTAAAGTCTCCTGAATAAAAGAATAGAATCTTACGGGGGGTTGGAGAGTGGTAGTAGAATGTATTTGGATGGCAATAAAATAGTTTCATGTAAATTGCTCTCCTTTTTTTCCCCCCAAGCAGGTACAAGCATAGAGTAGTTCAATAAGGCGAAAGTACACACTCAAGGAGGGGGTGTGGGTATGCTTCAGAGGTGAGCAGCCTCATGCAAATCTAAGATTCCTACTTAAAGTCTTTAAAGCTATTGACAAACAACAAAAGGCAAACAAAAAAAACAATAACAATCTGGGTCTTTAATTCCAAGGTTAAAGAGAGAACAACGAATAAAAATGTCTAATTTCATGGAAGAGTAGCCCTGTGCAATATCATTGCTCTATGAAATCTCCCTTGGTTTTATTTTTAGGGTCTTCTAAAATTGTGGCAATGCCCTATGTCAGCTAGGCTATACGTTGATGCTTTTGATCTTGAGAGAGGAATTGCAGACAGCAAGGCCAGAGGCCATCAGAGGATTCTCCTTCACCTTTGTGACTTTCGGGGCTCCTGTCCTCTGCTTGAGGATGTCCTCTTAAAGCTCCCAGTGGTCCTCAGTGTCTCTCTGTGTCTTTGTCCATCAGGACAGGGACAAGAGAGGGCAATGGAGTATCTGCAGACATAACCTGGTGACTTTTCCAAGGAATAGGACTGTTTTTCGCTCCACACATTACTTTGCTCAGAGCAGAGACTGTGGGCTCAGGGAGATATCCCCTCCTACCCTCTACTTCATTTGAATCATGAAGGGGCAAGTTCATTCCTGTCTTCTTAGAAACATGAGAACCTACTAAGTATGGTTTCTCCATAAAGAGGGCCTTTACATGGTGAAGTTGCAGAAAAATAACCTTCTCCTCTCATGTGTCGGATGACAGCCTGACTTCTGGGAAGAGGTGTATGAATCTTGCAGGACCTTTTTGAAGAACAATCATAGGAATGGTCTGTGAATCTCATCTGCCTCCCGTTAGAAGAAAGAATCTCTCCATGGCTGGTCTCTGGCTCTAGGTGGGGGCATCTGCAATTCCTAAGAGAGGTGTTCAAAGCCAGACTAGAGAAGAAGATAGCAGCATGGGGGAAAATCATCCTAAACCAGGGCAAGAAGAAGAGGAAATAATATCCTTGAGAAGATATATCATAAGAGAACAGAACTTTGCTCCTATCAAGAAGAGATAAACAAAAAAGAATATTTATGATTGCTGAGGCTTCAGGGGGCCAATAAATTAATACCTGTCTTCCCTGCCTGGCTGTCACTGAAGGGACTGAGGAGAGGGGCAGATGGAGATAAAACATTCAGCGTCACTATTTAAAGAAAGCTGGACTGAATGACATGGCTTAGATCTGTGGCCAACATGGCTTTCAAATTCTTTGACTTAGAGAGACTTAGCCAGTCTGGCAGAGCTGGACCTTGACAAGCACCTTGAGCACAGCAGGGAGTAGACCTAAAAGCATGTTCTGAAGGGAGGCAGATCACTCCTAATCTTGTCTTTCTGGATCTCTGCACAATAGTTAAAGCAAGTGATTACACGCCCACGCCCCACCCTGGTTCCTCTTGGCTTCCAGGACACGGAATTCCCCTGGTCCGTCTTTAATCTATCTCACTGCTGCACCTACTGGTTTCCTCTGCTGGTTCTTCCCCTTCTCCATGAACAGTGAGTGCTGACATGTGGGGCTCACTCTCCCCACCCCCTCCTCTCCTCTATCACATTCACTCTTTTAGTGATTGTAGTTAAATATGGGCCATATTTGAATGACTCCCAAATTTACATCTCCACCTAGGACTTCTCTTGAACTCCAGATTCTGATATCCGCGCCTGCTGTCACCATTTCCATTTGCATATCCAAATGGGTGTCCAATGTAGCACATCCCAAAGCAAACCCTAGCCTCCCAACCTGCTCTGCTCTGTTTCCCTTCTCTGGTTTTCCAGTTGCTCAGGCCAAAATCCTCCAAGTCTCCTGGATTCCCCTGTCACATCTCACATTCAATTCATCAGCAAATCCTCTGGGTTCTACCCTCAAAATGAAGAATCTGACCACTTCTGCCCACCTCCACTGCCACCATGTTCGTCTAAGCCACCATCACTTCTTGCCCGGATTAGTGCAGTAGCTAAAAGCTATTCACCACCCCTACCCACTGCCCCACACCCCGCTGTCTGTTCCCAGAACAACAAAGTGATCCAAAGGGATCCTTTTAAAATTTTATTCAAATCAACACTCCTGTGCCCCCAAACTTTCAAAAGACTTCCTATGTAACACAGATTAAAAGCCAAAATCTGTACTTATGTCTACAAAGTCTGTATAACCTGTTTCTGCTCTGGACATACCTGACTTCATCACTTACTGATCTTTCCCCAGAACCAGCCACATTCTTTCTGGTCCTTGAACAGGCCAGGTTTCTGCCTCAGAAGCTTCTTAATTGCTATTCATGTTCTTTGTCCAAATGTCATAATTCCAAAACTCTTTGTTCAAATATCACCTCCTTATTTAGGCCTTCTCTAACCATCCTATTTAAAATGGGACACTCTTCCCCCTTCACCATCTGCAATTTCAGTACTTCATTTCCCCTTCCCTATTCTATTTTTCTCCATAACATTTATCACCATCTGACACAGCATGTGTTTTATTTATTTATCTCCCTTCTCCCCTGCCTGGCTCCCTTGCTCCCACGAACACACCATGAGGGCAAGGATTTTTGTCTGTTTTGTTTGATCTTATATCCCCAGCATCTAGAATAGGGCCTGGAAAGTGGAGGTCACTCAAATACTTGGTGAGAATGATTTTAACAAATGAATGAATGAATGCTATGATAACCACGCCCTGCTTCCTTCTTCTAAGCTCATCAATCAGAAAACTCACTTCTTCCATGATGCATGCTCTAGCAGAAACCCCTCCATATGGAAATCTGAGGATTGGGAAATAAGTGTTCCCCTAAAAAGTGATGGGGAAAAATATAAAGACCTATTACAGAACATCTCCTCAAATAAAACCAGCACTGGCTTTTAAGTCCAAGGAAGTGAAGGAAAGATTGGCTTCATGCAAAATCTTCCAGGTGAAGAACAAAACTCAGAGTTTTAAGATGAACTCAGGAAAAGAAACAAAATGAGACCATCTGTGTTAGGAAGGAGGAAATATCTTTATGCAAAATCTCATCCCTAAGCAACTCATCTTTGGTCCTTAAGACTAGGGTAAAGGAATAGAAAGTAATACTACTTAGATGAAAGAACAAAATTCCCAGGTCTTGAAGACTAAGACATGAAATGATAGTATTTATGATAAGAAAGAAGAAAAAGAAATAAATGGGATTTTATGAATTCGGTAAGCAAAAAGAAGCTTTGTATACCTAGCTTTTGGGTAAATTTCCAAGAGCCTTTAGCTCTTTAAGGACAAGCTCTTGGAAGGAAAACAAAAGAAAAGAAAGGAGAGTGAATGAAAATATTTGTGATGGCAAAGGAAGAGTAGATTTAGTTGCCTTGCAACCTCTGCCTGGTTTGTGGCTACACAGCCTTTCAGCTCTGCCAGTATCATTGCTTCTCTCAAAACCTGAAATAACATCCTAGAGATGAATTAAACACCACATCAAGTACTATGTCATATTAAACCCCAGGTTGACAGATGAAGCTTGCTGCCAAACCCAGAAAGCTGGCCAGAAGTAAATGGTGACTTGGTTTTAGTAGATTATCTTAGAGGCAAACTTTAATGAAAAATAAGGAAGAAATAATTTTTAGGTCAAATAAATAAGAAATAATTTTTAGGCTGAATATAATGCATAGCATGATGTCAATGCGCTGCAAATAAGGAAAGCTGAATGTGTTAATTGTACAGGAATGAAAATAATGGATAGTATTTAATATAATTGTGTTACGGAGGACCTATTTTATATAGTATATTTTGTGTGGTGGCTGTTTACCTTCCCCACACGACAGGTCAATACGGAGGGACGGGTTTATTTATATACAGTGCTGGGCTGTTGACAAGGGCAATGGTTACCCAGATCTCATGGCATCAGTCGGGGTGGGAGAGAGCCAGGGAGCCTCTCGGAGTCTGTGTGTGGTTTGGTCCAGTCCTCTGATGGATGAGAGCTGACCGAGGCTGCAGGAAGCCTGGCCGCTTGGCAGGGTAGGTATGCGTCAGGCTGGCTACAGGTGACTGTTTCATCTGCGTCAAGCTCACAGGAAAAGGGATATGAGTTCTGAGAGGTTTAATAGTTTGCATAGTAAGAGGGAAATAAACAACACACATATTTTCTGTCTTGGCAGAACAGAAAAGCAGGCAAAAAGGCAGAATTTGTGCACACATTGTGCTTGAGAGTCGAAGAATTAGTAACTTAACCACTATGACCTCTTTCTGGGAACTGCTTTGTCTCCATTCTTGCTTTCCTCCAGTTTATTCTCTGCATTGCAGCCAACCAGATCATATCACATTGTGATTAAAATCCTTCAATGTCAAGGCCTTCAAGGAATCCACATGACCTGGCTCCTGTCACCTCTCACTCACCACCAGCTCTTTGCAACTAGTGTCTAGGCAACCTGGTTTCCTTCAGAGAACTGAGTTCTCTGCTGACTCAACCTTCACACGTGCTGTTCTTCAGCCTTTACACAGCCAGCTTCTATTCCTTCTCCAGATCTCAGTTTCTCAGAGAGCCGTTTCCTTGCCCCCAACCTAATCCATGGTTTCACTGTAATTCTCTTTTCTTTCATACTTCTTAGCACCCTTTGCAATGATACTTCATTACTTGCTTAATGTCCATCTTCTCCATTTGATTGCAAGGCCTTTGAAAGCAAGGATCCTGCTGGTTTTCTTCACTATTTTAGATCCAGCTCTGCTGAGAGAATTGGCCAAGCAGGATACAGCCAGTGGACTCCAGGAGCAGGGCCCTTGGTATCAAGGGTCAATGCTTCTCATTCGCGATTATAATGCTTCATGGAGATTTAGAGATGAGATGACTAGAGGTGATTATCAGAAAAGCTGAGTCCTCCTATCCAGAGGCATGTGGTGAAGTAACAGCCATGAGGAGTGTGTAAACAGCACTAAGGGATGAACCTGTGGAGGAACTGTGTTCCCTGGCCATGCAACCTGGTGCTTGGCCCATAGCACAGTTATGACGAGGAGCAGTGAAAGAGCTTGAGAACATTTGGATTACATGGATCAAGGAAGTGAACTTAAGAAAAAACAGTTGTACTGATCATAAAAATATCCCTTCCCTTTTAAAGGCTTTTTAAAAAATTGATTTCATTCTTCCCCATAATGTGATAGTCATTTATTCATGAATGCACGTTTACCCAAAAAGAATGTGCTGTGTATTGTATAGGGCTAAAAAAGATACAAAATTTCACTTCTGTCCTTTAAGAACTCAACATTTAGTGTGGCAGTTTTAATGTGGTAGATGTATATTCAGATCATTACAACACAGAACTGCCTGTGATAAATACTCTAAGAAGGGCACGAAACTGAAGTGCTATAGATGTCACTTATATAACCAACAGTACCCTAACTTATTGATTTGTAGAGTATTAGTTAGGACTTAACCAGTGAGCTAGAAGTGTGGAACTGAAAAGACTCAACCAGCAGTCTAGTCTAAATATTAACAAACCAATACTTCATAAGTCCTGACCAATCAGGACAGGCCTGACCAGACAGCTAGGACTCCCAACCAATTAGAACAAAGGTTGGCCAAATATTAGCTACCTTTAACACTGAATACCTGTCATGAATCAGGTATGGTCTTAAGGAGGTTTCTAGAGTGGTCTTAAGGGGGTTTCTAGAGTGGTTAAAAGTGAGGCAGGGGTTACAGATAGTTTTCCATTTTTAGGCTAAATCAAGTTGATAGGTAGCTATCCCTAGATAGCTAAGAATTCTAAAGCTGTGTGTAGGCTCCCTGTGAAAGAGTGTGGTGACTGATGTGTGCCATTGTGAAGAAAGGACAAACTGTAGCCCACGTGCCATGGATTTGATATCCTTGTTGTGATTACAAAGCAGACAAACCTGAATTCAAACCCTCCTTCAGGCACACAGGAACCGGGCAACCCTGGGCAAGTGGCATCATCTACCTAGCTTATACATCCTGCCTGGAAGATGAGGGTAGTAATGTCCACAAAATAGGACTGGTGCATTAAGGACTGGTGCAAATAGGACTCCAGCATTGAGGAAGATGATTTTGGAGGGACAACTTGGAGAACTTTGTGTGAGAATTCCATTGTATGAAGTGGCCATGGTCATGAAGGAATTCCACCCACTGTAGGATGGAGGGAGATTCCAGCCTCATGTTGAGGCTCATGGCAGCAGGAGGCAGGAAAGGACAGAGGAGAGGGCTTAGAGGCAGAGCAGATCCAAGTGGGTCCTGGTGGAGGAAGACCCAGGAATGAGTGAGAAGCAGAGACCTGGGAGAAGAGATGTGTCTAATGGATTTTTTTTGGTGAAATGCAGTGACTCCCTGTCTCCACCCCTTTGACGCTCCTGGAAAACTACAAGTCACAATATGATTGGTTCACTGGATTTTTTTCCTGAAAGAGGGTGAAGGGCCTTATTTTGGAGCAAGGCTGACAAGGGTCCAAACAGTCAATGTCTTCTCCTGTAGGTGGTAAGTGCCCAGTAAATGGCAGCTATTACCGTCCCCATTACTACAAGGACTTTGGTAGACGTATGAATGAGCTATGATGAGAACCTAGAGAAGGAGAGCTAAATTGTCCTGGGTGGGTCTGTCCTTAATTACACTGTCATCCTTAAACATATGTGCCAGCTAGAGACTTGTTAAGAGAAAGCCGTTGTTCAAATCTTAGGGCCCAGAAAGCATTTCATAGTCTAGTTCTATAGGCTTGAAGTCTGTATGAACCTAAGCTGGATGAGCCCTGTGTTTTATTAAGGACACCCTGGGAATACAAACCTATTTAGTCTACATGATAAGCTGTGCAACTCCTGGTCATAGACTCAGTTCTCTGTGCTTTTCTTTGCTGTTCTCAGTCTCCCTGCTCTCTTTGCTATTGCCTTCAGTATTCTTTTTCCCTTTTCTGATCTTATAGTTATTATTGCTTCCTGACTCTGTCTTTGGCACCAGGGTAGCAGAGGGTACTACTTTGAACCTGAGAGGGGTCTGCCAGTAGCCGACTTGTAGGTCAGCTGCCAGGTGTAGGAAGGGCCTCCAGGAATCTATCTGTGGAGAGACTGAGGAGCCTCCTGGGAGAGCTTTACCTTACACACAGTGGAAAGTTTTAAATCAGGACAAGCTCAGCTCAGGAACAAAGCTTGAGTCTCTAGAGGAGAACAATTCTAAGTAGATCAGTATCTGAACTGCACCCCCGCCAGCAACATCAAAAACTAGGATCTGTATCCTATAAAGATACGGGGTTACTAGTGTAGCAGAAACTAGCTAGAAGCTCGCCAAACTTTCTTTTTCTTTCTGGCACACAGATTCTGTCCAAGTTCTGGCCAAATCAGTATGGGCAGAAGTCACATCTACCACCTCCAGGCCTGGCCCTTTAAACTTCTTGCATGATCTGGGGCTGAAGATAACCAGCCGAGAACTCCAAGGCCCTAAGGACGATGAAGCGCCAGATGGGAGGTACCTGAGCCCTCCATTGACTGGGAGGAACAGAACCCCAGTGCTGCCGCTCTCCACCCTCACCTTGACTGTGACTTGAGCAGAAATCAAACTCTTATTCTTAAGAAACAATGTAACTGTAAGGTTGTCTGTTATAGTAATAGACCTGCCCCAGCTGACTCACTAAGTAAAAACGAAAGCTCTGTTTAATGAAAAACTACATTTGACCTTGAAGAATAGGCAGCCTGGTGAAGGGATTTTTCTAAAAAGGTGTAACATAACATAAAAAGAAGACAAGAAGCAGTCTTCCCGAACTGCCACTGCACCGAGCAGCTTTGACATTTAACAGCACTTAACTATCAAGTGGCATTGACTGGTGGAGAATACAGGAAGCAGCAGCAGTTTTTGAAGGGAGGAGGAAATGGCCGTAAGGCATGGCAGTCTTAACGGTACCAAGTGGGAGGGGTGGCAGCTGCTGGTGGACACGGCACTCCTGGTTCCAGGAAGAAACAGTGAAGGCTAGTGGAAGGGTCAGGACTAACAGAAGTGGTCATAGTGTCCGGGGAATGTTCAGTATTAGACAACCAGATTTGATCATGAGTCCATGTAGGACGCTTAGTGATTTTGAGCAATACTTGGGATATCTCAAAGGTAACAGAACCAGCAAACATGGATTCCTTCTACAAGGTATTGGAAACTTGGAAGACTGGGGAAGAGTACTCCCACTGCAGACCAATGCAGGAAGAAAAGGAGGCTCATGGGGCTTCAGCTGTGCTTTTTGGAAACAGTATTTCTTCTCTTCACAGCAGGCTGGGTAGTCAGGCAGTTTGGGCCATCCACAGGCATACCTCCCCAGGCCCCCTGTGTCACTTCTCGGGGTGGCAAGCTAAGTTGGGAAGTCAGGAAGCCCTGGGCATTTGTATTTTCCACAGTGGCCTCAGTGGGTATCTGGGTGAAGGCTCTCACATTTGGTCAGGTAACCAGAGATGGACTCACAGGTTTTCTGTTTACAAGGCAAGGGTCCTGATTCATTTTGTGGCCACCTCAAATTTTTCCCTCTAATTGGAAGAAAAGTACATTAGATTTGAGAAACACTGCTGTATGTAAGCTGTGGCTCCTGTGTTAAAATGGAAAAAAATATATGGGGGATAGGAGAGATTTCTGGAGGATGCAAGGAAGGCAAAGAATAAAGCTTAGGGAGCTGAGAGGGAGGGATTCCTTAGCATCTGCTTCTTCCCGATAATCATGTGGGCAAAGCTGGGGTGGGTACAGGGAGAGCGCGAATGCCATAAAGATTAGGCCCGGAAAGCTGAGGCTGGAGAGACCACGTCTATGGGCTGTACATGTGTGCATACGTAACTGTGAGTACACACACAGGTGGCTATGGGTGACTCTGCTGTTTGAAGTTTTCATCTGACTTTAAACCACACCATTTTATTTTACTTCCATAACATATAAAGGGACTTTCCTAGAATATCCCCTCTCACTAAGAAAAGTGGGCCTATTTCCTCCTTTACTCTTCTCCTGTGCAACCTGACTGTTCTAGTCCAATAGCACCCTCTCCTAGAAACACAAGCAAAACCTGACATTTTCTACATTCCAGGTTATTTTTCTCAGCCTTCATGTACCAAGAACGTGTTTTTGTTGAGCTTATCTGCTACCAGGCAAGCCACTCGTGGCTTATTGTGACTTGAGGTGCTCCTCCTCCTAGATGACCTACCTAGATATCTGTCAAATATCTTTTGCAACATACCTGCAGAGATGTGGCAAACAGTAGAAATTTCAGGCATTGTAGGATGCTGAAAGAATAAAGAAATTACTAACCCATGAAATTATTAAATTTGTTACAATTTGTTATCAAGTTAATAAACTGTCAAGTATTAGTAAGTTATTAATAAAATCAAGAGCTAACACTAACAAAACACTTACTAGATGCAGGTACTATTTCTAAGTGCTTTGTATGCGTCCATTTAATTCTCAGGACAACTCTGTGGAATAGGAATTATATCATTCCCCTTTTACATATGAGGAAATTGAGGCAGAGAGATTAAGCAACCAGTCCTAGATCTAGTAGCTAGGGAAGTGATGGAATCAGGATTTGAACTCATAGGGTCTGGGTCCAGAGTCTGTGCTTTGTCAGAGTCAGTGACATTTTCTTTTGTGGAGAAAAGGGTGGTGGGGATGGTTGTTAAAGAGTCTTTTGGATATCACCCACAGCATGAACCACCTGGATGAATGAGGCGCTGTCCAAGTGGCAGGTAGCTTAGAGCTTCAGTTGATCTGTCTCAAGGAAGTCACGTTACCGTTCTAGATGTCAGTTTTCTCAATAAAACAAGGAGGGTGGACTAGATGGCCTCTCAGATAGGTTCCAGTTCTAAGATAACATCTTCAGCATCCCTGCACTGAAATGCTGATGTCTCGGCACCTGTGGGGAAGAAGCAGTGGGTTCCTGCTTACTAGACCCTTCTAGCTAGCAGCTGCAGGGAAGCGTGCCAGGCAGATACCTGGAAAGACCTGGTAACAGGAGATGAGGATTAGAGCTCCAGGAAACCTCGACTTTCCCTAAGAAACATGAATACTCTCACTAACGGTGCCTACTGTGATCTGGGTGTCTTAAACGGATTATATAACATTTCTCACAGTAAGCTCCTGAAGTAGTTATTATTGTCTCCATTTAAAAAATGAAGCTGAAGCTTAGTCACACCGAGTGAGTTGCCCAAGATGGCCCAGCTAGTAAGGGATGCAGGCACGATTCAAATCCCGTCCGACTTGCAAACCCACGCGCATTGCACAACCCGCGCATTCATTAATAGCTGTTTTCCCATTCCACGCTCCTTGCAAGGCTCCGGGGAGGCTATTACCTCCCCACCTCGCCCAGGAGAAAAGTGAGAGCCAGTGGTGGTTCACAGCGCTGGCGGGAGAGGAGCGCAGGAGCGTGCACGTGGGCGCCGCTGCAGCCACCCCACGCCCCTCCCGCTGCCACCTTTCCAGGTCCGGGTCCCACGCGCCGCCCGCTACCAACTACACTTCCCGGCAGGACGCGGGCGCGCGCACGCGCACTGGGGCCTCCGCCATGGCGACCGTGCTGTCCAGGGCGCTCAAGCTCCCGGGTGAGGAGTAGCAGCCTCGCGACCACCCCGCCCTCGCCGGGCCTGGGGAGACTGGGAGGCGAGGCTGTGGGGGCGAAGCCTGACGGGGCCTGGCTGCAACCCGCGCGGAGCTGCAGGCGCGCGGCCGCGAGCCGGTGCTGCCCCGCCGGCTGGGTCCAGGCGCCAGCAGGGGGCGAGGGGGGCGCTCGGCGGGTCGGGGGGCGTGGAAGGGAGGGACCGCTGCGGCGCGTGGGGCGGTGGCCGCGAGCGGGCGGCCCTTCAGCGGCGGCAAAGGTCGGCGCGTGCCGCCGCTGCCCCGAGGGGAGGTCTGTTGAGGGGAGCATCCTCCGGGGCCCTGCGGACGATGTACCGTGGGGTCCCCAACTCCCGTCTTGGGCTGGACCTGGGCGGGGGCAGGGGCGAGTGACCCTCTGGAGCAGCCTCGCCATTTAATGACAGCATTGACGCAGCTGTGAGGTGGGTGGGTGGAGGGGACAGGTATTTCCTCCTGGTTTGCAGAAGAGGAAAACGAATTATCTGGCTCATCGACTTGTCCAGGGTCGCACGGGCAGTATTGCAAAAGCTTGGACTTGAACGCCGGGGATCTTCTGACTCCAGATCCTGGGTTTTTAATTCTCCTTGGTTAGCCTTTGGCTGTCGAGCCTAAGTACTTACGAGAGGAAATGTTTTGGCACCTGCCAGTTGCAGGTAATGTATGGGATATTCTTTAAGGAGGCCCCGGGTGGTGGGTACAACTTCCAGAGTTGATTCAGTACTTCGGGGCGTCAGCTCCACGTTTTTTGTGTTTGGTTTTGTTTTTCCTCTTTGATTTAGTCTCCAGAATGGGGGCTGCGCTGTTAGAAACTTGCTAATTTAATAAAAGCATTTATTCTGGCCAAATACATTTTAAATGTTAAGGCTTTAAAAATGTTATGGTTCTACCTAAGTAAACTTAAAATATTAAGCTATAAACATTTGCTTGTGGGTTAGTTAGTGGGAAAAGGAGTTGCTTTACTGGCATGATTAGAAAGGGCTTGTTGGGTGTCTGGTGATACCCAGCATGAGGCTGCAGGGGGATCACAGGGTCCTTGTACTCAAGGAGCTTCCAGTCTGCTACATTGTGCTATGGATGACACTGAGTTGCATATGAATTTGATACGAATTTGCATTCTGTCCCGACTTCATGACCTCAAGACATTTTTTTTTTCCACATGGGCTTGTTAGAGCTTTGGAAGGAACATTGGTAATATCTATTTTGGAATGTGTATGTAACATGGGAGTGAAATGGAGGACATGCCCCATTACTTGAAGGATGAATTAACTTTGCATAGAGTGGCCTCGTGTATCCTTGAGTAGAGGATGATATCCTCCCAAGGGGGGAATGAGATGTCAGACATGCTTAACTTTATCTCTTTTTAAATTTTAGATTCTTTTTTTTTCCAGCACAGGTGATTGTTATTCTCTGAGCATGGGAATGCAAGAAAATCGTGCTTTCCAAACTCTTGAATTCTTTTCCATTCTTGCATCCTGAGGCTGTAGCATTTTTATTCCCTGGAGCATTCAGCTTCAGTAATGGGATCAGCCGACAGGGTGGGGGAAGCACAATCCTGTTCTTGGGCTCATGCTTGCACAGCATTTGAGGCCCAGGTACAATAGCCAAATGTTCTTTTATGTGATGTAGGTTTTATTTTGTTTTGTTTTTTGCTCATATTTTTGCTTGTCTCCCTCTTGTCCTTTCCTTCACCTCAAATCCAGTTTTTAACTTTTATATTAGGTAGCAGTTGCTTTCTTATAGCTCGCTTTTTAAATTGAGGTATAGTTGACATACTAGTTTGAGGTGTGCAATGTAATGGTTTGATATTTGTATATGCTGCAAAATGATGGCTACAATGACATTGTCACTAGTCTTTTGTATAAGAAAGCAGAACAGAATGGACTAAGAGCATGAGACAGGTTTGGGTTCAAATCCAGTCTTTACCAGCTTAATTACTTAACCTCTTTGAACTTTAGTTTCTTCAGTTTTTTAGTTTCTTCATTCATGTGTAATAATATTATTACTATGGAACACTCACTATATGCCACACACTCTACTATATCTTTACTTGGTAGGGTTATTTGGTGTAGTAAAAGAGATGGAGGCTTGTTAACCTTTGACACAGTATTCAGTTAGTGTTACTGTTTCTGTTATCATCATGAGCACCCATGATCCTTGACATATGTGAAACCTGAGGGAAGTTCCTGATGCAGTAGTGAACTCATGACAGATGTCATCAACCTTGTGAAGAAAGAGAATGTATTTCACAGTCTCATACCCTTCCACTAACACAAGAGGGAAAGATGTTCGGCTCATATGCAGAATGAGGTTAATTAGTAACAGGACAATCTGATATTCATAAAACGGCTTGTGGGATGACTTATCTCTTAAGTAAATATTTTTGTAGTTCTTTCTAAAGTTTGAAGGTCAAACACTAGAGGGGATATCAGAGCATAATGTTTATAGTATGGTTTGTTTTATTATGTACAACTTAGAATGATTATATGCCCCTGGATAAACTAAATCCCTGATAAGAATTTTTTACCTCTAGCTGCTGCAGAGGGTACAACATAGTCTATGCAAACTACAGTATATATCACAGAATAGTATATATTATAGAATATTTTCCTGAAAACATTTGTGAAAGGTACAGTTGTATCTCTTTCCTACTTAGTTTTTCTTCTACATCATTTTGGGAGTGCTTTTTAACCAGCACCCTCAGTCTTCCTAAGAGGACAAATGATAGTTGTGGAAATCTCATCTATATTGATGTGTTAGGAAGTCAATGTCCTCTCCCTTATTCTGTGAAAACCTCCCATTGATTTAAAATGTGGATGGTGGCTGAAATTAGCAGAGAAGACAGTGAAGTGCCACAAACTTCAAAGCATATATTTGATTTCTGGTCTGCAGCCTGAATTTACATTCAGACAAGTTTGTGTACTTCATGCTTTACTCTTCCTTGTTGTCTTTCTGTGAATAGATGGAAAAAATATTTACTTAGGAATTCTCTAATCAAATTTGCAGCCTGTAATAATTAAGCTGAAGTTTGTCCATGCATTATCTGAAAAGTTATCTTTTACTAGTGTAAAGTAAATATTTATTTTAGAGTCTGGGCAACAGTTTGAAAAAGACATATGTTCCCCTATGTTTATCACAGCACTATTTACAATAGCCAAGAAATGGAAGCAACCTAAGTGTCCATCAGTAGATGAATGGATAAAGAAGAAGTGGCACATATACACATGGAATATTATTCAGCCATAAGAAGAAAATAAATCCTATCATTTCATTTGCAAAAACATGGATGGAGCTAGAGGGTATTATGTTCAGTGAAATAAGCCAGGCAGAGAAAGACAACTATCAAATTACTTCACTCATCTGTGGAGTATAAGAACAAAGAAAAAACAAAACCAGCAGACTCACAGAACCCAAAAATGGACTAACAGTTATCAAAGGGAAAGTGACTGGGGAGGATGGGTGGGAAGGGAGGGATAAGAGGAAAAAGGGGCATTACGATTAGCACACATAATGTAGGGAGGGGGACAGGGAAGGCAGTATAGCACAGAGAAGACAAGTAGTGATTCTGTAGCATCTTACTATGCTGATGGACAGTGACTAAAATGGGATATGCGGTGGGGACTTGATAATAAGGGGAATCTTTTCAAGAAAGACTCAAGAGTATAATAGCTTCTGAGTTCTTGTATGCTTGCCTTTAACTTTAAAAATGTCGTGTCTGGCTCAGAGTTCTAGGACTTTGCACCCCATGTTCTTTCTCTGATATTGCTGTGTTATCTTTTGGTAATGTATATTCCTTTGCAGAAGTTAGCCTGATGTTTGTTCCCATCATTAGTGACTGGATTCTTTTCCCCTTGGCCTGGCTGCTCATATGATTCTCTCTTTGTCTTGGAAGTGCATTGCCTCTACTGGGATGTGCTTTAATATGGATTATTCTGTGTCAGTTTTTCTTGGAACTCAGTGTACCCTTTACTCTGCAGACATAGGTCTTCCTTTATTGCAGGAACTATTTGTATATATTTTAAGTATGGTTTTTGGTTCCATATTCTTTCCAGTTCTCTTCTTCAGTTATGCACACATTGGATCACTTTTGTTCTCTATGTCTGTCTCTTTCTTTTTAGTCCCTTTAAAAGCCTTTATCTTTTTCATGGGAGGCACAGATAACACAGACTTCAAAGCCAGACTGCCTGGGTCTGAATCCTTGCACAACCACTTGTTTGCTGTTTAACTATGGGCCAATTACTTAAACTTCCAGACCTCTGTTTCTTCATCTTTAAAATGGACATTATAATGTGTCTACCTCAAAGAGTTGTTAGGAAGACTTAACTGAGCTAAGAGAGTAAAAGGGCTTGGAGGAGTACATGGTTAGTGCTCAGATCTGCCAGCCATTGCTATTTCCATTTCATTTTGCTTGATTTTCATCAGTCTATCCTTTATGTCTCTTACTCTTTTCAGCTGTCTATTCTTTTTCCTGATCTCAATAAGGATGTTTTTTCTAAAATTGTTATCATTATTCTCTTCCATTGTTTCCTGGAGCCCTGCTTATTTCCTTTTCATGTTCTCTACTAAGTTATCATTTCTTCTTAGAGGTACTTACTTTTTCTATGAGCCCTTATTTCAGAGAAGATTATTTTCTTGAATTTCTTGGATTCCACAGCGAAGTATCTGCTCATTATTCCTTTCATTTCATGGTATAATTCATCCAGCATTCATTCTTTAGCTGATTTTATTTGCTCAGTTTCGTTTTAACTTCTTTCTTGAATATTAATAGTCTCCCAGAATGAGTACTAATGATGGCTTCTTCTGATGGTTAATCATATTTAAACGGGAGGTTGTTTTACAGCTAGGTACTGGCTGACAGGTGAGCAGAGGCTGGGGCCAAGGCCGTGAGCCACGCAGTTGGAAGCTAGAATTTCATCAAGTCTGTTAACTTAGATCCCTGCCCTGCCAACACTCCTCCTTTGTGGATGTCTCCATCCTGGCTAGCAGGGGCTGCCAGTTTGCCACAGGGCCTCAGAGTGCTGATTTGGCATTTACTCCTCTGTGTTGGTTGTGCCCGTTTGTTGCTCCTGAGCTCCACTTCTCACCTTTGTTGCCTGACGTGTGAAAGTGGATCTGAGCCCTTAAATACCAAATTTGCCCTTCCTTGGATCTTGTCTCTCAATCCTAGGGTACCTTTTAGAGTTCTCTTCACAGCTGTATATATATACTCTCCCTACCAGTTTAATCTTTTTTATATTAAACTTTTTTCTTTGAATGACTGTCTGGCTTCTATCTCTTGATTGGACCCAGCCTGTCAAAAAAGTCTCCCTCTTCAGGCCTGTGGCACTACAGCAGCTTGTCAACCTGCCAGGCTGACAGCCTGCTGCTTGTAAAGTTGGCAGCCTGTGCTTATTCTCATTCAGTCTTACCTTGCATTTGAGTCTGTTGTGTTGGATGGAGCTCATTGGTGCCTCTGAGGCCACAGACTTTGTCTTTTCAAGGAAGAGATAACTGGTTTGGCTGTATCTCTGTGGAACAAGGGAGATAATGTATTACTTACTGGCTGGGACTGTGGACCCTATAATCAAACTGCCTGAGTTTGAATCCTGGCTGTTCTTGCTAGCTTGTGATCTTAGGCAACTTATTTCTCTGTATTTTCATTTTCTTGTTGATAAAATGGGGACTATAATAATACCTTTTCCAGGGTTTTTGTGGGGATTAAATGAATTCACATGTAAGTGCTTGGCCCAATGCCAGGAATAGTAGGCACTCAATAAATTTCCAGTTATCAGCATCATCACTGTTACCAGTTCTGTGAACTCTGCTCATTGCTGGAGACCAGAGGTGTAGGGTGCCTCCTCTCTGCTTCCTCAATTGGATACAAGTTTCACTGCATTTAGCAACAATTTTCATAAACTGTAAATTTCACATTCCCATAGTTTGGGAATGTGGCTGTTCTTTATTTTTTTCCTATTTTTATTTGTCTCCCACTCCCCAGTTTCAGGGAGGAGACTGACAGAAATGCCTTCTTTGCCATTATTAACTAGATGCTCATAATCCTATTTTAAAGAGACAACCACAGCTTTGTTTTTCAAAGAATGCTTGCAAATAGTTTTTATAGATTTATTAACGATTTCACAAATTTCTGTAGCATATGCAGCCAAGTTCTCTTCCTGCCTGTGATACTATATGATATAATAAAAATGCATTTCCTTTACACTGTTTTGTTAGCCAGTGTTTGAGTAATGATTGCACTTTGACAAAGGTGCAGTTTTATGCAGATGTGTTTGTTGCAAGGTAGAAACTGACTGGCAAGATTGAATTTAGCAAGTGACGATGCTAAAATTTTCATTTGATGCTAAAAATCCAATTGTACAAATTGAGAATGGCTTGAGTATGTGTAGAAAATGCTTAGGAATTTGAGTTGAACCTGGTGTGTGATGTGACTGCCAAGAAAGCTGGCAAGATCTTAGGTTACAGTAATTGAATTGTAGTATGCTCTCTGTACTAGGAAGCACACCATTCTGCCTTCCCCTGACCTGGTCAGACTGCACCCTGGGTATTGTATACAGTTCTGAGAACTATACTTAAATCACTGACAGATCATATTGTGTCCAGAGGAGAGGGACCAGGATGTGGACGACACCTGAAACAATGCTTCTTTATGAGTTGAAAGAGATGGAGATATTTAACCTGGTGATAAGAAGACTGGGTGAGGGCACTTGGGAGATATAATGCTGACAACAATAATAGAAGCTAAGATGTACTGAATGTGACTAAAAGCCAGATACTAAGTACCAGGCATATGTTATCTTATTCAATCCTCAAAACAATCATATGAGGTAGGAACAGTACTATCCCATTTCATAAAAGGGGGAAATTGAGGCTTACTCATGCTAAGAATTTAAATCTAGTTTACACAGTTAATAAGAGATGGAGCCAAGATTTGACTTTATGTTTGCTTATGACTGGTATCTTCAAGTATTTGAAGCACTTGCATGTAGAAAAGGGATCTCAGAATTTTACACTAGGATGTTAGTGGCAGATGCTCAGAAATAGATTCTCAAATCAGGAATTAAGGAACTGCTTTCTAGACTGGGAGGCAGTGAATTCCCTAACAATGCTTATGCTCTGGTATATGCCAAGTGATTGCTTGCTGGGTATTGTAAGGAGATGAAGGTTTGAATGGCCATCCTGCCCAAAGCAATTTACAGATTCAATGCAATCCCTGTCAAAATACTAATAGCATTCTTCAATGAGCTAGAACAAATAGTTCTATAATTCACATGGAGCCACAAAAGACCCCAAATGTCCAAAGCAATCCTGAGAAAGAACAACAAAGCAGGTGGATTATGCCCCCTGACTTCAAGCTCTACTACGAAGCTACAGTAATCAAAACAGTTTGGTCTGGGCACAAGAACAGACCCATAGATCAATGGAACAGAATAGAGAGCCCAGATATAAACCCACACGTACATGGTCAATTAATATATAGTAAAGGAGCCATGAATATACAGTGGGAAAATGACAGCCTCTTCAACAACTGGTGTTGGGAAAACTGAACAACTACATATAAGAGAATGAAACTGGATTATTGTCTAACTCTATGGACAAAAGTAAACTTGAAATGGATCACAGACCTGAATGTAAGTCATGAAACCATAAAATTCTAAGAAGAAAACATAGGCAAAAATCTCTTGAATGTAAATATGAGCAGCTTTTTCCCAGACACATCTCCTTGGTCAAGGGAAGCAAAATAAAAAATGAACAAACCAAAAAGCTTCTGAACAGCAAAGGAAACCATCAGCAGAACAAAAAGGCATCCTACAGTATGGGGGAATATATTCATAAATGACTCATCTGATAAGGGGTTAACATCCAAAATACATAAATAACTCATACACCTCAACACCCAAAAAACAAATAACCCGATTAAACAATGGGCAGAGGACCTGAACAGACACTTCTCCAAAGAAGAAATACAAATGGCCAACAGGCACATGAAAAGATGCTCCACATCACTAATCATCAGGGAAATTCAAATTAAAGCCACAATGAGATATCATCTCGCAACAGTTAGGAAGGCCACTACCCAAAAGATAAGAAATAACAAATGCTGGCGAGGATGTGAAGAAATGGGAATCCTCCTACACTGTTGGTGGGAATGTAAATTGGTGCAACCATTGTGGAAAGCAATATGGAGGTTTCTCAAAAAACTAAAAATAGAAATACCATTTGACCCAGTAATTTACCCCAAAAAACCCGAAGTCCCTTATTTGAAAAGACATATGCACCTCTTTGTTTATTGCAGCACTATTTGCAATAGCCAAGATATGGAAGCAACCTAAGTGTCCATCAGTAGATGAATGGATAAAGAATAGGTGGTGCATATAAACAATGCAATATTATTCAGCCATAAAAAGAAAAGAAATCCTGCCATAGGCAACAATATGGATGGATCTAGAGGGTATTGTGCTCAGTGAAATAAGCCAGGCAGAGAAAGACAAATACCAAATGATCTCACTTATTTGTGGAATATAAAAACAAAGCAAAATAGAAGGAACAAAATAGCAGTAGACTCATAGACACTGAGAAGGGACTAGTGGTTACCAAGGGGGAGGGTTGGGGTAGGTAGAGGGGGGAGGGGGAAGAGGATAAAGGGGCACAATAATTCACAATCACAATATAAGCTGATCACAGGGATGGTAGTACAGCATGGAGAATATGGTTAATGATTTGTGACATCTTACTATGTTGCTGGATAGTGACCGCACTAGAAGGGGTGAGGATTTAATAATATGGGTAACTGTTGAACCACTGTGTTGTATAATTGAAACCAACATAAGATTGTGTATCAATGAATTTAAAATAAAGTGTGTTGAGGAACAGGAAAAAATAAGAGTTGAAGGTTTGAAATAGGGGTGGAAGCTGATTATGTGATCTTTAGTCTCTTTTACTCCTGAGATTTGGGGCTGCTGTGTGTGTTTTCTTCTCCATCAGGTGTATTCTTTTTTTAGTGTAAGATTTCATCTTAACCATTTTTAGGTTAACAGTAAGCCTGTGTATAGTCCAGTGTTGCTAAGCATATTCATACTGTTGTGCAGCCAATCTCTAGAGTTTTTTCATCTTGCAAAACTGAAACTATACAAAGTACTCCTGGTTTTCAAAAGTTTGTGTTATGTCACTTTACCTTTATGGAAGGCCTCTTGCAGCACCTGTTTTTGCTAATGAAAAGAAACCCAAAGAGGATTTTCACTTGTATGAAAAAAGTCAAAAAGCAAAAATTGTGTTCAGCGTGGGTTTTGCCCCTGCTGTGACAGAGGCACCACGCAGCCTGAGCAGCGAGTGTGGCCCCACTAAGCTCCTTCCTTGAGAAACACGCTTCAGCATCAAGCCGCCACGGCTCTGAACTGTGTCTGTGAGCATCTGTGCTTTACCTCAATTTATTTTGTGCATCCGTTAGCAAGATGTGTCTTGTGGTATCAGAAAAGCCTAAGAGAGGTTATTTTTTGGGGTCTGGGAATGTCAAAGGTTTTTTTCCATATAAATTGGTAATTGAATAGGTGGAGGGAATCAATAGATGAAGGGGATAGAAACTTCCAGGTATAAAATAGTCAGGTGGAAAGTACAGCATAAGGAATATAGTCAACAACATTGTAATAACTTTGTATGGTTACAGAGGGTAACTACACTTCTTGTGAGGATTTTATAATGTATATAACTATTGAATCACGTTGACTTTTTTTTAAGTCAATATGTTTAATCAGATCCAAGAGGCTGGGGGGACTTTGGAACAGGAGCAAGAAGAAAGTCAGGCTCGAATGCTCTGCAGGACCCAGGACAGCGCAGGCAGGTTCCCATCCCCCATTCAGCAGAGACAACAACCCGGGGGCAGCAGTCTTGCTTCAGCCTCCCTCGCAGTGGGAGAGGGGTTGTACTCCTGAACCGAATATAGTGTTATGTCAGCTATACTTCAATGAAAAGTTTTTCAAAAAGGCAAAAGACTCTCAAGGGAAACTGACCGCAACTTACCCCAGATTTTGTAACGTGCTGACAAGATGTTGAAGCATAAGATAGTATGTCTTCATGGACACATGGGTAATCTTGGCAGAGAAATCGAAACTGTGAAAAACGGAGCTAAGTGTACATTCTACAACTAAAAATAACAAATATCTGAAATTCAAAATTAAAAGAAGTTTGGGGAAAACAAATAATAGTAAACTTGCAATAGAGCAATAGAAATTAACCCTAAATTGACCAATAATAAGAAAGAAAAGATGAAAAAAAGCAAGTGTGTCTTAGTGACCCTGTAGGAGGAACAGGAAAAAAAAATCATCATTGCTTTATTGCTTTGCAGTTTCAGCTTTTGTGAGATTTCATAGGGACACTCTAACTTTTGGATAATGGGGAAATCGATACTGGTTAAATAACAACTCCCCATGTACCCCTACCACCAGGCTCTGGAAACCACACTCTACTATCTGTTTCAATGAATTTAGATCAATGCCTCATATAAGAGGAATCATATAGTATTTGTCTTTTTGTGACTGGCTTATTTCAGTTAGCATAATATCTTTAAGGTTTATCTGTGTTGTAGCATATGTCAGAATTTCCTTACCTTTCAAGGCTGGATAATAGTCCATTGGATATATACATATCTCCAAATCATATTTAAAAAGTCCTATTAGGTATATTATTTTAGTTAAAAATCACTGTAAAAAGTATTAGTGTCAGTATTTTTATAACAACCTGTGGTTCTGTTTGTAAATTATCTTAACTAAAGTTATGTGGGACAGTTAGGGAATGGTGTGCCCTACTTAATAAAATAATTTGGTTCATAGAGTAGATATATAAATTGTAGGCTGTTAGCCTGAATCTGTTTTGAGTCTGGGGCATATCTCAGAAGTACTGTTTTGAATTAAATTTCTAATAACTGGTATATTTTCTTATAATCATGCCTTTAAGATTCAAGATGAATAGCTTTGAAAATGAAAATACATAGAGATTTCTAGTTAATAGAATGCCAGATTACTTAGTATCTAATGTGTATTTTTTTTTGCAAAGTAATGTTATAAAATAATTCTGTTGGAGTGTTCATGTTTTAATCAAACACTTATTGACTTTCTATGTGTCAAACACTAAGCTTTATACTAAAGATTTTATTTCCCGTGTTGGTTTCATTCCATGTAGTATTTTATTGCTTCATTTCATGTATTGAGCAAACAGACATACTATATGAAATGACACTATGAAGATTATAGTGACCAGAGGCCCAGATTAGCATAAAAAATTCTTCTTGTTGCCTTTTTTAATTAGCTGTATTTTCTTCTTTATATTTCTTCTTAACAAAAGATTTAACAAGAGTTTACATAGTAACAACTTACCAGGCAATTTCCAAGTCCAGAAATTTTTCTTGGTTTTTGCTTAGTTATGGCATGAACCAAAGGCATAAAATCATTGAGTCATTGGCAGTGAGGGCCAAGTGGTGGCTTGGGAGGGGGTGTACTAAAGCTCTGCTGTGATTTCCACCTCTCACCCACTCAATAAATATACTAAGTAAAAAAGGGGTGCTTGTTGTATAAACCAGCTTTGAGACAAATCCTCTACCTCTGCATTCCTGATTCATCCCAACCCTCCCAAAATACATGCTGAGGATAGCATTTTAAGAGGTAAACACTGTTTACTGAACATGTACTAAAAGGGCCTTAGACTTACAGGTTCTCAGAAGTGAGTTTTCAGTACAAAATCTCCAGATTGACGTGTAGTGTTTAATTTCTAATTTGTTTCCATTGGAACAGTTGGGAAGCCCCAAATACTGAACTGTGAGAAGCAGCGTACAGAGAACAATTGTTCTAAAAGTTTAGGGAAGTCCTAGGAAAGCTTGGAACCTCACAGAACTAAGAAAATCAAAACAAATATGCATGTTAAGCATGTGGGAGATTGAGAGAGGAGCCACAGTCTTTCTCATTAATGAGACTCAAACAGTTGAGTTTTCTCTTTTTAACTAAAAAGTTGTTTAAAATTTGTTATTTTCTCTGTTTCTTTTCTGATTTTTTAAACTCAAGAAAGCAGTAACTCTAGAACAGTGGGATTTTCATTCCCTCTCCCCTTCTTTTCCCCTTTTGCGGGCTTTGACTTTGACTTTATGGATTGCCCCCAAGGTCCAAACTCGTAAGCCTAGATTTATTTTGTTTTCTGCGTGTTCCCTTAGGTGTCTGCAGTTACAGAGTATTTGGTGAGGGTTTCTCCTTCCCAGTTCTCCTTGACACACTGCCTTTCTATCTCTTCAGGGAAGAAGAGCCCAGACCTCGGGGAGTATGATCCTCTCACACAGGCCGACAGTGATGAGAGTGAAGATGATCTTGTGCTTAACTTGCAGCAGAAGAACGGAGGGGTCAAAAATGGGAAGAGTGCTCTGGGAGAAGCCCCAGAGCCTGACTCAGATGCCGAGGTGGCAGGGGCTGCAAAGCCACATCTTTCGGAGGTCACCACGGAGGGCTACCCTTCGGAGCCCCTCGGGGACCTGGAGCAGAAGGCAACCTCTTCCATCGTGTCTTACGTGCGCACGTCTGTCTTTCTGCTGACCCTGGTGATTTCCATGGTCCTGGTGCTCGTCTGTGCTTTCCTGATCCCCTGTCCCCCACGAGATCTGCACAGCACATGGAGCCGCCACGTGGGCCCCCAGGGACGTGAGTTGCAGGATTTTTAGTGGTTATTCTGTGCAACTTCACGTTTGCATGTAATTCTGTAAAACTTCTGATAATATTGCAAGCTGCCTCTCTTTAAAAATTAGTGTGTCATACAGTATTTTTCTGCCTGTGTGTGGAGGTGGTTAGGAGGTTAAGATTTGAAATAAGACCAAAAGATGGATCGATACAACTCCAAGCGCTTGGGAAGATCACTGCTTCATTGTGCTGGGCTTAGCTAGGTGCAGAGAGGACAGCCCTGGTTTGCTGGGTCCCTGCTATGCCGCCCACGCCCTGGGGGAGCTGAGCTGTGAGAAGGGAGGCCCACAGCCTTCGCTGCTCTTGTAGGGCACTCAGGCATTTGTGATTGTTGGAAGACTGACCTACTTTGAATTTTAAAATAATTTATTTTCAGGTAAAAGAGAGTCAACTTGCTTGCAGAAACTTTCCTTTCCTGTTCCTAAAGGCTGGGGTGGTGCTATCCAAGTAACTCAAGTGATTTTGTCTCCTGTTTTGGAGCAGGTTTCTTTAAAACAGCTTGATCTGGGTCAGGAATGAGAACACACCACCCCCAAATATGTCTCTCTGGCATTTGAGTTGGAGGTGCATGAATAGTGCCAATGCAGGAAAGGTGCTCTGCCTTCAGTTCTTGCTGAAAGCAGGTGATGAATTCTCATCTGAAAGATGCCCTCCCTATCCCCAGAGAAAAGAAACATTCTTATCAATAGAGACAGGGGAGTTGAGGCCCAGAGAAACCTATTCAAACAAGATCTTGTATTTTTCTAAAATGAGTCTAATCTTCTGTTCGTCTCCACATGTATTTTGGTTACTCCTCCATGGTTACCACTCTTTTTTTCACTTAGGCCTCGCCACTTATCTGGGTTGCCATTTTCTGTGGGCACTCCCATGTACACCTACAATTTTATTAAATACAACGTGAATGCTTTTCTCTTGTTATTCTGTCTTTTGTCAGTCAGAGAGAAACCCCGAGAAGGTCGAGGGGAAATTTTACCTCCCTGCAATATTCCCAGAGCCCTGCCTCATTTTGGTCTAGAACTGTTTGCTCTCTGACACTTACTTCCCTGATTCCAGCTGAATTAACTTTTGATTAAGTTCTGTGTTCTCATCTTTACTTTTTTTTAAGGCAAAATTTGGTGGATGTAATTTATGATATGTTCCTATCACATAGAACACCTGTCTTTTACTTTCTTCACTTTTTGATTTTTATAAATGAGCTCTTATAATACTTGTGTACCATGTGAAGATTAGTAATGAATACACACCATCCAGTTTAAGAAATAGGGCATTATGCAGACCTCTGAAGCTGCCTCCCATGTGTCCTTCCTCACTGTTTCCTCTTCTGCCCACCAGAGGGTTCTACAAGCCTGGGTTTTATGTCATTATTCCTTTACTTTTAAGTTTTACCACATATATATGTATCCCTAAACTATAGGTTTCTTAAATTTTTCCTATTTTTTTTTACAAATAGAATCACATAGTTTTCTGTCACTTGCTTTTTTTGTTCCACATACTTAAAAAAAAAAAGTATTTTTGGGATTCATTCCTGTTGAGGTATCTGTACCTGGAGTTTATTCATTTTCACCCCTGTCTAATTTTCTGTTGTATGAATAGCCCATGATTTATTGATTCACTTTACTGTCAATGAACATTTAGGTGCCTTCCATTTTTTAAAACAATAAATAATGCTGCTAAGAAGATTCTTATACATGTTTCCTGATGCAGCGTATAAGAATTTCCCTAAGGCATAAACCTGGGACTGAAATTACTGGGTCATAGGGTGGGTGCCTGTTTAATCCAGTAGTTTATGTTAAATTATTTTCCACAGTGGTTGCACCAGTTTACATTTCCACTAACTGGGTGTGTCTTCTCTCCAGATTCAGCAGGCATCCTCTGACCCCACACTCCTGGGGGGTGGGGTGGGGCGGGGGCATTACCTACCTAGTCTCTTGCCAGGTGGGGCTGGAAGTCCAGGCCCCCTGCTGGGCCTCTGGTGACACCACCCTGGCTGGTGGATAGAGGGGCCACCTCATTAGTGCTGGGTGGGGTCAACTGTAGGCTTCCCTTGTATGTGGTGGACCTTCGTACGCTAGGAGGGGGTGAAAGTCCTGGTTCCCCACCTGGCTTTCTCAATCATGGCCTTGGTGGGGAGAGAAGGGGGCCATGTTATAGCTGGCCTAGGCTCCCACTTGGTCTGCTGTGGTGGGGGGTGTGGGGGGCTTCAGTTGTATCTAGTGTTCAGCTGGAGTAGAGCACTTATTATCTAAACTTTTCTGTGTTGCCCCACTATGCCTTTTCTGATCCTTTGGCTCGGGAACCAGCTTTTTGTGCCTCTTCCCCTTGGCATTTCTGGGTTGCTGACCTCTGCAGCATCCTGTCTGGGATACGAGAGGCCAAAAGGAAACCCAGAGGGGTCATCTTCTTGTCATTCCTTGGGTCTTAAAGTCCCTAGCCAGTCTGCTGTCTCTCCACCTTCCAGAGTCTTCTTATGTTTGTCTTATATATAATGACCGGGGACTGTAGCTGTACTTAGTGAGAGGAATAGGCAGAATTGTGTCTCTTCTATCTTGTCTAGGAGCTGGAAGTGTGCCTGGTTTTTGTGGAGGTGGTTGTAGTGCTCTGTATCCATTCCCTTTCAGCCTGGATCAGAGAGCTGGTTTGTGGTGACTTGCTAAGGACTTTGTGTTTTATGTGTTTCTCAGCCGGGGACCTGTCTCCACTGGAACTGGCTGATGTGAATGGAGATGGCCTGCGTGATGTACTTCTCTCCTTTGTAACTTCAGGGAACGGGAGTGCAATCGGTAAGAGACATGCCTTGTAGAGGCTGCTGCGGGAGAAGCTCATTGACTGGAGGGGCTCTGAGCTAGGAGAGAGCCCCAGAGCAGTACAGAAAAGGGTCCGCAGCAAGCAGAAAACCCTCATGGGTCTGTCACACATGATAAACCTTAGCACGAAGCTCCTGCATGTAAGTACAGCTCGTTTCAAGAAATCACAGAGAGCTAGAGCTGGGAGGAACTTTCAGTGGTCACCCTGTCCAGGCAAGAAACAGGTCCAGCGGGAAGCATTAGTACTCAGGTTTCTTGAGTTTTCTCCCAGTCGGTTTCCCATTGCCTCTTAGACTGTAATCACTGTTGACTCTGTCCCACCTCCCCACTGCTGCAGAGAGCTTTGGTTCATGCCCTAACATATCTTTTACACACATATATTTTGGCTGGTGTTTTCCCTTACCTCCTTTCATTTGCTCCTCTGTCTTGCCTCTCTGTCCTGCCATCTGCTTTCTGACCTGTATGCAGATGTCAATGGGCTCCCCTGCCTGTGGCTTTGAGCTGGATTTGGCCAAAGGGGAGCACAAGCAGGAAGTTGGAAGGGAGGAAGTGAGTGAGGAGAGGGTATTTATTGCCCTGGCTCCCTCCCCCCGGGGTCACCTCAGGCTGGCTACGTCCTCCATCATAGGTCCCATCCTCTCTCAAGATAGTCTTCTTACAAGACTTTCCTTTTCTGGATTCCAGGAATTGCTTCCTCCCTGTCCCTTTGGACCTGGTTCTGAAGGAGCATACTGCCCCTTGTGGTTTCATTACACCCTGACCCCGTCTTTGTAAACAGTCTCTTTATTAAACCCTCACAACTTACCCTAATTTCCTGGGGCTCCAGCTAACACACATTATCAAATGCAAAAAAAAAAAAGTTCCATTTTCCCCATAGGTACACTGGGCTTTTGGTTTGTCCTGCAGCCTGTACTAAAGGGGATTCAATCTGCAGTCTGTATACTGATACCAGAACTCTAGCCTGAGGCTGAGGGTACCCTGGTACCTAACTACCTTTTAACCACTCAGGCCCTGGCATAAACCGCTAGGTATGTTTTAGAGAATTCTAGGCTGCATGCCGCTCTGATGTTATTAGAAATACATTTCTGGACCCTGTGCAATCTGTAGAGGCATTTAGGCAGAGATCTGTTTACAGAGAGAACTTCTGTAAAGTAACTTTTATGTGCTTGAACCTTAACAACATTGTTTTCTGCCTATGAGTCATTATGCCTTTGAAGCAGAAATTTTCCCCATCCACTTTTAGATTTAGAGATTTTTTTTTTTTTGGTCATTTGGTATTTTATGTATCAGGACTCACAATGGCAAGGCCCTGGGTTGGGACACACTATGGACCAGCCTGATTTAGTTATAGATTTAGAGCTAACATATGGTATTTTCTATGTGCTATGCACTTTGTAAGTATATAACACGTTATGAGTGAATTTACGCCTCACCATAATCCTATGAGGTAATCTAATATTATTATCCCCATTTTCAGCTGGGGAAACTGGCATCATGAGGTTTAGGAACTTGTCCCATAGCTAGTAGGTGGTAGAGCCAGGACCCGAACGGTCCCGCTGGGAGACTGACTGTAGAGTTCATGTCTTTATTTGTTAAGTCAAACTGCTGTTCCCATAACCCCAGTCAGTGGGTTCAAAGGTCTGTGCCACTGAGCCTTAGAAGGGTGATATTTTTTATTTGTTCATTTGTTCATCCATTCACTCAACAACTGTCCTGAATGCCCACCATGCCCTGACACGGTGGTGTGCTGGTTACACTGAGCTAAGCAGGATGAGCATGGCCCCTGCCTCAAGGAGTCGTGGTCTAGGGGGGAAGGGATGACCCGTCACCACCCCGAAGAGGGTGAGTCTGAGAATAGTGTGGAGTTGGTAGGGTCCTTACGGAGGAAGCACAGCATGGCGTACTGATGGGAGCATCCCTGGAAGTCTGGAAGCTCACATATTACAATTTATTGTGTATATCACTGCTTCTGGCTAGAGGGTCTGACACAGTGAGCCACAGTCTGTCACTTGTTTTTAGGTTGTGTATTTAATTACTAGTCGTGAGGAATAGGTACGACAGAGCTCTAAAATTTACATTTCCTTATCCTCTTTGGTTGTTGCCATAAGTGGAAAATATGTGAGGTAAGTCAGTGTCTTTAACCTGAAAGTGAATGTAAAACTGGCAAGAGAGAAAGTTATTATTCTGATATATTAACTAAGTGACATAAAGGATTATTGATTAAAGAGGTGAGCTACTCTAATCCTTTACCATCTATCCTTGGACCTATGTAGTAACTTTTCCCAAGTAATCTTTCCTGACTGGGGCCAAAATAGCTGAGTCCATGGAACTCTAGACCAAGAAGACCTACTCATCATTGCTAAGCGTAATCTTCAGTTTATTAAAAAGATTTCTTTCAGCTCTCTGGGAGCATGTGATGATCAGAATTAAGATATTTTGCTCCCTTTCTGCACATATTCTAGGCCAGTCTCATTTTTCTGAGCAGACCTTTCCTTTCTGTCTTACCCTCAATAATTACTTTCCTATATTCTTGATTTTGCTTCTTTTATTCAGCCAGTAATCAGTTGCTGTATGTGCTAGGCATTTGCAAGGCAGCGAGGATACTGAAATTAATGGCATAGTCTTATCCTGAGGTTATCAGTGTTAGGTGGCGCCAAGGTGACAGATGTGTGAACAAATGTGTTGGGAATGGTGCAAAAATGGAGATGTATACAAGTCAGCTTGTCTTACACGACAGATGCATCAGTAGAAAGGACGGGCATTCTGTTTGCAGACTTGTTGCCAGAAATATGGGAGGGAGCTGAACACATAGATGTGGGTTGCTGTTTTACCACCATTTACTCCTGGTTTCCTTCCTTCCTTATCTCTGCCTCTTATCTTCTCTGCCTCCTTTCCTTTCTTGTGTGCTTTTAGGTATCTCAAAGTCAGCAGCTATTCTGGTGTGCCTTTCGGGAATGAATGGCAGCACCCTCTGGTCTAGTCCCCTCCCTGAAGAGGCCCGAGATATTACATGTTTGGATCTGATGCTAGGAAGCACGGATGGAACCGTCTGCCTTGTGACAGGAACACACAAGATGCTCAGCGCATTCAATGCGACATCAGGTAAGGGTCATTTGCCGTGAAAGATCCCTGCTCCTGGGAGCCATTCTCTCGGGTCAGAACAGTTTGGTGGGGAAGGGACCTTTCCACTCTCAGATGGTGGAAGATCTGGTTTACTGCTCTGGAAGGTGGATATTAAACGACATAGGAAAAAGGTTTGAATAGATTGGGTAATAGATCCACAGTTAAACCTGTCTGGGGTTAGGATGGGGCTAAAGTGAAATACCAAACAGAAACTACCCTGAGGTTTTTGGTTTCCAAATAGTCCGCCTACTCTGTTCCATGTACAAAAGACAGCTGAGCTTTGTCTCTTCATATTTGGTGTATATGGGTCTGTGTGTAAACTTGGGCTTAACTACTTAAAACCATGTCAGGGAAAAAACTAAGGTTTGTTGAGGCATGTTGATTTGGACTTTTAGCTTCAAGTATACATGAATGGAAGGAATCAGATATAAGGAAGGCTCCTTCAGAACCAGGTGTTTATTGCTAATGTACTTGCTAACACCTCGGAGTTGAGTGAAGTTGAATAAATAGCATCCTTTCCAGTTTTATAGGTTGGAGTTTGGTAGTGGGTTACTTCTGATGAAAAAAATTTGAGTCTGAGTTAACTCTATAGTGGAAGTCATATTGAAAACTTCCTTTGATTTCTTTACTCATGTGAACATACAGTAGAAGGAGAAAGAGTTGGTTGTCTGGTTGGCTCGCCCTGGGTGGTTCCTTAAGAGTTGTATCAATGGTTGTTCTAATCAGATCACAGAGAGATGAGAGGACTTTTGGACCCCTCTTTCTTAGAGAGACTTAGTACTTTCATTTTACCTAAAAATCTAGCTGTAAAGTTATTGCACGGGTTTGTTAGCAGATCCTTCAGGGTTTCAGCTCACCCTCCCTGCTCCCTTCCTCCCCTGTGTGATAAAAACTAAAGAAAAAAAAATAAGTGAGAGTTGCCACCTGTTGTTCAGCCCATCAAGTTTCTCTTTTCTGGCCTGGGAGCGTGGCATCTGCCTTTACAAGAGGCAGAAAACCATAATGTGATTAGCTTATTTGTCCTTTTCTAGGGAAAATCATTTGGACTTTAAACCCAAACTATTTATCCAACGGTACACTGGCTGCCCCGGGGCTGGTGCTGCCAGACTTGGATGAAGACGGCATCAGAGATCTTGTTGTTCTGGCTATTGGGGAACTGCAGGTAAATGGTCCTTTTCTTATAGTGAATGCTTCAACTCTAGTCAGTTCCTAGGATTGTTAATATAAATGCTGCTTGAAATATGAAGGCTTATTCAAGGGCTTAGGTTTAAATAAGTTCTGTGAGACTAAATAACCATGATGACCCCACTTTCCTGGCAATCTCATTACAGTTCCATTGACTGTCACAGTACAGTGGCGCTTTGGAGCCAGATAGGCACGTGTTTGAATTCCTGCACTATGAGCCCCGGGGAAACTATCCAAGCCCTGGTTTCTTTGTATGTAAAAGGAGAATGTTGTATCTACTTGCAGGATCCTAGGGGAGTTGGAACTAATGTATTTGAAGTGTCGAGAGTAGTGCCTAATTTTTATTTACCATGTGTACATTTTGTAGATTATATTATAGATTTAATTTTCATTTCAACTATAAAACAGAAAGACAGAAAGTTAGTAACATATACATAGGAAAAATGTAAGTCAGACAGGAGATAACAGTGAGCAAAGATGTGAGAGTCGGCAGTTCCGCTGAGACCATGCGGACGTTGACCTGAGGACGGTAATCCTGAAGTTTTCTGCCTCAGGTTGCTGGAGCTCCAGTGCACTGGAGCAAGTTAGTCTGTGAACAGGTGAAATAATAGTGCTCTTCCCCTCTAAATCACAGGGAAGAACACATTCATGAACAGAATTAATCTCAATTTTAAGTTTTTATTCTGAACCTTTTTCCTGAGCTCATGTCAAAGTCTAAGACTTTTTCTCAGATGCCCCAAGGTGAACCTGCCAGGAAATGCTTCTGGATAAAAGAATTAAACCACCAGCAAAGAGTATTTGCAGAAGAATGTGGCTCTAGCTCATTTTGCTTCATTTGATAGCTTGTTTTAATTTTAAGAGTTCTTGTGTCTGCTGTTGTGATTTTTGTAATGCATATATGGCGTAGAGTTACAGAATCTGCAAGTAGCAATGCTTAGAATAGAATGAAGTCTATCAGTGTTTTATGGTTTTCTGCCAAGAGCACCATACACTACTCAGACTGCTCAGCCATCACCGGTTTTGAAGAGCACCGCTCTACCACGCCAGGTGACACTTTGTGAGATGAGCAGAAGAAGATAGATACGGAGGTAATTTTTGAAGCCTAGTCAGTTTTGAAGGTACTTCCTGTTAGTTTTTCCTCAACTAGCCAGTTGGTCTCAAAGTATGTTGAACCAAAAACTCAGAAATTATTCACATAATCTCTTTTATCCTAGTTATTGTGATTGAACAGACCAGTGGTCTAAGAAAAATTTCAGTGAAATTTCAGTCTATGAGGAAGTGATTCTCTGAAGGTCCTTAAACTGAAAATATGAGTAGTTTTTTTTTTAATGGAATTATGCTATGGGACAAACTCAAAATTTTATAAAGTCTCAGGCTGGAAGATGGGCCAAATCTGGAAGAAGAAATCATACCATTAATTAATTGATTAAAAGATGTGCATAGCAAGATATTGAACATGTTTATATAGCCTGAGAAAGTTTCAAATTTTTGGCCTTAAATACCCCCCATCTTATGAGGCAGCGGTGGTTGGTGGGATCAGGGTTCAGGCCTTTAGGGACCCTCATAGTGAGGAGCCCTTCAGTAGAGGCACTGACTTCTTGTCTACCCCTCTCTGTGCCTTTTGAAAAAAATTTGTCTCTATTTAAAAACAAACAAAAAAATAGTCTATTGCCCAACTTGCCCCAAATAATTTAATCATTTGTATAATAGCCTGCAGATATGGAATAATCTCCATTCTGCCTGAAAATTGATAGAGGGTACTAGAAAAATATTGGCACAGTGATGGTGTAGAGCATCTTACATTGACCTCTTTTGACCTCTGTACCCCCAACAAAGAACCTGAGGAACTTGTTTACTCTAAGCTACTGATACAGAAGCTTCTCTCTTTATAAGGAGTGAGACACATTGGGTCTGTGACAGAGTGACTGCGTTCTTAGCTCTGGTTTTAGAGTGAAGTCCCAACTTGGGACACTGGACCTGGTTTGGGTTTTGAACTGATCTGGTCTAGTGCCCTACTGGGAAGGGACCTTACAAGCCATGTGGGGGATCCATGCACACCACGCTGCAATCTCTGATACATTCCAGACCCTTGGCACCATACTCTCCTTGAGCACCCAGGTGAGTGGGAATGTAACTTATTTGTGAGGCAGTCTATTTCATTTTTGGTTAGGTCTAGAAAATTCTGTCATATTGGTGGAAAATGTGCCTTCTCATAGCTTCTACTCATAGTTTCAGCATCAGTCCCACAGAGAAACTCTGAATGAATCTAATCTTCTTTCTTCACAAAAGCCCTTGAGCCTTCAGCCTTGTCCCTCTGAGCCTGCTACCCTCAGGGATAAATATCCCCAATTTCTCATACTGTTCCTCATGCTGCATGAAGTCTAGAGCCCTCTCTTGCTTGATTTCTTTCTTTTTGTACTCCAGTTTACCCATATCTTTTTAAAAGTGTGGTACCCATATCTGAAAATAGTATTCTATTTGTAATATAACCAGTTTTATTAGTATAAGGAAATTGTTACTTCTTTTGATATAGATTCTGTATTTCTATTAATGCACCAGAGATGGTGAGAGACTTTCTAAGATTTGGTTTTTGTGTATAATCAGTTAAATAACCCACATCTTTCAATCAATTAATTAATGGTATGATTTCTTCTTCCAGATTTTGGCCCATCTTCCAGCCTAAGACTACAAAATTTTGAGTTTGTCCCATAGCATATTAGCTATGCCTCTCAGCTCTGTGATCATCTTGAATTCTATTCATTCAAGTCTTTGATAAGAATGATTAATAGGAATACGACAATAGCAGAGTGCTGTGACATCCCGCCAGAAGCCCCTCTCTGCACTGGCATTGGCTCTTTCTCTGAGTACTCTGAAAGCCACATCTCTTTATTTTGCCCATAAGAATTCATGATAAAATTTATCAAAGGCTTTACTTAAATCAAGATATTGATACCATCCTCATATTTCCCAACCACTGACTTTACACTGAAAGAAAGTCCTCTAGAGCAAGGGTCAGTAAACTATGGCCTGTAGGCCAAATTTAGCCCACTCCTTGTTTTTGTAGATAAAGTTTTATTGGAATGCAGTCATGCCTATTCATTTATGTATTATCTAGCTTTCACACTATAGTGGTAAAGTGGTTGCTACAGAAACCATGACTCACCAAAAACCTAACATATTTACCATTTGGTCCTCCCCAGGAAAAGTTTGCCACCCTCTGGTTGCTGGTGGGCAGGCCAGACGTATCATGTAATGATGGGGGAGCACTGCCTGCACTGATTCTAGTTGGGACCGAATATTACTGGGGATTTCTGGGTATGAGAGTAGAGACCCCAGGGCTGGAGGTCTGAGGCTAGAATTCTGTGCCTCTGAATATTCATCAGCAACAACTGTGCTTCAGAAATTGCCTGAGCTACCAGTGAAGATTCTGTTCGCACATACCTAACGAAGGAATGGGACATGTGCCTCACTTTCTTACCTCCAGGAAAATAAAGTGAAGCATGTTTGGCTTTGCTTTTCAACTGTGGACGTGTTCTGAACCCTTAGCTAATGAGAGAAGCTGTTTGATTAGGAAACGATAGGGCTGCTGTTGACTTGACCCCCTTCTTTCACTTCTTCAGCCGGATCTGTGCTTTCTACTGGTGTCTGGCCGGACAGGAAGTCCAGTTGGCCGACCTGTGAAGTACAACATCGTGGGAGTGGGGAATCTGATTGGTCCTCAGGCTTATGTCACCACAAATGGGGCTGTCTACATCCTATTTGGCTTTGGTAAGAAGCAAGGCTGGTACTTGCTCCTGCTCCCCATTGGTATATGGGTTAGGTCTCCCTTGGGAGACAGGGTGAAAGCACAGGAGTTGCTGACTCTGCCTGTTCATCAGCTCCGACTGCAGGGGCCTCTCACTCTCCCCCACCTACTGCAGGTCATGGCTGCTTTTCCCTTGCTGCCCTCTCCAAGGAGAAGATGCTTAATCACTTCTGCATGCCCTCCACGTTGGATCAGTCTGGGTGGGCTCTGTGAGACCCACCCGCCCAGACTCTGTCTCTCCCTCAGATCCTTGCCCTGGGAGCATTCTCATAAATTCAGCTTCTCAGTGTTGGTTCTTCCTGTGGTGCTAGGAAATATCCAAGCTGTTGCTCTGCGGGACATTTTTGTTCAGGCCCAAAATCGAGGCTCACCACCTTCTCTGCAGATAGAAGAGCCAGAATGGGAAAAGCGAAGACCCATCAACCTGTCTGAGCTCATTGACATTTACAGGTAGGGCAGACACCTGACATTGTCACTAGGAGATCTTGTGAGATCTCACTTGTCTCTTAAGTTTGATTGGGCCAATGAAAATGTGGGTAGAGGTTTGGGAGTAAGCAGTGCTAGCCTTAATGTGCCACCTTCTGATCTGGTTATCGTGCATTAGAAATGTTCTTCTCTTCATAATATAATGTGTTGGTGACCCTGATTGTGTCACCATCACTTTGCACCTAGGTTGCAAAGAAAGGTATATGTGTAATGTTCTGAGTCAGAGCAGAGTGAGACGGGGGAACCTTCCAGTAAGGAGACAGATTCATTTTAAATAGCTGCTTGTAAAACTGCTAAAGTATCTGCCCTTTTCTTTTCCTGTATTTTTCTTAGTTGAAGAATCATTTTTGCAAAAGCAGAGATAGCATCTGTGGAATCTTTTTATTATTGTTTAATTTTTTTAACTTAAATCATGTAGTTTGTCATATGCAGTAGATTTTATCCATTTAACACCAAGCCTAAGTAGTAATTATCTTCATGCTTTTCTATCTAAAGTTTCAATTTTCTAGCATTTTCTTAGGAGTATCATATTGATTCAGTGAATTTGGCAGATGTTTTACAGAATTTGTTAACACGTGTTGTACAAAGAAAGAAATGATCTGACAAAGTGTATACCATGACTTGCTATCCAAGCTTCGTGACAACTGCAAGCCTCCTGTCCAGAACTCCACCTGCCTTTCCATTGTCCTTGGCTGTTTTATCCTCCCCAGAGTATCCAGTGTGAGGGGCATGGCTTTGCAGCACTTTTCACAAACACATTGATTTTCTAGGGACCCTTGGTCTCTAAAGGTCAAAGCAATGAGATTTAATTGGGGTGACAGAGTGCCCTTCTCAGTAAGATAACAGTGGGAGATGCATACAAGGGTATATACAAGCACGTACACTGAGAGAAAAAGCCAAAATAAGTGGGTCAGGAATCTCACTAAAGCCAGAGACTAAATGTTGGGATCTTGTCTAATTCAGCGATGGTGTTGAACTGCTCCAGATGGTGAGGGCACCGGATTCCAACTGCAGCAATCTCCTGATTACAACCAGACAAGGCCTCGTCCTGCTCCGGGGGCAAAATCTTACACCTTCCTGGACGTTGAGCCTTCAAGGCCTGCGCAGGTTTACAGTGTCCTCTTCCTGTGTTTGCTGGTTTGATCCACTTTCCCATGTTTAAAAATTGTCCAGGGCAGTTGCTTGATATCTGGGGCTAGTGCAAGAGAAGGGAGGGAAAGAGATCCTTGTTTTCCCCTTTTGCCTATTCATGATTGATCACTTGTGTGTTCTCACCTGCAGCCAGCCTACTCCTGGCTATTTCACGGATGATCAGACGTTAGACTTTCTTCTGCAGATACAGGATGGCATTGGGATGAAAAAGGTAAACTTTGGCACTCAAATCACTCAGAACATATGTGAAGTATATACTTTGTATGTAGTCCTATGCTAGGCACTGTGAGAAAGGAAAAGTACCTAAAATATGGTCCCTTCCTTCAACGAACTTGAAGTCTAGCAGAGTGGAGACAATGAAAACTCACAATTCAGCACTAAAATCTACAGCCCTAAAGTGCTATCTAGCTATAGCTATATAAAATGCATTTTATAGCTGTAGATTCTAGTGCTAAACCGTATGGGAGTTCCTTCTGGATTCCTAACTTACAGTTAGGCAGTAGAAAGCTTCAGAAGCCTCTTGATGGGAAAAGGCAGGCATAAATAAATTTAATACTTCAGTACATATACTGCTAAGATTTCAGAGAAGGCAGGATATCTGGAGAGGCTGGGTTTTTATGGAAGACTTTATAAAGGAGGGAGAGATGAGCAGGGCCTTGGAAGCTGGATTGTATACCCTTGAGGAGGGGTGAAGGGGAAGGCAGGCCAGGTCAGGAGCACCAGGACCGGGCCCAGAGACAACAGTACAGCATGTTCCAAAGGCACCAATTAAGTCTTTCTGATTTTATGTGAGGCTGCATATGGGGAGGATATAGTGGTGGGATAGACGGGTTTTATTCCTATAACATTAAAGGCAGAAATACAGTTTTTCAAATTTATTTTGTATAATTGACCTAGCTTTTTGGTTTATCACCATTATAAAATATGTATTTATATATTGCCCACTGTTCCCTGGGCACAAAATCAACACGTAATCATCACCTCTGATGGGTGGCATCTGTGGAGACACGGCGTTAACGGAGGCAAGGCCTCTGCCCTGTGTAGTTCCCGGTCATTGGGGTTCCTGTCAGTGTGCAGCTTTACCATGTCCTGTGAAGGGCTGCATGAGGCTCACCCAGTGCCATGGGGAGGTGGGAGCAGGTGGCGTAGGGAGTCAGGAGGTGCTTCCTGTTGGTCAGGAGTTGATGCGCAGAATGGCGAGAGCAGAGAAGAGCTTGCTGGGTGGTTATATCATGGACTCAGGGCATTCCCGCCAGAGGCCAGCCTGCAGAGGGCCCTGAGAGCAGGGGTGCCGGATTTGGACGAGGTGTTACTTGGTCATGAGCCGAGGACAGATCCCACGAGCGCCGCATCAATGCAGGGAGGGTCTCCTGGCCGTGCTGTGCAGGGAAGAAGCAATTCTGATTGTATTCTGAGGAATTTCAGATGGAGATTGGAGTTTTCATTGGCATTCCTAGCAGGAGTAAGGGAGAAGGGTAGATAGGGGTTGATTAAGAGATGCGATGAGGTGCTAAGGGTTCAGACTAGGATTTTAGTCCTGTCTGGTATGTTTTGGTGACCTTGGGTGAATTACATAATCTCACCTCGCTGCAGTTTCTGCATCTGTAAAACAGGAATAATCCTGCTGCCTCCCTTCATAGGGTCATTGCGACAGTTAAATGCAATAGTCTGTATGACTGGATGATGTTTTTTAGCTCATTGTCTCTAGACTTCTTTTCTCCCAAGACTGCCGAAGGAAGCGGGCACTGCTAGCCTGATTCCAGCTCTGCTCGCGGAGGAGCTGGTCTCTGCAGGCGGTTCCAAGACCTTCCACGAGGCAGAGTCTGAGCCTGAGCAGAGAGGGGCAGGACCCCAGGGGCCCGGGGAGCAGGCTGTGCAGAGGGGCAGTTCTTCCACTCCCTGGAGAGCAGATGCCCTGGGGGACCCTGGGGAGGGGGCAGCTACTTGGGGATTTTGGTGAACAAGAAGCTCCAGAACTGTGAGGTGTGAGGTATTTGTGGTGAAAAGGAGAGAGACGTGCCCCCGGGGCTTATGGATTCAGTCCCTCTAGTTATGCTCTGAGAGATGCAATAAGGAGTGTATTTCCTCTTAATTAATTTTTTTGCTTGTTTGGACTGTGACCATTTAAATCTGAGATGACCCCAGGGCTGAGTGACATATGCCAGGACCCCAGTAGAGTGGAACAGAAAGCCGGAGCACAGCACACAGGGCAGAGCACCCAGTTCATCACTGTTCCCCGGGCCGTCCCTGCGTCCCGGGCCGGCGGGGGCAGCGGGTGCGTGGGTGGGGTGCACATCAGGCACTGCTGTTGGCGTCTTATCTCAGCAGCCCTTGGAATGGCTGCCCTGTGTCCGGGGGTGGTCATAACACTGAATAAAGTCACTTCCTGTCTCAGCCTGCGTTTCTCATCTGTAAACTGAGAGGTGGGCTGGAGGATTGAGGACGTCCCCTTACTGAAGGTTCTCTGGTCCTTTAAAGTCTGTGGAATGAGAATGAGGCTGCAGAAAGTCGAATCCTGGTGCCTAGCTGTTATTTAATGTTCTCTGAACACCAAGCTTGGTCACATCTCATAAGCCAACCTGTTGTCTGCGTGTTACTTGAATATCTGGGTTTTGTTTGTTCTTTGCTCCTGTGTGTGCATTTCCTCGGCCTGCTGCCTTCTTGAGGACAGGCTGCCCTCACTGTCTTCTCTCTGCTGCAGATGGTGGTGGTGGACGGGGACTCTGGCTCGGTCACTTGGAGTCACAGTGTTCCATGCCACATGAAGGAAACACCAGCCACCTCAGCAGTCACCTCGGACCAGAAGTCTGTCTTCCTCTTCTGGGCTGAAGGGCTGTCCCCTGCATCTCTCCATTCCGTGAGTGAGCCTGGGGAGGGGGTCCCTTTGTCACTCTGTGAGATGGCAGCTGCTCTGTGGGGCCAACTGGGTGTGGGGGGCGTGATGAGACCAGTCATGCTTGCAGGTGGTTGTGGGGAGGAAGAAGCCACGTGTGAGTGGGCAGAGTGGAGGCCTGCTCTCTCCTGAACTATGCGACCCTGCCAGTGGCTAAAGCTGACAACAGCCCCTGGCTCCTGGCTCCTGGCAGGGAGGCTAGATAAAGGGTGAAAAGTCTTCATAAGATTTACAGATTTACAGGTGTTTCACAGGTGCCACAGTTGTTGAGGAGAAATAATTGTGATTGGCAGGGAGGGCCCAGGGAGGGTAAGGCTGGGCTCCCCATGAGTAAAGTGGGCCTGCGGCATGGGTGAGGGGATGAGACAGCCACGCAGTGGGAGGACGGTGGCCAGGCTGAAGCTGAGAGCCCCTGGGGGAACGATGGGAGAGCAGGTCCGATGCAAAGAAGGCAGGTGTTACAGTCGTAAGTGCCATTCTGGGGTTTTTCTGGGGGTGGTTGATGAGGCAGGGTGCCACCTACAGTAGTTCCCCAAGAGTTTTTGGTAAGACCCACCCTGATTTAGTTCAGTTAACACACCTTGACCAGCACCTACTATGTGCCAGGCACCTGTGTTCTCTGTAGGGACCTAAGGATAACCTGGAAACAGTGCTGGTCCCCTAGAGGAGGAGATAGGTGGTCCCGAGTGATGGGGGAGCCCGGAGGAGGGGAGTCCTGAGTTCATCAGCCCTAGCTCTCTGACAAGTCACTGAACCTTTTGGAGCCTTGTGCTCTTTGCCCGTTAATAAAGGTGCCAATATATTCCCTCATGTTGAAGATCAGAGTTACTTAAAATTGGGATTATAGCCCTAATTCTGCCATGCCCTAACATGTGACTGTAGGCAATTTACCTAACATTTTAACTTCCTGGTTTCCTCATTTAATGAAATGGGGAGATTGGACCAGATGACTCTCAAATGTAAGTGACTATAACCACAAAACAAAGGCGTGTTACAAATGCTATAATACAAGTACACATAAGAAGTTTAGATGGAAGCACCCAAGAAGGGGGATATTAATTTTGTGGGGGCAATTAGGGAGCTTTTCATGAAAGGGGGGTATTCAAGTTGGGGACCTAAGGATGAGAAGGGTTTTATTGTGTGGAAATGGGCTGAAGAGGAGAGTCAGACAGTCCAAGGGAACTAGGTTTGGCAAAGGGTAGAGTAAAGTGAAGCGTGTGTGTACGCAACAAGCAGACATTGCTGAAGCAGGGGGTGGGCGGTAAACATTGTAGGAGAAGGCTACAAAAGGTGGTGGTTAAATGGTGTAAGACCTGGGGCTCCGCAGGCCCTGGGGAAGGAGTTTGGCTGTTTTCTTGCCATGTTAGCTGAACTAGAGGGCCGTCCCCTCATGCCTGGCCCTGAAGGTGTGTGGAAAATGCCCTCTTCCGCATTGTGGGCATGTGGTGGGAGTGAGGCTGTGGTCTTCCTGCCCGTGTTTCTCCTCTTTAGGGGGCTGCCTCCTGTGCTAAGATTAGGGAAGGAAGAGTGACCCCCCTCCGGGCTTCCATCTCCTCCCCAAGACAGTCCCAGCGGCAGAGGGGCAGACTTGACAGCTGGCAGAGCAGCCGTTTACTAGCAGATGGAGTTTCTGTGCTTTAAGGACCTTTGGGCCCCACGTGTGTGTGCTGAATGCCAGACCCGCCCGGAGCCCTCCGAGTTGTGGCAGGGGAAGCTGCAGTGTGCTGCCCGTCTCCGCGAGGACTTTGGGGACCAGCACTTAGACCCGGGAATTTTGTTTTATAGTTAGTGATTTACTCCTGTCTCGTCAATGTTCTTTATGCCATGAACTGGTAAGGGTTTTGTAATTTTAGCCCAATACTTGCAGTTGGCTTTAATAGCCAGTGAGAGGAACTGTCTGGCTTGCTGTTTTCATGCATAGATTCTGACTCCACGGAGCCCAGCTCCTGCGCGGGTGGACCAGTGTTCCGAAACCCCCGGGGCAGAGGCTGGGGGGCTCACGTCAGATTGCTCCCCAAGGCACACACATTTTTTTCTTCCCTTTTTTTCTTTTTTTGCTTATAATGGAAAAACCATTTTGTACCTGTAATGGTTTTAAAAAGTTAGTGATTAGTCAGTGTTTTGAGCCCTTTGAAATATGTCTCCTGTGTATGGGAATTTCTCTCAAACATGTCCTTGTCACTGGGGTCATGTCTCAGCATCTGGGAGGAATCAGCTGTCACCTCTGTGTCCCCCACCCTCTTCATCCGAGGGCCATCGCGTGTGGGCTTGTAGACTGACCTCTGCTCCTCCTCTTGGCTTCTCATGGTCAGGACATCATCCTGGGCCCCGAGCCACGCAGCCTTCACCACCTGTACCTCCTGCATCCTGCGTTCCCCTCCATCCTTCTGGATCTGGCCAATGCCACGGGCACAGTCACAGCCTCAGAAGGTAAGTCCCAGTGACCATGGGGGGCCGTGGACACAGATGAAGGGAGAGGCTGTACTGGCTGTGCATCAGGACGCCCTTGTCCTGTCAAGGGAAGGGTGTGTGCTGAGCCGCTCCTGTGCTTTTTTCCTGGTGTCCGTGTGCCCGGGCCGTGGCCTGAGTGCCCCCTCTGGGGAGGGAGTGAGGCCCACAGAGGGAGGACCCTGAGGGGGAAGCATGGCCCATTTCTGACTGCTCCCAAGATGGTAATGATTCGTGCAGCTACTCATTCAGCAGATACTAGTTGAGCATCAGCTATATGCCAGGCACTGTGCCAGGTGCTGTGCTTACAGATAAGACTAGTTTTTTGACTCTCTAGTTGCTTAGGACTTGGAATTTCTGTGAGGGATATGATGGAGAAAGGCTGTTTTTTCCAGCATTGGTTTAATATCAGTGGACTTTCTTCTGAACAGTGAAAGTAAATATGCCCATTTCACAGAAATGGCAGCCAGGAGAAAAACTCCTCACCACAGCTGATATTTGGGAAGTATTCTACTTTACACTTGTACCTAAATAATTTTGTATAGCAAAATTTGAATCATATACTATGGATCTACAGTTCAGGAAAGGAAAGCTCTAGGAGCTCAGCCACTGTGCCCTGCTTAGTCTGGAAGCATCTGACGGTCCCCCACTCTGAGCTCCTGCCTCCCCCTGACCTCAGGGCATCTGCTGTTCCTGGAGGGGGTGTGGAAAAGGAAGACTACACAGCCACTTCCTCCCATATTCTTTTGCCATTCAAACACTTGCTCTCTACTTACAGACTCATTTGCTTTGAAGTTGAAGCTAGTGTTTGTGCTTCTCTGTTTATTGGGATACACTGGGAAGAACAGCTGATCTGGAACCTAGATGCACACCTGTCCCCTGGCTCTGTGTGTGGTGGGGGGCGGGGAGGGGTGGTGTCAGCTTGCAGAGTCCTGGGATTGGATCTAAACCAGCTGTATTTCAATACTAGCATAAAATATTATTCAGTGCACATTAAATAATCGTAATTAAGAATTAGGCCATTTTTGTGATGACACCTGTTGTAGAGATGAGGCAAAATGAACACTGGCTGGGTAAATAGCTTATGTGACCATATCCTGGCAACCTAGGAATTCCCAGAATTTCTAGTCTGTGGTCACTTTCCTACCAAACTGTCACTATAATTGGCAAATCCTCTCATTTCCTGATTTAGGTCTTAGAAGCAGCTTCGGAGAAGGAAAAGTACAAAGACTGCTTTGCTGACATCTAGTCATTCACACTGTGCACCTACTGTCTGCCTAGCTCAGGGCCTTGCATTTATTAGGTGCTTAGGAAACTTCTTGTCTGAGTTAATGAAGGAGTAAATAATGAATGAATCTAGTTGCTGAAGCAAACCAATCTCTTGTTAGCTAAAGTTTTCTATTGTTAACCGCCCTTCTTTTTGTCCTGCCTCAGTTGGAATTAACGACCTCTGGAAAGATGCCTTTTATGTTACGAGGAGAACAGGGCCAAGCTCCGAAGGCCGTCCGGCACCCCTGGTGGTCAGCAAGCTCAGTCTCCGGTGGGCACTGATGGAGGGCCAGATGGTCCAGCTAAAGGACACCACCCCCAAAATTGGCCGTGGGGAGCTGCGAAGATTCCTCTCTAGGATAAAGTTTGTTGATTCTCCCTATTAGGTGAATGGCTTCTGAAAGAAATATTTGGTCACTACTGAGGTTTAGAACAAGGATTACCTAGTCCAACTTTGTTCTTTAGATGCAGGGAGAGTGGGAGCTGTCACGAGTAGCTCAGAATTTAGAAACAGTTGCTTTGAACCCAGGCTGTTTCTAAAGGTGCTTCAGGGCTGTTAGGGAGTTGTTTTCAGCTGGAACTGGTACTGCTTCCCCTGGGGGGACCCTTGGAAATGCAGAGGCATAGTTTCTGTCCTAGGGACTGAGGGGGTGGAAATCCTTCTGGTATTTCCTGGGTGGGAGCTGCTGGGCTAATGTCCTGCAGGGCTTGTGGCAGTTACACACTGCACAGCATCACCGTGCTCAGAGGGCTCCTCCCCGCCCTGCCCAAACAGTGTGGTCTAGTTCAGTGTTCAGGAGCTTAGCGTGGCAGAAGGTGAAGCCTCTGTGCCTTTCTGGAGGGACACTTGTGAACTGGGGGGTTGGGGCCAGTCAGAAGGGCAGGAAAAGAGGACTCTTCTGCCCTTTAGGTTCCCTCCTCTTCTCTGCCATGAAGAAGTGAGTCATGGATCCGTGTACGTTTCTGCCTAGATGTAGACGATGGAAGTTATCCGTTTCAGAAGAAGTGAACAGAGGGCCACTCTCTCCTGTCAGTGTAAAGCCGTTCTTTGGAGAGAAGGAAGACTCCACCTCATTTCCCCACCTCTGCGTGATTGCGGCACGTGGGAAGGCGCTTTGCGTGCTTGGACAGCACAGCCCCGGTGCCTGGGGTCTCTTACCTGCCTTCCGGTCCCTGCATTGACCCCCTCTCGGCACTCTGTGTAGACAGTTTGGAAATGTGAATCTGAGAAGTGTTTTACTTTTTTGTATGTCTAATTTATAAACTTAAACTGGGAAATCCAGTGAAAGTTCTTCACTGGAACATTTTGTTTTGCCTTATGCCACGTCGTATATTTTTTAGTGTTACGATGTAATATTTTCTAGATGTGTTCTAAGCTCCAGGGACCCAGTTTCTTATTCTGAAATACGTCTGGTTTGTTGGGTCATTTGAGACATCCAGATCGCCTGCCTCTGTTTTTGAGGCCACTCCTTTCTGTCCTTATTCTCTCCCCACCTCTGCCTTGGCCTCTTCCAGCTCAGCAGCAGTGAGAAAGCCTGAGAGGGGGAGACTGAGTCAGCCACCCACCACTGTCCTTTCTTGTCTCAGGTGTCCTGTCCTCTCATATCTTCCATCTCTACATAGGCAGTGACCACAGAGTAACCATGTTCCTATCAGAAGGGGAACAAGTGGTGTCCACGGCCCGCTGCCGCCCAGGCCCATGGGTTCCGTGGTTTTGATCATTCTGCCCGTCATGGCCATTTTTACTGCAGAACCTTCAGAGGGCTTACGTGTGAGTGGCGGCCTCAATGCGCAGGGTAGCCAGAGTCAGGAAGGACCGAGGCGACTCCCTTACCTGGCTTCACCTCTGCTTCGCTTTCAGCTTCCCTCCTGCTGGGCGGCCTTCTTTCTGCCTCTCCTGTTGCCCCCCTTTTCAGGGACATTTCTGCTTTGCCCTCATGAGAGCAGAGCTATTTCTGGGCTTTACTTCTTGATTCTGGTATGCAGCCATTTTGCCCTGCTCACCTCCTTCCTTGCAGAGCCTTTGAAGCATTGTCTTTTGAGAAAATTCCTATGTAAATACTATAGCTTTTATAACTGGTTAAGTTCTCTGGGATCTTCTCCAGTGCTTGCTTCTCCCTTCTGCTATATAAATGTGTTATTTCTATCAAGTTCTCTCCTAAGCTTCTAGGTCATTGTTTATATAGCAGAAGATCCCACATTAGCTGGGGGAGAACTGCTTTTCTTATTGAATAATTTCAAAAGATCATCCGTGAGTACAGCTCAGGTTTTACTTGAGCCTGTATCTTCTTAGCTTGTGTTAATAAAGGGATTCCAGAAAAGTTAGAGATTACAGAAAACTGGGGATCCCAGATTGAAAGGGTGTTTCTCAGTTGCCCACCGGGAGGCATCATGACATGACAGAAGGTCGGCAGCAGCTGCCTGCAGATCGGCCCCATCGTGTTCTGGTCAACCCCCTGCTTCAAGGCCCTGCAAGCAAATTAGGTTTGAACACTTCAGAAGGCATGTGTGAGTCCAGCTTATTGTAAACCTGGGGAACAACGTGAGGATCCCCAGGAGTACAGGGATGATTCCAGATTCACTCCTAGTGAATCTACGTGGGTAGAAGAGCCTGGGGTCTAGTTGGGTCTAGTAGAGAATTCTAAGGACTCATTTATAGTCGCCTGAACACCTACAACTTGGGTGGTGGTCCTGCGGCCTGGGCTGAGCCAGCTAGGTCTAAGCCTGGTGCTCTTCCAGGTTGAGCCTTTCGGGGAAGCCAGCCACTTCAGGCAGGAGTAAAATGCAAAGTTGTTTACTGGAGAACTGGTCTGGGAGGGTTGTTTTGGGCAGAAGACTGTATTTATGCTGGGTGAGTCCCAGAAACATACATAAGAGGAAGTCGGAAGAACATGGTGTTCCTCCGATCTTCATGGTGCGTCTGCACACTGACCTAGCAGATTTTTTGGACCGTGATAAGTTTGCTCCCTCGTTACTAAACAGGGTGCAAGCTCCGGGTTTCTTCTTCCTCTTGCAGCCAGTGCAGAGGGTGTAAATGCAGATGGACAAAGCTTCATGTGACGGGTGTGGGTGCTGGTCTCCTGTCAAACGTGTCCCTAAACTTCCTTCTCTTCCGAGGCAGTCACCCAACCAGACATCTGAGATGGGAGGTGCTCCTCTTTCCCCCCACTGCCAGCATGGGGTTGCCCACAAAGCCTATATGACCACTATTTAGGAATAGTGATGATGTCTGCAAATTCAAGGGTCTTCCTCCTCCGAACCTCTCCTGTTTCCTTCCCTTCTGAACCCCTCTACTCTGGACATCATTCTCCCCATCCCCGAGATGGTCTGCACTCACCTTCTCGTGAGGCATGGCCCTACCAACCCCCCTGAATGTGAACTGCTGTCCTTATTGCCCACGTGAAAGAAGGGCCAGCTGGGGTGCTGTCAGGAAGCACTATTTCAAATGTGAATTGTTACAAAATAAATAACTCCGTGTGGGAAACATAGCAGTGTGTCGTTGTCATTCTTCTTCGGCATCAAGAATGGTTTGTTTTCTTTATAGACAAGCAAGGGCCAGTGGATGGATGAGAAGGTGGATCCAGAGAGGACTGTGTGTGTGCCACTGCCTGATGGCCAGGGAGGTCTCCCTGTGGGTCTCCAGGGAGGAACCATAGTCCTCTCTGAATAACCTCCTGGGCCGTTTCTGGCAGACCTGTCCCTGCATGTCGTAGGAGCCTGCTCATGTGTGCTAGTCTCCCAGTGGTGTCCTGGATAATATTCAATCAGACTTCCATTAGGCCCCTGTAGTGTGAGTGCAGGGCTCTCTAATAGTGTGGAGGACCTCTGTCCTCCACGTCACAGCTCCCACCAGTGCCTCGTCATCCATTCTGTGACTTGAGGAAAGTCCCAGTGCACCGTGGCCAGCTGAGCTGCAGTCCCCACTGCTGACCTGCCCGCCTCCATGCCTCCAGGTCCCAGGCAGAGGACCACACTGATAAGCCACTAAAGGGCGGGCACTGTATTTTACTTCTCTTTCTATCACCACTGGTTAGCCCAGATCCTGGCACATAACAAGCAATCAGTAAGGGAGAGAAGGGAATTCTGAATGTGTGAGGTGGGGGGTGGTGATGCCCGACGGAGCTGTAAAGGAAAAGCAAGCCATGGCACCCCAGCATGCACCCCTTTGGGCGACCTTTAAGATGACCTCCAAAAACCATGCACAAGAGACAGAGTTTGGTGTCAGCTCATGTTGAGAACAAACATGTAAGGTCGGGCTCATCCTGCTCTGCAAACCCACTTACACCTAACACAGTTCTCTGCAGATGACTCAGCCGCCTACTCTTTTCGACCCTGGCTGGTGCCTTGCTGAAATCCCTTCCGTGTAGCTCTGAGTAGAAGTCAGCCCGGTCAGAGACAGTGTATAGGCTGACTGGGGGGCACTGGTGTAGCTGGTCACAGGGCCCACGGGGGTGGGCTGGGCAGGACAGCTGCTGGTGGGGGGGTAGGCAGCTGGGGTTTCCTCTGAAGCTCTTCCTGTGTTTGCACTTGAGCTCCGGCACCAGCCTGGTGTGGATGTTGAAGGTAGTGACAGCCGATGGCAGGCAGCAAATGAGGGAAACCCAGGCCAGGCTAGGGACAAACACAGAAAAATCGGGCAGTAAGAATCTGATATTCTTACAGGGTTGAAAGAAAAATACCATAATCCCTTCCTGTTAGTAAAGGAGACTGATGCCCGTCAGGGATTTTAGGAGCTGAGTGTGCTGCCTTCCTCAGTGGTGCAGGCAAAGAGCTGGGTGAGAGGACTTAATGCGGTCATCTTAGGAAGGCCCGGCCCGAATGTTTCATAGTAAAAGAGAATGACTCAAACAGTGGTAAAATCAGACGAGGAGTTAATGGATTCGGTTTCCCTGAATTGAATAGTTTCTTGGTGTCATGCTGTGTTATACCTGCTGTGCCTATTTTATACATGTATATAAACACACACACACTGGTTTTTGGACTCCCGTTTCCCAAGGTGCAGTTATCCCAGTATAATCTCCAAACTCCTGTAGGCCTGTCACTCAGCGGTGCGGCGTGAACATAGCCCGTGGACTACAGCTCTCCGTACCCTTGACACACACACACACTGCCCGAGATTTTCCTTCACTCAGATTCGGGGAATGATCCTCCCTCCTCCATCCCCCTTGGCCTAAGCTTAGCAGGCTTAGGGTCACAAAGTTGAGCCTCAGAGTCATTCAGGAAATGTCTCTACAAGTCTGGAGGTATTAGAGGTTGCACTAGTGGGATTTACTTATGAAAACAATGTGGTTCTCAGCTTACGGGAGTTTATAATGGATGGAAGAGAGGTTGGAGATAAGAGAAGCAGGATAGATTCAACAAAAAAGATACCAGGGAACTATATCAAACACATTCTTAAAAACTTGGAAAGTCAAAACACTTTCTAAATCCCCCTAAATCTTCCCGTGATTCTGGGAAGCCCAGGAAACCAGAAGTTGTGTGAGGTAAATGAGGGGTTCCATGAGGTCCAGTGGTGGGTACAGCCCGGCCACAGGCTGGCATTGCATGTTCCTGTCTGTTGCCTCTGACATACTAAATACTCAGGCTGGGGAGGCTGCAGACGGGAGATTCGTTGTCTGAGCACTGCCATTGCAATGGCAAGAATGACTTGAGAAGAGAGACAACAGGTGAGAAACATGGGTCTGGAGAGTAAGCTCAACAGATGCTGTGGCTGGTAGACCAAAGACCCCTGAATCAAACAGCACATATTACATCCTGAGAAAAGGGGATCTGATCTCATCACAGACATATATAGGTTTCCTTACTGCCTCCTTTAGCAAGGAAACTCCAGCCCAGCACTATGACTTTCAGACTGTTAAAGAACATAGCACTTACCCAGACAGTTGATGTCAGACCAAATTGGCACCTACTCAGTGAGGAGAGTGAGTGTTCCTCAGGAGAGAAAGCGGAGCTTGCTTTGAATGTATGTGTTTGTTATGGTTTCTCTAAGGGAAATCCAAAATGACTGACCCCATAGTTCCTTAAGGGTTAGAGAATGGTAGGGGAAGTTTGATTTCTAACACCATTTAGTAGATTAGGAGTGGAGGTAGGAGGCAGTCCCTCTTCATTATAGGAGAAAAGTAAGCCATTCTAAGGGAACGGAATTGAATCTAAATTTTAAGGCAAATTCTCTCCATTTCCCTGTCCTCCAATTCCTTGAATCATAAAACACATAAAATACAGAGCATCATTTCCATAAGCTGTACTAAATCAGTCTCACGATTTCCCCAGGAGCAGCGCACACATGTGGCCGGGAAGCAACTGCTACAGCAGAGAAGCTGGATGGTGAGACGTCCTGACAGACAAGCCAGAGGGATTCTCTTGGTACTTTCTCTGAAGCAGGGGAAAGAATGGGTGTGGCCTGATGGTCTGTCCTTTGACTGACAGACTCCTGGGATGTGGGATGAAGGGAAGGCAGGAGGACACAGAGCAAGCATCTGGTTGAGGGCCGAGAATCTAATGAAGGTTGGCTGAAGAAGGGGCTGAAAGGTTCAGGAGATGGCAAGCACTTACTGGAAGGCCCAGCCATAATTCCAAGCATGTGGCCTCCAGTCTTCTGGACCCAAGTTGGCAGTTGCCTGGAAGACTTGTGAATACATCACATGGGCCACCATCCCCAGAAGGCCTACAGAGGGGACAGGAGGGCAGCGCCCTCAGAGAAAGGCTGGCATTGTCATCTACAGGGAATGTGATTTTGGAGCAGCCTCCTCATTGTGCACAAGGTTCAGACCATGTCGAGGTGCTTCGTCACCCCTGTGCCACCGCATTTCCAGGGAGACGAGTCTGCGATGGGGGCTTCTTCTTGAAGGCCTGACTTTGCAATGGGTTGTCCCAGACTTTAGGTTTAGAGTGATGGGAAAAGTGTCTGGGTCAAGGCTGCCCTAGGGGCTGCCGCCTCCTTACTTCCCACCCTTTCCCTTAACGTGAACTTCATGCTTGCTGTTGTATGCATCTCTTTCTCCAACAGTCTTAAAAAGTTGTGTGTATGTCACAACTGAAAAGAAAACCAACTGCATTTCACATACTGAGAAAATGTACAAATAAAAAGAACCTAGAGATAGATCATTTTGCAGAGTACCTAATGACCTAATATAAAATTTCACATTATTCCACGTAAAGACACTCATACTGCCTCTCCTAAGTGTCCATTCTTCACACGGTCTTCTTCCCCCACTCGGGACAGTTACTCATGCCTTCCGGCTGGTGCCTCAAAGGCCCGGAGGACACCCACCCTCCTCTCCAACTTCGGAAGTGCTTACCTGCCGAGATGGAGGAAACGGTGGCCAAGGTGCTCAGCTTGAGGCCGAAGCCTGTGTTCCCAGTGAACAGGAGGAGGTCCGTGAGTAGCAGGAGGAAACTGATGAATTCAAGTCCAATGTATGCGAACGGGGCTCCCAGCGATAACCACAGGGTCTCTGTCAGAAACCGGAGGAAAAGCCCTCACGTGAACAGCCAAAGAACCCAACAAACCCGAAGGAGGAGGTCAGACGTGAACAGCCTCGTGACATCAGAGAAACGGGGAAGGACACAAAGCTGAGCCCAGCCAGGAGCATCCCTTAACTGGGGGTTCTCTGTTATCACCCCCCACAGCTCTCTCTCTGCTCGGTACCCACCGTGTTATCAAGTAAACTTGATTGACTGTAAATACCGTTCGGGAGATTGGAGAAGAAATCACCCACTTTTCGTGAAGCCTTGCAGGGACATAACTTTGCTATTTATTCTTTTGCTTCTCTTGTTCCTTCTCTCATTTTGGAACAAGCAGTTTTGTTTCATTTCCTTACCCCTCCCTTCCATCCCTCCCTCCTTCAGTCCCTTCTATTTTACAAAACAAATTATTGCGGGGTGGGGGAAGGAAAACCCGAGATTTTCAACATGGTTACTTGGCAACAAGAGTGGCTTAGAGCTGTTGGTGGTTTTCAGTCTGTGAATTTTCTTTGTCCCTGCTGTTCCTTTTTTTTGGCATTTCTGTATAGGAATGAGAGCTCGGGAGGGAATGTGTGTCACCCCGTGGGGCTCAGAGGAAAAGCAGATCACAGAACTGTTTAGATCCGAGGCCCAACTCCGTGGTGACCAAATGTGTTATCAAACCCACATACTTGCCACAAGCCCCGAGGGAGGGTGTGGGAGGAGAGTCTTCTCCCTCAACCACTTCTCTCCACGTCGGAGAATGGGGTGACATGGGCCTTGCACCGTGGCAAATCCCAGCAGTCCTTTCTCATCTCTCTCGGTTGGTGGTCTGAGTTCAATGGAACTTCGGCACCTGGCTGCTGGAACACAGGTAAGGTGTGACTGCATGGACAGCTTCCTCAGAAAGGATGCAAACTTCCCATCCCCATCCCCATCCCCAAACACCGCGCCTGCCCAGCATGCAGAAGGCAGGTAATAGATCTCTCGCTGAAAGCAGTAAACAATGTGTGCAGGGATGAGCCGCAGAGGCATGAGTCATCCAAGATTAATTTCTCTCTCAACTCCTGATGGTGAAGAAGTTCCCCTGGGCGTGCCCACACAGGGAAACGGTTCCGCTTCCCGCGTCAGGAAGAGAATGATCCTGGTGTCAGGCAATGCCCATTGCTGGTGCCCTACCACTGGTCTGAATGGCTGCAACTTGTTTCTAGGACTGGGTTTGGACCTGTGCTAAGTAGCACAATAATAAATATCAGGGCAAATACCCACATACTTATATTCCTATTCCATCTCCTTTTCCCCTTAGCCCAAATCGGAAGAAGTAGCAGATCACAAATTGTACAGGATTCTGGGCTTTAGAAAAACTTCACCACCAGAGATGACCTTTGAGTGCTTTGGGCAGGAAGGAGGGGTTTCCTCAGTGCACCTGCTCCTAAGCTGAGGACTGCAAGTTACCTACTGCGTGTGACACAGGGCCCACTTTGCCACATGTGCGGAGAGGCAGACGACCAGAGAGGGTCTGTCTTCAGCTCTTTAAGGGCGTCCTTACCTGATCTAGTTACCCTCTTTGGGCTTCTGTTCCCCTACCTTTTAAAGTGCAACAATAATATTTGGAATAAGAAAACGCTTTTTGAGGGGAGGAAGGGGTTTAAAGGTCTGATCCTTTCATCTCACAAATGAGAAAACCAAGGCCTGTAGAAATGAAGCTGTTCTATAAGGACACAGCTAGGCACAGCCAGGGCTTTTTCTATAATATTCATCTCTCCTCGTTTTGTCTCTAATGCTAGCTCAATAAAGGGAAACTCTCAAAATGTTAAAAGTCTAAGTGAAACCCTATAAGGGTAATGCTAGTTTAAACCAGCACATCTACCAGTCAGTCAGGAGAAGACAAGCCAGATGGACTTTTGATTTTATCAGAAGGGAGTCCTATGGAGAAGAGACACAACACTGAGGGGAGTGATGCCGAGCCTGGGGGCGGGGCCCACTGGGGTGTGGGAGAATGCCATATACTTCCCACGAGTTCTTGCCTGTGTAAGATCTCTTGGGGAGAAAAATTCAGGCAGCTGGGGTGAGGTGGCTACCTGGTTCTTCCATGATTTCCTCACAGGACAGCCACATGCCCCTCCAGAAGGTGTGGGGGGAAAGGTGGCCATTCCTAGTCTCTCGGCTGCCATGTTGCACCACCTCCTGGGATGATGTGCTGGTGCTATCCCCATCCGAGGGCATCGGAATATCAAGGCACTTGGTTGCCAGGCCCTTCCCGCACAGGGGCTTGGGCACCTTCTGTGTGCCCAAAAGCCAGCAGTCACTGAGCAGGGGTGCTGTGGGGAGGTTGAGTGACAGCACGCTGAGGATGGCAGACACAATTGCCCGTTGGCCAGAGAAGCCCTTTGGGTGCTCCACCTGTAACAAACGAAGAAGTGGGGGGCCTGATTTCAGAGCCTCCTCAGAGATCAGTCACCCCTCCTGGGGGCTCCCTAATCTCCAGCCCACTCCTCCCTCATGATGGGCACTACCAGCTGCTCAGAGTTTTCTCCAAGGAATCGTGTGCCTGGAAAAGGCACCACAGTGATGATGTTTTTCAAGCTGGGCCTTACTCAGATTCTCACTGAGGATGATCTGAATAAGCATCAGAAAATGACCTGTCAGAATGTGATTTGGCCACTAGGCTAGTATGTATCAGGTAGAGAAAAAAGAATTGTCAGCACTCTAAATGCCCTGCTGGTAATTATTTTTGTTTTTGTCTTCACTGAGAGGTAGGAGCACCGAACTATTGAGATATTTTTGTTGCAATGTGTTTTTGGTGTCCTCTCCTTGCCTTATAGACCAAGAGGCGGAAAGGGGGATTATGTCCTAGCAACCAGTGTTAACTGGATCATGCCCTGGGGCGAGCAGAGAGAGGCTTTGGGGTCTCGAGGATTAAAGAAGTCAGTGGACCAACTGGGATGTGGGACATTGAACCCCTAGAGAGGAGATGGGGCTACAGGTGCTGAGAGAGGTGACAATCTGGCTCCAGCTTCCTTTCACTGCCTCTGAAATGACAGAGTTGCAAACAGGAGGTGGTGGTGTGGACATGAAGTGTCATGGCCACGGACCCACAGGGAGGTTGCCCTTGGCCGGTTGAGGAACCCTGGGAGTGCAGTGACATCTTCACAGCTTGGTACAAAGCAGAGCCTGACGCCCAGTGGGGACTCAGCGAGTGGCAGCAGAAAGTTCTGTGCGGCTCGTGTGGCTCTGGCTGAAGGCCCTGACCTTGTCATTTCTAGCCTAAGAGTAGAGGTGGGCCAGCTGAAAAATGACCAATGTTAGATGCTTTGACTTTGCTGAATGGTGGCTCAGAAGCCAGATTTAATTTGATTTAGAAAAATGAAGAAATCTGACAGGTCTAGCACCTGTGTTATGGAGTAGTTTATATTGTTACATTAATACATACTGAATGGAAAAGCAGCCCATACTTAGATGCTGACAGACCCTTCTTAAAGTAACCCCCCTTGAGCTTTCCAGGAGACCTCTCATATCAGAATTAATCAGACCTAAATCTGCTTAGCTTAAAAGATGTAAATAAGACCATAGCTAAATGGGACGGGCTCATAAATCTGCCTTTTTCATCATCTCTAGCTTAACATTTTCTACCTTTAACAGAGAACTTTGTCATAGAATTATAGCAGTTCTTCAGAATTTCCAGGGACTAAAACAGTGCATACCTCGACAAAGTGCATGTTATTTATGGCAATAAGAAATATTGCAAGGTTCATATGTATATATAAATCAGTATATAAAACATGACAGCACAGCTTCTGGAAAGCAATCTGCTAATATGATTTTTTTAAAAAGCTCTCAACAAATTAAATCCACCAAGAGTTGTCAGTCCATTCAAGACTCTGAGTGATTTTGGTAGACTGAAAACCTACACGTCTGGAAGGAGGAAAGATCTCATATTGCCAGATATTGGAATCATATATCACCCCCATCTCCAAAAAGAACATTTCATCTTGTTTTTAGTTATGAAAATCCTGTTGGTTTAGTCATTGTTCTGTTACTTTTGAGTTATCTTTTATAATCATTTTTCTATCCATTGCTTGACCAGGAAATGGACTTTTAGGTGAAACATAGGCATTAATTATTTCTGTATCAAAGACTTAAATTAACTAAGGATTTAAGCAATTGTACATTTTGCGGCAACTTTAGTTTCAGTCTTACATGGCTTGGAAATTTATCTACTATCACATCACATCAGACTTTAACTCTACTCTCAATCCATTTGAAGTCACACATATTTGTAATTTATTCTACAGGTTATTCAGAAATAAGAATGAACTCCACACCATAGTACAACTACTTTGTGGCACTGAGGTGACAGTTTAAGGAAGAAGTGATTTGAGAAGCAAAGGATGAAAAAGAGTTGGAACAAAGCTCAAAGAAGCTGCTTCCAGGAGACCCACCATGGACAGATACAAGGAGCCTCATTCAAGAATTATCAACACCTATAGGACCGTGCCCTTCATCACATTTTATTTCTTCCCCTAAACATGCCTTTTTTTTTTCTCCAGGATCCAGACACCTCTTGAACTGGAACCACAAATCTAATTTTGCAATGCTTTCCTTAAGGTGATCATGAAGAAGTGGCAGCCTGAGAAAAGTTACACCTTTGCATATGCTGACAAGCCCCATGCCAAGGTGACTTTACTCTCTAGGAAAGGGACAAAGAGTGGCTTCCCTGGCACTCAGGCTCAGATCATTAGGATGTATACGGGAACATTTAATGTCACAAATTCTTTCATCAGCATAGGCTAACAGAAAACCTCAGAATTAGCATAGGCTTAACATAGACAGGCACACCTTTTAAAAGAATCAGGTGCAAAATAGCTGTGGAATGTATGCTTTGAGCAATAAGAGAAGGAAGCTGGTTACCTTGGCCATGGTCAGCATCTCGCAGCTTGTCCAGAAGGACTGAAGGATGCTGTCTGAGCTCCAAATCCCTTTGGTTTAAAGTTGCAAGAATGAAAACTGCCTTCCCCCACCTTTCCTTCTCCAATCCCTCCCCTTCTAGCTCATACTTTTTGGAGGGCCTCATGATTAAATGTTGCCCTGCAGGGAACTTGGGCATTTAATAATTGGCATTATAATCAGGGCCCAGTTGTTCTGCCCATGAAGATCTGGCATTAGTTAGGCACAAAGAAGAAAGGACCTGTATTCACAGACAGAAGTTTAAGGAATAAATGATGACTTAGTTTCCATCTAACTGCCATTCCCTAGATATCTGGTGTGAAGGGGTGGGCTTGATTTTATGGCAGACACAGAAAATATTACAGGGTCACCATTACCGTGAAAGTTCCCATTCTCTTGTGTAGGGTCTTCCATCCCTTTAATAAGCTCTGTCATCTGCAATGTCAGGGCCTCGTAGAGCCATGGGTATGAAATAGCTTCCATGTGTGTCATAGGTGGGCTACATGCTCCAGTTAGCATCATAAGCCAGGATTAGTAACATCCCTCCACATGCGATGCTTGAGCACAGAGTGTGGGGTGGGATGGGGTTGAGGATGCTGATGGAGTAGGATTGTAGAGAAATGCATTCCGGGGTCTGCGATGCTATGGCTAAATACCATTTCTTTTCCAACCTTCAGGCAGAGGAATAAAAATTCTCTCTATGAAAGTGTTTTGAAAACTTAAAAAAAGTAATTTGACACATCAGTAAGGAGTTGACGAAGAATCTTCTTCCCACCAACCATCTAGAAGTACAAGTTGTTCTTTCTGTCTTCAGAAATTGTACTAATTGGGACAAGGGTGCAAGCAACTGCCTGTAAATCCCTAAGCACCCCTTGGCTTTCATCCTCTGCGCCTTTGCATATGCTCTTCCTTCTACCTGGAATGTCTTCAATCTCTTTTTACCTGGGTGATCTGCCTCTAATCAAGACCAGTGTAAAAGCCACTCGTTCTTTGAAAATGTTTCTTTCCTCCCTAAGAACAGTTCCTTCCCTCTGTCCTTGTCGCGCTGCAACCTTCTCCTAACACTTCCCATATTCCATTCCAATGATTCGTTTTGATGGTAAAGTCCTCAAACTCTCTTCTTTATTCAAGAGCAGCAGTTCTCAGCTCTGACTCCTATCAGAACAATCTCTGAAACTTTGGAAAATAGGCAGATTCCCGGGCCCCATCCTGAGATTCCATGGTGGTTCTGGGGTGGGGCCCAGGAATCTGTAGTTTTACAAAGCTCTCAGTGTATACTCCAGATGGACTTCCGGTTTCTGGTTCCCCGGGTAAGGAGCTTGGGAATCACCACTCCAACCTAACAACATGTAAAAAGACGAACAGACTGAAAAATACATAGCCAGGGATTTAATGTACCATAAAATAACACCTGCTTGACAAACTTTGGGCTTACAGTAAGTCAAAAAGCCCACCATTACCCTGCCCTTTCCTTCCCCCACCTCTTCCAGATGGGCCAGCCTCTGGGGCACGGTTTTCCCTTTCTGTGTTTGTGCAGGTACTGGAGGGCATCAAAGGCAGTCTCCTCTCCAAGGGGTTTGGACATGTCCACATTCTAGCCAAAGGAGTTTCTTTGCATCTCGCTTCTCTGTCACCTCATCAATACAGTCTCTCCTCTTCTCTGACTGCTAGTAACGGCCCACTTGTCACACCTGCACTCTCCGCCAGGTGTGGTTCCCGCAACACCCAAGGACCCTGTATCCACCATGACAGTATTCTGTGGTCGCCTGTCACCGGTGGAGGGGCCGTTGGTTTCCTGGCTACAGGTCTCACCGCACCGCTGGGTGGCGCTGTCTCCTTACATTTTTCCTCGACAGGCACCAGCCTGCCCTCCCGGCAGCTCGCCGGGAGCGGCGGGGGCGGCTCCTCCCTGTTTTTTTTTTCTACCTTGGGCCACCTCCCCACACACTAATCTGTAGAAAACCCTGTGTCAGCCTTCTGGAATTCAGGGTTCAGGATGAACTCTGGGGGTATCCAGCCGCTCCCTTGAGAGCGTCTTGTCGGATTGTTTCCTGTAGCACATTTTTTGTGGCCAAGTTCAGTTTTCAGTGACTCAATAGATCCTCAAATACTTCCCATGGGAAATACAACTCCACAGTATCAGAAAATACAGCCAGCCAATGCTTCCTGAGGAGTCTGCGGCACATTTTTCTTTACCAAATCTGATCATTCCCTTTTCACCCCAGAACAGGGAACAATTCTTTCCCCTTCTCTGTGCTCACACCCTTCAGATATTTGCAGATACTTCTCATATCCCACTTGAGTCACCATTTGGCACCGTCTTATGTCTTTGGTTTTTATTGCCTCTGCTCATAAACCGCACCCCCTAATGCCTTAATAGCCTGAAATCTGCCTTCTCCAGGGAAAAGGGGTTGGGAGCGGCACACTCTTCAAGGGGGTTACGGGAGGAGGCCTAGAGGTGGAAGCAGAGTAAAGTGAAGCTAATAAAACTTCAGCTTTGTGGTTCCCCCACTTATTCAGGCCCCTTCCAACACCCTCTTACCTAATTGTGTCATTTTGTATTGTTTTTCTTAAAAAAGGCCTCCAAAATCATATTATTTTAGGCCTTCCCCAAAGCCTGAATCTACCCCTGAAGAGGCTGTGCATTTTGTGTGGCTTGGCTGTCGGTCTGGCTGTCTCATTACTAACTGTGACAAATCTTGAGAACCCCCCGACCCAAAGGTTCCTGGGCCATAATGGCTAATTTCCTCTTTTTGTTAAAACATGAGTTTCTCTGCCTGGCCACAAAAATCAGAGCCCAGCATTCCACTCACTTTCTTTCATTTTAACTTAGGCATGTTAATATTTTCTTGTTCTCTTTCCTCTCAGAACAGAAAAGGTAATTGCTAGTCAAGGCAACATAAATATAATTAGGTTAGGTTCAGAAGCTCATGAGTCAGCTTCAAAGACAAAGATTACACATCTCAAAACAGTATTTAACTTTGGTTTGTTGGACTGTTACCATCTCAGGATCATCCCCGAGGGGATATATCTGCGACTGAACATTTATGACATCGTGACGCCAAGGGTTGGGACTGACCTGTATTTGCTAAGGTCCTTGGTTACCTGCACTGTACAGCATCATATTTACTAGGTACACATAAAAAGGAACCAGGGTTTTGGGACACTCACACAAACTTTGTAAACGAACTTTGTAAATTAACAATGGGTAAGAATGCTGAGCCAGAGAAGATTGCACAGCACACCACCTCTCTAATGTCAAAGCCTAGGACTAAGGCATCCATATGGGCATCTCCTCCCAAGAAAGATTCATTTGCCCTCTCTGGTAGTAGTATCTCTGTCCTCCCAGGAGTCGGATTTCTGACCCACACCCTATTAATGAACTCCTTTCTCCTACTCAGAAGACAAAAAGCTGGAGTGGATTGTAAATATTTCTGTGGTCACTGGCTTTATCCACATGTCCTGGCTCTGTTTTGTACATCCCACTATATGCCTCTCTCATACAACTCATAATATGCTCGCTTGACGTTAAGTTGCTAGATATAGTAGCAACTGCATTTTATTCATTCTAGCCTAGCACTGTCCGGCATCCATGAATGAATGAAGTTTGTAATGGAAACCAGGCTCATGAATACAATTAGGAAGCCTATGGGTGAATATGAGAATAAAGAAGTGTTCAAACAGCCTTCTACTGCTGAAGGACACATGAATCTTCCTGATTCACACACGAGAGTGGTGAGAAGCTAAAAAGAGGGCCCACAACAGGTCTACAGACACGCCCTATGCCTTTCCACTCAGATGCACCCATAGTTTCATCGAACAGATCCTCTGCCAATACATTTCCGCCCACCTGTGGAAACATTCCTGCTTTTTGATGAGCAAACCCTACAGAACAGTAATGATCTCATCAATGTGTATTATCTTCAGTTCACAGAGTCCAGGGTACAAAAGGAATGCTCCGAAGCCCATGACAGATAGAAATGTTATGTCCTTTCCCAAGCTCAGTGATTCCCTACTGATTAAAGCCTCTCGGATGATATATGGTGAACCACCTGGGATTTTGCAGCCTTACAGCTTTTATTTCCATACCTCATATTTGACTCACTCACTGATTAAGATACTCAAGGTCTTCACAAAGGACATTTTGATGTGGATGTTCCCAGCCCGGAAGGGAAGTGTAATGCCACCAAAATGCCCACTCTTGAGTGTCCAAAATATTAACATCACTATAAGACACTCAGGTCTGGGATTTCCCAGCTTCGGTAAATCGCAACGGTCACCACGTTTAATGTCCACATTTGGGGTTTAAGTGGCCCCAAATGCTCAGAATAAAAATGACTCTTGTCTTTCTAAAATGGGTCCCGAGATCTGGGAACACTTTTACGTATGTTCAGCGGGAAGGACTAAAGAAAAAAACATTTTAAGCCTCTCCTCTCTGCCGCCTTTCCCTTTCCGCTTTTAATGGAATTGTTTGAGAGCTTTTGCTAATGCAGTCATTTCCAGGAGAGGAAGCCGCCTTTCTTGCATGCCCCAAGCAGCTGGAGTGAATCAGAGCCGCAGCCACATCTGCACATCCTGTGGGGCAATCGCTCACGCGGGTGACCCACCCTCGGGGCCCGCTGGGCTGGGGGCTCGAGGCCCGCGGATGGGCGGGTGGGAGCTGCAGACGGAGACCTGCTGGGAGCTTAGGGCGCGGCCGCCGGCGGACAGAGCAGGGGCGCATTTCCATTCCTCGTGACCCCTCGTCCCTTCTTTTCCTGCTCGCTTCCGCGCCCGCGCCGCCCAGGCCGAGTCCACTGCAGCTCCCCGCAGACCCTCCCCCGAGTAGTAACACCCCCGCCCTCGGTTTACTACGGCGGCCCGGTCGCCTAGCAGCGGGCGCGCGTTGCCACGGCGACGGGCCCGAGCGCGTAGGGATCGCAGGGCGAGGCCCCACCCCGCGGCCCCGGGCCTGGGACTTCCGGAGCGGCTGGGCGCGGCGCTGGGGCCCGTGCTCCCTCTCGGCCGCCTCCCGCCCCCGCCGCGAGCCGCGTCCGAGGCCCTCCCGCTGGGGAGGAGCGGCGGGCGCCCGCGGAGAGGGCCGGGCCGAGGGCGCCGACGCGTGGGCCCCGAGTGGGCCGGGCGCACCTGCTTGCAGCCCGCGCGAGGCCCAGCCGCGGGGAGTGCGGAGGCCCGCGGGCCGAGAGAGGCCTCCCAGCCAGGCCTGTAGGCCTAGGCCGAGGGGCAGGAGGTGCCGGGCTGCTGAGGAGGCCAACCAGCCGTCACCCCGGCCCTTGCCCCTCCGCGGACGGTACTGGGCCCTGGCGCCTGTTGCAAAGTAAGCCTCTGTCTCTGCCCCATTTCGTGGAACAGGAGGTGAAACTTCGGAACCACAAACCCTCAGCAGATCCAAGTTCTACTCGCGACTCTACCTGCGGCCAGACTGATTGTGCCCAGGTTACACAGCCTCCCTGGGCGATTGTTTCCGCAGAGGTAGATTAGGAGAATGGGGTGGCTCGCACCGGGGTGCTGTGAAGGCCGCAAGTGGAAGGGGAAGGGATCCATTATCGAGAAAACTGGCTCGACTCTTCAACATCTCACTAATTCTCACAACCAGCTGGAGGAGTGGCGGCCCCTCCATTCTAGACCGAGGAAACGTTCGCAGCGTTGGCCTTCCTCTAGGCCACAATGCTACAAAGTGGTAGAGTCAGTGTTCAAAACCTCCTGATTCGTGGCCAGGCTGCCCTTAACAAAACACGCGGATTGCCGGCCAGATTGTGGAATGAGGAAATGGATTAACTGTACTTTAAACTTCACAGATACTTTCTGATAAATGCTCTCCCACGTTCCGTCATAAGCCAATAATAAAAATAAGTACAATTTACACTGGCTGGCTTTTTCTATGTGTTCCAGTCCACTTCTGAGGGTTCCCCTATTTGTGGCCTGTTCACTGTGGCCTGCGTCTGAACTAGGGACACTGGCTGAGCTCATACTCTGGATGCTCTTCGGAACCGCCAGCTCTTCTCTGCAGTCCGAGAAGGGTCCCTTTCCGAGGTCTTATCCTTTCCTTTCTTCGGAGCTCCCTCACTTCAGCTGCTTGACAAGCCAAGGCATCTCTGCTCTCTGTGAGGGTCTTCCTGGGCCTGACAGTATCTGGGCAGGTTCTCGAGACTCTCTGAGATCAGGAAGAGCCTGGGCTTGTGCTGGCCGCCCTAGTTCTGGCAGATTCTAGATCGGGGCCGGCTTTCGGCAGGGCCACACGGAAGCCTCGCCATTCTCTTGCAGAGAACTTGATATCTGCTCTTTCAGTTCTCTGGAGTGATACACGTCTCTGTCATTGCCACCAGCCCTGGGCCTTTCACCAGGAGCCAGATTTTGGCAACAGGAAGCATATAGATGGAGGGAAAGAAGAAGAGCTAGAGTGCTCTAAGCAGACCTGGGAGCAGAGAGGAAAAGATGGAGAGGCAAAGGAAGAAGAAATGAAAGATACAATGGAAGAAGATGAAAAAGCACGAGGTCAAGGTATGGATCTCACTGGGTTTATCCCTAAAAACTGGCCTTGAATAACAATTTTTATTCCTTGTTGTATAATCCTACAGTATGTTCTGAAGCTTCTTATGAGTATGTGACATAAACGATGAATTTGTATGACCTGTATTATAATCCAACATTAAGGGTACTACACCTGAGAAATTTATGAGATGTTTTAGAAATCAACCTACCTTCTGGGTGAGGAAAGCATTTTGAATCAGTTGAGAGAGACTGCTCATACACTTCTGAAGATCTGAGGCAAAGATGTTTCTGTTTCTCTCTGCTGTGTCTTAATTAGTTGCGTGGAGTGAATACCTGGCGTGATGGTGAATCAGGTGCCCTCTTGCCAGCAGAGGGGTAAGGTGGTGTGAGGTGGACTGGAGAGGATGGAAAGGATGCCCTGAAGCCAGGATACCAGTCTGGGTGGGGCTGGCTGGCGCATGGGGTTTACTCTGTGACATCACAGTGGCAGGCAGGCATCACCCTGCTACTGTCCCCGCTCCTCTCCTCATCCCCAGGAGGACAGGGGCCACTCTGGGGTGCTACCAGAGGCCTGGTTGCTTCTCAGTCATCCAGATCAGTGTTTCTATTACTGTGCGTAAGAATTACCTGGGGATCTTAGTAGCCTAGCAGATTCTGAAGGTCAGGGATAGCTCCCATGTGATGCTGACTAGACCACACTGAGTTGTAAGGCTCTAGGACCAGTGCTGTACAACATAAGCCATGTAATGTTGTCATATTAAAAAAGGGACAATAGACACACACACCACAATACAACAATAACTTACAGTGCTATAGTTAAAGTAAAAGTACTTTTTTTTACTTTAGTTGTTTTTTTTTTTAGTTTGTTTTCCTCACCAAAACAAAGAAGTTAGGTTCAAATGAAAAATATTTTACACTGATTCCATTTTAATGATCTAGATTAAAGCAAAATAAAAAGAGAAATTTAGTTCTCACTTGCACTGGTCACAAAGGCACAATAGCCACATGTGGATAGTAGCTACCCTGTTGGATGGCACAGCCCTAGACCATTCCCAGAAAAGGTAATGATGTACAGAAATTACCATTCTAAAAAACTAGTATCTGGAAACCCAGTAGATGTTCACTAAGGAAATGTATTAAATTGAAAGGAGGATTTGGGAGCTATTAACACTGAGACATAACTCTGAGACTTGAAAAGAGGAATGGTGCCGTCTCCAGTATTCCAACTGAGTCCAGCTGTGGGCTTTCTGCCCCGTGAGCCTGTCATGCTCAGTTTACCTCTGAGCTTCTACCTGCCTGCCCCTCTTCCTTGCCAACCCGCCTAAATCCTCCATAGCCTCCAAGGCACGTGATTCCTGTCTCAGTTCAGCCCAAAGCTTCCCTGGTTATTCTAGCTTTCCTTTCTGTCCCCTTCCTCTGAGCTTGCCTAGCATGTAGGGTCTGGCCAAATGGTAGGGGGCTTCTTTCCATGGGGTCTTGCTCTGCTTGCTTTGCTTTGGGTGTGTTAGTCTGTTGCTCTCATGAAATTCTAAGCTGCTTGAGGATAGAATGTATTTCTTTACTTCTGTAGTATTTAATATAGTGCTGAGGGCATAACAGCTGTCCAGTAAATATTTGTTAATTTTATTTAATGACTGAAGATACCTAAGTGTCTAAGAGAGAACATCAGATCTAAAAGTACCAATAACTTGAACAGAAGGAGTAATATGGCTTGCTCTTGGCATGCTTCAACTTGCTCAAGAAAACAGTTCTCCCCAGGTTAATTTATGAATTTACTGTAACCCCAATACAAATAACAATGAGCATTTTTAAAGAGCAGAGCAAATTAATATTCAAATTCATGTCGGTAAACAAATGCACAAGACTAGTTAGGAGAACATTGGAAAGAAAGAGCTCTGAGAGGGGACCAGCCCTAAAAGATACTGAGGCATTCTACAAAGGTTCTAGAATAAAAACAATGTGGTACTGGTGCGTGACTAGACAGACAGACCATTGGATTCGAAGAGAAAGTCCAGAAATAAACAGTGACATAAAGACATCCAGTATAGCACAGAGGAGAGATCTTTAATCACTGGGGCAAAGATGATCTTTATAACAAATGGCACTGGGATAAACTGGATAGCCATTTAGAAAAATATGAAGCACGTTTATTTTTTTATACCATGTACAGGAATGAACTGCAACTGGACTAGAGGTCTGAATGTTAAAAATGAAATGAAACAAGAATTAGAAGAAAGATGGGAAAATTCCTCTGCAACTGGATATACATAAGGGCTTTCTAACTATGACTAAAAATCCAGATACTAGATAAGAAATGAGTGATAAATTTCACTACATTAAATAAAAACCTTCATGGCAAAAATCACCAGAAACAAAATAAAGCAAATCACTAACTGGGAATATTTGTGATGCATATGATAGATGAAAGGCTAATATCCCTCATATAAAAAGAACTTTTAGAAATTAAGGGGGAGAAGAGACCAAAATTCCTATAAAGAGGCAAAATTCAGAGACAGGCAATTCATGAAAAGAGACAAAAAATGACTATAAATAAATGAAAAGATGTTTTACATCACAGTAAAAGTAATATAAATTAAAATTACAGTAAGATATCCTTATTGTCAGATTGGCAAAATTAAAAAGCTTGACAATATACTCCTTTGAGGAGGGAAAATAGGCATTCTCATTCATCGCTGGTGGGAACCAGCCCTGTGGAGGATGGTCTGGCAATACTTAATAAAAGTACACGTGCTTTATCCTTTGGTCACAGAAATCTATTTCTAAAAATTTACCCTGAAGATATACTTCCAATAGTATAAAAACATATGTGCACAAAGTTAGTCATTGCAGTGTTATTTGTAATTGTAAAATATGGGAAACTACCTGAATCTCTAAGACTAGGAGATTTATAGTACCTACACACAATGGAACTGTGAAGCTGTATCAAAAATAAAACACAAAACAAAAAGGCATTTCTATGAACTTACGTGGAATGATTTCCAGGAAATATTAACTGGAAAAATGGGAGTGCAAAAGAAGATACATAGAGTGCTATCCTTTGGGTAAGAAAGCTGGGGGAAATAAAACATACATGTGTCTGCTTATTGTTACCAAAAGAAGCACAAGAAATAGAAATGAGCAAGCAGTGAATTGAATACTTACTGGAGGGAGCAGCTAGGGGTAATTCAGGAGAGAGTGACACTTCTTTGAGAATATTTTTTGTATAGTTTTGACTTTTGGAAGCATGTTGGTGTTCTACATATTCAAAATCAAAATTGTAACAAGATGGGAAGGGGGAGAAAATCCTAAAACAAAACAGACTGAAACAAATGAACCCAATTGTATTTCAGATAAAACTACAACCACAGTTAGGGGGTGGGGGAGAAGCAAAAGAAAGAACAAACCTAAGTAGCCAGTGAACCCAGAGTTGCACTATTTACCTTCTGCTTAGGGTGAGGCTGAGCGTGGCAAGACTGCAGCCAACTCCTGATCTCTTTTTGTTGTATATACCTTATTCATCTCATGGTGGACAGGTCACGCAATTTTGAAACATTTTAGATGTATTGTGGCACTGGGAAAATGGAAAGGGGTTAATGCTGTTGGGATTTCCATATAGAAAGGGGACATCAAAATATGGACTAGGGGAGAGCAAGAAGGAAGCCTAGAGGGTGGATTGGATTAGAGGCTTCAGCGAGAACTCATGATTTTATATATATATGTGTATGCATACATGTAAGTAAATGTGTATGTGTATTATATGTACATATATGTAATATAAATGTATATGTATGTATGTAATAAAATATAAGGTATAAGTGTGTATATATGTATTATTTGTATAGTATATGTAAATACATGTATATTTTTTATGAAATATATACATTTCATAAAATGACCTAGAAGCAAAGGACCTGAAAGGACCTAGAAGCAAAGATTCCCCAGTAGCAAGAGGCACCTAGCACTCAAATCTTGGCTTCTAAGAGCTCCTCAAAGAAATGACTGATTCCAGAGCTGGGCCAAGGTAGGTACTGGATGAAGTTGGAACGTTATACTAGAAAGTAAACAAATGCTTGAAAAAAGAAATGATGAGGGACATTTCATAAGGATACAGGAGCCACATCAAAGGGATTTCTGCTGGTTGAATCTGGTATAATTTGAGCACTGAAATATTTAAGTCCAGCACAAATGATAAACCATAAAAAATAGGAATTACTGAATCCATACTGGTAAATATAAAGGTAGATAGACAAATAAATGAGGGAAGAACCTCGCTTACTGAACCAAGGAGCTGACTAGTAAATGTGGAGAGTGCTGGGGCTGGAAAATCATCATTTTGAAACTATTATAGTAAAGATGGATTTAGACACAATGGATGCTAAACAAAGGGGAACATTTTCCTGAGGATCAGGCTATTTTCATGGTCTTAAAGTGTCTTCCTGCAGATGGCTTATTAATTGCAAGGGAAAAAGTAACTATACAGTAGAGAAATAACGTTTCTGACCAGGTGATGAAAATTGATGTGACCAATGCAGGGCAGATGGGCATTGTGTCTCCAGATGTGAAACCCAGAGGACATACCATCGCATACATAATATTGAGGCAGAGACTGTATAACCTGACTCTAAACATGAGAAAACAAACAAATCCAAAATGAGTAACATTCTATTAAAAGTAGTATTGTATTCCTCAAAAATGTCAATGTCACCGAAGGCAAAGGAGCTGGGGAAATATTCCAGATCAAGGAAATTAAAGAGATATGGCAGCTAAATGCAATACCTGGTCCTTGAGTCTGTACTGAAGGAGGGCTAAACATTAAGGGCTATATTGAATCTGTTGACATAACTGGAAATCTGATGGTTGATTAGATAAAAGTATTAGATCAATGCCAAATTGCTAAAGTTGATAATTGCAATGTAAGAAAATATTCCTATTCTAAGGAAGTACACTAGAAAGTATTTAAGAGCAAAAGATCACCATGGAAGGAATTTATTATCAGAAGGTTTAGAAAATTTTATGAATGGGAGTGAATGTGAGAGAGTGCAAATAGTAAAGCTAATGAAGAAAAATTGTAACAATAGTAAATTTGGGGAAAGGGATGACTATTGTTCTTATTTTTGCAAAATTTCCATGAACTTAAAATTATTTCAGACCCTCCCCCACAAAACCAAGAGTCTAGAGACCCCCCCAAGCAGTTCTCAGCTATGTTTTTGAAGTAGTTGTAAATACATCCCCACCTGGCGTTTGATCAATTTGGGACCGGGGGCTTTTGTCTGAGTGTGGCTCCTGCTCTTCATTCCTATTGATTTCTTGTTTATTGTTAACTGTTTGTAAAGGAAAGTGGACCTACTGTTCCTCTAGTTCTACCCAGTTTGTTCCTGTGGGCAAAGAATATCCCGTACTCATCTCTGAAATTACCGTGGTGCCTGAAGCACAGGTTCTCACTTCTCATTTACTAACTTGAAATGGATTGAATGAGTACAGATTGTTCTAGTACGGGATGCTTTCGTGTGTGGTCATCTGGAGAAAAACCTCTTCAAAGTCAAAGAGCATAGTTAGGCATCATTGTCTCCAAGATCTCCGCTTTAGATCTGGTGAAAGTCTTATAAACAGATGTGGGTGCAGAGTTAGCAGAAAATGTGGCTGTGATAAGCTCAAAATACTCCCCCCTGTACCCCTAAAGACATCCACATCCCAATCTCTGCAACCCATGAACGTTACTTTATATGCCAAGAAAGGACTTTGCAGGTATGAAGTTAAGGACTTTGACATGGGGAGATTATTCTGCATCATCAAGGTGAGCCTAAATGCAGTCACATGCATCCTTATAAGAGGGAGGCAGAGGGAGATTTGTCATGCACAGAAGAGGAGATGGCAACGTGACCACTGAGTCAGAGACTGGAGTGATGACACCGCAAGGCAAGGAATGCTGGGCCACCAGAAGCTAGGAGAGGCAAGGGAGGATTCTCTCCTGAGTCTCCCGAGGGAGAACGGCCCTGCTGACACCTTGACTTTGGCCCAGTGAGACAGCCTTCCGACTTTCGGTCTCCAGAAATCTGAGGGAGTACATTTCTGCTGTTTTAAGCCATAAATTTGTTCATTTGTTACAGCAGCCTCAGGGAATTAGTGCGGTGGTAGACATGGACATTATTACTTTGGCTTTCATCTCCACGCTCAGCTCATACCCATACTTTTCGGAAGGCATGTCATCTGTGCACCTTACTGCTTTTAGTTGATGACAGAGAAACTGAATATGCAGGAATTCTGTGAACAAAGGAGCACAGGTCTGAAAGATACAACCTCTTCATGGAAGCCTTTACTCCCTCTGGTACGTAAAGGCAGGTGCTTCCTCACCTTGCTTTCTTTCCCCAGTCCATACACATATCACAGGCACAGTGTGACCCACATTGACTGGATAATTCTGGCTGCTGTAGCTTTCTTTCTTAAAATCATTGTTTGGCTGAGAAAGGATCCAATTCAGATGTTTAAGAAAAAAACCCAATACTCTACTTAAATACATTCAATATACTTAAACTCCTGTTCAGTAGTAATAATAATGATAGTATAGTAACACTATATATCAATATATAATATATATTACTAATATAACATAATATAATGTTGGCTAGCTCGTATTTATTGACTATTTACAATGTACTATGCTATCGTCTCTTTTTTGTTTGTTGTCTCATTTAATGCCCATAATGCAGTCAGGAAGGTTTATTATTTTACCCATAGGAACATGAGGATGTGACTATACAGATTGTGACACATGACTTTTTAATAAGTTACAGCAAGACCACAGTTCTCAGGGAGTTCTGAGCAAGCAGGAATACCATGGCCTGGATACACATTTTGTCCATCTTACTAGGATGATTATCAAATGTGGCAGAAGTTGAGAGAAGGTGAATCTGTGAAGGCAAGCTGAGGGTGGACAGTGCTTGCAGAGAATCCCAGAGGAGTTTGGAGTCTGCTGAGTCATCAGTGATTCCAGCCTAACTGCTGGTGTTAGTGGATGAGTGCTCGAAGAGGTCTGCCCAGAGTTCCAACCATCTCTGGTAGTGTGTGGCTTTGAGAGTCCTGGAAGGGAGTTTTGTCAAATGTAAGTCAGTTCTAGCTTGGGTATCAAGAGTCCAAACCATCTGCATTCTCTGTTGGGTAAAGGGTAGAATTTTTAATTGGGATGCGATGCTACCCATGTAACAAAAAACAATTAAAAAATGCATGGATTGTGCTGTTGCTTATACTTCAGTCTCAAGGCTAAGTATAATAGCCTGGCTTTCCCTCTACATGTAATAGTACCACAGAAAGATAATGGGATGGGTTGTAAGTAGAATGGAGTTGCAGAAGGTGGGGTAAAAGGAAGTCTGTACCCAGAATTTCCCACTCTATTTGCATATCAATAGGCCACGGCAGCACCAAGCCAAGGCTTTACCTCTGTTACTGGTATTAATTAGTCTGGTGCTGGCCAGTTACCAAGGACCCACCCATGGAGTTCCTCCTAGAAGGGATGAGTAGGAGAGGGGCGTGCATGCCAAGGTGGTGAGGGACAGACAGAGCAAGGGCTGGCTAGTGAACCTGAGTGAGCCGTGCGAAATAAAACCCTTTAACCCAACCTGCCCTCCTCCTTGTCCTCCTTTGGTTTCACCAGATTCATAGGGAGCTTGTCCTGTGCAGGTTACCTACCCCCTTCCTCCTGGAGCTACACAGGGTTAGTGCAAAACTGCTTGATAAGTCATTGAAACTTTGCATAAACCTGTTTCCTCATCTTTAAAATGGTGTTAATAAAAACTTTCCTTTTTACTTCATAAGGATGTCATAAGGCTAAAATGAGGAAACACAAACTCTTTAAGAGCTTTGGATGTAGACAGATCTTGGTTGAAATCTACTTTCTCCACTTACAAGCTATATGACTCTGAGCAAGTTTATTCAGCATTTCCCTCTGGTCTTCAGTTTCCATATCTGAAGAGTGGAGATAACAACAGCTACTTCATACAGTCTTAGAGGGAATTATGTGAGCTAACAAATATAAAGCATTTAATAGTGCTAGGCACAGAGTAAACATCTAATTAATGGAAGCTATTATTATTATTAATAGTCATAATTGACATTAAAGAAATTAAAAAGGTTAAAAGGAATTGTGCAGTATAATTGTAGTAGTAGTAAATGCAGGGCTGGTGGAATTAAGCATACCTTTGAAAATATGCAACTATGTTCTATTTACCAATGACGGTGAGCAAGGCAAATATTCTTGCTCAGGCAATTAGCTTTAGATAGGTGTGATCAAACCCTTTATCCCCGGAGGAGATATTGTCCACCTATATTTTGATTTTGTGTACTCCAATTAATCCTGCATTTTGCAAAGCATTTTATACCTGTGTAACTTGATATGCATCTTCTTTGACTTCCTCTTAAGATTGTGAATTCCTTGAGAATAAAGATGACATTTTCTCAGTGGCCATAAAGCCCTGCAGGGCTCAGCAGGATTGCATGGGTGTTCAATGCATTAGGTACTAATTGGCACCGAGTGCAGTGGGATTATTATTAACTTTTCCACCAAATGTGATTCTGGAGAGTTGTGTACAGTGGACATGGGGAGTGAGCAGAGAGAGGCTAACGATTTTGCCAGGGATATGGAGTCTTCTATGCAGGAAAGCCCACATACTTCTCTCCCTGAAGCATACATGCACAGTGGTTTGAATGAAAGTAAATTCTGAAGCAAAGCAAAGCAGATTTGTTATGCCTCCTTTCTTTCTTTTGGTAAGTACTGCCATTTGTTAGTTTAGGTGCCAAAGTCTATGCTTTGGCACTCCCTACCTCTGGGAGCTGTAATGGTCATTAGGTCCCTTTGAGCTTTAGTGTTCTTGTTTTTGAAAAGGGGTGATAATATCAGTTTGATTTAACTTTACAGGGCTTTCATGAGCATCTGGTGAGATAGCACACATAAAAGCTATGCACACTGCAGGCTTTAGTACACACAGGCGCTGTTATGATGTCACTTGCCTAAGGACATGGGTCTTTATTGGTGGTTCCCTGCCCAGATATGATAATCAATTACATTCAAAGCATTGTATCCTTCACTGGCTTCCATGGGGATCACTGTACAGAGCATCTTAGGGGAGATGCCTGCTCAGTGGCCCTGGCTTTTCAGCTCAAAGACAGAGCTGTCATTTGCCCCAGAGCAACACAGACCCAAACCCAGTTTTCCAGAAGCAAAAGGAGATGGGCTTGAATATGTTCTATCTACTCTAATACTCATTATTTGAGCGGTGTAGTCCTGGTTTTGTCCAGAGGCCCCTGTGGCTACTGGCAGGCCCCAGAACAGAATTTCCTGGTGGGAAGGTAATTTAGTCCCCAGCTTTTGGGACTTCCTCATGCTTTCAGGGTCTTCTGTGAATATTTCTACCCCAATACCTCCCCAATCCACTGTCTGCTGGGTTTCTCCTTCCAGATTCTTTGCTTTAACTCAATGCTGGGTGGCTCTCTGGTACACTTAGTCCATGGAGCTTGAAGCCTGACCTGGCTAATGACAAAATCAGCTGATGATGCCATGTAGGTCTCCTCTGGGTGCCTCAGGTCCCTCAGAAGGGACACTATCAGTTGTCACCATAACTACCCATCACCTCATTTGTTTGAATTTCCAGAAAGAGGTTGCTTTGGCCCTCCTGTTTGTGACCTAGGACATGGAGTACACAGAGGTAACTGGTTCCCTGGAAAAGTCTAGGGGCTTTCCTGCTTACATTTTTCTTTACAAACACTTTAAGACCCTCATGGGCAAATTCCCTTCCTGCTACTGCTACTTTACCTGAAAGATGCACCCAGGGCAATTACCATCCTCTTTTAGGTTTTAATCATGGAATCACTGAACTTCAGAGTTAGAAGGAGCCTTAGAAACATGTATCCTAAAGGTTTCATGTAGAGATATGTGGACCTTGAGGCTCAAAGAGGTGAAGTGCATGAGTTAGAGTCCCAGCACCAAGCAGGGGGAGAGGTGACTCCCAGCCAGGGCTCTCTGTCCTCTCACAGTGTGCGGGATTGCAGCTCTGCAATAACCTAAGTGTCATAAACTAGAAGTACATGTGAGACACCTTTGCCCTGGTCCTCTGACTGAGGCACCATCCACCTGGCACCCAGACTGCATGAGGAACTATTTACTTCACCTTCCTAGATGACTTTCTTTTACTGGGGTCTAAGTCTGTCTCTTTCACTGTTTTGTTTGCTTTTCCTCTTAATTCCTCCTTCCTTTCCTATAAACTTAATTAAACATTACTATTTTAGCCTCTAGACTTGTGATTATTTTCTTTAAGAAAAAAAAAGCCCAAAGCAAAACAAACCAGCGCTGCATCATGACAGGCCACCGCATCCCCGAGCTGTTTTCCGCAGGGTGGGGACACCAGGCCCACCCCTGCTTGTCCCTTCTGCCCTTGGCTCCCCTTGTTTTGCACTCAGCTTCTTTCCCCAAGTTCCCTGGGCCCCAGAGCACACCCTGTTCAGAGAGCTCAGGCCCTCCTCTGCCCTGCCTGCCACAGGCCATGGAATTCCAAGCCAAACAGCTTTGCAGTCTGGAATCCTGACTCAGGCCCACATTCCTGGGCCGATTTCCTCCTGCTCAGAGCTCAAGAGGGAGAATGGAGCAAGCCTGTTAAAGAATATGCTTCATTACCACAATGGACATGATGGAAAAGTAGATAAAAGGTGTAGTGCTTGTAGTTACAAACCATTAATAAGATTATCTCAAAAAATCTTATATATGCAAATTTAAAAATGTCATGCTTGCAAATGTTTTGAAAACTACACAAATTAGTTATCCAGGAACTAAGGGGCTACATTCCCTGTTTCTGGTGACTAGTAATTTAGATAGCAATGGACTCTTGAGAGTGAGAGGGTGTGTTACCAACACAGATGTCTGTGGTCTTCTGGCTTGTACTTAAATACCTGTACGAAGCCTGGCCAGTCCATTCCTCTTTACACAGCTCTGTGCTCTCACTGAAATTAGCTTCTTGGCCTTTGTGTGAATTCCCTCCGTTGGGGCCATCAGGCAGGGCTCATCCCTCTTCCTGGGAGAACACACAGCTGTTGGAGCATAGCTCTCCTGTCTTCTGAGTTTCTTCCTCTCCAGGTTAAATGTCTCCAGTTCCTTCAGCAATTCCTTATTTGGTGTCGTTTCTGCACCTTCTTGCTGGCTGCTCTTCTGAATGAGTGCCATGTTCGAATGTGAACCTAGAGCTTGAGGTTCATCCTCCTTCAGCCTTCAGTTATTAGATCCCTCAGTCTGACTGGCACAGCAGCTTGTTAGTCTGACTTGAGGAGCAGCTGCTCAGCAGATGCCTCTTATTTTCTTGAGCTTCCTTGAACATTTTCTGAGACACAGTGGATATGATTGTCATTCCTCAGGGAGGAGACCAGAGGAGAGAGGGAGGGGCCAGGGCCGGAGTGTGGGGGCTCTGTTCCCACCTGAGCTGGTCAAGTGCCTTATGAAAGGACAGGATTTAGTTAGCATTGTCTCTCTTTCTGTCAAGAGAATAGTTTCCAGAATTAGACTATGTGGATTTGAATCCTGTCTCTTACTATTCATAAGATGTCTTAAATTTTAGCAAGTTACTTAATCTCTCTGTGCCTTAGTCTCCTCCTCTAGGAAGTGTAATATCATCAGGTTGTTATAAGGATTAAATTAAAGGTGCTGCAAATAGCATCTGATGACATGGTTAAGTCCCCTTCGTGCTATTATTGTCATGAGTGTGACTGCTCTCCCGGACCTACCTTTTTCTTGGTGCTGTTGGTCACTCCTGAGGAGGTTTTCTGAAGCAGCAAAAACCGAGTCATATGAGTACTTCAGGCTGAAAACTCACCTTCCGCCCTCTAGACCGTAGGTGTCTCCGTGGGAGGATAATAACCCCTAGAGCCCTGTCTTGTCATTTATCCCTTTCAGCCTCCTGGAGCTTTTCATCCTAAAGGAGTCCAAGGCCCTTGAATCAAAGAAGCAAAAACACTCATTAAAACATTAACATTTGTATGGCAGGAATGGCACATCATTCTGCTACAGCATCTCCTGAAATTGCTATTTACCTGAGGTTTCAGTTTTAAGAGATTACTGTATTCCAGTAATTTAAATTCAGCGCTTGACCCAGTGTCTTCTTGCCATTCTTTCTTTCCTTCCCCTCTGGCGAACCCGAGACAAAGGTTCTGAGCACTCCCTCTGCTTTGTTTCTTCCGATGGGGAAAATAGAAGGCAGGGGACAAAGGAGGAGAAAGTAAGGGATTCCTGAGACATCTCATTGTGAACATCTAAGACAACCGGGTCTTTCATCCTAAGATCGCAAAGCTATTCATATTTTATGTATCTGGTATCTGCGGTCAGGCATAATTGTACTTAATTTATAGAGACTATTTTGACCTGCCCAAGGTGAGAATTTTACCACTTAGGCATGAACCACAACTATATACTGGTTTGCAAGATCAGTCCCATTGTTTCAGGTTTTTAATCAACTCTGCAGTGTTCATCCATCTAGGATGTGCCAGAGGTTGCTCTGCTCCCACTTCTGGGCAGCACTGTCGTCTTAGCTGCCTGCATGGCAGTGCTGGCCTGGTGGGTGAAGTGGAGGTTGTCACATGCACAACTGTGCCTGTTTGAAGGCTGCCTCTCAGGCTAGTTCACTAGCGCTCAATCTCATTGCAAATCTCCTGCTCTGTGAAAGAAAGATGTGGAATAATTCCATTACCTGTTGGCCCAGTGAACCCTCTCAGTAGAGTGGGCCATCTGCCTAGAGGAAACTTGGACCTATCTGGAAGATTAGGATCTACTGATCTGGGCTTCACAGTAGGCTCTCACAAAACCTGCATTTGCATCTCCATGGCAACAGATACCCGGGTCTTCCTCTTGCCCCCGCCCCACACCTGGCTGGCTGGGTGGAGGTAGCGTTTGCTGAAACGGGCTGTAGTCTCTCTCGGGTTTGGTCATATATTCTTAGCCCTAATTTCTGGTTTCTTTAGGGAAAAATGAAGAAGAGAAATGAATAAACATTCAGTGAATGCTTATAATGCATCAGACACATTACATACATGATTTCACTTCATTTCACAGGTGGCAATGTTACTTGAGTGCCCTGGTTTAAAAAAAAAAATCCGAGGAACCTGATGGGCAACATGTACTTCAGAACATGGGAGCTAAGGGGATGAGAAAATTCTCTTTGTAGAACCTGCTCTGTTCTCTCTACTCATAGAAGATGAAAATGCTGAAATGTTGTCAGTTTCTAACACTGGTAGACCTCCACATTTGAGCACTTTTTGGGAGTGCAAATCCTCATTTGCAGATTTGTGAAATTATAGATTCGTACTACTTTGTGGACTATTGTAATTTCGGGGAGAGGAAATCCCGGGGCAAAATACTTCTAAAACCCAATCAGTCAGAAGGAGAAATAAAGTTTAAAACTGGCTTATTGCTTACAAACTGCAGTCCAGGGCCATTTTTCTCCCCCCTCCTGCCCTCTCAGGTTCAGATAAGCCCTTCAGTTGCACAGGTAATTACCTACTGATATGGAGATGAACTACCCTTCTTCACCCCTTAGGAACGTCTGTTGATATGCAGATGTACTAAAGCCAGGGGAGATATTCTGGAAATAGTACAGTTTTACCCACAGGCCACCCCTCCAGAAATCTCACCTTACAATCCACTCATTTCCCCTCTTCTGCATGGTCCCTGAGTGAGAAAACTGGAGAATTGTGACAGACTAATAATATACAATAGCACAGCAATAAAATCATGATAATCCTCAAGCCAGAGGATTCAGCTAGGTTCAAAGTACTATGCAGGTTAAGTCTGTAGCTCGCCCATTCCATAGGCAGGCAGCAGCTGAAGAGCTAGAGGGTTCAGAGCAATCATCACACACAGCAGCTGAAGCCAAGGGGCGCATCTAGGCTGCAAAGACTGTAGAAGACAGTAAACTTAAGGGTGATGAAATACATGTTTTAATGACAACAGCATAAGCAAATCTTGTCCATCTGGTAGGATACATGCCAGAGAGTGGGCCTGTGATAGGACAGTGGCAGGAATGGGATCTCGTCCTGCTCTAGTGTACCAGCCTTTTACCCCCCCTCCCTGTGGGAGTTACAGATGGGTCAAATATAGGGCTATGGGAGGTACAGGCACTGGCCATAAAGATAAAACAAAACTTCCCCATAAGATGCTCTTACCTCCTGGATATTTTGGGTATACTACCATGATCTTTGGGGGCCACTCTGTTGTTACTCCAGGAATACACATGAGGCCCACTTCCAGGCCTTTTCTCCAAGGTGCCAGAAGAGCCAGTCATTGCTGGTCCATGTGTCAAAATGCCCAGGGCCACATCCACTCAGCAGTGTCTCCAGGGTTTCATGCAGTTGGGGCTGGCAGCAGGGGCTGATATGGGGCTCTGCTGACCATATCCTGACTTCAATAACTCTTCTTTGGTTTGTACATACAGTTGTATAGGAGATGCAGCAAGATATGTTAGCATGTCCACAGGGCTCAAAGTTCCTTTACGGGGCTTCTCATTCTAATGCCATAGCACTGTCCATAAGCAAACTGACCAGCCCTATAGACTATTGGTGTCTGACTTCAGGCCAGATTTCAACAAATTGTTGTACCTCTCTATCATGCCTGCCCTGGTAGGGGTATATGGTACATGAAATTTCCATTTTATTCCTAATTGCTGCACCCATCCTTGTAATGCATGTCCAGTAAAGTGAGTGCCTTGATTGCTCTCAATCACCCGTGGCCGGCCATAGGCTACAAAGAGATGCTCAAGGCCCCTCTTGGTGGTTTGCTGTTCTGCATGACATGCAGGAAAAGCAACCAATAGTCCAGTAACCATTATCACACAAGTCACGGCACACCGATATCCTTCTGATATGGGCAGAGGCACAGTATAGTCTATCTGCCACCTGACAGGAGGTATCAGCCCTCTTACTGTTGTCCCATGTTGCTGTGGGACTGGGTGTAAGTCCCTCTTAGAGCACACACAGTGCTCTTCCATGCTCGGCTGACTTCTTCAAAGGTCAATGGCCAGCCCCACCAACAGGCTACAGCCCGTCAGAGGTAGGCTTTCCTTCTAGCCAGTGCGCCTGAGCCAATGTGTCTGCTTCATCATTCTCTGAGGATGCCAAAGGCAAATGGCCAGTCACATGATATATGGTAACTGTCTTAGTCTGACCAGAGGCCCTTAGTCTTGCCACAACTCTTGCCCCCAAAGGGGCTGGTGACCAACCATCCAGTTGGCATGGTACCATGTTGGTAGTCACAGGGTCAAGCCCTGATAGATGGCTCAGCTCTCATTGCAGACAACTATAGGGGAAGGCTCCTGGGTGATCAAGAGCTGCTTGTAACTCAGCCCATTGGCTGCTCTTCCCCTCTCCATCCTCCATCCATATTGTCTCAGTCTTATGATGGAAAGCCGCAGCCCTCTACTACTTCACGGGCTGTCCATGACTGCAGCTGTCTGTATACCAAGCATCTTTAGGTATGGGGGCTTTTTCCTCCTGATAAAGATTCTTGGCTACCAATGGCTCAAAAGCAAGTTCTTCCTGCTTTCCACTGGTATAGGTCACTGGCCCCAGTAAGCATTGGAATTTTCCACTTAAGGGGCTAATAGAGAGGGTGCTGCACTGCTGTAAACATGTGCCCCATTTGGCCAGCATAGGTGTCTGTGGCATGCCACTCCATGGCCTTTGGGTCCAGTCTCGCACCCACCCCACCATGGGATGGGTGGTTATTACCTTGGTCAGAGCTGTTCCGGTGATGAGCTCCATAGCCAGCAAGGCATGGTACATGGCAGCCAATTGCTTCTCTGTCAAGGTGTATTGGACCTCTGCTCCTTTCCATAGTTGTGACCAGAATCCAGTAGATTGGTGTGTCCATTCATGCTGCTGCCAAAGACCCCATCCATAATCATCTTCAGTTATATGAACATCTAGCTCACAGGGCCTTGATGAGTCCATTACATTCAAGCCTGTATGGCCTTGACTGCCCGCTTGGCAGCAGTAAAGGCAGCTGCAGATGTCTCATCCCAGTCCCACCTGAAGCCCTTTCATACCAACTGGTATAAGGGCTTCAGAATTAGTGCCAAGTGCAGGACAAACACTCTCCAGTAGCCCAAAAGAATCCAAAACTCTTGTAATACTGCCACAGTAGTAGGGGTGGGGAAAGCCTGAACATTGTTTATGACTGCTTCAGGAATAATTTTAGTTTTGCCCAACCAGACAGTCCCCCAAAATTTTACAGACAAATGAGGTCCTTGAACCTTGGTGCTGTTCACAGCCCATCCTTTCTTCTGTAGATGTTGTAGCAGTCTAGGAACTTCCCCTTCTAAATCTGAAAGAGAATCATATATGAGCACAATATCATCAATGTAGTGATACAACTACACCGTTTGTGGTTTCTTCCATGTGGCCAAGTCCTGGGCTACAAGTCTGTGACAGATGGTGGGACTGTGGAGGTATCCCTGTGGAAGGACAGTGAATGTCCACTGCTGGCCTTCCCACATTAAGGCAAACTGTTCCTGGATTTCCTGTGCTATGTCAATAGAGAAGAAAGCATTAGCAAGGTCTACAACATAATGACACATTTCTAGCTCATGGCTGAGGGTGTCCAGAATGGCTGCTATAGAGGGGACAGCAGCATGCAAAGGGGGTGTGACTTTATTCAATTCCCTGTATCCACGGTCATATGCCAGGAACCATCTGGCTTTTTCACTGGCCACACTGGGGAATTAAAAGGACTATAAGTGGGCCCATCTCCTCCAACTCCTGTAGAGTTTCTCCAATTCCTTTGTGCCCCTCAGGCAATATGTATACTGCTTAGTATTTGTCACTTGCGGAGGCACAGGCAGAGCTACAGGTGGGTGCTTAGCATGTCCCCTCACAACTGCCTTTACCACACATACCCTCAGTCTGAACTCACCTGCAGTGGTCTGTAACCACAGGCCCTGCAGGATATCTACCCACAAAATACATTCCGGGATGGGAGAAATGTACACAGTATACTCCTTTGGGGGTAAACGCCCTATCCCCAATGAGATTTGGGCTTTCTTCACTCTAATTGCCTTACCCCCATAGCCATCTGTCACAGCAGGGGTCCTGTGAAAAACGCTCAGGGTTGCAATAAATCAGAGAGCACTCAGCTCCTGTGTCCACCGGTGCCAGGACACACTGTACATTCACAGGGGACCAGTGAATTGCTAATTCTACATGTGGCTTCCAGTCCCCACCACGTCCCCCAAGGTGGGGGGACCTTGACCCTCCTCAGTCGAACCGTGAAACCCAATCATCCTCCTGTGGGGGTGAAGGCTCAGGCGAATCCTGAGTACTGTTCCCTGGGAAGTTTTGCAGGGACACAGGTCAGACATGAAGCCTTGACTCTGGTTTCCATGTCCTGTACCTCAGCGGCTGTAACTGCTGCACTGGCTGTAATTGGTGCCATAGTTCTAACAAGATTATGTTGGGCTGCCCATCAAGTTTTTCTTTCACTACCCCCGCCTTTATCAAATCAACCCACATCTGGATCCTTAAGACCTCCACGGGGCCTCTTGCACCTCTCCTTTCAGTCATGGCCCATACTTCCTTCCGTGCTAGTATTGTTTCAACCTCCCCATGATCTGCTAAAAGTACGAGTAGCCCCACTTATGGGTTGCCCTATCTGGGGGGCAAGAGTATTCACTAAGGACCCAAAGAGCAATGTGGGAGCTGTATGCAGCACCATATTTCTCATTCCTACAATGAACACCTCCTCATCGGGGCCCTGGGGGTCCATATTACAGATGATATTTTTTATACCCAATTCCTACAGTACCTGTTGGAGCTCTGCATACATTTTCCAACTACTGGGAAAATATGGTAAATCACCCTGATTAGGCCAAGCTATCCTGATGGCAGCTGTCAGCCATTCCAGGAGTGTCTGATTCCCTGAAGTGTGACAGGCATTTTGCAACCACTGCTGGAGGGAAGGGTGAGTCATCAGGGAAGCCATTCTGCTCATTTCAGTACCCAACAAAACAATGTTTTCCACCCCCATATCCCAGAGACGTAAAAACCATGTAGGCAGAGATTCCGATGGCTTCTGCCTATACCTGACGCTCATGTCCACCAGCTCATCCTGGGTGTAGGGGCAGAGCAAGGAGTGCTCCACAACCTGGGGAGGGGGTGGCTCCTCCCCCCGAGGAGGCCACGGTTGTTTCGTTTTTATTTTCTTAATTACAGCCAGGCAGGCCTTTAACACAGGAGAGGATGGTACCTCAGGTGTTAGCAGCAGGTCAGCCCATGGCCCCGCCGCCGCCTCTTCTCTCCCTCTCCCCCGGCTCCTCCTCCATCTCTGGGGCTGAAGGCCCCACTCTCTCCTTCCCCTCGCGCACGGCCTCCTGCAACTCGGCTTTTCCTGCCATCTCCCCGCTTGCTGCTTCTAAGGAATCTTCTGGGAGCATGACCTGTCTTCTCAATAACTGTCTCTGCCTTACTGGCATCCCATAGGTTATGGCCCAGCTTCTCCAAGTGATGCTGAAGTGTGTCTCTCTCCCGCCTAAGTCCCTCTCTCTCCTTGCTAACCCTCTAGATAATCCTTTCTCCTGTATAACGTTTTCCACTATCTCGATGAAAAAAGACCACACAATGCCAGCCGTGGTCACTCAGGGCCTCTCAGCAGCCCTCTAACTCACAGAGGGCTAATTCTGCAGCTTCTGGAGTCCTCACCCTTCCCCAGTTCTGGGGAAGGCCCCACCCCTCTAGGAAGTACTTTACCCTAGACCAGTTCCCCACTAGGGGCTCCCAAATTGGAAGCCCTACAGATGGGGGGACAGAAACAGGTGAAGCTGCTCCCTCTGCTGCTGCATCCACCGGGGCCTCCCCACCATCCACAGGGGAGGTTCTGGGCATCTCCCCACCATCTCCAGGGGCAGCCCTCCCAAAGGTCACACCCATGACAGATTTTGGGTTCAGAGGTCCTGCTGGCTACTGCCAAATAACTCCAGGGAGAGGAAATCCCCGGGCAAAATACATCTAAAACTGAAATCAGTCAAAAGGAGAAATAAAGTTTCAAACCTGTTTATTGCTTACAAACTGTGGTCCAGAGCCGCTTCTCCTGCCCAAGTGAGCCCTCCCCACAACCTCTCAGGTTCAGATAAGCCCTTGGTCGCCCAGGTAATTACTTGTTGATATAGAGAGGAGCTACTTCTCTCCACCTCTTAGGAATGCCAATTGATATGCAGACGCACTAAAGCCAGGGGAGATATTCTGGAAGTATTACAATTTTACCCACAACTATCACACTCAATGACTAGCATTTTGGAGTTGTACTCTGTAGAAACAATTTAGTATTTTAGCATAACTCACTGAGAGAGCCTTCTCAACTCATAGTAAGCCACATGTCTGAGGCACATAGCTATTAGAGTGTGAAGCCATGGCTAAGGTTTCTGTACCACTTTGCCAGACAATTATCTTGGGGAAAATAAACTGCCTGGAGACTCCAATGGGTGTAATGCTGGCAACAGCCTAGTAACTGTGGTAACAGCTTAATTTCGGTTCTTACTGCTGTCATTTGCTCTTTCTTCCAAGAGTTATTGCTTATGGATCATACTGGCTCAGAACTTAATTCCACGAACATCTATTTGGAATAGAAGACATGCTTTGTGGCTCAGAGATCCCAGGAACAAAGGGAAGATGTGACTTCTGAGGTCTGACCCTGTTTTCTGTGGGTGGTGAAATGGCCTGTTCCACATGATGATTGCCAGCAAGAATGTGTATGCATTATTGCAGTTTTCTTTGTATTTATAATAAGGGAGCTAATGTTATTTACACAGTTTGTAAATAATGGTATTTTCCTCAGTTCTTATCCCTCCTGCAACAAAGAATTGAAGGGCAGAGACAGTAGTGAAGCAGAGTAAAAGTTCTATTTAAAGTTACTTAAAGAGAGAAAAAGTGCAGGTGCCCTCAGAGAGAGAGGAGCACCCTGAAAGATTTAAGCTTTATTTAAAGATAGCAAGTGCACACTTGGAGAAACGGGACTATGAGCTACCTCACAGAAGAGACGTGCTGAAAGGTTGAGATAAATTTTTAAGGCTACGCACTTAGAAAGTGCGGGCAACCTCAGAGAGAGGAGTGTACAAGTTTTAGGGTCTAGGGTTTTATAGACGGTTGAGGATTTTCAGGAAAGCGACAAAGGGCCAGGGGTGGACTGGCCAGATTGTCCCAGAATGTTCATCTTTGATAAGACATTAAGTTTCCTTTTTTTTTAACTTAACACAAGAAAGATACTGCTTTGATTCCTTTCCAGGATATCAGCTTCTGCCTGGAAGCATATCAATCAAGACTGTCTGCCTCGACTCCAAGGTGGGCTGAGCCACTGTCTGTTTGATTAAAATGCAATCTTAGCTTTAAGATAGAATTCTTCCTGAATAAGCTGGGCCTTTGAGCAGGTGCTAAAGTAAATCTTACAATGGTGTGTTCTAATTGACACAGTGAAAACATCGGCTATGCTGAGATACTTTTCTTTATCTGGGGAGTATTTAAACTTCTAGGCCAAGTTGCTCCTGGCCTTTGACCTTTTTATTTTTAACTGGTTAGCTCTTTGAGTCCCTTCTAGTGAGCTTACTGGCCTTATTTTCTTTCCACCCCGCTTATATCTATTTTCCTGCCTAACATATATAAATACTTAAGTCTGTGCTTAATAATACACTTGATGTAAATATCTTATGAACACATTAACTGCTAAATTGGCCTTTTAGATAAATTCAATGGGCTTGCCAGCCTACAAGCAGTTTTTATCAGCATGCCCTCTAAAAAGCCTGTATCACAGAGACAATAAAACTGATTAAAAACAATTAACATTCTTTCCTATTGACTTTTCTCAAGGTTCTCCTGGTAATAGGTATGTAGAATGGTGACATACAAGATTCAATGTATTTACAAGTGTTCATGGGGTGTTTTTACCATAAAACTAAGTATAGATGCCTGATCCAAAAGAGGTGGGAGATATGACCCCTGCCCTCAAACACTTAGAAGCAAGTTTGGGAGCCAAAAACAGTGCTCAAGAAGTAAGCATTAAAAATGTTGACAGTATGTATAAATTATATGAGTAACCTCTGTCCTGGAGTACTTGGAAAGGTCATTGTGGAGACAAAGAAATAAGCTGGGACTCAAAGAAGTTGTTGAGTTTGTATTATTAATAAATAAATAATTATTAATATGGAGCACATTAAGCCTTTACAGTGAGCTCTTTTTACATTCTCTGTACCATCTCTCTGAGATGGGTGGTGGGAAAAGGACTAGAATTTGTTGAGTAAAGATGCAGAGTGGACCAGGCGACACCAGCACATGAAGTGAGTTTCATTGCAGAACAGGAATGTTGAGCTTAGGGAACCCAAAGCTTTTACAATGGGGAGTAAGCCTTCTTGAATTTTGTTCCAAAGGGAGACTATCTTCCAAGACCTTCGACTATATAGATGTCCTCGAGTAGGTAAATCTGGAGCACAGAGTAGTCAATGCCTCTCTCATAAGACATGTAAACTTGAGAGACCCATGGAGAATTGTCTCCCAGCAACTTGTTCAAGGTTACCCAGCTAGTGAGTATCAGGGCTAGGATTAGAACCAAAATAGGCAAGATAAATGTAATGATATCACTGGTTCCCCACCCAAGACATCAGACTCAAATTTGTTCCGGTACCTAGTACCATCCCCATCCTATTTGGGGAGTTTTGTGACTGGTCTGGCTCATATGAGGCATCCTCATAAATGATTGGGCTCTTTCTTTGTCCCTTAGGGGCCAAACCCAACCTTAGGCTCCATCCTTGTGGTGTTTCTTGTGCTGTTCCTCAGGGCTGAATGTCTGCCTTGGTCTTTGATTCAGTTCAAAAAAATCCCAAGAATTTTATGACCATGTAACCCAGCCACCCCTGGCCAGCATCGTGCCTGGATCTTTGTGTCTTTCATCCACCTTCACTTGGTCTAGTTGTTGCACTTGCAGGAGTTCCTTTATGCTGACCTTCCCATCAGGACCTTTATCCTCTCATTCCTTCTCCCACTTTAAGACTGCTCCATAGGCCCAGGTGGATGTCAGATATCCTCTCTTTTGCATCTACTCCCGTGTGCTTGTATGACGGTTCAGTGTTTTGTTCCTGGGTCATTGTTCAATTGCTTACTTGATTTTACTCCATTGGGATAGGGAGGTGGTGATGGGGAGATCAAGGATGAAAACCATAAGCAGAATGCTGCAGGGGGATGACTATAGTAGGCCGTCTGGAGACCAGTCTGATTAGAGTCAAGAGGAAGAGTGGCAGAGGAGAGACTCTGAATGCCAGGCTGAAGATTCAAGTGGAAAACAACCAAATTGTAGAACATTAAGGCTGATGGAGAGAGCATGGATTTTGGAATCAGACAGAAATGGGTTTGAATCCTGAATCTGCTATGTACTAAAGCATGATCCTGGATCTTTTACGCTGTGTCTCAGAGTTTCTCATTTAGACAGCGATGATGACAACACCTACCTCATAGGACAGTGATGAGGATTGTGGGTAATACAGGTACAACACTTGGTACAGGACTTCAATTTTTAAATGCTCAATAAATGGTAGCTGTTATACATTTATCATTATGGAATGTTTGCCCTGGAATAGACTATGAGCTTATTTAATCTCACAATCTTATTTTAAACATGAGAAATAAATGAAGTGCAGAGCAGTCAGCAAAGTGACATGTTGGCACAACCTTGCCAGCTAGTGACAAATCTCATGCATCCAACACATACTCACTGAGCAGTGCTTGACGGTGTGCAGGCATCTGCTAGCTGGTGGCAAGCAGTAAGGAGCATCCTGTGGAGACACAGACTATGGGGTTCAGGTCAGGGTCTCCTGGGGGAACTTTCCTTTTTAGCCAGAGACTATCTAGATGTGACCCAGTACAGTGCTCCTGGAACCTAGCCAGTCTCCAGGCACTTGAGACTTGCCATCTTCTTTCCATTCCTCATGTCTGCCTCACTCTTTGCTGCCATGTAGGGCCACTATATTCAGCTCATTACTACTCATCCTACTCATTTCTACTCATTTTAAGTGCCATTTTCTCAGGGAAGTCTTCCCAGATCCCCCCCGAGAGGTAAGGTTGCTAGTCATACTCTTGTATGTATGTTAATTAACACCCTTGTGGTTAATTAATACCCTGTGCTCCACAGTGTTCCTGTGCTCCCTATGACATCACCAGTACCTGTCTGTCCCACTAGGTGATCTCTTTAAGGGCAGCAGGTGTTTCTCTGGGACGTCCCCAAGGACCTGGTGGAGAGTAGATGCTTAATGTTGGTTAAAGGACTAAGTTCATTAACTACAATAGTTCAAGAATTTTGGAGTTGCTGCATGGAATGTAAAAAATACTCTAAAAATAGGAACATAATAGTCTCAGAATAAAGGAGAGTTCTTCCTAAAAAAGGTAATTAGAAAGAAACAGTTAGGTATGTACATATTTATGTAATATATTGGCACACACCCAAGCATACTTTTCTCATTTCATCCTGCTCATCAAATTCATCGTGGACTTACTTGGCCTGAGGACTGACATTTGGACATTGCTATGCTAAAAGTCATAGCCATTAATTAGCTGTAGCAATTGCCTTTGCTCCACATTGCTAAGGAAAGCAAATTTCAGAGGCCTAAAGGTTTTCATGACAAATGTACTAAATATACATCCATCTTTTATTTCCTCTTGGTCTAATTTTTAACCCTAATTCTACTTTAAAAAAACAAGACAAAACACCCCACCCATCCTGATGGCTAATTTAGTTCCCAGGTAGTATATACTGTCCAGGTATGGGACCATATGCCAAAAAGGACCTTTCTTCTGTAAAGTGTCATTTAGCCAAAGTGGATGTTGAGTCCTGATAGCAGCTGAAATCCCTTCATGGATTTATGGTGTCTTCATATTGGCCTGATCCTGCCTCAGGGTGAGAACAAGGAAAATGTGCTTAGGAAATGGGGACTTAGGACACCATGGTATAGTTGAAATGTTTACTTTCCTGAAATGTTTAGTAAAAAGGGGACCTTTATAACACTTGACTATACAAGAGTGAAGGTAGAAATAACCCATGTTCTACACAGCTGTGTATAGACTGTGCCCTGCCACAGGTCCCCAGTTGAAAGGACTGGGCTCCCCCACCAAGCTATGCATCTGGGCCTGGGCTGGCTCTGCTAGGAGGAGAAGGCCACATGCTTCCAGGTCACACAAAGGAGAAAGGGCTGGAGCTGGTGGCAGTTGCGTGAGTCCAGAGAGAGTTTTGGTTTAGAGAATGTGGGCTTCGCAGTCAGAGAGATGTGGGTTTCCATCTCTACTCCACCACTTTCTGTGTGATGCTGGGTGCGTGTATAATCCTGTTTCCTCATTTGTAAAACAAGGATAACAACAATGTCTATTTCATAATGTTGTTGGAAGGATTAAGTGAGGTGATGTGGGCAGGAATCTCGGCAGAGTGGCAGGGCCATATTAGGGATTCGTAAATGCTGCCTATGTTGATCATGGATGATGCCATCATGTCCATGGCCCTCCAGGAAATACTTATGGACAGAAAACTCATATGCCCTTTGCTCTATTCTCCTTACCTCAATGTCCTGTCCCAGTTGGTGCCACCTCTCAGTGTCTCCACCATTCTTGTTTACTAAAACCAGAAAACCAAATACCATCCTAGACTTCTGTCTCTTCTTCTTCCTCTCCCTAAAACCTCAGCATCACTAAGGTCTTCCAGTTCTACCAGCTCCCTCCCCATCTCCACTCCTCTCGTCCCTGCTACTTGTTCCAGAATAGCATAATTTCTCTCTTGGACAATGGCAGCAACCTCCAGGCTGACTCCCATCCCCAATCTTTCAGAAACTCAAATCTGGTTTCCTGTATTCTCTTGCTTGAGACTATCTTTATCTTCGAGATAAAGCCCAGCATCCTTTGGGAGTAATTTTGGCTCTGCAAGACCTGGCTTGGATCCTCACTGCTCCTTCCTGGATTCTGTGCTCCAGAGACCCTTTCTGTGAATTCTTAATAGCTTTATGGGGTTTTCTGTCTCTGTGCTTTGGACGTATTGTTACCCCTTCCTGGAATGCTGTTAATAACGATGATGATGGTGAAACAGAGCATGATGATAAGAAGAAGAACAGCCACCTTGTATTGGGAATTTATAATAAACCATTCTTGGTGCTCAGTGCTTCACACTCATAATCTGCCTTTCCCAACCTCAGTCATCAAATATAATTATGATCTTTTAAAATATATCTTTGTATTTATTCTCATGAGCTCTTCGCTTGTAAAGCTTGGGGTTAACTTTGCCTGTGTCTCTTACCTAGAGGGGGAGCCCACTTGGGCATGCATGGCAGCTAGAGCCTAACCACCTGCTAATTTTTTTCCTCTTTTAAATAGGCTTTATTTTCTAGAGTCATTTAAAGTCTGCAGCAAAATTAAGTGGGAAGCACGGAGAGTTCTCATATATTTCCTACCTCCCATGACAGCCTCCCCACTGCCAACATCCCACCCCAGAGTGGTATTTTATTACTATTGATGAACCAACATGGAGATTCATTATCACCCAGAGTCCATAGTTTACCTTAGGGCTCATTCTTGGTGGTGTACATTCTATGAATTTTGACAAATGCAAGACATATATGTACCACTGTAGAATCATACAGTGTAGTTTCAGTGCCCTAAAAATACTCGGTGCTCTGCCTATTCATCCTTCCTGACCAACCCCTGGCAATCACTGATCTTTTTACTGTCCCTGTAGTTTTACCTTTTCCAGAATGTCAGACTGTATGTAGCATTTTCAGATTGGTTTCTTTCACTTAGTGGTATGCATTTAAAGTTCCTCCATGTCTTTTCATGGCTTGATAGCTCATTTCTTATTAGCACTGAATAATATTCCATTGTCTGTATGTACCAAGGTGGTTTATCTGTTCACCTTGAAGGACATCTGGTTTTTGGCAGATTTTGGCAATTATGAATAAAACTGCTCTAAACATCTGTGTGCAGGTTTCTGTGTGGACGTACATTTCCAGCTCTTTTGGATAATATACCAAAAAGTGTGATTGCTGGATTATTTGGAAAGAACATGTTTAGTTTTGTAAGGAGCTCCCAAACTGTCATCCAAAGTGGCTGTACCATTTTGTGTCCCCACCAGCCATGAATAAGAAGGGTTCCTGTTGCTCCACATCCTCACCAGCATTTGGTGTCGTCAGTGTTCTGGATTTGGGCCATTCTGATTGGTGTGTAGTGCTATCCCATTGTTGTTTTAACTTCCAATGCCCTAATGATATATGATGTTGAGCATCTTTTCATATGCTTTTTGCCATCTGTTTATCTTCTTTGAGAGGGGTCTGATCGCCTTTGGTGAGAGCTGAATGCCTCCCTCATGACAAGAATGGTCTTTGCCCATTTTTAAATAGGGTTGTTTATTATTGTTAAGTTTTGAGAGTTCTTTGTGTATTACTGGATAACAATCTTTTATTGGATATGTCTTTTGCACATATTGTCTCTTAATCTTTGGTTTATGTTCTCATTCTCTTGAGCTACTACTTGTTTTTAAAGCACAGCCCAGAGCTGTGACACTGGGCCTGTTTCTTCCCCTCTTCAATTTATCTCTGTTAACTTTGTGCTGCCTCTGTACCTTTTATAAATATCCACTGGATCATAAATGTTTACCCACCAGACTGTGAAATTCTTGAGGAAAGGGTCATGCCACTCCTTTTTGCATTTTCAGAGCAAAGTGCAGTGTCTGGCATTAATTAGGTACCCAATACATGTGTGTTGAATGAACTGAGGTGTAAAATGAGGACATCTGTACACAGGGCCCCCCTGCCTCCCTCAAAAGCAGAGAGGGAATTTTACCTTCAGCAGAGGTAGTGAGAAACAAGCTCTGTGAAGGGCATTCTTATTATCTTTACCCGAGCACAGGTATTTTTGCCAGAATCCAGATGCAAGCCATCCAGTGCCGACCAAAGAAGCCACAGCTGGGCAAGAAGCTGAATACCCTCCCCACTCACAACAAGAATGTTTGTAAAATTCTGTGAGGCTTTCCCTGGGCAGGGAACCTGTTCATCACTGGCATGTAATCTTGCAGAGAGTGTATCCCTCCTCAACTCTTCCTGCTCATCTTTCCATGCCTGCATATTGGCAAAGCTAGAACCACTTGGAAGGAATGATTTACCATTCTGATGCCTCCAGAAAATCTCTTTTGGTTTCCTGAATGAAGCTGTAGGTGTGTATGTGTGTGTGCCTGGGTGGCAAAATTCCTTCTGAATTCTTCCACAGGTCAGAATGTTGCAAACATTAAATTTAAAACCCATTCCTTACTCTTCTCTCCCTCCACCTTGCTTCAGCATTTTCTTAAATCTAATTTTTGCCTTTTTCCTTTGTCTTGCCATGTTCTTGTAAAATTTTCTCCCCTCCCTGACCCATATAATCTTTGGCGTTTAGTTCAGAATATGTCCCATTATGCTTAAGAGCAACTTTTCCCTCAGTGGGGCTTCTCCTGGGGGTAAGACTCTGCATCCAAAATTGGGTTAAGCCCTGGGGGAGATGCAGTTGGGAGAAGAAAGAATTTTCTCATAATTTATGGGCTTGTGACCATTTGGCTTAAGGGATATGAATGCTGAGACACTCAGATGAAAAATGAGGAAAAATCTGGAATAGCCAAAGCAATCCTGAAAAGGAAGAATAAAACAAGGGGTATTACACTTCCCGACTTCAAGCTCTACTGCAAAGCCACAGTAATCAACATAATTTGGTACTGGCACAGGAACAGACCTATAGACCAATGGAACAAACTAGGGAGCCCAGATATAAACCCAGTCATATATGGTCAATTGATATCTGATAAAGGAGCCATGGATATACAATAGGGAAATGACAGCCTCTTCAACAACTGGTGTTGGCAAAACTGGACAGCTATATGCAAGAGATGAAACTGGATTATTGTCTAACCCCATACACAAAAGTAAACTCAAAATGGATCAAAGACCTGAATGTAACTTATGAAGCCATTAAACTCTTAGAAGAAAACATAGACAAAAATCTTTTGGATATAAACATGAGCAACTTTTTCCTGAATACATTTCCTTGGGCAAGGGAAACAAAATAAAAAATGAACAAATGGGACTACATCAACCTAAAAAGCTTCTGTACAGCAAAGAACACCATCAGCAGAACAAAAAGGCATCCTACAGTATGGCAACATATCCGACTAGGGATCAACATCGAAAATATATGAAGAACTCACATGCGTCAACACCCAAAAAGCAAATAACCCTATTAAAAATTAGATGGAGGATGTGAATAGACACTTCTTCAAAGAAGAAATTCAGATGGCCAACAGGCACATGAAAAAATGCTCCACATTGTTAATCATCAGAGAAATGCAAATTAAAACCACAATGAGATACTACCTCACACCAGTAATGGTGTAGCCAACATAGAAAAGACTAGGAACAACAAATGTTGGTGAGGATGCAGAGAAAGGGGAACCCTCCTACACTGCTGGTAGGATTGTAAACTAGTTCAACCATTATGGAAAGCAGTATGGAGGTTTCTCAAAAAACTAAAAATAGGAATACCGTTTGACCCAGGAATTCCACTTCTAGGAATTTACCCTAAGAATGCAGGAGCCCAGTTTCAAAAAGACACATGCACCCCTATGTTTATCGCTGCACTGTTTACAGTAGCCAAGAAATGGAAGCAACCTAAGTATCCATCAGTAGACGAATGGATAAAGAAGATGTGGTACATATACACAAAGGAATATTATTCAGCCATAAGAAGAAAACAACGCCTACCATTTGCAACAATATGGATGGAGCTTTAAGATATTATGCTCAGTGAAATAAGCCAAGCAGAGAAAGACAAGCACCAAATGATTTCACTCGTCTGTGGAGCATAAGAACAAAGCAAAAACTGAAGGAACAAAACAGCAGCAGACTCACAGAACCCAAAAATGGACTAACAGTTATGAAAGGGAAAGGGACTGGGAGGGTGGGTGGGAAGGGAGGGAGAAAGGGAATAAGGGGCATTACAATTAGCACACATAACGTAGGGTGGTGTGCAGGGAAGGCAGTATAGCACAGAGAAGACAAGTAGTGACTCTATAGCATCTTACTATGCTGATGGACAGTGACTGTAATGGGGTATGTGGTGGGGACTTGATAATGGGGGGAATCTAGTAACGACAGTGTTGCTCATGTGATTGTATATTAATGGTACCAAAATAAAAAAAAAAGAAAAATAAGGAAAAATCCCATAAAAGATCACCAGATGTTTTGTCTGCAAGACATCAGGGTTTTGATGTTAGGCAGGAAAAATGTGTGGATTCTTGACTGAATTTTGCAATTTTCACAGGGTGTTTTAGGGATATTTAGATAATAGTCATCATTGGCATCTTGGATCAATTTAGGCAATTTTAATAGGCCCCAAAAGTATTGCATGCTTGTTTTAAAGAGGCCAGATAATATAGAAATCTGCAGAGTAGAAGCTTAGATGTTCTTTCAGTGTCTTCTTCAGTTTTCCTCTCTCCTAACAAGGTGAATCACAGATTGAATATATATGCTTTGGATATTTTTTCTGTTCATTTGCATACACTCATAGTTCTATTGTTTTTTATATAAATGGTTATCTTACACAATTCATTCAGTGACGTGAAAATTAGACCTTGGTGATCTAGCCAGTACATACACAGAAAGTGCCTCAGTCTTCTTCATGGCTACCTAGGGTTCTGTACCATGGACGCACTGTCATTCATTCAACTATTTTCCCAGGGAGGGCTGTTTGGTTTGGTTGTTTTTTTTTCTATTTTAAGTTCCCAAAGAAATAAATATCCTTACACATTTATTTTTCCCTATGTGTGTGTGTTCCTGTTAGATGTTACCAAGCTTTGTAAATTTTTGCTGATTCCAAGTAAATTGAACATCTTAATTTTTTATCCAGTTTTTAAAAAAATTTCAAATTGTTAATTTGCTGTGTTTGCTGTTCTGAAGAGTCATATTTATTTTCTTATTGTAGGGGGCTTTTCTCCAACATTTTAATATGAAAGTTTTCAAGCATACAGAAAAATTGAAAGAGTTGTGTAGTAAACACTCCCTATACCCACCATCTAGGACTGATATTTAACATTTTGCTCTATTTACTTTATCATATAGCTTTCCATCTATCAATCTCTTTATTCATTTATCAATCCACCTTATTTTTGAACATTTCAGAATAAGTTGCAGATATCAACACACCAAATACTTAAGATGTTTATCAATAACAGAATTTTAATATTTTTATAGTCATTTTCATTTTTTTTGAGATAAGATTTACATACAGTAAAATGCATAAACCCTTAAGGGTACAATTCAATGTAAGGAGCTTTTTACATATTAAGAGTAGTAATCTTTCCCATAGAGATATATTGCAAGTATTTCCTCCCAATATGCCTGTTTTTAACTTTGTAATGATATCTTTCATACACAGAAATGTAAAGTTTACATAGTCTATCAATAACTTTTTTTATGAATTCTATGTTTTATGTTTTGGTTAAGAAGACTTTTCCTATCCTAATATTATTTTTTAAATCTGTGCCTTGGTAGTTTTATTTCTAAATTTTAAAATGCACATTAAATTATATTTTTGTGTAGGGAGGGGTAGAAGTTTTGTATCCAGTTGTCCCAAAGCTAAATGTTCCAATTTAGAATTATTGCCTTTAGTCTTTGACTGACAGTATTCTCCAAACCTTAGAAGAAATTGGAAGAGTGAAGAAAGAAAAGGCAGAAGCATGTAGAACGCAGAGCAGAAAGGAATGGAGAGAGACTGGATGGGATTTCTGGGGTGAAGATTCTAAAGGAGCCACTAAAATTTTTCTGCAATAATTGAATGAAGTTATTTTCGGCATAAAACTGAAGATGCATGTTTGGTTTCAACAATATCTCCCAAATAACATTATTTCTAACACAAACTACTTGGTAAGATGATTCAGCACTTGAGAATTCCATAAAGAACAGTTTCTGTATCTTCTTATGGAAGACATCTGTGAAAGAGGTAGAGTCAAGATATGAAGTTTATAGGATAGAAACTGCATTATTAGTCATTGATGAGTCTGTAGACATGTGAAATGAGAGGGAGAAGATAGCAGCCAAGAAGTGGCAAGTGGAAGACCTGGTCTATGCCTTGCTGCTGCACTTTTGAGGTAGGGATAATACAACTTTTGTCAAGGGAGTATGAACCTAGGCTAAGTATAGACTTTTGAGAAAAAAGAGAGCAAAAGCAATTTGGATATCTAGCTTTTTCAAGAACACATGGAGAATACATTCAGTCTTGGAGATGTTACTGCTGTGTACAGAGACAGTCAACTCGAGTAAATCAGCAAAAGGGAAGAAGTAATTACTTGTAAGGATATGTTAATATATGTGTTGCTCCAGGAGGAGGGGGTTCCCCACTCAGGGCAAGTTCCATATGAAATAAGTGAGACTGAATAAAGGCAATGGCAAGAGTTGACGGTTTTCTGGGGGGTTTTGTTCTCATGTCAGTAGGTCTCAGTCTCTCTGGGCTCTGGTGCTGGGGCTTCCTCCTGCTCCCCAGCATGGGCTCAGTCCTCCAGGAGCACCTGGGCTCTGTGGTTCCCTCACCTCTCTCTCCTCACCACCTCCTACTTCCCCACCCCTAGCCCTGGGAGGAGCTCTGTGGGTGGGTCTCTGGTGACTGATGGATGCCTGACCAATTACGTACCAGGTACACAGGGAAAGCAGAGAAGTGGTGTTTCCTCTCCACCCCTCCCTTGGGCTGTTACTCCTGTGACTGCTCCATCCCCAGTAAACATTCCATAGATGTGCAAACAGACTCTTGTATATGTGTGTGTGTGTGTGTGTGTGTGTGTGTGTGTGTGTGTGTGTGTGTGTGTATACACAGTGGGTACTATAAAGGCCAGGTGGGAATCCTGGTCAGAAAGTTCCCTTTTCTCCACAATCTGCAAAACCATTTTGTAAATTGCACTGCGTAACACAAAAGCAAAGTCTGTCTATTATTATCAAAATATAAGGAAAGAAGAAGGGAGTATAATTTTTTTGATTCCATGATATCCACTTGCTAGCATTAAAAGAACTATATGTAGGGTTTCACATGTATCATTATTTTCTCCAAACACAGTATCTATTTAATTCAGTATCAACTCAGAAGATAATGTTGTACCATATGACCTAGTCATTCCACTGCTAAGTATTATGCAAGAGAAATGAAAGGATATATCCATGCAAAGATTTCTCAGCAGTTTTACTTGTAATGACCCCAAACTGGAAACAGTCCAGATGTTTATCAGTAAGTGAAGAGATAAATGAATATGGCATATACATACAATGGAAACTATTCAGCAATAAAAAGGAACAAATTGTGGTACACCCAACAACATGGAATGAATCTCAGAATAATTAGACACAGTGAAAGAATCCAGGCAAAAGAGAGCACATGCTTTTTAATTCTAATTACGTAAAGTTCTAGAAAATGCAAACTATGGGGAAGGGAAGACAGTGAGGGATTATAAAAGGGCACAAGGAATGTTTGGGGGTGATGGGTATGTTCATTATCTTGATTGTGGCGATAATTTCATGGATGTATATTTATGTCAACACTTTTCAAATTCTGCAATTCAAACAGTATATTTTATTGTGTGTCATTGTCATCATACCTCAATACAGCTGTTAATATCAGAAGGTAGCTTATTCATTTTGAAAAACATAATCTTTCTAAAAGATTCAAAATTCAGTCTTTAAAGCAAGCTGAGATTCATTGCTGCATTCAATCCACAATTTGATTTAGAAAAGTCCACAGTTTATACCACATACTTTCAGAATCAAAAATTTTTTAAGTTTTTCTTAGAGTTGAAGGCATTTGTGTTGACCATCTATCTATGAGATGAAAAGTGAGTCAGAGGGAAACATAAGAGGCTTATAAAGGCTATTAACCATGACACTCTAGGGTTATAGAATTAGCTCCCCAAAGGAACTAATTATAGAAGCCCCATCACCACAGTCAAGAAAATCCAACAGTACAAAGACTCAGTTAAACAGAGATCAAAACTTGTTAAATGCTTTCCTGCGAAGATACAAGCTTTTCCAAACACCAATTAACAGTCTTACACCATACTGGGGGCAGAGGTGATTGCTCCTTTTACAGACTGAGAAATGGAATCCAGAAGGACTCAGACAGCCTGCCCAAGGTCACCCGAGAAGACAGCTGCTGGGCTGAGGCTTGAGTTCTGCCTCCTGGCCACTTCCCTTACCTACTCTGATCAACAAAGAACTCCCTGGCCCTAGACCAGCTGAGGTGGGGGAAGAACACTCATGCCTTAACCAGTTTGTTTTGGAACTGAAATGATATTAGAGACACAGCAAGGGTGAGATCCAGTGGGTCCGGGCTAAACTCATTTCCTGACATCCTCCCTCACTGTTTTGGACCAGTTCACTGCCATCTTCACTGAACTCTTTGTGACTGAAAAAATATATTTTTGAAGGCTAAAAGGAGTTCTTATTAAACTCAGAATCAGAATTTTGCTCATTGGTTTTTCTTTTCTTTTTATTAAGGTATCATTGATATATAATCTTATGAAGGTTTCACATGAGTAACATTGTGGTTATGACATTCATCCATATTATTGATTCCCCCCCAACCCTCCCACAGTCACTGTCCATCAGTGTAGCAAGATGCCACAGAGTCACTACTTCTCTTCTCTGTGCTACATTGTCTCCCCATGGCTCCTGCCCCCACATCATGTGTGCCAATCATAGTGCCCCTCAATCCCATTCTCCCTCCATCCCCACCCACCCTTCCTCATCCCTCCCCTTCCCTTTGGTAACCACTAGTCCCTTCTTGGAGTCTGTGAGTCTGCTGCTATTTTGTTCCTTCAGTTTTGCTTTGTTTTTATATTCCACAAATGAGTGAAATCATTTGGTACTTGTCTTTCCCCACCTGGCTTATTTCACTGAGTATAATACCCTCTAGCTCCAGCCATGTTGTTGCAAATGGTAGAAGTTGTTTTCTTCTTATGGCTAAATAATATTCCATTGTGTATATGTGCCACTTCTTCTTTATCCATTCATATACTGATGGGTACTTGGGTTGCTTCCATATCTTGGCTACTGTAAATAGTGCTGTGATAAACATAGGGTGTGCATATATCTTTTTGAATCTGAGATCTCATTCCTTTGGATAAATTCCTAGGAGTGGAATTCCTTGGACAAATGATATTTCATTTTTAGTTTTTTGAGGAACCTCCATATTGCTTTCCACAATGGTTGAACTAGCTTACATTACCACCAACAGTGTAGGATGGTTTCCCTTTCTCCACATCCTCACCAGCATTTGTATTCCATGTCTTTTGGATGTTAGCCATCTTAACTGGTGTGAGGTGGTATCTCACTGTGGTTTTTATTTGCATTTTCCTGATAATTAGTGATGTGGAACATCTTTTCATGTGCCTGTTGGGCATCTGAATTTCTTCTTTGGAGAAGTGTCTCATCAGATGCTCTGCCCTATTTTTAATTGGGTTATTTGCTTTTTGAGTGTTGAGTCATGTGAGTTCTTTATATATTTTGTATGTTAACCCCTTATCAAATATGTTGTTTATGAATATATTCTACCATACTGTAGGATGCCTTTTTGTTCTACTGTTGGTGTCCTTTGCTGTACAGAAGCTTTTTAGGTTGATGTAGTCCCATTTGTTCATTTTTTATTTTGTTTCCCTTGCCCAAGGAGATGCATTCAGGAAAAAGTTGCTCATGTACATATATGTTTTCTTCTAAGAGTTTTATGGTTTCATGACTTACATTCAGGTCTTTGATCCATTTTGAGTTTACTTTTGTGTATGGAGTTAGACAATAATCCAGTTTCATTCTCTTCCATGTAGCTGTCCAGTTTTGCCAACATCAGTTGTTGGAGAGGCTGTCATTTCCTCATTGTATATCCATGGCTCCTTTATTGTATATTAGTTGACCATATATGCTTGGGTTTATATCTGGGCTCTCTATTCTGTTCCATTGATCTATGGGTCTGTTCTTGTGCCAGTACCAAATTGTCTTGATTACTGTGGCTTTGTAGTAGAGCTTGAAGTTGGGGAGCATAATCCCCCCTGCTTTATTCTTCCTTCTCAGGATTGCTTTGGCTATTTGGCGTCTTTTGTGGTTCCATATGAATTTTAGAACTGTTTGTTCTAGTTTGTTGAAGAATGCTGTTGGTGTTTTGATAGGGTGTTACATTGAATCTGTAGATTGCTTTAGGCAGGATGGCTATTTTGACATTCTTAATTCTTCCTATCCATGAGCACAGGATGTATTTCCATTTATTGGTGTCTTTAATTTCTGTCATGAGTGTCTTGTAGTTTTCAGGGTATAGGTCTTTCACTTTCTTGGTTAGGTTTATTCCTAGGTATTTTATTCTTTTTGATGCAATTGTGAGTGGAATTGTTTTCCTGATTTCTCTTTCTGCTAGTTCATCGTTAGTGTATAGGAATGCAACAGATTTCTGTGTATTAATTTTGTATCTTGCAACTCTGTGAATTCAGTTATTAGTTCTAGTAGTTTTGGGGTGGATTCTTTAGGGCTTTTTATATATAATATCATGTCATCTGCAAACAGTGACCGTTTAACTTCTTCCTAACCAAACTGTATGCCTTTTATTTCTTTCTGTTGTCTGATTGTCATGGCTAGGACCTCCAGTACTATGTTGAATAAAAGTGGGGAGAGTGGGCATCCTTGTCTTGTTCCTAACCTTAAAAGAAAAGCTTTCAGCTTTTCAGTGTTAAGTATGATGTTGGCTGTGGGTATGCCATATATGGCCTTTTCTATACTGAAGTACTTGGCCTCTATACCCATTTTGTTGAGAGTTTTTATCATGAATGGGTGTTGAATTTTGTTGAATGCTTTTTCAGTGTCTATGGAGATGATATGTGATTTTTGTCTTTCTTTTTGTTGATGTGGTGTATGATGTTGATGGATTTTTGAATATTGTACCATCCTTGCATCCCTGGAATAAATCTTAGTTTATCATGATGAATGATCTTCTTGATGTATTTTTGAATTCAGTTTGCTAATATTTTGTTGAGGATTTTTGCATCTATGTTCATCAGGGATTTTGGTCTGTAATTTTCTCTTTTTGTGGTGTCTTTGTCTGGTTTTGGTATTAGAATGATGCTGGCTTCATAGGATGAGTTTTGTAGTATTCTCCCCTCTTCTAATTTTTGGAAAACTTTAAGGAGGATGGGTATTAGGTCTTCTCTAAATGTTTGATAAAATTTAGCGGTAAAGCCATCTGGTATAGGGATTTTGTTCTTAAGTAGTTTTTGATTACAAATTCAATTTCATTGCTGGTAATCGGTCTGCTCAGATTTTCTGTTTCTTCCCAGGTGAGCCTTGGAAGGTTGTATTTTTCTAAAAAGTTGTGCATTTCTTCTAGGTTATCCAATTTGTTAGAATATAAATTTTCATACTATTTTCTAATAATTCTTTTTATTTCTGTGGTGTCCATGGTGACTTTTCTTTTCTCATTTCTGATTCTGCTTATATGTGTACACTTTTTTTCTTGGTAAGTCTGGCTAGGGGTTTATCTATTTTGTTTATTTTCTCGAAGAACCAGCTCCTGGTTTCATTGATTCTATTGTTTTATTCTTCTTGATTCTATTTATTTCTGCTCTGATCTTTATTATGCCCTTCCTTCTACTGACTTCAGGCCTCATTTGTTCTTGTTCTAGTTTCATTCATTGTGAGTTTACACTGTTCATTTGGGATTGTTCTTGTTTCTTGAGGTAAGCCTGTATTGAAATATACTTCCCTCTTAGTGTGGCCTTTCCTGCATCCACAGATTTTGCAGTGTTGAGTTATTGTTTTCATTTGTTTCCATGTATTGCTTGATCTCCATTTTTGTTTGGTCATTGACCCATTGATTATTTAGGAGCATGTTGTTAAGCCTCCATGTGTTTGTGAGCTTTTTTGTGGAGTTTTTTTGCATAATTTATTTCTAGTTTCATATTTTTGTGGTCTGAGAAGCTGGTTGGTACAATTTCTATCCTTCTGAATTTACTGTGGCTCTTTTTGTGGCCTCATATGTCATACATTCTGGAAAATGTTCCATGTGCACTTGAGAATAATGTGTATTCTGCTGCTTTTGAATGGAGTGTTCTGTACATGTCTGTTAGGTCTGTCTGTTCTAATGTGTTATTCAGTGCCTCTGTGTCCTTACTTATTTTCTGTCTGGTCGATCTGTCCTTTGGTGTGAGTGATGTGTTGAAGTCTCCTAAAATGAATGCATTGCATTCTATTTCCCCTTTTATTTCTATTAGTATTTGTTTCCCACATGTAGGTGCTCCTATGTTGGTTGCATAGATATTTATAATGGTTATATCCTCTTTTTGGGATGACCCCTTTATCATTATGTAATATCCTTCTTTGCCTCTTGTTACTTTCTCTGTTTTGAAGTCTCTTTTATCTGGTACAAGTACTGCAACTCCTGCTTTTTTGTCCCTATTAGTTGCATGAGATTTCTTTTTCCATCCCTTCACTTTTATTCTGTGAATGTCTTTGGGTTTGAAGTGAATCTCTTGTAGGCAGCATATAGATGGGTCTTGTGTTTTTATCCATTCAGTAACTCTATGTCTTTAGATTGGTGCATTCAGTCCATTTACATTTAGGATGATTATTGATAGATATGTAGTTATTGCCATTGCAGGCTATAGATTTGTGGTTACCAAAGGTTCAGGGGTAGTTTATTTACTATCTAACAGTCTCAGTTAACTCACTCAGTATGCTATTTCAAACATAATCTGAAGGTTCTTTTTTTTCCTCCCTCCACCCTTTATATATTAGGTGTCATATTCTGTACTCTTTGTATATCCCTTGAATGGCTTTTTGGGTAGTTGATTTAATTTTTCATTTGCTTAGTAATGAATTGGTCTACTTCCTTTAATGTAGTTTTATTTTCTCTGGGGACAGCTATTTAGTCTTAGGAGCATGTCTGTCTATAGCAGTCCCTCCAGAATACACTGTAGAGACAGTTTATGGGAGGTAAATTCTCTCAACTTTTTCTTATCTGGAAATAGTTTAATCCCTGCTTCAAATTTAATGATAATCTTACTGAGTAGAGTATTCTTGGTTTAAGACCCTTCTGTTTCATTGTATTAAATATATCATGTCTCTCCTTTCTGGCCTGTAAGGTTTCTGCTGAGAAGTCTGATGATAGACTGATGGATTTTCCTTTGTATGTGATCTTTTTTCTCTGTCTGGCTGCTTTTAATACTCTGTCCTTGTCCTTGATCTTTGCCATTTTAATTATATTTCCTTCCCCAGATTTGGAAAATTTTCAGCAATTATTTCCTTGAAGACACTTTCTATCTCTTTTTCTCTCTCTCTTCTTCTTGTACCCTATAATGCAAATATTGTTCTGTTTGGATGGTCGCACAGTTCTCTTAATATTCTTTCATTCATAAAGATCCTTTTTTCTCTCTGTGCCTCAGCTTCTTTGTAGTTTGGTTCTCTAATTTCTGTTTCATTTACCATTTCCTCTACCTCATCTATTCTACTTTTAAATCCCTCCATTGTATGTTTCATTTTGGATACTGTATTTTCCAAAGTTTCTGTCTCTTTCTTGAAGTCCTCCCTGAGGTCTTGAATATTTTTCTGTAGCTCCATGAGCATGTTCATGATTTTCATTTTGAAGTCTTTATCAGGAAGATTGGTGATTTCAGTTTCACTTAGCTCTCTTTCTGGTGTTTGAGGGATTTTGGTTTCTACCAAGTTCTTTTGATGTTTCATATTTCTAATGATTACTGTGGAATAATAGCTTGGTGTAGGTGGCACCCTCTAGTGCCCTGAAGCTGTAGTCTCTGGAGCTTCCCAGCACTTGGAGTGATGGTGGGGGTTGCAGGCAATTGGCGCCAGTTCCTTCTGGGAGGAAGGAGCTCTTTCCTGCTTCCCGGCTGCAGTTCCTGCCTCCACTGACAGGTCTAGTTGGCCGAGCTCACTCCTCCCTGGTAGCTGCTGTAGGCCGGACTGCCCTCTGTCTAACCTGGTGCAATGGCAGGGGAAGCAGGTTTGCAAACTGATGCTGGCTGGGAGGAAGGAGTAGCAAGCTGCATATCGCAGTGGGAGGCCTTGGTGTGCATAACCAGCCAGGGGGATGGAGTGCGTGAAGCTCCTGAAAGTTCCGAACCTACTGGACTGAGTGTGCCAGGATGATTTTGTCCGCCTGTCCTTCATTCTGAGCAGCGAGCTCTGTGTAGTCTTGCCCCTTTAGCAGCTCTCTTACTGTTGGGAAGTCTTTCAGAGTGTCTGTCTTTGTTTTGTCCTGGAGCAGCTGGTTGTGGGTACCTTTTCTCCACAAGTGGCTGCAATCCCAGTCTCTCCAAGTATTCCACCTGTCTTTGCTTTCCAATCCCACTAATCTCCAGTGCACCATGTAATGTGAGTTCATGCTCCTGGAGCAGATATCCAGGGCTGGGTGTTCAGCAGTCCTGACTTCTACCCCCTTCCTACTCCATTTCTCTTCCATCCTTGAGCTGGGGTAGGGGGAGGGCTCAGGTCCCATAAGATCATGGCTTTGCTACTTTACCCTTTTCCATGATGTCTTCTTTTTCCCCCAGATGTAGGCAGTCTGTCGCAGTCTTCTTTCTGGTCACTTTTTCAAGTTTAGTTGTATTTACTGTATTTTCATATTATATGTGGTTTTGGAGGAGGTTTCTATCTCACTTATCACGCAGCCATTTTTAAGCCTCTTCCCACTGGCTTTTCATTTGTTTTTAGGGAGCTGTTTAACACAAAATAGAGAATCTCTCAACTCCATGGAAACTCTGTGAAACTTTCAATCATTCTGGATTGATTATGTGATAAATTTGTAGTCTCCAGGACTCAGGGAGGGAAGGCCTATTAGAACCAAAGCACCAGCAAATGGAAAATTTGGCATATCTGGGGAGCAGTTTACTCCTGAATTTTGAGGAATGTTGTAGCCTATCAGGCTCCCCCCTAGTCTGGAGTATGACCTCTGTTGGCTGCTCACAAAGGTGGAAGAACCAGTTAATTTAGATGTCAGATCCTATGATCAGAGCACTCTTCCCCAGGATGACATATGGTGAGAAGTTCTAAGCTATGTAACACTCATTTATTATGCATTTCTATTGTAACTCTTATGGTAATACTTGATTTATCTAGGAGTTACTCATATAGCAGGTGCAGTCATCTGAAACAAAACCAAGAAACCAGAAGGAAGGAAAAACAGCCTTCAGGTGGTCAACATGGGGATCAAAAATTCATAGAGCTACTTCTTCTTTCTTGGAGATTATTTATCTTTATTTCAGGCATGACCTAATAAGTTTAATTCTGATCTACAGCAGATTAGAATCAGTGCATTAATGGGGCAGGGAGGAACTTTTAGAAACAGAGGGAAGAAGTTGGCAGCTTTTTGATGAGGGAGGAGACAGGATAATTATAAAAGCACAAATAAGTATACCAGAGACATAATCTGAGATAAGGGCAAATAGCTCCATAATTCCAAGGCCCAAGAGTTCATTATTTTTCTACATCAAAGTTCAATATTGGAGGTTATAATTAGCGTTTATTTGCTCTACAAACATATATTGGGAGCCTGAGTATCCACCAGGTACTGGGTAATGAGCAAAATGGTTTTGCCCTTATGGGTGAATTTTATTTAGAAAAAGAAAGAATGGTACAATATTTTTAAAAGAGATTTCTGTCACAATGAAAAATGTTTCAATGATTTGATTCCCCAAATTTTAGACTCCAGGAATCTGGGAGAATTAACTATGCAGAATAGTTCTTTCCTTGCTGGACCCATTAAATGAGGCATTCATTATATTAGCATGACATTGTTATTAGGTTTAAATTAAGGGTGGTATGCATCTGTGTTATTTTCTGAAGACACAGATGTTTGCTTTAGCCTTTAATTATTGCCAGCTCCTGTGACACTATATATTTCATCTCAATTAAAACAGCCTGCTACTCCTTGAGGGAAAGAGACCGGGCACAGCTTGGGTGTTTGATGAGCAGAGGGGACATATTTAAGGGGAGAGAAAGTAAAGAGAACAGGAATACAAGAGATCCTCAATTTTCTTCTGTTTATAGGTGATGCTCATTTTATCAGCTTCTCTTCCTACCTCTTTCTTCCAGTTCTCATTTCTAATGTGTGAAAATAAAAGGCTAAAGGAATAGATGTAATGGAATTAGAACAGAGGGTGGGGCTGCCTGGGGATGTACGGTACATTTAAACTAAACCAGAACAAAATACCTCTTGACTGCCAAGGCAGGAAATTTCTGCCCAACTGGAAGGGTTGGTTGCAGGAACCCTTGAGGGGCCTTTCTGGAAAGGCTGAAGGAGGCACGGCTGTGGGAGAGCTCCTCTGGGCATCCACACCCCTTGCAGCCTGGCTGGGAGAGTGAGTCATTTACACCAGGAGTGTCAGGGTAACGAGATGATTCTGCCCGAGCAGAGGGATCAGTCACAATGTCACTGCATTCCGGTGGGGTCATCTCTGTGTCAGGGAACACACTGTGGACCCTGAAGGCCAAAGATGATTGAATTCAAGAGCTAGTCTGCAGCCAGAATCTGGACCAGAGCCAGAACCAGTCCATTCATGAGGCCTCTCCTCACCGAACTTTCTTTGATGGCAACCTTTTCTGTGCATTTGTCTGATCATTGTGCCCTTAGTGTCTAGCACAGCTTCTGGGATGAGGCAAGTACTCAGTAACCTTGAACGAATGAATGAATGAAGGAATAAATGAATGAATGGATTTAGGAACTTCTTTGCTGCCCTCTTACCATATAATAAACTGTACTCTGAAACAATCGGCCACCCCAAATTAGAACACACACACACACACACACACACACACACACACACACACAGAAACAAAGCAAATGACCCTCCTACCCTGGTCTAGACTTCCTCACACTGTCAAATCCAAGGAATTAACCAGATGGTAAATTTAGGAGAAATTGGGTGAATTGTCCCCACATTATTATTGGCCATAATTGACAAAAGTTTCCATAGAATAAAAATAAATACTTATTTTTTTCTTACTAAAGAATTTTGTGGTTTCCTGTTACTACTTTATTTACTTCCAGTAATGAAGTATGCAGTCTAATTATAATGAAGCATAAATACACAGAAGTGTTTCTCTCATCAAAATGACCTCAAGGCAAGTCCTCTGTTCTGTGGCTTCTAAACACCCGTATCTTTTAAATATCATGTCCAGGATGTCAAAGTGTTCTAGGTATATGCTGTGTTGGATGACAGTATTTATGGAGGTAGAACAAGGCTCTGCCTCCTTTGAGCCTGACCTTCAAACCCACAGGTTCAAAGCTCTCCTTCTTCATTGCTCTCTGGACAGCGCTACTCAAAGCGTCCACAGAAGCCAGTCCACAATTTCCAGTGAAGGAGTTTGCCCCCAAATGTAAAGCAACTATGTCATTATAGTTGCTTTACATTTGGGGTTCTCGTGAAATTTTAGAATAAGTTAGGTTCTTGTGAAATTTTAGAGTAAGATCTCTAGATCAAAGTTGTGCCTGCTTTCTCTGTGAAGGGCCAGATAGTGAATATTTTAGGCTTTGCAGGAGGGTAGTCTCTGTCGTGCCTCCTCTATGTTGCTGATTGGCCCTGCTAACGCTGCCACAGACAACACATATGTGGATGAGTGTGGCTGTGTTCCAATACAACTTTTTCTTGGTTTTTGTTTTTTACATAAATTGGCATGGGCGGGAAATACCCAATGGTTTGAGTGTGGCTTGGGGATAGGGGAGGGCCTGTAATTTACCCACCTCTAGATGAAGAGAGCTATTCATGATTACATTCAGGTACAAGTTCCTTATCTTGAGTACCCCTGGACTAGACAACCTGTGAAGGGCCACGTCAGGCAGGCCCCAAGGCCCATCCACCTGCTGCCAGTGAGACCACCAACATAGATGTTATGGGGCTGGTTTCTCTCTATGGATTTTGTAAAAGTAAGCATCTACTCCTTGGCCACATTACCTTTTCTCCCATACTCACCAATGGCTTTACCACCATTGCAACTTTATAACTTCATTCAGTAAATGCCCGCACCCTCTGTCCCATCTCCTTCTCCATCTTCTACACTACAACCTGCTTTCTTGCCTCTTTCTTGCTTCTAGTTCTCTGTCTAGTTACCTTAGCTTTTGGCTAGTCACCCCAGCTTCCCTTTCTACCACCAAGAGTCCTGCTTCTACTGGAATCTCCTGAGGCAGATGCTCCTTCTCCCACTTACAAGCACAGAATGGTTAGGGCCAAGTTCTCATGCCATCTTTCTTCCTGATTAGGTGAGCAGATTCCCGCTCTGGAGTTCTATGCTATTTAGATCTTCTACCTCCTCTGGGCCTTAGTTCTTAAGACTTCCTTATATTTTCCACCAAAAGGACTATGATTTACAAGAGTGCGTTTCCTGCTGGGCTTCTTAGTGCTAAATGTTTCTCCCCCTTTCTATCTAATTTCCACATGTGATCACCTCTACCGTTTCCTAAATTGCTCCCCTGACCTCCTGAGGTCTGCTGGGTTGCCTTCAAGAAGCATCAATGTTTTCTCTGTCTGATAAGCACCCGATTGCCCCTTCATATTTCTGTTTTTCTCATTCCATTCAGGTTCTTTGACACTGAGTCTTTGGTTTGTACCCTCACAATCAATACAATGAACTGTAGTTTCTTCCAGGAGTCATCCTCCCCTGCTGGCCTTTTGACAGAGGCTGGATTTTTAAAAACTTTGATTTTACAGGATCTAAGTAGTGTATTCTATGAATTTATTGGGCTGAGGATTGTAAAGGTCCACCTCCCAGCCCCAGGATTTCTTGTACCTCGGCAAAGGCACTCGGAACGGACACTGGTAAGGCTCCAGAGGAGTTGTGTGGCCCTTGGCCAGCCAGATGCTCAACAGGATCTGTCTGCTCTCTCTAGGTGGGTCTTTCCTCCACTCCCACCACTCTACCTTCCCTGAGATGACCACTCTGCCTCCTGGACTCTTCGGGTCCTAGAGGAATCTTCCAGCGAGGCTGGGATGCAGACATAGCAGGTCAGCCTTATGTCCCTGACCACGGCGGAGAATCGGATGGGGAAGTATGAGGGAGGCTCTGACTCCTCCCCTCCTCCTCCTTGGGGTGGGATGCTCTGCATGCAATACCAGCTCCTCCGTGGGATTGCTTGGCAGTGATTGGCACCCCCGCTCACCCATCACTCAAGCCAGGAACCCAGGTGTCCCCCAGATGACTTCCTTTCCCTTACCCGCTCACATCTGTCATTGAATACTGTCACCACAGGCTTTAATATCTACTTCCTTTTCCCCCACTGCCACTTTAGTTCAGGTGGCTATCAGCTCTTCGCTGGATTCCTATGAAAACTCTCCTTCCTGGTCTTGCATCCAGTTTGAACCTCTATGTCCACTGTAGCTAGGGTGACCTTTCTACAGTGGAGCCTGACTCCTCAATGGTTCCTCATCTTCTTCAGGTTAATGGCCAGATTTCTTAGCCATTCCTCAGCTGCCCCTTGCTTATCTTCCCAGCCTCACCACTCACTACTCCCAGTGCCTTCTGCACACTTACCTTTTGCCTGTGCCCATTGTCCTTCAGGTCCCCATCAGAGATCTTGTAGCTCCCTTCCCTGGAGGACCCCCCACCTCTCTAGAGGGCAGAGCCAGGCCGTTGTTCAGAGCACAGGCCCTGAAGTCAGATTATGTTCAATCCCCAGCTTCGCCATTTCCTTGCTGAATGACTTTGCCTAAGTTACATACCCTCGCTGGGGTTCAGTTTCTTTTTCTCTTCTTTGGAAAGTGTGGGTGATAGTAAGCTTACCTACCTCATAAGTTTGTTATGAGGATTAAATAAGTTAGTATACACCAAGTACCCAGCCAGCCTCTGACACACAGTGACACTCACCATGCTTGTGTTATTCCTGTTGTCTTTGTCCTGGTTATGTTCTCTTCCCCTGTGGGATTGGGGGCCTCTCCTGTGTGCTTGTGTCATGTGGTTATTATCCTACTCCAGCATTTGCAGCGCTAGATTGTGTGATCTCCCTTTACTTGCCTCCCTGTGAAACAGTGAGCTTTGCCTTCACTGAACCTAAAAGATCAGCATAGTGCCTGACACAGAGCAGATGTTCAAAAAGCATTTCTTGAGTTAATGGATGGATACAAAGCAAGGCTTTTTACTCCCCTATGAAGTGAAGTAGAAGAAGGTAAGAGAAGGAAGAAACTGAAGCCAAAAAACAAACACGTTAGTTGGTCCTATTCCTTTCCTTACTAAAGAAAGAAACACCCTTGTCCTCTACACCAAGTCAGAGCTCATGTTCTTCTTGGCTCATCCAAGCAGTTCTCAGCTGCCATCTTCAGGTCCTGTGTGTTTGGTCTATTATGATGGGTGATCAAGAGTTGATTTATCCACCAGAAAGTTTTTTCTTATTTTACTTCACTGTTGCTTCCAGGTTCGTAGCCATTCTGAGAATTCCAAAAGGCTCATCTCTGGATAACTGATGTGTTAAAGGCAGATCTCAGGATCATTGGTGAGGACAGAATGGACCCTCAAGTTCGCAAACCATCAGCAGAAATCCAATGTTGTTAGTGCAATGATGTAAGTCTTCTGATGCCTGTAGAGGATTTTATTGGCACTGGTGGCTGTAGCGGAATTCACTGAATTAAGGTCCTTGTGCTCGTGTTGCCATGATGAGCACTCTGTTTGGTCCTCATTTTCAAACAGTTGGCATTTGTCATACATTTTCTAACAAAGCAGTGACATACTCTTGCTTTGGAAAGTGAATAGCTCATGTTTAGGTGTCTTCACAGAAGGGATCAAGTGACAGTTTGAAAAGGATATAGAGGTGAGAGGAGTGAGACAGTTTCCCTCACATCCCAACCGTGGTCTAGCCAGTGGGAAATGCTGGCATCATTCAGCTTTTCTTTCAGTAGCTGCTTAATGAGCACCACTGTCTGCAAGGAACTTTGCTAGGCCCAGAACATCCCAAAATGAAATGAATAGCACAAGTCGCTGTCCTTCTGCAGCTCACTGCCTGGAACAGGGTAGCCTGGAACAGTCATAGAAGTCACCACATGATTTTGTGCAGAAGACTCATACCTATTTAGAGAATTAGTCCTAAGTCAGCATATAAATTGAAATGACAAATAGTCCAGAAAATCACTCCTTCAAAAATCCCTTACATCAATTTGAAGAAACTTCCTTCATTTTTCTTTGTATTTCAGCTACAGCTTCCATTTTTTATTTTATGAAACTAAGGTATATTTTTGTAGGGGGTGGGGAACCAAAGGATGTCTTTCTCTTTATCTCTGTTTTTTTCTTTTTTTCCCTTTTTCTGTTTACTGATCATGTGTAGTTAGAGCCATGCAAGTTCAAGGTGCCTGTGGTACAGCTCCTTGGTTGTCCCTTAAATGGGAGTTTGTATGAACATATAAAGTGCTCTGAAAACATAGTGGAAAAATGTTCTAACTTCACCTAAGGAAATCTAGGAAGGCTTTACTGAGGTGGTGTCATTCAAATTGGTGGTGTCTAAGAGAATTCTAAACACAGACTAGCATGAAGGGGCTTGTTGTTATTGGAGAGCATGGTTCCTTCAGGGAAGGATCTGGAGTTTATGCTTGGATAACGGATGATGGAAGTGAAGGTGGGGGACAATGGGAAAAGAGGTATATCAGGTCAACACCCCTCCATAGCTGGCACAGCTAGAGGAAAGACTGACTGGGAACACTGTGTCCACTCTCTGGCAGCTGGCAGCTCACTGTCTCTCCCTCCCTTCTCATCACTCATCACTTCCCTCCACTTTTAACTACTTCCTGAAATGGCCAGATACACCCTTCTCCGCCTCAGTCCTGTTGTGCTGGCTCCGACTCTCAGTGTGTGGATTTCTAGTAGACAAGGATGCGCTTCTATCCCCCAAGCCTCTTTTCACCTCAAGATCACCAAATCATCTGGAGACAGTTCATCTTGGTGACAGCCCTAAATGTAGGTGGGTTTCATGTATCTGTTTAATGGCAGAGCTGCTCTCAGGGAACCCATGAGCCAGAGTTTGGCCTGGATGGGAAACTAAATATTCCATTTTCTGCTTTGTTATTCTGACCATGAAATGGAAACCTTCAGGGGCCATGAAAATACTGCTTTCTTCACTTCCCTGGAAAGAGGGAAAATGAGTTCCAAATTTAGACACTGTTGGAGAAATTAAGGAAATTTCAATGGAATTTTAGACTAGAATTTACTCAAGATAACTTAGGTGTTATACCTAAAGTCTGAAGAAATGCTTTATCAGTTAGGATTAGATCAGGTCACATATAACAAAGAAACTGAAATAACAGTGTTTTAAACAAAATAGTAATTTATTTTCCTTTCAGTATAAGAAGTATAGAGGTAAGCAGTCTAGGGTTGGAGCAATCATGCACAGTGTCAGGAGCTCAGACGTTGGTCTTAATACTTGGTTATCTCTGCATGTGGCTTTCATCTCATGGTCCTAGGTGGCTGCTCAAGCTCCAGCCATCACATCCACACCCTAAACAGCAGAAAGAACGAAGGGACAATAAAGGGGGAAAATGACAGTTGACAGCTGTCTTATAAAGAGATTTCCTGGAAGCTGCCACACATCACTTCTGCTTATAACCCACTGGTCAGAACTTAGTGGAGGCTGGGAAGTGTTATTTCTCCAGGTTACAAAGTGAGAATAGATGCTGCAGGAGGCCACTAGTAGCCTCTGCCACGGTCCAATGAGCAAGACCTAGCACAGTACATATGATCAGGAAGCTGACACACTCTCACCTCTCTCCTTTCCTTGGTAACAAAGAGGCCTGTGCCTCAGAGAATCATGGACCTGCTGTAGGGGCCCTTCCAGAGGCCCCTACTTACCTGTGTGATATGATTAACACTGGTCTTATTTAAATTCAAGGGAAAGGAGGGTTCACCCCATTTGCTACCCCTCTAGCCCTCCAGGTTTCTTGAGAACATCAACCCAGATGAATGAATGTTGGATGGTTAACTCCTGCCTAGTGACATTCCATCCACAGACATTCATTCATTCCAGACACAGCTATAAATGTCACGACCCTTATGGAACCACTGCCTCAGATTCCCTATCTTTTCCCCAGACCTCAGCTGTTCGAATGCTACCCAAGAGGTATGTGGCATCTTTTTAGCAATCGTGAACATGGTTTCCTCTGTAACCTAGACAATACGTATGTGAGTGGTGACCAAGGCCACAGGAGGGAAGGAGGAGGAGGAGGAAGTAGCAGTTCAAGTAGAGAAGTGGGTGGAGAGGAGGAAGGAAGTGGGTGGGGCCAGCCCAACCCTGTGCAAATATGTGAATGAATCCAGTTTCTTTTCAGGGTCCTTCCTTATCTTAGTACACAGTCCCCTCCCTTGCTTTCCATGTCCTCACGCCCTCTAGTCACCCACCCTCAGGGTCCCCCACAGCACCACCATGCCAGTCTTTCCCTCCCTTTGTCCCAATCGAAAGGAACATCTGCTGTATTATGTCTTCAAGGATTCATATAAGCAGTAACGCTTAAGTAATGGCTAATAAATCACAGGCTTTCCAAATGTGTTATATTTATCCACTCTTCCCAGTAAGTCTGATAAGCTTATTCACTTCCATTATGATCAAGATAAGAATGTGCTCCTCCCAGAAGCCATATTTACATTGTAAGAGAGATTTCTAAGCCTGAACTCAAAAATCTGTTAATCACTTTGAATAGAATCACAGCAAAGGGAAAAGAATTGGGTAAGAGGTGCTGCTGTAGGGCTAGGGCTGGGGTTCCAAGGCCCTGGTGGCAAGAGGAGGTGAACTAGGTTCCAGCACCAAGCTGAGAGTGCCTAGCACAGCGGCAGCACCCTGCTGAGTGGTTTGGAATTCATTAACACATGAATGGAGATTTAATGAATGGACGGTTAGCCTAGCTGTGAGGTTAAGATTTAGAGAACTGGGAAGGCATGGAGCAATGTGTAGGATGAACACAGTGGAAAACCTTTACTACCCCTCGGCCTGAAGGCAGCAGGGGGAAGAGGACCTGGCTGTCAGCCCTGGAGAGAGCCATGGCTTTCCTAGAGGGGTTGCTGGACAGGAGGTTGTTTGAAGAGCACAGCCACTGCCCAAACACAGTCTGGCAGGAGGGAATTAATCCCCAGACCTCTCTCTTCCCATCTTCCCATTTTTCATCTGTGCCTCCCCATTGGCCAAACTCATTGGGAGTCAAAGGAGCAAGGGAGCTTGGGTAGTTGTCTGTCTGAAGGTTTCAGCCTCCCAAGGACAAGGTGGGGAAAAGTGGAGAGTGGACCTCAGAGGGCAAATAGGAAATGTTTTAGCATATTAGCCTTTATAAGCTTATACTTTAATACCGGAGACAGACTGATATGCACATATTTCTAATAAAGGCAGTGAGATAAGACAGTGAGGAGACCACACAAGGTGATGGCTAGCATGGAGGGTCCCCCTCAGGAGCTGGGGGAGATAAAGTTGGACTACTTGGTGGAGAATTCAAGACTTCAGGCTGAAGAAACAACATAATACAGAGCAGCCATCAAGGTGATTAATAGAAATGTGTCATCTGACTCATTTTATGAGTATGAAGTGGAGGTCTCTAAATCCTCAGATCCATCAGAATGTAGCTATAGCCATGGCTGTAACCGTCAGTCAGAATAACTCTTCCTCCTTCCCTCCCTCCCTACAAATATTACCCGAGTCCTTTGCACGCCGTGGGCAGTGGGCCTGCCTGCCGTCTGCTTCTCATTGGTTTCAGCCCTGGTGTGGCTCTTCCTGCCATTACCCCTTTCTCTCCCTGTCTTACAGACTAGCCTGAAAGATCCTTTCAAATGGACAGTGATGTTTCATTGTTGCTTGGCAGGCACCCGTTGCTGCTTAGGGCAGATGTGAAGGTTTTTCAAACGGAGTTAGCCACGTGGAATATTTGAGCTCAAGTGTGGACAGAGGAGCAGAGGGAGAGATTGGGATTCTGGAAATTCTGGGCTAGAAGGTAAAGGCTGTAGGGCAACAGGGAAGAGGACTATCTGGGGGATTTAGTTCAGTGTTATAGGGGGAAATTATTTAAATGATTGCTCACGTTGCTTCTCTTTCGCCCCTTCCGCAAGAAGTCTGTGAATATGGAGGAAAAACTACCTCAGTAGGTGGAGGAAGAGCTTTCCTCAGGTCACTTGACCCAGAACTGACCCTTTTTTAGATCTAAACCAGGAATTCAGCGATATGCAAGATCCATTCCAACAGTCCTAGCGATGAAGATTATTAAGCGATAAAGACAGGCTCCTGGATATTTGGCATAAATTTCTGGGGGTTCCCCTTGCCAACGTGCCTCCCTCACCATGTCTGTGAGGGGCCTGTCTGCTTATCTTTCCCCCATTCTGCCAGTGGTCACTGACCTGACTTCATCATTTATTTGGATAACTACTTTTTATCTGGCTCTCCTCTGTCCCTTGGAGCCACCTCTCCATAATCACTCAGTATGTCCGGCCAGCCTATTCTCAAGTTATCTCTGAGGCACTCCCCCTGTCTTCTAATATTTATTGAGTAGCTGTTTGCTAGACAGTGTATTTCATTGCTTTACAACTTCCTCCCTCTTTCCTGATGAGTCTTCCAATGTCATCAGCTCTCCATGGTCGTCTCCAGTTTGAACAGCGTGGTGGTCAGGGGCACTGACAGCGGCCTGCCGGCGATGCAGTCTGCTTCTGCTATGAGTAGCAGTGCGGTCTTGGATAAATCACTTAACCTCTTTGCCTTAGTTTTCTCATCTGTAAAGTGGGAATGATAGTAGTTTTGATTTTTAAGGAATGTTGTGGGGATTAAAGAATCAATATGTATAAAAGGCTGGGCCCCATGTCTGAACCATTGGAAGTTGTCAATAGCTTTTATTCTTGTTGCTGTTGTTGAGGTTATTGTGATGGCCCTGAGCGCAGTATAGTCCTTGTTAGAGTGCAGTGTGCTGATCTCATCTCTAAATTGTGTTCCATGCTCATTTACAGAGGTTTTCTAACATAGAGATGGCTTAATAGTTCTCCGGTTTATCTCCATGTGAAACTCCATCTTCTCAAAAGGAAGCTAGGGTAGGGTTCAAGCTCTGGTAGGGTTCAAGCTTAGACAGCTATAAGCTTCTTCTAGAGCTGCTTTGCAATCAGAGAATAAACTTTATGTTGCAGCTGAAGGTTCTTAGAGAACTTTTAATTCACACAGGGCATTTATCAGTTAACAAAAAATGAGATTTACAAGTTATGATCACTTGTCTAAGGTCCCACTGGGACCCCGTGGCAGCCTGGAACAGAAGCCAAACTTAACTCCCAGTGCTTCATTCTTTCTACACCATCAGGGCTTTCCATGCTTTATATATTGTATTTAACTCTATCTATCTATCTATCTATCTATCTATCTATCTATCTATCTATCTATCTATCTATCTATCTGTCTATCTAATCTAGCACCTATCATCTGGCCATCCATCTAATCTATTTGAATCTTTTCCCCCCAAATTAAATCTTTTCTAGAGTCCCAGTTTATGAAGGGGGAAAGCTGAGCTGCTCTAACTGAAGGGAGATGCAGAACCTGGACCCCCTCTCACTGGCCTCCCCTTTGCCTTCTGCAGCAGCCCTTGAGACCACCCACATCACTGTTATACCAGTAATTGTGCATCTGTTTCTTTCACATGGTATCAAATTCCATTTTCCTAACCAGTTTTTCTGGTATATGGAGTTTTTGAACCTATTCTGTCCTAAAAAGGGGTCGTCAGCTACTATTCTCCATGTAATATGTTATAAATGGAGAAGCTTTTGGACAGATCACCTTGAACTGTGGTCTTTGTGAGAAGCCTGGGAGCCAGCCTGACTCTGTAACACTGGCCAAGGTTGGTTCTGGAGGATGGGGATGGCCCTGTAGTAGACATGCCTACACCCCACTTTCGTCAACCCAAATATTTCTGCCCTCAGCTAGCAGCACACCCAGCATTGAGTTCCAAAAATTCCACTTAATTTTCTTGGCTTCTATATTCACTCAGTTACAGCTGGACCAAAAGGAGTCTTGGCTCTGAAAGCCTGCAAGGAAAGGCTGTTTTCTTTGAACTTTGTTGCCCAATTTTGCAGGCATCTTAGGTTCAGATAAGGTTTTGGGTGGCCAGTCAATTCTTTCTACATGTTGTTCTGAAATGAACCCAAACTCTGCCAACTTCTGAGATACCCTGGTCAAATTGTGGCAATAATAAACTGACATTCCTGATGCTAAAGCCAAGTTTTCCTAAAGGTCATTTCTTCTCACTGTGGCTTCTCCCAGCTGTATAACCCTCCCTACTTTCGGGTCCAGGGGGACTGCTGTCTGAGCAGGCCCCATGAATGGTGCTTCGAGGCTTCTGTGTGCATGCTCTGGTCGTCCACTTGAGTAGGTGAGGGAGACTTCGGGAAGCATTTCTCAATTATTGCCTATTTTTAGACCACCAAACTCTGTTCTAGTTAATTGAGCCTTCCAGTGTAAGGGTTATAATGAGAACTAAGTGTGTAGTTTCTCTCCTACTCAGCCATGTGTGTGTATGTGTGTGTGTGTGTGTGTGTGAGTGAGTGAAAAGGAGAAAAGGCAAGTTTAAGGAACGCCATCATCTTTGAAGCTCCATGAAGACAGGGAACATGTCTGCCTTGGTTAATCTGTATCTTCTGACCCTGTCCCATACCTAGGACATGGTAAACATTCAGCAAATATTGGTTGAAGGAATGAATGAATATCTGAATTCCTATATCAATGGAGCTCATATATGTCAGAGTTAAAAAGCACACCAGCCTCTGAGACTCAGAACATGGACTTCAGTGGGTTGTGTATGCCTGGGAGATAGGTCAGTAGGGCTGCCTCTACGTCAGAGGTCACTTATGTGGTGTGTTTTGAAGGGTGTTGGGAGTTCTTAATGGCCCAAATAATCCCATATATCAGAGCTGAACAGTCTACTATTTTAGATTAATTTATTTGGGTCTTGAATGTTCTTTGTTCGGCAGGTGTTCTCCGTGAGAATGCTGGTGTTTCTCGCAGGACATCCCCTTTAGATGTGCTAATAAAATGGAACAGCAAGGTGGGTGACGTAGGTGGAACATAGGTTCTGGAGTCAGATGAGCCTGAATTCTAATTTCAGATCCACTGTTTACCATCTGTGTACCTTGAATCAATTATTTGACCTCTCTCAGTGGGTTTCCTTATCTGTAAAAAGGGGATAATAATGTCTGCCTCTCAGAATTATGAACATTAAGTGGTACTGAGTATATGAGGTGACCAGTCACATATTGGCACACAGGAGACACTCAAATAATATGAGGTCTTTTTCTGCTCTTCTTCCCAAGAGAAAGGTCCTTGGCAGAGATGTGGAAGAGGGTAAGAGAGTGTGGTGAGAACAAATCTTGTCACAGATGTAAAAGTTTGTCTGGGTCTAGTCCCATTGGCTAATGTTGCATAATTGGCATGTAAAACTAGTAAACAGAGAAATATGAAACTTCTTCTAGTTATGTAATTTTATTGGAACAACCTAACAGGCTTATGCAGTGCTTTTGTACAAATGAGAAAAGTACCACCATAGGTGTATCAACCATCTGGGCTTGCCAATCAGATTGTGCCTCTGGGCACATTTGAGAAGGGGCCATTTCCTCTAGGCATATGCAGCCCTGAGCCTGGGTGCACAGCCTGGCAGGGAAAGCACAGGCCAGATGTTACTCCCTATCTGCCCCCTGAGCCAGTTGTCCCTGTACAGTGACCAGTGCAACCATATGAGGTGGGCTTGCCAATGAGAAGGAACAATTTGCAGTAAACCCGGGCTGAGTCATCAAATATAGTAGAAATTTGTGGAGGAAAATCTAGTATTTAAGGCTGAAGTCCCAGTTTAAATCACTTTCACTTCTAAATCTGTAACCCAGGGCAGGATTATGAAGCAGGTAAACATTCTAAACTTCAGTCTCTTCATTTATAAAACAGTGGTAGCAATACCATCTTAGTTATATATTGCTCTGCAACAAATTATCCTAAAATTTTGCAGCCTCAAAAAGAATAAGCTGTTGTTACATCAACACAGTTTCTGTGGGTTGGGCATTCAGGTGCAGACTGAATGGTTAAATTGTGCTCAGGATCTTCCATGAGGTCTTGGTCAAGGTTTTCGTGGGTCAATCATTGTAATATACCACATCAATGGAATAAAAAAACCAAACCTACATGATCATATTTATAGCTACAGAAAATGCAGTTGATAACTCTAACACCCTTTCGTGGGAAAAAACATTCAACAAACCAGGAATAGAAGGGAACTCAACTTGGTAAAGGACATCCATAAAAAATTACAGCTGACATCATACTTAATGGTGACAGACTATATGTTTTTCCCCAGGACCAAGACAAGGATGTCACTCTCGCCACTTCTATTTAACATTGTACTAGAGAATGTAGCCAAGGAAATTAGGGGGAAAAAAAGAGAAAAAAGAAAGTCATCCAGTTTGGCAAGGAAGAAATAAACTGTACTTTTAGATGACATGATCTTACGTATAGGTAATCCTAAGGAATCCACAAAAAACTGTTAGAACTAATAAACAAGTTCAGCTAGGTTGCAGGATATACTGCAATGAACAATTTGAAAATGAAACTATAAAATCAATTCTATTTACAACAGTATCAAGAAGAATAACATACTTAGGAATAAATTCAATGAAAGAAGTACAATATTTATACCCTGAAAACTAAGATCTGAATAAATAGAAATCATTCCATGCTGTGGGTTAGAAAACTTTATATTGTTAAGATGGACTCATGAATAATGAATCTTCAGTATTCCTCAAGTTTACGATCCCTATCAGAATCCCAGCTGGCTTCTTGGACAAACTGACTCTAAAATTCATCCAGAATTACAAGGGGCCTAGAATAGACAAATAATCCTGAAAGGAAAAAAACAAAATGGAGGACTCACATTTCTTTATTTCAAAACTAACTATAAAGCAATAATAACCAAGACAGTGTGGTACTGCCATAATGATAGACATATAGATCAATGGAATAGAACTAACAGTCTAGAAATAAATCCATAAGTCTATAGTCAACTGATTTTTGACAAGGGTACCTAGGGTGCCAAGACCCTTCTGTGGGGCAAAGAACAGTCTTTCCAATAAATAGTTCTGAGATAACTGAATATCCACAGGCAAAAGAGTGATGTTAGACTCATTTCCCACAACATACCAAAAGTAACTCAAAATAGATCAAAGACTTAACTGTAAGAGTGAAAAGCATAAAACTCTTAGAAGATAATATAGGTAAATCTTCCTATCTTGAATTGATTGTCATGATCTTGAATCTGACAATAGATTCTTAGATATGACACCAAAAACAATAGACATAAAAGATCAAAATAGATACATTTGGCTTGATCAAAATTAAAATATTTTGTGCTTCAAAAATACTGTCAAGAAAGTGAAAGGACAACTTACAGAATGAAAGAAAAGGAGTTGCAAGTCATATATCTGTTATGAGACTTATGTCTAGAATATTTAGAGACCTTTTACAACCCAACATTAAAAAGACGAATAACCCAATTAAAACATTGGCAAAGAACCTCAACATTGGCAAAGAATCTGAACAGAAGTTTCTCCAAAGAAGATGTACACTTCTGAACACATGAAAAGATGCTCAACAGCATTGGTCATCAGGGAAATGCTAGTCAGAACCACCGTGAGATGCCGTTTCACACCCACTAGGAAAGCTCAGTTAGTTCTCTACCCTGCTAGCTCCTCATAGCTTTATAATGTGGGCCAAAAAGATGCAACAAGTTAAATCGCAAAATTAGCAAAGAGAAGGGACCAAGAAGAAACACTGAGTCTCTCTGGGTGATTGTCCAGGGAAAGGCGCTTTGCACCCCGATTAATATGGAATCTGTTCCAGCTTCGGGCCGGCCCCAGGAGTGCGGTTTCAGACAGGATGGAGATGAGGGTGTGGTGGAACTGTAGCCAGATGGCTGTAAGCGGCCAGCTCCCTCCCTCCCATGTTTATGGCTTCCGGAACATAACACTCCCCAGCTTCTAAAGCCCTCGACAGCGGTGATTTCAGGCTGTCTTCTGGTGCTCTTTGGTTATGAATCTATCACAGACCACACATAGAGTTTAGACTCAATTTGATTATAAGAATACAATCCCAGCTTCACAAGTTTAGAGTAGAATCTGATTATTTGGGTGTTTCTGTCATTGGCTTGCATGTTTCTTTCTAGCTGTCTGAGTCTAGTTCTTTCTTTAACTTCAGAGACTCCCTTAGAAGTCTAGTCTCTCATGCTGACTCCCTTACTTATCCTCTCACCTATCCAGATATCTCTCTCATTATTTTATAAATATTAACATCTGTGTTAGATGTTTCTAGAACATTTGGGTAACATAGGTAATGTTACTATCATTCAAAGGCTGAGAAAAAGAAGACATGACAGGTTGGGCATTGTTGTAGCCCATGTCTAGTGACTGGTGCCCAAACCTGAGTTCTCTGGGCTTTCTCTTGCCCCTGTTGCTCTTTTCTGCAGTCCCAGATGCTAGGGTTTCCCTTAACTCACAGCACCTTTGCTTTCTTGGAGAAGACAGTGGCCCAGTACAAAGCATCCACCTAGACATAAATAGTGTTTATACATTCTCTCTAAATGCTCTGTTCTGGTTTGGGTCATTCCCAGGACTCCTATCTAGCATGTTTAGAAGTTAATGAGAAGATAGAGAGAATCCTGGGAATAGCCAGAGACTAGTCATAGATGAGCTTACAATAATTCAAGATCAAGGCCACTTCTGCAAGCCCCAGGCAAGTTCTGGAATCGTTCCTGCCTTCTGAGGCCCCAGATTGGGCTTACTCAGAGGGGACCTGGCACTGGAATCCCCATCCTGGTGTGAATTCCTGCCTTGTGAGGGGAAAACCCTGACCAGACCTCCGTGGGGCTGTGGTGGCAGGAGCCAGGACATGGTTATGCCTTGTGCAGAGGTCTAATGAGCCTGTCATCTTGTGTCTTTTCTAAGCACCTAGCACAGATTAGCACAGTTAGCACAAATCAATACTCAATAAATGGTTTGTGAATTTAATTAGGTGGTAACCAATATTTTGTTTTTTCCCCCTCCAGGAAATCTATTCTACAAATGAAATACACTTCGCTGAAATTCCTCCCTTTCTCTTTCTTTCTCCTTTTCTTTTTTACCTCCCTCTATACATTCATTTATGTAGAAATGTTCACATTTTTGGAGTGTCTTACAGTCTGCTGAAGTCCTACACAGAGAGGAGGGCAGAATATAAACAAATAATGAGCCTCCTCAAAATAATCTCATTTGATCTGTACATTTCACAACTTTTACCAAGACTGCCTATCAAATATAAATCATCTTTAATTAATTCCACCCCGCATCCAAGTGTTTGTTCTATTTCATCTTTCCACTTCCTGCATTAAGAAGCTATTAGCCATCATCCTCCACTCTCACCCCTGGAGGGCGAAAAAAATCCTCTTCATTTTCTTTGGGTGGCCTGTGAGGGTTCCTGAGCAGATGTTCAGGGAGTTAGATTTCAGCATCTGTACTTTTGTGTCTGGATCACTTTGTTAAGCTATTAAAATTCAATGAACTGCGACCTAAGCCTCTCTATTACAAAACCCTCAGTTCAATTCTGTTATTTAAATGAACTCTTGTGCTCCGAGTGTGTAGTTTCTTACAGTCACGAGTGCCAGTTTGCCATCCAGGGAAGAGTTCAAAATTATTTAGATCCTAACGCATGTTGTCAATTATTTTTCCAACCAATTCAGGGCCTTTAAGGACCTCAGAAAAGTGCACTGTGGCAGTTAGCTTCAGGAGAATGATACACAATCTCTTGATCAAGTCGCAAGGTTTTCTTTAAACATCTTACCCCAAGGTTTTCCGCACAGAATGCTATTGTAGCCCAGCAATTTCTGCATATACTTTCTTAGCAAGGAAAGCTCAATTCTGTACCCTGCTAGCTCCTCATAGCTTTATAATGTGGGCTTTAGACCGATGCAAAGTTAAGTTCTCAGGTTCATTGAGGAGAAATAGTGCTTTATGGCAAGTGGAGGAGAAATGAATTCACTAGGTTGAAAACAATCTTGATGTGATGCTCCTTTCTGGGGAATAAGTATTTGACAATTTAAATTTAAATGTATTATTCTGAAGGACAGAAGGGAGGAAACCTGTAGGAGAGAAAAGAATGAAAAACAACTAACCGGATTCCAATAGCTTATAGGGTCCCCTGGGAAGTGTTTTTTAAAGACAAAGAAGTCCAAGAGAACTGCTTGCTCCCTAAAAAAACAATATGGTTTTAATAACATAAGAAAAAACAATTTGATCCATGAGAAAGCACAGAAGGGTAGAAATTAACTTGGCAGGGCCACAGGTTGCTCTAAAATGATCTCACAAGTGGAAGTTTGCCAGGCTACCAATGAAAAAGATGGACAAAAATTGAAATAATTTTCTGAGAAAACCAGAAACGCCAAAGCAGGAAATGAAATACAACTAGCAAAAGACATATAAAGAGCAACGGGGAAAAAAAATGTATTATTTAAATACTGATGTCATAAATGAGAGAGGTACAAAATAGTGCCCTTCATAAATGAAAAAAGAAAACTAAAAATATGGGATACTTAATTGCCAAAGTTTAAAAAGTTTTAAATTATGAAAGTAATGTCTCACATGCATTGCTTCCATTCACGCACAACCAGTTTGGGTACATTTTGAAAAACATTTTGGTACCTTTTTTTCTACACCTATATACTAGAAAGCTTTTTCAGAGCTATATACTTCTGAACGTGGCTAGGTTGAATTGAGATGTGCTGTGTCAAATACACTTTGGATGTTGAAGATTTAGTAAAAAAAATCCAATTAATAATTTTTATATCGATTACATTTAAGTGATTATATTTTGGATAATTGTGTTGAATGCAATAGATTCTTAAAATTAATTTCACCTAAATTATATTGCTATTGGATGGTGCTGTTCTGTTCTTTATTTTCTATACATAATAAACAGGAAGTTTGGGTTTGTTAACCTAGATCTTCCAAAGTTAGTTAATGTGGGAATCAGAATTTCAAAATAAAGAGTTAAAAATATTATGATTTTTATCTTCAGTAATAAAAATTGTGTGAATAATTTTATTTTGAACTTTTAAAATAAAATTTAGGTTGTATTTGCAATTATACACCAGTTCTTAGAAGAAAATGGATAAAAAAAAAGGGGAAGAGGTCATGGATAAGTTTTCCAAAGAAAATGAAAGACGGCTTAGCACTTCACCTTGATTATTTTGTAACACAATCACACAGAGGACAAATTGTGTAAAAAAGTTTGAGGAGTTCATAAGTTTCCTCAATGGCCTCTCATGAAACTGTAATAGATTATTCTCTTTGCAGGGCCCATCTTGTTATCTCCTTATTTACTTTCTCTTCAAATTGCTGTTGATCTAACTCTCTAGATCTTTATCTGCTAGTGACTTCACATGAGATTTGTGCAGCTTTGAAACCTCTCTCCTTATTTCATTAAATCTTGCAACTATGGAGACTTGGATAATGAAAATGTAGATAAGGAGGACCCTGTTGTATATTTACATAGTAGGCGTAACATTGCGATACAATCCTATGCTCTCTACTGCCACCTAACACTACATCCAGTTATTTCCCAGTATCTTTAAGAATCCACTTATCGTTTAAGTGAACGACTATGCAATAGTCTATCTTATGGGTAAATCATAATCTGTGATTTATTGAATCATTCCCTTGTTTGGGATGTTTATGCTGTTTTATTTATTTATTTTTTCTATTGTAAACAATGTGATAACATCTCTGAACACAAATTTTATTACAGTTCTGTTTTTGTTTCTGTTAGATACTAGAGGTCTAATTATAAGATAAAATATGACAGACATTTTTATGCAAACTGCCAAATAGTTCTTCTGAATATTAGTAGCAATTCACACTCTTAGCAGCAGCATGTAACTGTTCCTGGAATCATACCTTTGCCAATACTGAGTATTACCAAGAAAAATATTTTTGTTAGTCTAATATGTGAAAATGATATCTATTTTTTTGTTTGAATTTCTTTGATAATGGGTTTTAAAAATGGTCATTAACACTTTACATTTTACTTTCTGAAAATGCTCTGTTCATGTTGTTTTTCATTTATCTATGGCTTCTGAGCTCTCTATTCTGTTCTCTTGGCTTATTTGTCCATCCCTTACGAATACACTCTGCCAATACGTCTATCCTATTATGAATTTTGATTCCTGGTAGAGCAAGCCTTCTCCCTCTACCTACTTCAGGATTGTCTTGGTGATTTTGAGGATCAAGTAAATATTTGAATGGAATTATGTTCCTTTTATAGATTTATTTGGTGAGAATTGATGTCTTTCAACATTAAACATTGCATTCACAGACATATTTTATTTCTCCATTTATTTAGGTCTTTCCTTAGGGACTTTAATATTGTAAAGATTTGGTGTACTGTTTCTTAGTTCTGTAGATATCTTACAGATTTTGTTGCTATTGTGAATGAGATTTTTTTCCATTGTTTCCTAATTATGATTTATTTATAGATATCTGTTGACTTTTTAACAGCTTTTTTGTGATGTAATTTACATACCATATATTCATCCATAGAAAGTGTACAGTTCAGTGGTTTTTAGTATATTTTTTAGTATATTCAAAAATATGTACAACCACCATCACAGTCAATTTTATCTCATTTTCATTACCTTGAGAGGGAACCTGGTATCTTTAGATATTTTCATATCTTTCCATCTCCCACCCTCCTCCAGCCTAAGTGTCCACTCACTTACCTTTCTGTTTCTGTAGATTTCCTGATTCTGGACTTTGATATGAATGGGACCATACAATATGTGGTCTTCTGTGAGTGTCTTCATTTAGTATAAAGTTCTCAAGATTCATCCATGCTGTAGTATGTGTCAGGACTTCATTCCTTTTTAAGGCTGAATAATATTTCATTGTAGGTATATAGTCTATTGACATATATATATTGATTATATTCTAATAACATTTCAGAGTGCTTTTATTAATTTTACTGGTATTAATTTTATATGTAGATTTTCTATTGATAATTCTGTCCTGTGCCACAGTAGGACAGTTTTATAAATTATTTTTTATTTTGTACTTTTTCTCTGTCCGTTTTCACTTTTACCAGTCTTGGAATGTCTGTCTACATAAGACAGAGGGTTAGCTTATGAAATTAAAAGTTTTTATTTCTAATTTTTGTCTTATTCCTGAATTTAATCTAATTGCTTTTAAGATTTTACCATCCTATATTTATTGCTGCATTATTTACTATAGCCAAGATAGGGAAGCAGCCTAAGTATCCATCAGTAGATGAATTGGTAAAGAAGATGTTGTACATATACACAATGGAATATTATTCAGCCATAAGAAGAAAACAAATCCTCCCACTTGCAACAACATGGATGGATCTAGATGGTGTTGTGCTCAGTGAAATAAGCCAGGTGGAGAAAGATAAATACCTTATGATTTCACTTATTTGTGGAATATGAATACAAAGCAAAACAGAATGAACAAAACAGCAGTAGACTCATAGACCCTGAGAAGGGACTGGTTGTTACCATGGGAGAGGGGCTGGGCTGGGTGAGCAGGTTGGTTGAGGGGGATAAAAGGGCACAAAAAATCTCAATTATAATGGGGTCACGGGGATAGAAGTACAGAAAAAAAGATTTTACCATAAAATGTATTGTCTATAGGAATTTGGCAAACACACTTTTTGGATTAAGAAGATTATATTTTATCCTTTGTTAAGGTTTTTTTTTCATGACCAAATTAAATTTTGGCTGATTATTTTGTATCTATTGAAATGATAGGATTTTTCCTCCCTTTAATCTGATAATGTGGTTTGTTAATTAATAGATCTTCTGATGTTGAATTCCATGTCATTAAACAATTCTTCAATCATTCAATATTATTGATTAGATACCTATATATCAGGTGCTATGTTAATTGTAGAAACACAAAGATAAATAACAGTCCCTTTCTTCAAAAAGCCTACCATTTCCTTAGAAAAGTAAGAGATGAAGGAGGGCAGGTGAATAACAAGTTTCCAGTGTTTTCTGTATGCCAGGTTCTCTGTTAGATACTGTAGAAGTATATTCTGATTTAATTTTCCCAATAACCCTGTAAGATAAGCCCAGTAGTTTTATCCATTTTATAGATTAGATATCTGGGGCTTTGAGAATGAAGTCATTTGCTCAAAACCAGGATTCAAACCAAGATTTTCTAGCTCTTAAGCCCAGGCTTTTGCAACGTATAAGTGACAAGTATTGTGGTTGTTCGGAGCATGGAGAGCCACTTTCAGTTAGGGTGGTCAGGATATTTATGGTCTCCAGAAAATGATGGATTCAAAGGGACCCTTCATCGGGTGGGCAGGCCCGAGGTAGACAGGTGCAGTAGACAGCAAATGAAGCAGAAGCGGAGGTTAGCAAAGGTACAGTCAGGAAAGCACAAAATAGCCCAGTGAGCAAAGAGCAAACTGTTTGGCTGTGATGTACAAGCTGTGAGCTGGTCCTGGGAAGTCACTCTAGAGAGAAGGGAGGATTAGTTTATGAAAACTCTTGCAGTCATGGGCAGCACAGATTGGAGCAGGAGAGCCAGAACCTCTCCTACTCCATGTCTCAGTCCTTGATGATGTTCTTCTCTTTCAGAACACTCTTTTCGATTTGTAGTTCCACATGCATTAGTGTTTTCTTGAACTGTATCTGTCTCTCCTACCAGGTTGTAAGTTGTCCTGCCGGAGTAGGGGCACTCTGTGTCTGCTTTTGCTCACTTAGTTCCCACATAAAAGCCTGGCACCGAAAAGATGCTCATTATGTATTTGCTAAATAAGAGAATATACTTCCTGACTAGGGGGGAATCAATACGAATAAAATGGTCAAGAAGGAAAGAAGATTGTAAAATTTTTAAAGAGAAGAACTGACTTGACTTCGTGATTAACTATGGAGATAAGAGAATGGCTTTCAAGTTTAGTCCTTAAGTGATTAATTAAGAGAGAGGTTGTGTTGCTAACAGAAACACAGAAGCCAGAGAGATAATGATTTTAATTTTAGATGCATCAAATCATGATGAAGACCCTGAGGAAGACAACATCCACTAAGAATTTCCAGGTCAGAGCAGTCATATGTGGTGATGCAGATTTGGGAAACAATTTCAGAATGAAACACACCCATTCAAGAGAGTCAATGACATTAACAAGGAAAAGAGTATAAACAGGATAGCGGAGGAGGCCCTGGGAATTAAATCATGACAAACCTCTATATTAAGAAGACAGTGAAATGCAGAGGAGTTGACAGGGAGGCCTGGGCGCAGGCAGAGGGGTGGAGCCCAGAGTGTTGTGTGCTGCTATACGAGTCTCGGGAGGAATGAATCCCACTGAGTGGAACATCAATATTGCAGAGGAAGAATGAGGACCGAACATTAGTCATTGACTTTTAGACAATTCCTTGATGAACTTTGGGAGTAAAGTTTCTATACAGCATGAAGTGCAGCAAAAATAGTGATTTCAGGAAAAGAAGAGACTGTACAGACCACTGATTTTAAAAGTGTGGCAATGGAAGGAAAATAAAAAGAGGATTGTAAATAGTGGAAGAAACATTAAGGACCATTTCCCAAATTACTGGAAGTCTGAGCGTGCTCATAAGCAGAGGAGGCAATGTCTGTGGAGAGGAGAAGTCAAAGGTGCTGCTGGAGGGGGTCAGCCATGCTTATTGAGAGAGGAGGGTTCAGGACGAAGCGATGAAATAGGTGATGTGATTGAAAGAGGGTGCCCTTTCTGTAAGGAACAAACAGGAAAGTGAGCTAGAAAAGGAAGGCGAGGCATCAATCTTTCATAAGAGATTATCATTTCTCATCAATATTGCTGCTGATGTTGGAGTGGGAAGCAGAACTGAGCGCTTGAAGGACGAGGAGCAATAGGGGGCAGGCGTCAACATCCCTGATGTTCTCCATTTGCACAAGCTGAGAATGGGACAGGAATGAGTTGTTGCCCTAGAGCAAGCTGCCTGTCTGCCAGGCCAGTAGTGACACAGCCTCTTTAAAATGCTCCAGAAGCCATGAGAACCAAAAGCTGGGAGAAAAAAAAGAAGCAGCTTCAGGGGCTGACACAGAGCAGAAGCCACAGTGCATTCTGGGATTGTGCTGACAGCTGGCCGCAGCCACGACGTGCCCCTGCCGTGCCCCTCTGAGGACTGTGGGAAGAGGCTCTTTCCTGTGTACACAGGTGGAGGACACCACATTTCTAACCTCCAGCTCTGCCTCTGGCCCAGCCCAGCTGCCAACACCCTTCCTCTGGGCTGTTAACTCTCATCCCTGGTCAAGCATAGGGCAGCTCTGAGGCAGTAATGAAAATCCCTTAGGTCCCCTCACAGCAATTTCTCAAGGGCTCTCCCAAAAGTGATCTCATCTCATTCTCATGGCACCATGGCGTTATTGCCACCTTTAAAGATGCCCATCATTAAATGTCTGAGTAAAACCATGCAACTAAAGGTATGCAGGCCTTTTGATTAGAAAACCCCAGCTGTTTCAACCACCCACCCTGTCTGCACCTGACTGGTCCACTTTAGTGGTGAGGAGGTGGGTTCTGGGAATTGGGAGGCAAGAATGACAAAAAAAAAAAAAAAAAAAAAGAAGGATGAAAAACTGGGGGGCAAACTTTATATTTGCCACCCAGCCCGAGTTTGCCAAGGATAACTGCCTCCTCCTGGGGGGATCAGAAAGCCATTCCCATTTCTGCTTTAGGTAACTGATGGTGCCTATACATATAAGATCTTCTCATGGAAATAAAAGGCTTAGTGAGTTATTAGAAATAGTAGAAAAGGCAATTTATGTGTATGGTTTGTGATGGTGGGGGTGGGGATATGGACAGGAGTGAGAAACATCTGAACCTGTACTTGTCAATCTCAGGCAAACCTTATTACTTGAAATACGAGGGAAATGACCTGTTTCCTCCCCCTGCACCTTGGATGCCTGCTGGTCCACTCCCAGGCGAAGGGCACCAAGCAGATGTGCGACCCTGGACCAATCGCTTCATTTCTCTGGGCTCTGGCTTCCTTTCCTGGAAAACAATGAGGTTGTTCGAGATGATTCCTCAGATTGGACTAACATGAATAGTCTCTGAGCCTATGATTCTTAGGAGAATGGAAATCACCAGAGCAGGAAGAGAACAGTTTCTTTACGCGGAATTCCTGTTCAAGGCCTTTTCTGATTTCCCGCAGGGGCAGTGAAATCATTAATGTGCCCGTGAAACATCATTTTCTTGGAGGTGGGTTGTGTCATTGTGCTATTTGCAAAACTAACCAACTAACTAACTGGTTAATTACCCGACTAATCAACTGACTGACTAACACATACCTGGACAGGCACCAGAGAGCAGGGAAGAAGCCACTGCAAACATCCTCTTTGGTGGAAACCAGTGACAGGAGCTAAGACAGGGAGAGGAACCCCCCAGCAATCCTGGCACTGCAGCGTCCCATGCCCTCAAACGGGAACAACAGTAACCCTTGTGGCCAGCTGAACTAGTCTCCGAGCCAGGCCACTGTGGACCATTTCCAAGTACAAATTTTCTCTAAGGCTCGAATGGCCGGTCGGCAGCCTAGGGATGTTTCCTGACACAAACCTGTAACAGCCCAGGGCTCCTCAGCTTGCAGGGCACCAGTGACTTTGGTTTCATGCGGCCGTGCCAGGTGTGGAGAGGCCCTGTGTGCACTTTCAGTCACGTGACCTGTGACTCAGGCCCTTTCTGGTTTGTGCTTGTTGGAGTATGGGAACCACCGGGGAGGCCAAGTGAGGAAAGCCTGTGCAGTAACTTTCTGGGAGTTCCTGAGTGATAGTAACTCACTAGGGCTGAGTGATAGCAGCTGGTTCCACGGGCTGCCCCAAGCCCTTTCTGTGGGAGTGTAACAAAGTTATCTTATAGCTGCAGAATTGCCATTTTCAGATGAGGTGTCCAAAGCTCATCGATTCCATCTCCTGTCTGCAATAGAAGTAAGCCGCAATCCTCCAAGGGAAAGACCTACATCTCACCTTTAATGAAATAGTTTGTCACTTAACCACCTTATTGCAGAAATATTTTTTGTGCTATTTAACCTGAACCCACCCTGCCATGCTATAGTATGAATCCTCTTACCCCGGTAAACAGGGTAGAAAATTCATGTCAGGACAGTAGGTAAGTCTAAGAAACCTTAAGAGAAGATGCTATTCAAACGTTTTCTCTTTCCTGCCAATGTATAGCCCTCTGTTCTTCCAAACCAGATTTCAAAGATGCCCGCTTTAGGAATCTTTCGCTGCTGAGCCCTTCCTTTCACAGAACAGACCAGAGCACACAAGCTCAGAGTTTATTCTTTATCATGCGTTTGTCCTGATTGACATGCTATTTCGAAAATACTTTGCATCTATTTCAGGGCACAGTGCTCTGCATTTCCAAGTGGTTCTGATTCTCTTTAATGCAACTCTGGTGTTGAGCAGAGTGGCCGGGCTTGGAGTCAGAAGTCTTGGATTCATCACTTACCAGCTGCTCACGTGACGCTCATGCTTCAATCCTTGAGAGGCTCAGTTTATTCATAATGGAGAAAATGGGGCTTTAGCTTCTAGGGTCATTGTGAAGATAAACAAAAGAATGTATCAGAAAGTGCTGAGAATAAGGGCTGACACTTCACAGGTGACACACCAACACTGATTCCCATTCTTTAGGGACAGGGTCATCACTTCTGTTTCTACGGTTTTTCTCTCTGAGGCCTCAGTACACTGCTTTGCCCACAGAGTAAGCTTAGTGAGGAACGTGGACTCTCTCTCTCTAGGTGGTGGTGGAGCACAAGCAAGCTGGGCAGGATTTAGGGCCCTTTGGAGGTCTGGTGAATTCTGGAGAGGCCCAAGATTGAGGGTCCTGGCCACAGATGGGTTGAAGGAGATACTGAGGTCTGAGCTGGGAAATCAGGTGAGGCAGCATCTATGGAACAGAAAAATCTAGGGGAAATTGAAGAACCGAGGACTGTCCTACAAGGAGTCTGGTGTGGGCATATGTGGAGTTAAAAAGGGGCCAGCAATGTTACCTGTTAAAAAATCTGTCTCTTGCCACTTCCCCAGCTCTCAGAGTTCACCTTTGTGCTGCCTTCTCTGTGTTACTGGGTCACTTCAACAAGTCCATTGTGATTCTTATCTGTGGGAGGTGGGGTTTCTTTATCCAGGCACTCAGTTTAATTTCCTAAGAGGGCACAGAAATAATTACTGGGAAAGTAATTTATTTTCCTTGAAAAATAAATGTGGCTCCTCAGCTCTTCTGCAGGGAGGGAGACTGGGAGGAGAGAAGGGGAGTGTTGAGGGGAAGGGGGCTTTGTTGGAGGGCCGTGAGCTGGCTGCTCCAGTGAGTGCAGGGGACAAATGGTGACACGTGTTGATGTGACTCCGGGAAGCAGGCAGGATCACTCAGGGGTTGAGCAGCCTGCTGCACAAGGGTTCTGTCCAAGGAAATGAAATTTGGGTGGGAAAACTAAGCCTGGAGATTACTGAGTGTGAGGGCAGGGCTTGTTCGTGGAGGGCGGGGCCTGCTCTTTTCCTCCACCTGCTGTGCAGGGCAGGGAGCCTGCTGAAGGTCAAGGAGAGGGAAGGTCACAGCCACTCCACAGCTCAGGCTTCGGTCTGGCAGCAGCTGCTCACTTATTTTTCTACAAGTGCCTTGAGCTAGGCCAGGCCACCAGGTGGTGAATAGATGCTTGTGCTCAGCGATTTTGTTTTGCAGAGCCTCAGATGCAGACGAATTTAACACATTCCTAAGTTCATTAGCTCTGGTTTTATTTTGGTTGTTTGTTTTTCCCTGTCATCCCTGATCTTCACTCGCATTTCTCTTCTGCCCCCTCCCTTATTTCCCACTCCCCCAACTACCAGTCCCTGACTCATATGACAGTCTCTAATCACAGGGCCACTGTCCTTCTACGTGTGCTCTGTTGACTTCTGCAGGAGCTTCTCTGGACATATGCCCAGCCTGGAGCACTGCGGGGCATGAGAGGTATGAATACTTAACTTCGCTAAACACTGCCTGGTTGTTTTCCAGAATGGCTGTGCCACTTTAATGCTACTCCAGAAATGCACGAGCAGATCATTTTCCTGACTCTTCTCCATTACTTGGTATTATTCTGCTAATCTTTGTGTATTGGGTGTACATAAAGTAGCATATGAGTATCTTAAAAATTGTATTTGTCTGATTTCTAGGCCATCCTATAAATACATATCTCATCTCATACTTGTTGTCCACTCTGTAACTTGTGTATTACATGTTTTGCTCATTTTTCTTTTGGGTTTCCAATCTTTTCCATGCTGCTTTGCAAGAGTTTCTTGTATATATTAGACATATAATCATCTACCTACGTGGACACCACAATTTTTTCTTGTGTTGTTCTTATCCAGGTTTGAAATTAAGGTTATGCTTATTAGCCTCAATGAAGTGACTGACATTTTAATTTTGAAGACCGCTTATCTTTCTATGCAAGTTTTGAATTTATTCTTTGCCAATGCTGGTACTTTATAAATTCACTCTAATGTGTCTAGGTATGGATCCTACTCCTTATCTAGGTTCTGTCACCCTCCATAGGTCTCTTCAATTCTACTTTTTTATTCCATATCTTAACTTTCATATTTTTGGTTTCTTTTGTAGAAAACATTAAAATTTACACAGTGTTTATTTATTATTAATCTTCATAAGTGTCATAGTATTCTTTTGCATTTATTTCTCTTCTTACTGGCATACTTCTTCCAAGAGTGTATTAAAGGAGGTTTTACATACGCCTGAGATGTCATTAATTTGTCCCCAATTTTCAAGACAGTTTCACTGGTATTAAAATTCTAGGTTGAAGGTTCTTGTCTTTCAACGCTGAAAAAAATTATTCTCTTGGTCAGCATCCATTGTTGATATTAAGAATTCCTATTCCTTTTCAGGGGATCTACACCCATCTCTCTGGAGATTTTTAGAGCTGCCGTTTTTGTTTTTGATTTCATGAAACACGTATTTATTTTCTTTACCTTCTGAGGCCTCATAACATGACAGCAAAGGAATAAAAACTAGTATAAACTTCCAACACTGAAGAGAATGTGGAGAGGGTCTTCAGAGGATAAACGACTGAGCGGTGCATGGCTTGTAGGATCTTCCCCTTAGAGGAGGCCTGGGGAAGGAGGGAGGCTGATGAAGTGAGGCCCACAGAGCAAGATGCTGTGAGGAATATACAGAGTGGGTGGCTGTCAAGGAAGGGTGTTCATGTGGAATCCTGGAAGGGCAGAGGACTCAAAGACTCTAGATTTGATGGCGAGCAAGAGAGAGTTATGGGCTGAGAGAAACCCCCTACTTCTCTACCCTGGTGTTATGAGGTACGGACCATTGCTTTAAAGAAATGGAACAACCTGCTCTTATTGTGGGAGCAAATGCCACATCTGGGCTCCATTTCTACTCACTCTGAAATGGAGCCCGGTCACCAGTGATGCCTGCTGGTGGACAGCTAGGTCCACAGCTTTGCTGATCCCATCAGTGACTAGGTGTTTGAAGGACTTGGGATACACAAAAAAGAAACGTTGTGAAATAGAGAAATGGCTCCATAGGAAAACAAGAGATAATTCAGGGTAAATCAGGAGTTTGTAAGGAACTAATTTGGATCCTCAAAGACGTTTATGAAGACACCACATCAATTAAACAAAATCATACTATGAAAATACTAATAAATGGAGGATAAAATAGAGGAAGAATAAAAGGAAGAGTATAAAATGATCAACAATAAAAGTAACATTTAATTTTATTAATAGTCCAGAGGCTCTAACTGATAGATCTAAAAAGAAAAATATGTGGGAAGAAACTACAAAGAAACATTATAAGAGAATTTCCCAGAGTTGAAGGCTATGAAAGTTAAGAAAGAAATGTTTACCTAATACCCACCATAATTAATAAAAGACAGCATATGCAACATTTAAAAATTCAGAACACTAATAATACAAGAGAGATCTACAATGTTTCCAGAGAAAGAGAGAGGAATGGAGAAAAAATAATGACAACACACAAACAAATGGGCATCAAAGACTTGTAAGAGCAACACCACATGCTAGTAGACCATAAAAAATGCTTCAAATTGTGAAGGACAATGACTTTCAACGAGAATTCTGTATACAGCAAAAATAACTGCGAATTGTGAGGGGAGAAGAAAAGACAAAAATTTTCAGACCAGTGAGGCCTTGGAAAGGTTTAATGCTACACATCTTTTTAAGGAAGTCATATGAGAGGCATTCCTTCAAGATAAGGGGGTAAAGTAAGCCAGAGGGAGACAAAGAATTCTGGAAGCAGTACCTCCAGCATTGGACAGGAATGAAGAGAGTTTGCTCCAGGTCTAGTGAGAGATCAGTGCAGATTTTGCTGAAAGAAACACTAATTTGTGTCCTTCACCATTTGTGAAGACTTCACAGGTGCAGAAAAGTTGTCAGCTGACCAAGACCGATAGGAGGTGAGCAGTAAGCTAGCAATCTGGAGCCAGCTAGACTGCTAAGCCTTACCTTTTACTCCTTATCATATGTTACTTCTTGTAACTTATCTTAAAGTGATTAAAGATTTCCACTGGGAAATGAAAATAGAGTTATATTACATGTGTGCCAAACACTTGTTTACTAAAGGGACAATGCAAAAAAAAAAGCCTATGTAAAATTATTAAATTAAGAAATAACTTTATAGAAATCAAGAAATAGTTTCTAGAGAAATGAGGGTAACCACCTGGAGAGAAAATTTTTAAGAGTGAAATGTGATTTCATTGATAGATAGATGGGGAAGAGGAAAGCAAGAGATTATTTCTTTGAATTTTAAGTCTTCTGCACTTAAAAAAAATTAAGATTCTGTGCACATATCATTTTGAAAATTTAAAGATTTTATTTCTGTGTATTTTTAAAAGGGTTAATAGGGCTAGTCTGAAAGATAAGCCAAATGAGGAATTCTATCGGCGTGCTAAGGCATAGAAGAGTAAAAGTTGGTGGCCTGGTGGAGAACGGTATGGTTGAGAATGTGTGGACTGCAGGGTGGCTGGGGGTTGGCAGGAGTAGCGGGCAGTGACTCTGGAAAAGTAGACCAGGGCAGGGCTGGGGAAAGCATCGAATGGCACGCTGAAGAGTCTGGAATTTCCTCTGTTGGCCACGGCGACCTACGTTTTGAGCAGCGTGATTCATCTGTGTTTCAGAAGGCTCATCCTTGTGGCAATAGGAGTAGGTTTGGAGTGTGGGAATGACAGGAGGCAGGAAGCTAGAGCAGAGGCAGTTCTAACCATCTAAAGAGACTCTGCTGGGCCTGAACTAAGGCTTGTGATCTGTGAGGAAACTGCAGCTCCACCGCTGCAGCTAGAGTCAAAAATTCCTTCCGCTTTAGCCGTGCCCGGACTGCAGTCTGCTGTCCAGAGTCCTCCTGGTGGCTAGGGGGTGGGGGTGGGGGTGGGGGCCTGCACAAGGGACATGCTGATGGGCCAGCAGGGGGCGGGCAGCAGGAGGCCACGTGGAATCACCCCACCTCTTGCCATCAGGAGCCACTAGGAGCCCACGCCTGGGCAGTGTCCCCTTTCAGCTTTTTAGACCTTACAATAAGCTTTTTCTTGGCTGCTTTTCAAGACATGTTTTAGTTTTTACTGCAAGATTTTACTAACTTCTCCCCACCCCCCTCCACACCCTTTAATGATTCCCTTGGTTTTTATAAGCAGTTTTCAGTTTTTTCCTCCTGCCTTGCCAACTCATCTAAGAAGTAGGATTTTTCTCCCTTCTTTTATTGTAAGTATCTTTAAAACAGTAAAATGGAAAAAATGAATATTCGTAAACTTCTGGCCTCCTGCTTTCTAGGTTCACACCCACTGGCCCTCCCTCTGAGGTTTATAATAACATTCCCCCCTGCTGGGCGGGTGTGTGACCAGAGCCCTCAGGTGGCCTCAGCCCTGTCTCTCCTGTTTCATTATTTCTGCCGTTTCTGCCCTGCCTTCTCACCCACCTCCGTCCCTGCCTTTCTCCTGCTGGCCGGTTGCCAGGCAACATAGCTCAGGGGTAGAAAGGCTGGCTGGAAGAGCACTGCTGTTGCTCCCTGGCGTAGCAGCCGGGCTGGGAGTTGGGCAACATGCTGAAGGTCAAAGGCAGCCATCCATGGCTGTGGCATTCTCTCCACGAGGTGAGAACCTGCCTCAGGAGGGGAAATACTCGAAGGCAGGGGATGGGGTGAAGTAGGGCAGTTGGCCTCCACACCCAAGACACTGGGTGGCTCCTGCATTCTGGCAGAGGAGGGTCAAAGCTGCCCTGAGTAGGTCTTTGAGCATTTCAGGAATGTGAATTTCATTTTCCTCTCTACCTCTCCTTCCACTGACTACGCTTGGAATTTAGATTTGACACTGCAAACAGGACAAACTTGCTCATTAGCAGAAGTTGAACTTTCGGGTTGAGGACCCACTTCTGTAGTACTGAGTTACTCAGAGTATGGCCTGGGAACTAGCAGCATAGGCACTGCCTGGGAGCTTGTTAGAAATGCAAACCTTAGTCCCACCTCAGACCTGCTGAACCAGAATCTGCATTTTGTCAGGATGGCCACTTTGTATGCCTGTGGAATATGAGAACCACTGATCAAACACTACTGTCAACCCGGTGCGAACGAGAGCTCGTGGTGGACAGGGGAACTCCTGTGTCCCAGAGACTTTGCCTTTTCTCCTGCTCAGTGGTGCATCACAGCCGTAATAGCCTTGGACTAGACGGAGGAGGGCTTGTACAAATGTAGAGGTGGTCTTAGCCTGCAGGAGCCCCTTGCCCTTTCTCACATCAATCCTTAGCCTGCCCACGTGTGAGACCAGGCCAGGCAGGTTATCTCACCTCATCCTCAATAGTCCTATGGGGTGACAAAGTGGGGTTATTAATCTAATTTTAAATAATGAACCCCAAGTTTATTGATGAGGAAATGACTACCTTGTCGAAGGTCACAGAGCTAGGAACTGGACTCACTCTCATGATGGCTGAGCATCCCTTTTTCCACATTCCTTTGGATGTAACCTAGGCTAGAAGTTCCAGCCCTTTTCAACATTAAAAGCTCAGAAATGTAATGATTTAAAAAAAAGAGAGAGAAAAGCAATCAGAAATATAACGATGGGCTTGGTTTGAGTCATAAATTCCACCATGTAAGGATGAAACTAAGTACTTTTCCTGAGCCTCTGCAAACGATTCCAGTAGTTCAGAGGGCCTTTTTGAACAAGAGGTTACATGGATTGAGTTTCAAAGAAAAGAATGCTGAAAGAAATCTTCCAGATGAGAATAGTCTCCAGATGTGAGCACCACTCTTCCAGATGTGTGCAACAATGGGATGGGGAAACGGGGGAGTGAGATGCCTCACATGTCTGCAAAATGAAATGGAAAAACTGCTCTCAGCCACAGGGGAAAGTAGGACAAGGGGAAGAGAAATGGAATCCAAGTTAAACTGTTCAGCGTGGGGCCAGACTAACTCTCCGGTATCGTTTCCACACAGGCTGACACTTTAAATACGTGGTAGCTGGGGAGACCACTGGGTGTTGTGCCTTCTCAGATCTGAGCGTATCTGATCAGCCCCTTAAAGGAGTTCCCCAGGCAGGGCTGCGGAGCAGGCAGGTAGGCTTTGAGTCCTGCTTTGTTAGAAGAGCCCTGAGGCCAGAATGTGGAAGGAGAAGGAGCCAGACTTGCGTGAACTCTTTCTTTCTTGGGCAGCTCCTTCTCCCGGGATCACCTGGCTTGTTCCTTTACAGTGGCTGGGAGGTCCCGTGTTGCCCAGATGTGTAAATCTGAACCCACAGAAGACTGGACCTTGTGGCCACGTCAGCGGGGTTTGCTGAATCTCTGAAAATCTGAGTAATTGTCAGACTCCTGGCCACACAGAATAAAGCTGCTTTATTTCCCTCTGCTAGCGCCTGCACCTTCTCCAGGAGGAGCTGCCAGTGACTGCCCCAGGTATACGTCTCCCTACCTCCCCCTTGCCCAGCCCTTCCTCTTCTTCCGTGTGAAGGCTATCCCCAAGCCCCAGGTTCCGTGTCACTCTGGAAGTGTGGTTTTGATTCCCTCTTACCTCTACATTTTTCAGGAACTCAGATAATTCAATCTGGTCCCACTGGTGGGTATTCACATTGTTATTTCCGTCTGAAAATTCTCAAGATCTAAATGCCACATTCCAACCAAATGACTAAAATTTAAGTTGCTAAGTATATTTTTAGAACATGTGCATGTGCAGCAACGCCTATGTACCTATCACACACATGCATTGGTATAATCTTTGGCCAATATGCTAATAATACAATTAATAATTATTAAATTGAAAAAGTTAATTAGCTACCCTCCATCTTCTGTTATCCTGTGTGGAACCTAATCTTCTGTGACCTGCAGCCCAACACATTTGCCAAAGCCATACCAGTCAGAAGGAAGATACTGAGATCACTGCAGGGCTTATGGGGGCAGCCTGGGTACATAGGTACATGTGTCTACTCTGGGAATCAAGTCCCAGGAAGTACATAGTTTCATCATCACCACCACCACCACCACCACCATCATCACTCCTGGCTAATTGTGAGTTCTTTATTTCATTTTGTTTTAATTCTAATTGGTGTTGCATTCTCAAGCTACTGTTTGAAGTTTGATTCTAAGCATATTTTGATATTCCAACTAGCACCTGATTCTGTTTTATAAAAATGATTCTGTCCTGGGTCTCTAAGATGTACATCTTTAAATTGTTATGCTTAAACCTGTTTAGAATTGGTTTAAGGCTTAGGAAAATAAGTAAGTTAGGTTTAGGTCAGTATGTGGTTCAGAATAGCTACCCTTTGAACTGTTTAATAAAATGAGCTTCTGACTTCTAACTGCAAACTTGGTGTAGTTCATGCGTCTGAATTAGACAGACTTCTGTTGGGCATTTGTGGTGGCAAAGATGTATTATTTTGTTCTGGTCAGTTAGTTGTATTCATGGTTATTTTTAAAAGATCCGGAGAGCGTGGTGTTGCTCTGAGTCTACCTTGATGGAAGTGCTGCACTGAAGGCCTTTCATCTTCGCCTTCTGCTCAGATGTCAGGATGATAAAGATTGTCCGCCTTCTATTTCTAGGCTTTCCTCACCCCTCCTAGCCCAGTCACACGGTTGCTCCAGGAGAGCAGTTCTCGTTGTCCTGCACTCTCTTGCCTGGTGTGAGCAGGCCTGTCCAGAGAGAAGGGAGGTGGTCGTCTGTCACAGCTCAGGTCCCTGCTGGCGTGGAATTCCTGCCTGAGGGTCTCCCACCATGCAGGCTGCAGCTCAGTGCTCCTCAGCGGCGACTAAAGCTCACACAAACCCAGCCCTTGTCTTTACATTCCATGGGTGCCAGTTCCTTTTGAATGTTCCTTTCTGTGCCTTGCTGTCCCCCTCCCTTTTCACTGGTCTGGTATGCTTTGCTCTTTCCTCTTACATGTGTTAAATCTAATCCTTTGGTGACCTAAGCAGGAGAAAATGCCTCAGTAGTAAGCTGTTCTACACCTATGAGCTTTTTCCTGCATGTATGGCACCTGGTCCTCTAATATTAATATGTTAGATTAAATCTACTGTTTATTGTATGCTTATGTGCCAAGCAGTTTACTTATACTTATCACACTTATTCTTACTAAAACCCAATCAGCTAGACAGTGCCAACCCCATCTGATAGAGGAGGAAACTGAGGCTCAGAGAGGCTGAGTGCCTTGCCCACAGCCCTGCATCTGGGAATCTGGTTTGTCTGACTCTGCAGCCCCTTCTCCCAGGGGCTTGCAGTTCTGGCTCAGATTAACCCCAGAGGCCCACTGTGATTTCAAGAAATTCTCAAATGCCTAAATGAATCCATTTTAACTCATTTCATGAATAAAAATAGTAATGCTTTGTAGGTGGCCTAATGAGTGAATGGAGGAAGAAGTGTGCTGGAGCCTGGAAGGCTGGCCGCCCCCTCTACACCGAAAGGGAAATTTGGGGTTAACAATTAGCTGTTTCTCTCAGAACCTTTGCCATAGGTGTGTGAAGCTGCCACCACCCTTTTCATTTGGTGGATTGATTTAACTCTGGAGCGGAACTGGATGGAGGAGATTCCTTCCAGGTTCATGACCCTGCTCTTAGAGATGCAGCATCTTTACCTGGTGGGGCCCAAGTGCGGGAGCAAAGGGCTGGAGGGAGCAGAGAGAGAGATTCAACAGGATCAAGACTTGATGCTCATTTTATCCAAAGGTTGAAAGTATAGCTATTCATTCTAGAACTGTAACAAGACATTGTTTCTATTAAAAGAAAATATAAACCATTTCCCATTTTCTTGTGCTTACCCCTGACACGTTTAAGAGCAACCTTTCTTGGCCAACAGAGGACAAGCCTCTGTAAGGGGAGAGTAGAAGTGTGGTTGAGTGTAGATTGATACCCTCATTCTGCCTCTTTCCACAGAACCCTTGAGGCAGCACAAACAGTAATGTGAGGCATCAACAGGGCCTTTTTTTCCAGTGATGACAGTTGATACCCTTGCTGTGCTCCTGGACCTCTGCAGACAATCGTGAGGGGATCAGACAGGTCCTCTGACAGAAGCCTGAGCATCTGATTATCTCAGTGTAACTCTCTAGTCCTCTCATGAGAAATGGCATTTCTGAGGATGCACAGAAAACTTTTCTTACGGCATCAAGAAGACTCTTGAATCTAGAAAGACTGCAGAGGAAAGAATTTAATATCTGAGCCCTCAAAACAAACTTTTAGGAAAGTGCCTTTTCATCCTTTATTAACTGCAAATAAAGAAGAGAAGGCCATATACCCGGGATCCCCCTCTTGGACATTTTTACCAGTGGTGGAGGTGGTATTAGGGAGGGAGACCAAAGCCTCTTGCTCCTTACGCTGTGATGTTTGCTCAGGATAGATGAGCAAACATCTTGGAATCCTTATCATTTTGTATAAACCTAATGGTTGACCTTACTGGTTGACTCTGCAGAGACGGTCATATTTATAAGAACGAAATGATAGCTCTGTAGAGAATCTTTTTATCACTGGATTTCTTGGTCTAGTCATCTCACCCCTAATTTGCAGATGAGAATAAAAACCAAGAGAGGTCATTAGCTGATGAACAAGCCATCAGCAGAGCACACTGAGAGCTCAGCCTTCTTTACCTGGCCTGCAGAGCCAAGCCGTGGGCTCTGCAGATGGGTCTCATCTGCACTCCTAGCCCTCAATATGTGCCCTCATTGCAATGGGCACATGTAGGCATTGGGATGGAGAGAGGCCAGTTACTATTGAGTTAGTTGCAAATCTGAGCTCTGTGGGGTTTGTTAATTATCACCAGTCATCCAACCACATTGAGCATCCATATGCTGCAATACTACATTGCACACCAAGGACAGGAAGCAGGGCTGTGACATTTCAGCATCTAACTTGTGCAGAAAAAAGGGTGAGCACAGTCTGACCCTTTGGCTTAGAGAGGGGGTCATTAAATTAACATGAAGCCACTAGAGAATGGCATGGAATATGTAGCAAAGAGTGGGTGTCAGTCTTCTGGCAGGGTAGGTGGGCTGTGGTGTGAAGGAAGGATGGGCCAAGCCGGGATCAGGAAGGAGGGGAAACCATGTGGAAATGCTATTGTCCAGGCACGGGGGCTCTTCAAGGTTAATGGAGGGCTGGACAAGAAACGAACATGACTAGGGCCATAGGCCCCTGTTGGCTGTAGTAGGTGGCAGCGAGATTGAGGGAGCCTGTAGTGGGTGGGAGAGGAAGGAGCCATTTCAGATTCCGAATCAGATATGAAATGGCCTTTGAAGTTAGTGATTTTGAGAAACTGCATGTGGTTGGTATCACTTAACACAAAAACAAATGAAACCCAGAGAAATCCCCAGGAAGACAGCTAGCATGGAGAAGCTTAAAAGATGAACTAGTGTTGATACCTCTGGAATGGAGAAAAAGACCTCAAAACAGGAAGTAAGGCAGAGGAACAATTAGCAGGACTCAGCAAAAAAATAAAAGAAAGGAAAGAAAGTCTTTGGGACTGGAGGATGCTATTAAATATACTTTCGTTGAGTCTTGGGATTTCTGAGCTGGAAGAGCGCTGAGTTCAATATCCCTATTTTGCAAATGAGGAAATCATTTGAAGTTCAGCTAGGCCTGTATTTTATTTAGAAAATAATAACATGAATGTATTTTAGAATTCAAACACAGAAACTTCCATAATATAATTGTGAGATCAGAGGACTCAGAATATTGGGTTTGGGCTCATGACTTCTGCATTCTGATTCCAGAAAACTTGACCCCTGTCAAGCCCTGATCCTCGGACACCCTTGGTGGGCAGAGTTACTTTGCACTGGGGCTAATATAGATGGAGAGAATCAGGCCATCAAAAGCCTTTGGAAAACATAGTAGGCAGAGGACTGGTGGAATCCCGGAGCCACACCCTGCTCCTGGAGGCACCAGGGTCTGGGACTAATCGGGCTAGTCTGAGGACCGGATGTTTTCCAGGGTACCCTGTTGTGCTCTGGGTTGCCCAGCTCCCACCTAGCCTCACGTCAGCTTTGCGCACTGAGTGTGGCACATTGGCCAGCGCCATCTCTCCACACCATATTACATTCAAAAACCAAAAAAACCTTTCCCATGGAGTAGGAATGCCTTTCATTTCGCTTCATTTGAAATACATTGTTAGAGTTGTGTTCCACTCATCTGCCAGACTATAAATATGTATGAAGTTGCAGCAGCCTCCTACACCCATGGAGAGGCCGGTTTTTGGATGGGTAACAGGCAGGGAGAATTGTAAGCACACCCTGTTCTACCAAAGCTCACTTTTCCCATTCTGCTCTCCCTCCTGCCTTCGCTCCCTCTGGCTCACCAGCGCCCACCTCCCACCTCCCACCTCCCCCAACAGAAAAAATAATTGCTCTGAAGGCAGAGCCTGTGTAGAGGCAAAGATTTCTTCTTTCTGGTCCTTAAAGCATTTCAAAACCTTAAAACTGTAAAGGAGTAACAGCCCTCCCCCGGTACACAAACACGGTTCTTCTCTGGCAAACAGGAAACTATCCTGAGCTGTGGGACTCCCGAGCCAGGAAATGTGTCTTCTCTGCAGTGCTACCTTCCCCTGAGGTTCTTCCTGGCCATTCAACACAGCTAAAAATAGTAACCACCAAAACTAGAAGAAAAGATGATTTCATTGTCTAACCATTGCAACTTGTGGCCTGATATGGGTGGTGGCGAGATGGCGCTAATCCTGACTCGGCACCTTGAGAATTCTCCTAGGGTAAGGCTGGTTCCTCCCACACAATTTCACCACTGGCAGAGGAGTCAGCCCATCTCGGGAGGGCGGTGAATCAGGAAGAGCTGGCCAGGCACGCACGTGTGTGAGTGCGTGCGCACACACACGCTGTGTGGGAGAGACAGCCATGGAAATCCGGATCTCCCAGGCACAGCCTTGCATAGTGCACACGGCACACGTCTGGCCTGGCTTATGAAGGCAAGGGCAAAGTTAAAACCTCTCTGCTGCCTGAGCCTGCTACCCTGGGGAATGGGCATCCTCGCCAGGGACCTGGCTAGCACTGGAATTTGCAGGACATGCTGAATTCATGTTAGCATAGGGAGGCTGTTGGAGTGATGGGTACTGAAGGGACTGAGCTTCCAAGGCTAGGAGAAGAGAAAACTAGTTTGAAGAGGTGAGAAGGGTCCCGGCAGTTACTTCGAGGAATAAAGGAGAAATCACTTTTTTTTACCATGAAGCCCTTGACCTCCACTGACCCCTCTGCAGATTAAAATCCTCCAAACAGAGGCAAACTCACCAGGATGAAAAGATCTACATCCTGCAATATGGGGCTCATGGCCCTCAATTTTGCTTAATTTGCTTTTCAGTTAGGCAAGTAGGTTTAAAAATAACATTTATGTGTCTGTACCTCCCAACGTATTGGGGAATACACAAGATAGAGAAGATCTGTTTATTGTCTTTGAGGACTTCATTGTTAAAGAGGGAAGAACTAAGTTGGCCAAAGTAAACTGGAAAAAAACTGGGCCAAGTGTTCCACCAATAAGTATGGCGCACCTACCAGCCCCGGCTGTGGAGGACGCAGCCACAAAAAGACCACAATCAAATACCCGCCTTCAGGGCGCTTCTGCTCTAATGGGCAAAGCAGGTAGAAACTGGGGGAAATGAAGAGCATATCTAGTGTGCTGGATGGTCTAAGTGCTTAGCAGAAAAGTAAAGCCATGAAGGGGAGAGGAAGGGTTGGGGAGGGGTTGCAATTTTAGATAGGTGACCAGAAAAGTTCTCACTAAGGAGGTGACATTTGAGCAAAAATGTGAAAGACTCAAGAACTGAAATTGCCTGGTCCAGGCTTGATACGTACTGTAGGAGACGGTAAATCAGTGAGTAGCCAGGAGAACTTATGTAGGGGCTGAGGCTCAATCTAAACCTTTGAAAGTTGAAAAAGCTTTATCTAGTCAGGAGATGGGACGAGAGAGATAGAATTAGTATTATTATAGTGTAATTCCATACACTACGATAAATATTTTCTCTTGTCTGTGTTGCACAGGTTACATAATTATACCATTTGGGTAGATAGATCAGCATCCAGAAATGTACCAGGAATGTCTGGGGGTCTGCGTCCCCAGCCAGCACCTGGGACGGGGGGTCAGCACAGGGCTGGGGTGTTCCTTGCTCTAGGAGTGTTCTCTGGGGGGTGGCACGGGCAGAAAAGCAAGGGCTCTGCCCTCGGGCAGAGAGACATGGGTGCAAGTCTTGCTTAGCTGCTTTCTAACCTGCTGAGTCTGCTTCTTACTTAAGCCTCTGAGCCTCAGTTTTCCCATTTCTAGATTGAGAGCAATTAAAAAATATTTTTTTTAAATTGGGTAGTTGTGAGGTACATATAAAGCATTCATCGAGTCATGTTATTATTATCATTATCATGCTATCACCTAACTCTGTTAAATAAAGTGATAGGTGACTCTATGGTTGTTGTGGAATCTTGTAAGTGTAAGATGCTGATAGTGGTCAAACTCATATTTTGCTGTAGAGCTCTCGGCCAGGGGACAGGTGACTAAACAGGGGACAAGAGAGGTTTAGTGGTGCCCCTTGTCACGGGACACTGGAGGTGTGGTTGGATGGCACCTCTGGGCTGGGGTCCCCAGGGGCCGATGCTGGGAAGGGGGAGTCAAGAAGAGGCAGGAGAAGGTAGAAGGGGCTAACCAGGGAGTGGGGCCAAACCAGGCATCAGCTAGGGGGCCGTGAGCTTCTGGAAGCTCCTGCCAGAAGGTGCTCCCCCTGCATCTAGAGTTGCCGATTGCCTGTCAATCATTCCCTTGGAGTTGTCCTTCAGGATGGGACCTCGCAGAGCTGGCCCTGGGGCTTCTACCACTCCATGCACTCTCTCTTCCCCTCTCGTATTGATCCTGACAGCTACCCATGTGAGCTCTCAGAAACTGTATGAGGAAAACTTGATAAACCTGATTGTGACCCTGTAACAAGTTCCGGCCTGGATGAAGCCTGAGGGAATCGGTAGTAAGGTGGTCAGGAAGGCCAGAGGCACTTGGACGGGTGGGAAATAAAGCAAGCTGAGTGTTTTGTAGCAAGTTCAGAAGTCCACAGAGTGTGACAGAGGCTAAAATGCAGCGGGGCAGTGAGAGTGGGCTGTGCTTCAACTTCTACATTTAGCTTCTTGAGTGTTCAAGCCACTTTGCTGTGGGCGTGCTGACTACAGAGCTCAGGTCTCCCTTTCAACACAGTGGACAAGCATTTCTGCAGCTTTCTACATTGTCCCTCCCATGCACGATCTAGATTCTACATCATGATGGTGACCTGGGCCTCTCTTTCCTTCCCTGACGTCTAACAGGCTTTTAAGTACTTGCTGATTCATTGATCAGCAAGGTATTTCCTAGGACTTCATAACCCTTAATTAATTTCTAACACTTATTGAACATATTATATGCTAAGCACCATGTTTTACTTGCATCATCTTGTCTTATTCTCATAAAAACTTTATGAAGCACGTACTCTTATTATATTTGTTTTGCAGAGAAGGAAACTGAGCCTTAGGGAGATTACACGACGTGTCTAGGCCTCACAGCAAGTAAGTAATAAGCCCCAAATTCAAACTCAGCCTCTAAGGCCAATGTCTGTGTGCCTGAACACAATGTTATAGGGCCTCACCATCCACCATCATTTAATTTTTGACTTCTTAATGTCTGTGAAAGAAGGGAGATGAGTGATATTTTTTGGAGGGGGCAGGGAGATTAGTCTCTGTATAGCACATTAGTGTTATAATCAATACATTTTCACAATCTTCCATTCCCTTATAAGTATATATCTTCTAATAAAAATAATTGAGCACCAGCAGGCCTTAGGCATGGTTGGTAATTAGTAAGAATTTAAACACAAAAGATCTTGCCTTCCAGGATCTTGCCATTTAATGGAAAGGGGAGACAGACAAGTAAATGAATATTGTATTTCCTTGCAATGAGTGCCAAAGGCAGGTGTGCTCAGAGGCTGTGGGAGCTCCCAGGAGGGCTACCAAATCCACACTGGGGTAGAAGACATCTTCCTGGAGATTGAGGTAGGAGGGGTGGGCTGACAGGGTGAAAGGGGTTCTGTGGAGATAGACACGGTCAGAAGGGAAGGGCCTGGCATGCTGGCCGAGTGGTAGGTCCATTCCTAACCACAATGGGATGCCATTGAGGAATTGCTCATTGAGGAGATGGTAGCTTGGAAAGCCACCAGGAGAAGAGTGGAGAAGGAGGGTCAGAAGGAGCTCCCGGAGGGGCAGCCCAGGCAGGAGGAGATTGCGGCGAGCCAGAGGAGCCGTCAGGGAGCAGGGCTGCCGGGGCTTCGATGTGGGTAGAGGGCTCTAAACGCTCAACTACCCTCCACCCCAAATCAGGAACATCATGCTTTCATGCTAATAATAAGGTCACACTGAAGTTCAGATTCATATTTCTATCTTTCTTATATCTAATGCTGACTGATTGTCATTAGCAGAGTCTAGACATTATTGAGAGTCTTAGTGGCAGGCACTGTTCAAGGTTCCTACATATGTCATGTCATCTTCCTTTTACCCTTCTGGGATGGATTCTATTCTCTTCTCTTCATTTTGGAGATGAAGCAGCTGAGGCTCACGTAGGCTCAGAACTTCCCCCAGAGTCCTGCAAAGTGACAAAGCTGGGATTCAAACCAAGCCCAGTGTTCTCAGTGAAGTCCCCTCCTGAGTTTTTGGCATTTGGTTTGGGAAGCTGATTCTTCCCTCTCCCACCTGCACCACACTTCATAATGAATGTTATTAATCTGATCCTTTGAGAAGTTCATTTGTGTACCCTCCCATTCTCCTAATGAAATAAAGGCCACTGGTTGTGCCGGGCACTGGAATGAAGGTTTTGTAGTTTGCAAAACATTTTCACCTATATTAGCCTCATTAGGTTCTCATATATGCCACTGAGGCGAGAAAGGCATTATTGTCTCCATTGTACAGATGAGAAAACTGAGGCTCAGAAGCAAAAGTCATACAATTAAAAGTGTCGTAGCTTGCTCTTAATGCTCTGAATTTATCCTTTTCTTTCACAGGGTGTTTTACTGACTACATTCAGGTAGCAAATGGTATCACATGACAATTCCTGGTGTGTAGAACTTGAAAAAAAAATTGTTTGACTGTCTGGCTGTTTCTGTCTTCACATCCAACCCAACTCATTCAAGAAACACTGCAGCTACAGGGGCCAGGCATTGGGAGTTTGAAGATGTCCAGCTCGGCCCTTAGGGGGGCAGTGGTGCACGTAGGGGGTGGGCACGGTGCAGTTAAAGGTGAGATGGTGTGGTCAGTGTCATCCCAGAGGTCTGTGCAGAGCCCTCTGGCTCAGGTATTGATTGCTCCTTCTGCTTAGGACAGGGTGGAGGGATGAGGGAAGGCTTCATGGAGAAGGCAACGTTTGAATTGGCTGTGCAGGTTGGACAACATGTTTTCAGGGACAGAAGGGCAGGACACAGAAGCAACAGTATAGCAACTTGATTTTAAAATACCAGAAACTAGTTCAGATTCTTGCAGAACATTTTCAGAGCTAAACAAGCTTGTTTGCCTCCTCTGATATGGAGGATGGTTGAAATAGAGAGTGCTCAGAGGCAGGGAGACCACTGGAGGCCCCTGGAGGAGCAGACAGAAGAAGAGCTGGGTAGTGGCCATGGCAGCGGGCATGAAGAGGGCTCAGGCCTGAAATACATTTTAAATGGACTAAATAGGACCTGGTGACTTAGACATGGAGTGTCAGGGAGAGGAGTGTAGGTGGACTGGGTAGATGGTGGAGCCTTTAGTTCAGTTCATTCTTGGACAGTTATTTATTACCTACCATATGCAAGATACTGTGTGAGGAGCTGATACAGCCAGGAATACGACACAGTGCCCACCGTGAAGGAACTCACAATCTATTGAGGAGGTCTGTTGGAGATGGGCACAGAGGAGCACTGCGCCCAGGCTTCGGAAGTGGGGTGTCAAGGAAGCCTCTGCTGATAAGGAGTGCTGATAGGGACAATTGCACATGTGGGAGAGAAGATCACACATCTGATGTTGGATTTGCGGACCTGAGCCTTATCTTCAACCCAGTTACTTCTGTGGCCTGATAGCCTCTGTGATGCTTTTTATTTTGTGACAGATCAAAGTCCAGACAGCTTGCTCATTCACATGACACCTCCTCTCTTGCAGCCATGTTTTCCCTTTGTCCTCTAGTGAAGTGCCCAGCACGAGTTACTACATGGTTGGGGGTGTGGCAGGTGCTGGCATTGCCTCCATCGTCCCCAGGTCCTTCCTACTAGCTGTTCATCTTTGGTGTTGCAATATTTGTAAAATGAAACCAGATTTGTTTTGTTAGTTTACTTGTGGCTGTTGTGGTGAATGATCTGCTTTCCTCAGGTAATATTATTATCATTCCATGGTGCATTAATTAGGGGAGAAGCACCATGTGCTCCTGACCGCTCTACCTCCTTCTGGGAGTATCCTGTGTTCTTTTTCCAAGTCCAGACAAGGTTCTGCTTTATTCATTCAACAGATTATTATTGGGGTTCGACCACATGCCAGGAACTGTTCTAGTTGCTTGAGATGCATTGTTAATAAAGAAAGACTCGTCCCCTTATGCAGCCTCACTTTCCTGCAGCCTAAATGATTTCCTGAAGCTCTTACTGATTTCGGGGTTGCTTTCTGGGGATGTGCACAGATAGGTGGCCCCCTCCCAGCTGGAAGAATGTCCCCCCCCATCCCTCTCTCAGGTGGGGCTGCGCTCTTGCCACTGCACTACTCCATCCCCAGTGTGGGTGTCTGTAGCGTGGCACCTCCTTGTCCTGGCAATCGGAGCTCCAGGGTCCCAGATAGAACCTGAGTGCTTTTTCCCTGACCGTCACTTCTTTTTAAATCCCACAGATGCCACTCCTCTGCAAACAATGAATGCTTTCCTTTGAGAAGATAATTTAACTGTGTCCATAAGTCATCCCATTGACCTATTCATCAGATGTACACCTTCTGTCATAAAGCCCTTTAATCTTTAATTACTTGTCCTCAACCAAGAGTCCTTTCTGGGGAAGGCCTCCAGATGTGTCCACAGGGTGCCTGGAATCCAAGCTCGAGATGGGTCACTGATGGGACTTGGTAGAGCAGGACACAGAAGCAAACTTCCCGAGGGAGACTGGATCTCCCCCAATTGCTGTGCATACCAGATAAACCTGGAGTGGGGACCTAGAGGCCATTGCAGGGATGCTTAGGGCTCAATGAGTCCCTCCCTCAGAGAATGTGGATGCATGATCTTGTGGAATTGTAAGGTCCTCTGTGGAAGCTCTGATGTGGATAGCAGCCAAGTGGAGTAGTTCAAAACCACTTCACGCATCTGGAATTCTTTCACCTTTTTGTATCATCCTGAATCGTCAGCAGACCCTTTATAGCTTCCATGAGTCACAAAGGTAAGCAATGTAGGGGGAGGAGAAAACCTTCAGCAAAGAATTGTTAAGAACCTAAGACACCAACATGCTATCCCTTAATAGTTCTGTGGCCTTGGTCAAGCAATTAGGTCTCTTTGAACTTCAACTTTACCTTTCCAGTAATGCAAAAAAAATAAATAAAGGAAAAAAAGAGGTTAAAATACAAGGAATATATGTCCATAAAGTGCTATGCAAATCTAAGATTGTTTCTATTTTTCTCAGGCCTCCCTCCTCAAGTCCACAGTATTATGGACCTGAATCCTCAGAGTTGCACCAAGGGCTCTCCCTCAGCAGCCAGAGGACATTCCAACAGGCAGTGTGTCCAAGGAGCCACCACCTGCCCCACCCATCAGTCAGCCAGCGAGCGCTGGTCTAAGGAATCTGTACAGCTGTCACTTTCCACGGCTAGCATGGAACTTGCGTTTGATTGCTTCTGAGCTAAGGCTGGAAATTCTTGGGCAAGGATTCTACAACCACAGACTTAGGTCTGTTTCACGGCTCCCAGTTTGCTGAGGGCACCCCATCGGACCAGGAGACAAGGACCTATAAGCTCCTTAGGGACAGATCACTGGCATACTTCTTGCTACCCCTGTATGTGACTCCAGTCCATGGAACTGACTAGGGTCACATCCTGAGCCATAGGATTAAGGCATAAAATGAGGGTGAAATGATGCTATAAGCCTGGAATTTTGGGAAATGGCTGTGCTCAAGCTGAGAAAGCTAATGGAACAGCCCATGGAAATTTAGTCAGAACTCAAGACTTTTAAATGTCAAATACCTGGCAACCACCCAGTCCTGTATCTTTAGGGTTGGGCAGTCCCATTTGGCTCCATGTTCTCAGATGAAGGATCTGATAGTCAGAATATGAAGTATCATTGTTCATGAGATCAAAAGAGAAGGAAGAGGCCAGAGAGAGCTGGATGGCATCCATTTAAACATGTTTCATTTTTCACATGAATTTTTGTAATTGGGAAAGTGACCCAAAAATGTTGACACTAAGGGACCCTCAAGATAATGAGGAACAGGTCCAGAATGCCTAAATAAGTTTTCTAAGATTGCAAGTAATTGAGTCTTGAAACCAATACCATATGCCAGTCCAATGAATGGGGGATAGAGTATTTAATAAGATGGCAAATATGTCATTGCATGTATAGATATGTTATGCACAAGGAATTTCAGCACAGTATTGTTTATGGTGACAAGAAGTCAAGGCAATATAAATATACCATTAATAAAGAATTTAAGAAGTACTTTATAGTAGATGCACATAATGGAATACTTTGTAGACATTACAAATAATGAGGCAGGTCTACATTATTGACATGGGAAGCTGTGGGGCTTAGCTAGAGGGACACTTGTGACCTTCTGTTGTGTGATAATAATAGATGTCAGCATGTGTGCCATCTTGGGTAAAATTTTGTATATGTGTTTGTGTACATATATATGAAAGTATATTTATAATAATTAACTCAGAGGTGAGGTTTTGGAGTTCTGGATAATTTTAACTTTCTTATTTACATTTCCACGCACTGTTGGAATTTTTGGATGATTTGAAGATCATGTATCATTTTTTATAGTGTAAAGTCAAATTGTAAAATGACATCCTCCTTTTTGTCATGGATCCCTACGTGTGGTTTCAGAGGTTTGCAGACTGGTGGGAATGAATTTCCCCACATCCCATTGGTTTATAGCTGCTTTCCCCTCCATAATAGGCAAGGGCTGCCCAGCAGGAAGGGCATGATGCCTTACATCTTCAAATGGAAGTCGTTGGCACAAGGCGTAGATTAGGTTGTCCCCAAAGTGTCAAGAGAAAGTCTCCTTTTTAGAGTAAAAATTCAGAAGAACAGAGTGGTGGGTTGAGTCTCTGTGGATGTGCTCCCAGCCATCAAATAGATGGCAGAGACTTAGAGACCCCCAACTCTAATTAAGGTGCATGGATGTAGTCAAAGGCAAGTGTAACTACCATGAAATTATAACTAGAAAGATGATACTGACTTCACCTTGTTGATAGGAAAAATATGGCTGAAAGCATAGTGCATTCACAAAAGGGGGCTAAATCAGCAGAGTCTGAGAAAGGAGCTTTGTGTGTTCGCCCCGGTAGGGAAGAAAGTCTGTGAATCCTGTGGCCACGGACTCTGCCAGGTTCCAGAGCCCTGAGACACCTCCCTACATGCCACCCACAAAAAGAAGGGTGGACCTGTGTTTTGGGATGGCAAATGCCACGTTGTGTGTGTATCTTTGGGATTTGAGAGAGGTCTGTTTGGTCCTGTAACATTTTTAAAAATTTGGCCAGTTATCCTAAAATTTAACGAGAAAGCACCATTTTCCAGTGAGGTTGACTAACTGAGTCCCCCTACAGAGTTTCATTTGTTTTTGCTGAGAAATAATTCATGTCGCTGAAAGCGTTAACTTGGTCCCAGCGACCACATCTTGAGTGTCCTCTGTTGTCTGCCCTGCTGACCGCACAGTCCCTGTGGGGACTGCATTTAAGGCTCCTAGGCTGGGCTCTCCAGCTGTGTGCCCCTCTTCCCTGGCAGTCAGGCAAATTTAAGATACATGCTGACTGCTTTTCTCACAGTTACAGGGTCTTAGCTAGAGGGCTGCATGGAGTTTGAGGGGAGAATCTTGGAGGGGGACATGAGATTCTTTTATTTGTGGGTTTGACACTTCATTGATTAAGTGTGCTAGATTTTAGTTGAATACCTGCTAGGTAGCCAGCATCTACCTACTGGACCTGAGGCCCACTGTATGCAAAGGGAGGGATTGCTGCTCTTTAATTACTTATAAATATTCAATTCTTTACCTGAAATGGTCCATTAAGCAGTAGTAATAGTGCATTCAGTCACATGAGAGTAAGAGTGAAGGAGGTCCTAGTGTTGCGGTTGACTTTGGTTAGAGAAAGGCAGAATCCTTTGAGCTTTTATTTTGGTCACGACTGCTTATTGGTTATTCTTTTCTGGCTATGAAGCTGTAGTCATGTGAACACAGCCTGGGAGGGCTGGCCTGCCAGCCATTTGGAACATCCATACACATCCCAACTGCCCTAAAAACTTAATTACAGCCGTTAGTATCAATCTGGTAACTGTCCCAAGCTGGTTTATTCCCCCTGACAAATTCACATGTCATTGTCAACACAGCCGTTCCTCCGTTTCGGAGACTTTCCACTCAATGAGCAGGAAGAAACTGGCCAAGGGCCCCTGTTCTCGGAGCACTCTTGGCATTTCATCAGTTTTATCTTTCAAAAGCAGTTTCAGGACGAACTCAGTAAGAGAGGAGAAGGAGGGAGACTAAGGATTTTAGAGACTTTGCATTTTGTGAAATTATATTTGAATGACATCTCAGTGGGAGGAATTTGGGAAAGTAAACAAAAGCAGGAAGAAAATAGCCTGAGGGTGAAATATAGACAGGGGCATTTCAAAAAGAAAGGGAGGAATATGAAATCTCTGGTAAATTCTCAAATTTCCAATAGGAGTGGCAAGGAGCAAATATTTATTTGACTTTGGAAGTTGCTGTATAACTTTTTTTAAAGAAACTATTTACCTTTGAAGCAGTGTTTGCTTGTATTAACACTGACGTCCCCTGCCCACAGAACAGCTTTGGAGAAGGCTTGAGATTCTTTTTGGCTAGCTGAGTTTGGGCAAAACCAAATTTAAGCTATTATTAGTTTTCTTTTCTGGGAGCCATAGGGGGCCAGACCTACCTTAGGAGATTTTTCCCTTGTATCTCATCATTAAAAGCCCTTGATTCATGCATGCATTCATTGCAAGTGTTTATGCCAGTTCAAACTTGAAAATCTGCCCCAAAAGGCATCATGCCAGAGGTTGGTTCTTATTGCTGTGGGGTGGGGGGTAAACAGTCTTGTGACTGAGAGTAACACTGTGGCACTGTGCAAGAGGGGACATTCCTTCTCAAGAATATATGGCTCTACTGAGGTCAAATGAAATGTGGCCCAGTTCTTTATCCACGTGGAACACTAAAGTGTTTAACTCTTCAAATTAGGGAAATGGGAGCACAGAGCAGAAAGATGGGTCACCCCAACTTATTTGAAAAGACTGTGTGAATGCCAGAAGGAACTGCCATCTCTAGCCCATCTGGTGTTAGACTCCAAACTTTCTACTATCCACAGTCTTAAAATTGTCCAGCTCACGGCCATGAAAAGAATCAGGCTTACCTTTTAAATCACGTACAGAGGCAGATTAGGCTGAAGCTTCAGCCAGAACAAATCCGATTTCCTTCCCAGATTTGATACCTTTATTTTTTTTAAATGAGCTTAGTGATGTTTCAAGGGTTACTTTTGGGCCTTTAGAAATCCTGGATTGGCATTTATCTTTGAAAAATACTTATACAACTTAGCTTCACAAGATACCACTGTTTGTGTGTGTATGTGTGTGTGTATGTGTGTATGTGTGTAAGAACTCAAAGCATTTAACATTTTCTCTCCAAACCCTAAACATATCCACAAGTACATAAGAAGGTGAGATTTATTAGGTCCATTTGGAAGGCCATGATATTGACTCACTTTTATGTTGAAATGCAGGGGGGCAGGTCACTCTCTTACCCCTCCACCAGGTAGAGGGAGAAAACTAGAACCGCTGTTTTCTGATTCCTCTTTTCAGAACCCTCTCCCAATCACTGTCTCCCTGTTTCAAACACAGTATGGGAATCCACATACTCCTCAGCATCCTGGCATTCTAGCCCTGGAGCTCAGCCATCCTCTGCATGCAGCTGGGGGAAGAAAGAGTTTACTGGCCAGGGCCTTGGAGGTAGAAGGGAAGGAGCCCTGGGAGAGTGGCAGGTGGTACCTGGGAGAGAATGTGCAGGGCTTCCCGCCCTTACAGCCCAGGGGGTTCCGGGGCCCCACCATCCCACCTCCCCTTCTCCCAGATCCCTGGGACTCAGCTGGGTGTGGCTCCTCTCAAACAGGCATTCTTACCATCAGGGAGCTCCGGGGGAGGCGGAGTGAGGAAAGATACGAGAAACTCTTGCAAAGATATGGTCACATCATCAGGGCTTAATGAAAAATCTACACCATTTCATCCTTTCAGGGATGGAATTCCATTTGCAGAGATGTGGAAAGATGCAGCATCAAATCTGTGTGTGTGTGTGTGTGTGTGTGGTTTCCCCATCATCTACATCATCTACTTTGGAAAATATTCTCTCCTTTCCATTTAAAAATATTTTTTTTCCTCCCATCCAAAGTATGTAGGTTCATGGCAGAAGATTGGAAAAGTAGACATGTGACCCAGAAGACACTAAAATTCATCTCTAATTTGATCAGCTGATTCATCAACATTTCAGTGAGTGGCCAGGTCTGCCTCTTTCCTTCATGGTGTGTGAGTTCCAGGGGGACAGGGGTCCTGCTGACATCTGTGACCTGGTGCCTCGTGCGAAGTGATGTGCAGACCCATTGGTTGAATGAGTAAATACATAACTACATGAGGATAATTTGAATTGAAATTGGTTGTCATGACGTAGCAGAGAACAACAGAAACAGAATTGCTTGGATGCGGCCCACTTGGACCCAAGCTACCGCTGCTAATTTCCTGTGTCTCCTTGGGTCAGTCACTTCACCTCCCTGGGCCTGAGTTTCTTCTTCAGGAAAACAATCATTCTAGTTAACATTTGCTGAGTGCTATTATGTGCCAAGCATTGTTATAAGCTCTTTACATGTATTTCTCAGCATAACACCATGAGATAGGTACCTCCAACCCCCATTTTGTGTGCCAGGAAACCAGAGCCTGGGGCCACACCACCAGACAGCTAATAAGCAGAGAGCTGGACTTGAACTCCCGCATCTGGGCTTGGTCTCCGGCGTGGTGCCTTGCTGTGGGGTTGTGTGACTTCCAGGGCCCCTCTTGGCTCCAAGTGCTGGGAATGTGTCATGATCGTGCCCGAGCTTAGGAAGCTCAACTGAGGGCAAGGTCCAGATGATTATTACCTGGAGATCAGAGAGCAAAGTTTTTCTGCTAGAGGACTCCTCCCGAGTACGAGGAGTGCATATGGACATTCACGGAGCGTAATTAAAGGCAGGTCTGCTGTCCAACCAGTGCTCCGTTGTTCAGAGGCAGGATTATGAGCACTCTTGGCCTTCTGCTTTGGGGCATCTTCCAGCCACCTACCGGACAGAGCACCAGGGTCCGGCAGGGGAGGAAGTGAGAGAGAAATCTGGTCACCCTGACAGTGAGAAGCTGCTGATGCGTTTGGTGGGAGACGAAAAACGGGATCTCATTTGTTGATTAGCTTGGATTTCAACAGGCAGGACACTGGCCCTTTCCCTGTCCCTTCACAGATGACAGATAACTTGTGTTTTGCCTTATGTTTATGGTAACCAAGTTTCCTCTTTGGTGAGGAGGAATGGGCTTCGGTAAACAGATCTGTTTGTGTGCCTCCTATTACTCACTTGAAGCAATGTCACTCCTTTTTCCACTGTGGTCTGTGTGTCTGAGTCAGAACCTCAACAGGCTGCTCTGAATTGATGGTTCACTCCCAGCCTCCCTTGACCCACTGCCAACAGCAGGGCGTAGCTTACCAACAGATCATTTTATTTTTTTTTAAAGCCAGACTGATTCATAGAAACTCCTTTAAAACACAGTGAAAAGAAACCGCCCATCACACACCCAGCACAGCAGCGCAGGAAACTTATAACCTCGGGAGGCAGGGCCCTCCCCTCACTGTGGTCACATACCTCCAGAGCAGCGGACGCAGCCGCCAGCTCCTGCCACTCGCCACTCGTGCCACTCGCCACTCGGAGCCCCGGAGTTGCTGGGACCCTCAGGTAGGACAGCTCCCGACGCTGCCCGGAGCTCAGCAAACTTTCTCTCCCTTTCCCGCAGCTCTCCTTCTGACCTCAATGAAGCTTTACTTTTTCTTTTTTCCCTTCGCTATTTTTTCTGTGATGCTTTGAACTGAATCCTTGGAACTTTTGGCTAAGAGTAGATCCTGAGACAACTTATTCCATACAGCTCAGCAAAGTTTATTTTGAGGGGGCCTGGAGGAGGCTTGGCAGGACTGGGCTGTAGTTCTGTGTTGCAGTAACTGGGCTCTTGCTTTGAAGCTGTGAGGGGAGCGGGGACTTTGGAACACGCTGGGGATAGGATATTCTTTATGGAGGAAATACTCCGTGCCTGTGAAATGACACACGCACTGCCAGATGTTTTCCATTCCTCTGATTGGATTCAAATTGCTTCAAGACTTGACTTGTTCCTCTGCTTGTTGGTGGTTTGAGGGGCCTTTGTGGGGGACAGTGGATGGGTATCTGCCTTTCGATTTATTTTTGCTTCTGCCCTTTCACATGTCCATCCACTTCTGTTTAAATTTAAGTGTATTTCTCCCCACAGGATGGGAGAAGGGGGGTTGGTTTGTTTAAAGAAAACTGACAGAGAGAGAGAGAGAGAGAGGGAGGGAGAGAACCAGACGGTGTTTCACATGAAATGGGGGAGGGTTCATCGGCTGGAACCAGGCGCCTGATGTGGATTCCAGAGCAGCTGCTCTCCTTGGCCAGATGTGGAGCACGGGGAGAGGCAGGAGGGAAGCGGGGTGTCCGGGGAGGGGGTGGGGGAACAGGAGAACTTCTTAGTCCCTGTATAAAAAAAAATGTTGAATGGCTTTGTGCTTCCGTCCCAGAAATAGCGGAATTGTAGCGCTAAGTGAAAAGAATTTCTTAGGGTGGATGTGGACATTTTCCACATGGAAAGGTAGTGATTGTTTTGGAACATTTATCTTCTCACTCTTTTCCAAAACATGGTTGTGCAAATGTAAATACTTGTGCTAATCATGAAGGGAATCTGGAGAAAAGAAGAAGGGTGATTTCCGTTTGCTTTTACATTTTCTTTTTTTAATGTGAGCATTTTTTGGTTGAGGTGTGGCCCATTTCAACATAGATACTAGTGGATTTTTCCCGCACATAAACAGGACGAGGAAAATGACAGGATTCAGCTTGTCTGACGAAATTAGGCTTTTCCTTTAGAAATGTAGCACGTTGGAAGAGCAGATTTAAATGTAATCAGCATGTGTACATTGTACAGGCAAGGCTCCTCGTAAAACTGCCCTTGAGGGGATGATTAAGTAAGTGCAAAGGCAAATTTTCCAGACGCAGGGAACTCCCACGTTTGCTTAAAATGTGTATTATTTCCAGATTGTGTGGATGCGGATTAGGGAAGCCATTTATTAAGCTGATAGTAATGATATTCTATGAAGCTAGCACACATCTTCCTTAAGTTCTGTGCAGGTTAACACTAATAAGCAATACTTAATCAGTCAGCCAATAGAAAATACTGACAATTCTGGGGGCATAAGCCATTATGAATTATATTATTTGTGCAGCATTTCACATTACCCTATAGTTTTACAAGTAAGAAAACATGCTGCATGTTATTTCCTGGAGTTTGAGGGTAATTTAGAAAAATGCTGTTTTGATTCCTGCTTTGCCCTTTGCCTCCAAAAAGTAGTGGAGAGTTCCTTGGCTGTGGGGGTTTTTCTGGATTTCAGCTCTAAGTCTTTGACAGTACTGCAATGTGAGGGTTATTTTTTTCTTCCTACTGTCTCCAGTCCTCAGAGACAGATCAAATTCCACCCCAGACTCTGAAGAATGGGGTGGGGGCAGAGTGCCGGCTGCAGGGCTGCAGGACATCCGGTCTGGCGTCCTGGTCAGAGGACCCCCCAGATTTTACATTGTTTGAGGGTACTAAACTGTCCTGAGAGTTGGAAGAGGGCCATCAAGGACCAGCCCAGAGCAGATCACATCCCAGAACAGATGCTGGCCGCCTCCCAGGGCAGATCTCTGAGGAAGGAAAGACATCGTTTCCACAGCCTGCTGCAGAGACTTACTGTGGCTTTCTCAAGCCCTCCTGCTTCCGTCTGGAGCCAGCTTAGGCCCATTCAGTTCTGAGGGGGACGTCCAGACTGTGGGGGACCTAGCAAATGGGCTCCATAGAGACCCCCCTGGGGATGCAGACCCTCTTGGCTTGGTCTAGGTGGCTTTGGGGATTTGGGTTCGTGCCAGCCCCACTGGGATCAATGGAGACAGAGCAGTCAGAGACCAGAAGGCTTACACCCTACTTTCACACCACTTTGGACAGATGACCATTTTTTCATTTCCTTAAAATTTCCAGAGAGGGGGTGCTCAGTGACTCAGTGCGTACCTCCATGCCCACCCCCCTTTGCTGGACAGCTCTAATTATTCAAGCTAGCAAAACTGGCTTCTCTATAACTTCTGTACTTTGTTCCCAGTTCTGCAATCCTGTAGCAACCCAGTTCTTAGTTCTGAAGTGACCCTGAAAATATCTATTCCAGTTTTGTTGTTGTGGCACTCAGGGCTCCTCATCCTCTGAACACTTAACCCTTATTTGATATTTAATGGATAAAAACCGATGTATGTGTATGTATAGATGTATTATTATTATTGCTGCTATTATTATCATTGCCTAAGCCTTAGAGCAGGAAACATTTTTGAAGCTTTGAAACTATGCACAGAGCCGACCATACTCACATGGTGTGATTCTGAGGTATTTCATTTTCCAAACACATGAATATGGTTCTTTCTTTAACTTGCCATATGTATATATATGGTTGCCTAACACACAAGCTCAGAGACTTTTGGGGTTCTGAGATGTACATACTCAGAGGGACACACCCGGTTGCTTCCCATGAGGTCGTGGTTAAATCAATCCAGCATCAGAAACAGGTTTCCAACTTGGCCTTTGGGGGTCGTCCCCTAACTGGGTGCATAGCCCATGCCTTTGCACTGTGACCACCTGCCATGGTCACTAGGCGGGAACAAGCTGCCTATCTAACGTGACCTTGGTCTGATTGCTGGCTGGCATGTGGGTGTCCATCCCCTGGGAAGAGCTCCTAATCCTTAGTCAGTGTAGAACTGGAATCTTGTGACCATAAACTTTTTTCCAATACTTTTCCAAGTTCTGCCCAGAGGACCCCAGATTTCTATTAGCAATCAAGGGAGCCCAAATATGATTCCAGTTAGGAGTTCACTTGAATTCCCAACATCCCACCCCCAAACACATGTCTCAAGACCACTCAGTCCCTAGAGGCCTGACTGAAATAATTTCTTTCATTTTAAGTGGGAGATCCACTGATATTGAAGCATAAAGATGAAAGTACAAGCCGTTGTGGGAATTGATGTTTCTCTTTCTTCCTTTTTAACAAGTATTTGAGTCAACCTTTCCTTCTCTGTTGTGGAAATGTCATTTCCCTGAAACTAAAATGGACTCCTCTGCTTTGCATACCATTGGCCCTACATGGATGAGGCAGGTTTTTTTTGTATGTTGTGAGCCGGTTTCATGAATTCTCTCTTCAAATGGGGTAGTTAAAATGGAGAACCTTTTAGGCATAGGTTGAAACTGGTGGCAAGAATCTTGGAGTAGATGCAGGATGGCTGAATAGGAAGACTGTGGGGCTATGGTTTTGTCCGAGCTCTGCCACGGGACCATGGGCAAGTCACTTGTTTTCCTGATGGAGGGAGTTGAACTAGGTGGTCTCCAAGCCCCTTGTGGCTCTGAAATTCTGTTGTTCTAAGATCCTACTCTTCTGTTTTTGAGAAATCCCTTGGTGCATGCTGACACCTAGTTTAATCCATAGAAATTGGTAGAAAAGTGAAGCAAGGCAACATGTCGCACTGGAATGGGCATTTACAAAGGACTGAAGCCCAGGCAGCCTCTGCTTCGCCCACTCAGCGATTCCTTAGGCGGTGGTGTTCACAGGTCCCCTCATCAGAGAGCAGTGTGCATTCACCCAGCTCTTGGAAGGAAAGGACGAGACTTGATCAATTGACCGTAAAGGATGTCAGCAGCGACGAGGAGGGGCCAGCTATCCAAGCCTGTGCAGACACTGACAAGGGACAGGGATCCTCCAGTAACCAAAGAGCTGGTCCTGGGAAAGCAGCTCCACCCTCTTCTCAAGGAGGGGGGCCCTGCAGCGTGAGAGTGTGGCTATGAAGGTATGGATGAGCCTGAATGAGGAACACAGGAAAGCAGGAAAGGGAAGGCAGGGAGGAGAGGAGGGAGGAGGAGCAAGCCTGTGTTTCCTGAGGCTTGGGTTTTGTTGGGGTCGGGGTGGGGGCAAATGGAAAGGCATAGAGAGGGGAAGGAGCGAAGTAGAAAGAGAAAGACAGGGAGAGGTGTGCAGAGGATTCTGCTCCTAACTCCTCCCCTCGGGGTTGGGGACCACCCACCCTCAATGTTTCCATACAGTCCTTAGGGTCAAATACTCTATTCTTTGTCAAACCCCGTGAAGAATCTTTTGTTGCTCAGGCAACAAATACCAGTCAGTGCATCCTTGGTGTCGTTTGATTTTGCATAGAATATTTGTGCCAACAGGGCGGTGATCTCCCCTGACATGTCTCCTCTTTGCAGAAGAATCAGATCAGGGCTGGGAGCAAAATGAGGAGGGCCTTGATACTTCGACTTCTTGCAAATGATTGAAGACCTCTCCCTAGGGAGCTGAAGGAGGGGAAGGAGGGAGAGGCTTGTTATCCTGAAACAGTGAGCTGGGCAAACCAGTGTGTTTAGGAAAAGGGTTCTGAGCTGAGACCTCCCGCTTCAGTTTGCTGGACTTGCTTTGGTGGGGAGGGGACTCTGTGCTGTGGGCGAGGGCCGGGATGGAATGTTTGATGCTCTACTTTGGCTTGCAGTGTGGGTACCCGGTTTGGGCCTTTGGTGGCCAGGCAGGACTGGCTTTGCTGGTGGGCCTTCTCAGCAGTAGGTCGGGAGGAAGCAGAAACCCTCCAAAGACCTTTGTTCATGCCAATGGCACTGTGTTGAGGGGCTGTGCCGCCCCCCTGATTAACTGGGAGGTGGCTCTGGTAGAAGTCCTAGAATGTCTGCCAAACCTAAGACCAATATAGGGGACAGAAGTTCTTGCCAGGCTGCAAGAGGTCTGGCCTGGGAAATGAAATGGTGGGCTTGAGTCCTGATTCTGCTTCTGCTCTGGGGATGTGCATTTCCTCCTTTGTGGAGAGACTGGACTAAATAATGTCAATGCCTGGAAACCTCTAAATAACCATTTGCCCTGCACAAGAGAACAAAGCCCACAGCGCACCCAGCACCCCAGCCCCTGGGAAGCCTGCAGCTCGGCTGGTTGAAGCATGTTGCCGCCATCTACTGTCAGACCCACCCAAGTGCCGCTGGGGCCCTGCCACACCTTGATTTTCTTCCCAAACCCTAGTTATTATCTTGGCAACCTCTCCTTTGAAGACATCCTGGCGGCCAGAACACTCCTCTTTTGTCAAAAGCAGAAGACAGCTGAAGCTTCCGTCGTCGCCCAGGGGACATCGCCCAGTGGCCTGCCCAGCTGTGGTTGGGAGCGTGGGCTGGGCCCTGGCTTTGGAGCCCGACCCTTTGCAGATGTTGTTCAGTTCCAAGCCCTCCCCGGACATGAAGGAAGACAAGGGGAAACGAGAGAGACAGATTATCCTCCTAGGGAACACTTGCAAAAACAAGATTCCTGCTGCTTGTTTTCCTTGAGCGTAGTTGTTTGGCCATCAGATGCTGCCAGAGGAGCTTGAAGGACAAGTCATTTGACATAGAGGAAACAAAAGGAATAACCACTAGCCATGTAGCCTTTGCTCTGTGTCAGGCACAAGCCCTTCAGTCTCCTCTTGAGCCTCTGAGGCCCGCATGTCACAGTTGAGAAGTAGCAGAGTTAATGCATCACCACAATGTATATTTTAAATATCTTACAGTTCTATATGTCAATTATACCTCAATAAAACTAAAATTAAAAAAGAAAATTAATTGAGCCAGGATTTGAACTGGGAACCCATGTGCTCTGCCCCTAGGTACTCTGTCTCTCTAGAAACCCCTGAAAAGAGAGGTTATGTGGATTTCTGAAAGTTATGACTCTGTCAGTTAGTCAGAGGCAGTTTTACTTTTTAATTTTTTAAAAATAACGTGCTTGTCCCCCCACTGTTACCCTCTGGCTCCACATGCCTAATTATGTGAGAGTCTATGCTTGTCTATACCAGCACCAGATAAACACTGCTCTTCCTGTAATATCCCTCACATTTGGGAGGTGCAGTCCCCCTTTCCCCCAGGACCATGAAAAATAGTTGCTCTCCCTGGAGCACACAATTACTTTTGCTGTTTGGTGGCTGATGTTTCTCCTGGTCATGAAAACTGACCTGCACTTGGAAACATCAGGTCCTAGGTACGGCCTGAAATTCTTTCCTTCCCCACCAAACATCAGATCTGGAGGCAGGAGGAAATGGCCCTTCTGGATCCTTTATCTGCATGTTTCCCATGGAGAAATTAACGTCCCCCTCTCTCACCCCGACGTAAAAACAATATTTAGAATGGAAAAGTACACTTCACATAAAACAACAGTAACAGTGGCCAGAAAACTCATCCAAGGTCTCATCCCTCAGCCTGCCTTTAATCTTCCAGCCTTTCCCCCTTCAAATACATCCTCTGTGGTTGCTCCCAAAAGAGAGTATTTCCTTTTTGCTGTTGTGTTCAGTGGATATCCACTTTGCCAGCCCTCAGTGGGAAACAAATGCAGCAAAACAAACCAACAAAAGGAAAGTGATCCCACAGTAGAGGGGAGAAAAGTTTCGTGTCTCGGAGGGAGCGCTGTGTCTTTGGTTAGATGGTGCGAGAAAGCTTTCCTCGAAGTTGGTACTTATCCAGCAAAAGATGAGGATTTCATTCTCAGAAGAACATCCATCAGTGAAAAGCCAGAATAGTATCTAGCAGTTGAGTAAAATCAAGATGGTGTTGTGACTTGATTGAGAATTTGGTATCTAAGGTGATGTCCTCTGGCCGATGCTCTGATCACCTGGAAGTTCCACTGAAAGGTCATCATTCTAGGAAAGGTCTGAAAGGGGAGCTTTAGACTCACGGCAGAGCTAGGTGCAGGGGTAGTAGCTGCCAAGAACAGACTGTGATGTATTGTTAGGAGGCCCTTTCTGATGGGAGGGTCTTTGTAGGTAAGGAGCCCCCAGTGACTAGAGGAGTTTAAGCATGATTTAGATAGTTCCTTGGTGTAGATTTGTAGGTGAGTTTCATGTATTGGGGAGAAATTTTAAAGCTCCCTGTCAGCCCAGAAGATCCCATAACTTAAAGAGATAGATAGAAAAGTTGAATATGTGGACAAATAAGTGTTTAGAAATTTAAGGTATTTTTTTGTATTCACTTATTTCGTCTTGAGTAAAAGGCAACAAACTCATATATACCCTTGTATATTCAAATGTCAAAGGTGCTCAGGAAATATTCACATGGTTACTTAGGTATTTATATAATATATAACACAAAATTTGCATATGAGATGCTCAATACATATATTAATATTTAATTTCTAAAATAATAAAAGCCTAAAGTTCATGTATGCAAAAAAAAAAAGGGAAACATTTTCTCTCTGCAGTCCTGTTTGTTATGAAGCCTTCAGTCACTTTGACATTGGTTATTTTTCCACCAAGAATAAAATATTAATCCATTTATTTGTTTGCTGAACAGATATTTATTTGGTACCTGTCATAGACAATACTGTCCTTTCAGGAACTTCGAATCTTAGGGGTGGGGAGCCAAACATTTCCACAAATAACAGTTACCAGGCAGGCTGCCATTCATGGTTGTAATAAAGGCTATACAAGGACTACAGCATAATGGGGAAAAATGACTACTTCTGACCTATGTGTCTGGGAAGGCTTCTTGGAGGAGGCAAGATCTGAGCTTCGTTGAAAAGAATTTGACAGGTAGTTACTTGAGGAAAGACACAAAAGTAGGGCTATTTTTTTTTAACTGAATCCCAGGGCCAGCTTGAGCTGTTTGGAGCCCGCTTCCTGGTGACTGGAGTGGAGGTGGGGGGTATCTGGAAGGTTTTGAGCGGAAGAGTGAGATGGTCTGATGTCCCAGTGGCCCAGTGGCATGGAGGATATTTAGAGGGGAGGGGTTCAGAAAGCAGATCATGAGAGATGCTGATGCCTAGGTGCTGGCTAGGACCCACAGGGGATGATGACACTACGAGTGGGAGGTAAGGAGTAGATGAGAGAGAAAGAATGGAAGAAGAACTCGTGACTGGACTGTGATGCTTTGGACAATGAAACTGGGATGAGAAGAAGGAGAGAGAGGGAATTTGCCAGCTGGCCCCATTTTGCCCCGATCCCCAGAAGAGCTTGGGCTGTCTTAGCTGTCAGGAAAATGACTCAACTGTCTCCGAGCCAGTCAGCCAGAAACACTTCTCAGAGAGCGCTCTTGCGCCATCTGGTAGAGGGTGCCTGTGTCTGGGAGGATCCTACCCTCTCTCAGGAGAACCATGGATACTGCAGCTCTGTGGGACTCCCCCACTGCTCACACAGCCTGACCCCTTTTCTGATCATGTTTTACCCTCATGCTCAGGCTTGTTCAGTAATTCAAGCCCAGGGTTCCCACCACTTCCTTTGCTGGAGAAGTAGGTTTTGGTTGCTTTCTTCTTTTATGCTGTTCCCGAAGAGTCTGCCTCAGGCCCCCCATTAGGGAGCTGCACCCCTCAGACTTCGGTGGCAGTTTAACAAACACCAAACAGACAGACAGAGGTGATCTGACCCCTAGCTCAGCAATAGTGGAGCCCACTTCCCAACATCTAAACTTGCCTTCTGTGCCTTTGGAAGTTAACTCTTCTCAAAGGCTCTGCAGTGTTAGTTACCTGTTAGAAAAGGGAAGGTGTCCCCAGGGGCCTGATTAATTTCCCACCTTCCGACCACCCTAGAAGTGCTAGGCAACCTGAACAAGGTCAAAGAGGCCATGCAAAGGCATCTCAGGGCTATGCTCCTTTGATTTCTTTGGCTAGGGGGCGGGGATAAAAGGAGGCAAGAGACCAATAAAGATTTCAGTGGATGGAGACAACTAGAGAGTTACCACCCTCCATTCCCCCTTTCCCACATTAGTCAGTCATTTACACCCCCCAGTCACTAGAAACGGTCATTCTCAGAGGCATTTCCACTGACTAATGTATTTTCTATCGGCCAAGAACTTAATCCGTATCTAGAATGGTCAGTGGTTGTGAGACGTTGGGTCAGGGACAGGAGCATAAAGAAACTGCATCTCACTCTAATGTGGTCTGGGCAGTATGAAAAGTAAAGGAGAAGTGTGGTCAGGAATGAGATGGAGGTGTTAGGCAGAAAGAAGAACAGAAAAGGATAACAGAAAACTTAAATGTGCTGCTAATCCCCTGACCTTCACTTCCGTTAACAGGTGCTTCTCTATAGTCAACATCTATGCTTCCTGCACTTTTCTCAGCTCCCCACCCGGCCCCATGGAGCCCTGACCCCCCTATCCCAGGCATGGTGGGTAGGTGAGGGCAAAGGGGGAACCTTACTCTGCTTACAGTGGGGGGTGGAGAAATGTATTCCTGGCACCCCGTAGAACAGTCAGTGATGCCCTGCCCTTTAAGGGCTCTGTAACTCAACTAGCTCTGCTGGCCTGGGTCTCTGTGTCTAAGCACCACAAATAGTGTCATGGGAACCCCCAACATCAACTGACAAACTTGGGACAACCCAGGGCAGCAGATGCTCTGTGAGAAGCAGGCGTTGTGCCCACGGACTTGGGACAGCAGTGCTGCTGTCCTGTGCTTCCTAGTTTGAGCTGCTCAGCTCCAAGTAGGGGTACTCTTTTCCCCTGGAGAGCGCCATGCAGCCCTAGCATTTTGGGAGGTATGAGGGAGAAGTCAGTTGCTGTTCTAGTGAAACAGGCTGCCAAGCGAGGAAGTGGGAGCAGCCAGTACTTCCAAAGATACAGTTGTCCAGAAATGGGCTCTTTTCAGTGCTTTTGTGTGAAGTGAGATACACACCCAGGCAGGGAGTGAGTGTCCCCATAAGTTTCCTGGCAAGTAATGGGTGGGTGGCAGAAATCTCAAGAATGTGGGATCATCCGTTACTTATACCCATTTTATTCTGCCGTTCAATCGATCCCCAGATGTCCTCCTGCTAGGTACCAGTCCTGGTTGTCCATAAACAGAGAAAGAGCTGTCCTCCACCCGCCTCCCAGGCTGAGGATTTCTCTTCTGGGCGGTCTCTAGTATAGGGATATGGGTCATTAGGGGTGATCCAGGCCAGAAATTTAAGAAAATAGCTCATTCTGTCTCCAAATGTGTTTTGGAGGGCCTGCTGAAACCAATGGAAGCCCCTCTCAGCTGACAATGGGTGATACTAATAAAACCCGGCAAACCTGGGGCAGTGGAAACATGGAGAAGTTACACGAATAATGTGATAACTCCAGTAACCAGCCCCTTCTTCTGGCCAGACACAGCAGCCAAAAGTGGAGAGAACTGTATGTTCTGTACATTAAGACTCCTTGCTAATCCAAGGCATTCTGCTCCCTTCCTTGGTGAGTAGATATGGCATGGTCAGAGAAATCTAGGGTGACAGAGGGGCACTTCTTTGCTTGATCTGCCCCAGCCACCTCCCTGCCCCCCAACTCCTCCTGACCGCACCAGGCAGGGAAATAAGATCAGGACGGGCTGCTGTTTAGATCAGAAATGAGATCCCAAGGCCAGGAACTCCTGTGCCCTGGGTGCAGCGCAGGGGCCGAGCTGGAGGTATGTGTGGGTATTTGCAAATGTAATCATGCTCATCATCACAGTGCAGAGGGTGTGAGCAAAGCAGGGGCAAAAGGCGTCAGGCTGGATTTTGGAGGGTTACGTAGTAACCAGAGATCAGAAAGGCTGCTGAATGCCCCACAGCATGTCCGGGAGGAACTCACAAAGCTTTTCTCCACCTCATGTAAGAGGCCTCACTTGGAGTATTACCTTCTGTCCTTGGTACTCTCAGCCACTCCCCACTATTGGGAGGAGCATGTTTGTGAATTAGAAGCAAAAGGAATAAAAAAAGTCATTTATAGAGGCCAAGGAGGATTAAATATTAGACCTGTTCCGTCATATTTGTAGTTCCCTGCAGGCTTCTATTCCTTTCCCCATGAGAGGAAGATCAGAATCCAGTGAGGGTGTGAAATTTCGGGGTGTCCATTGAATGGTCAGGATAGGGCCAAGCTGAGTGAGCTTTCCTCTGCTCATTCCTGAGAGTTCTTAGTGGTCTCCATGCTCAAGGGGCAAGGATTAGGCATCATGACAATTTCTAAGAGACCCAGAATGATTTTACACCCTCTGCCTGGTGAACTAGATGGCAGACACTTGTGCTTAGCATGGCACGGCCTGGTGACCACCGGGTTATGTTGTCAACAGCTATTCAGTTTCCTATAATACTAATAGTAATACCAACAACTACAGCTGAAGTAGCCCCATTAGTGTCTGCCTTGTGCCAGGCACTGTGCTAGGAGCCTTACACATATGACCCAATTTAGCCCTCATATTTTCCCTGAGAATATGCATTGCAACTCCTACTTTATATAGGAGGAAACAGACCGAAAGGTCAAGTAACTTCATAGGATTCTAACTCAACCTCTGTCTAATTCACAAACCTCTTTCATTGTGCATTCAAGACAAGCAGAAAATTGTGGAGGTGTGCAAGAACCTGAGAAAAGCAAAAAATGACTTTGAATGTGTGGGGAGATTATTAATAGCAGGCATGAAAGCTCTGTGCTTTCCCCCGGGGCAGCAGGGTAATCTCCATTGTTTTTGTCACCCACAGTTAAATTGGACAGATTCCTACAAAACAGCCTGGGTTGGAGGGAAGCAGTTAGATTAGGAAGGATGGCTGGGTTTTTGGAGTGGGTCAGGGTGGACAGTGGAAGCCAGTGTTTGTCTCTTACTCCTGGCCCGTAAAGGGGAAGGTCCTCTAATGGACATTAGATCTGCCTAGATTTTGAGTTCCTGGTGAGGGAAGAGAGAGGAGATAAAAGGCAGCCGAAGTGTTGAAATGATAATATTAGTGCTCTCCAGAACTACCTGGTGTGGTAGGAAAGCGATGGTGCACTCAAAGCTTCAATTAAATTAGGTGGCGTGAGAGAGAGACATGATGCAATTGCAGGATGTGTGCAGCCATATCCTCCGTAGTTGGGGACATCCCCACATCCACTCTGGTGTGCATAACCTCCAGCTCTTTCCTTTTGAAGTCCCTGTGAGCCTGCACAGTGCCATAACGACCCTGGCCGTGATGAAACACTCCTGCAGCTGACATGAATCAGAATAACCTCCCCCAAGTATGTGCTTCACACTCCCTTCATTTTCTAGGTTTTATGGTCAGTGGGCTCCCTCCTACTCTGCTGATATCATGGCTGAAAGCTTTTGTTTAATCACCTATTAGTTCCCCATCCTCCCACTGTATGCATTTGCCTGTCTTCTGTATCAAGTCCTGAAGGACTCGAATTTGTGTAAATGTCATGTACAAGTAGAAGGCACATTTGGTGGTATCTCAAACTGCATACTTCTGAAGCCCCCAGAACTGTCATATTGAGTCATAGTAACTATAACACTATTCTCAGACCAATAACAGAGTTTCTGCCAGGAGGCATACACAGTCCAAAGGCTCAGGTGCAGTGACACAAATCTGAAATAGTCAGTCGGTGATCAGAACATTAAACTGTAATTAGGTTGTTATAATTATTGAATACTAAACAGCATTATAAGAATAGAAGTTGTGGCTCTCACATTTTATATCTGACCTGGGATCAAATTAGTAGCCTATTCAGTCTAGGGGCATTGAGTCATAGCTGCTAGGCATCCACTTCTATTAAAACTGCTGGGTGAACAGTTTGATAGAGGCACAGATACTTCCCTACTGGAAAAGGGAAATTTATATGACACTGTTGGACAGAGAATTGGAAACTACAGCTGTGAAAAGACCTTTTAAAAATCAAAGTCTTACTATTGGCTCCTAAAGCACAAAAAAAACCTTAATAAAACAATTATAACATGTTCTTTTTTTGAAACAGGCTGTATTAGAGAGATAAGTATATAAATACCTGAGAAGCAGAATTAAGTTTATATTTAGGTATATGCATGTAAATAGACAAATAGGCACTGAGGGAGCTAAGTTCACAAGATGTTTGCAGGAATTTGTGTTGAAATTGTGATGGTTTTTATGGAAACTCCTCGATTTTAGCAGATAGTCCACACCTGGGAAGCCGAATTGTCTCATCAGATCTGATAGTAACCTTTTCCTTCCCCTTTTTGTCTCCCTTTCTAGAACCCTCTTCCTCTTGAGTCATCAAAAAGCCAAGATGTTGGTATTACTGGCGGGTATCTTTGTGGTCCACATCGCCACCGTAATTATGTTATTTGTTTCCACCATTGCCAATGTGAGTAATGTTCTTTTGTTTATTCATTCACCCAAAGCTATTGAATATTTACATAAAGTGCTACAAAAGAAGTTTAAGTCACAATCCCGGCCCTTTGTGAATTTATGGCTTAGTTGTGGAAAAAAGTAAACACACACTCACACTCAGACAATTAAATAACAGCAGGATAAAGGCCAGTGTCTACATGAGTGACTCAGCCAGGGCTGTAGGCATCTAGAGGCTGGAGAACACAATGAGGCCCCTTCAGTCTCCCAGAAGTCTTCTTGGCAGAGGTGGGGCTTGGGAGACGAGTAGATGGGTGGGGTTTCTCTTGGCAAAAGATGAATGGGGGAAGGATCATGGGCAGGCATTCCAGGCCCGCGTGGCAGCCAAGGCACCCAGGTGGGAGGGACAGGCTTTGTGTAGGGAATATTGAGGATACCCATGTGGCAGGAGCTGAACTCCTTCTCTGGGAACCTTGATCAGAAGGATAGATGGGCGTGAGATGAGAAGTTTTTGGGAGCCAGACAAATTTAAATTCTGAGCAGAGAGTAGCAAATTAAAGTGGAATTTTGCAAGATTAACTTGGTTCCAATGAATTAACTCATTCGAACGAAAACCATACAACTGTTAACGGAGGCAGTCATAGCCTTTTTCTCTTTGAACCTTGGGCAACTCTGACCTCTGGTGGTAGTTTTAAAGCATCAAATTTGCTTTTATTGTGCTTTTCTCAGAAAAAACAAGAGGGCTCCTTGTACGCAAAAACCAAGGCTGCCAGTTACTAGACAGGCAAACAATGGGTCCAGAATCTGTCTAGGTCTCTGTTAGAATTAAAGGCGAAATGGGTTTTAAAGTTCTGTGAGAAGAGTTTTGCTAACATTGGTGGGTATGATTATAAGCAAGGCTAATTCAAATGTAACTGTGATAAGACAGAATCCTCACCCATGCGGGCTCCTCCAGACAATAATTTAGCCATTCTGTGCGCCAGCCCCTGAGTCTCTAAAGGATAACAAGTCTGATAAACAACTTCACACCGTATTAAAAGGTGTGAAAGTGCTAAATATCTGAATTTATAAGCCCCTAATACAGGACTTGGGACATAGTAGTTTATTGAATCAAGGGTAGGCAACTGCATGCCATTGGCCCTGTTTTCCAGGAATGCACATTTTAACAGGTGCTCTGTGTGGACAGGGCATTTGTTTTCCATTCCAGAAAGATAACTGTTGTTCTTGGGCCAGGTAGGAAGGGGTGCTGGCACTGTGGTGAGCCTCAGGGAATGTATTTTGGTCACACTTGTACTTTCAGCTATACTATTTTATTAGGAAATGACTTCTCTTGTGAGAATTAAAGTTTGATCCTTCTGTTTAGATGAAAGTGGTTTATTGACCACCTAGATTCATTACTATTTTCTTAGCTGTCTTTACATTTTTTTTAGATGTCTCCAGTTGAGCATTTTTTTCTTCTTAGCCAGGCCCCTACATGAAACAGTCTGGATAGAGTGTATGAACTGTGCATACATAAAAACAATTTCCTCCACCACAGTTTCCGTTTCTTATAACCTTGGAATTTTAAACCACTATGGTGGAATTACTTTCATTAAAAACATTTATTTTTAATTAAAAAAATTTTATATTGAGGCACATGCAATAAAATACATCTTAGAGTACTAGCTTGATGCAATCCATGTTTTTGTTTTTGTTTTAAGTGAAAAAGAATTTGAAGCCCAGAGAAGCTATGTGACTTTTTCTTCTTGGTCATGCAATCTTCTCTTTGTTCTGGGGACCTTTGTGACTTCAGTTTTAATCAGACCTCATTTCCACCAAGGGACGCAATGCTTAGCCATATTTATGGCTAACTATGGGGTCTTGCTCGAGATCTGGTCCTGACACAAGCTGATGTGTTTTCTTTTAAAGCAGAGGGTCAGTTTTTAAACAAGTTCTTATTTCCTTTGGCTTCAGGTTTGGGTGGTTTCGGATTTTGGACAAGCCTCCGTAGGTCTTTGGAAAAACTGTACCAGTGGCAGCTGTGAGGACGGCCTTTCGTATGGTGGTGAAGGTAAAGAGAAAGACATGGCGCTCAGCGCTGCCGAGCTGTGCGATCGGGGAAGTGTAGTGCCTGCCGGGGACTGGGTAGCCTAATGCCCTTGCTCCCTTCCCCCTCTGTGTGCAGATGCCCTCAAGGCAGTGCAGGCCTTCATGATCCTGTCCATCATCTTCTCCGTCATCTCCCTCGTGGTCTTCGTGTTCCAGCTCTTCACCATGGAGAAAGGAAACCGCTTCTTTCTCTCGGGGGCCACCATGCTGGTGTGCTGTGAGTATCCTGGGTCTGCAGAGGGAGGCTCGCATGTGGATCTGCCCCAGGTGCCCTGGCCACCTGAGCAGATGGACACCTTGGGCAGTTCTCTCCCCTTGTTATTTGGTCTCTTTCTGAGGACTCCTGATAGCTGCTTGGATGCAGTGCTCTCATCCGTGTCATTGCTGAGGCACAGTACCAGTAGCATGTGTAACCTAGATGCATGGAGAGGGCAGGAAGGTGGGAGTCCTTGGAAAGATGAACCTGCTGCCATGGTGTGTGTCACTGTTGCCAGTGTCCGTATGTCTTTCTTCCCAAATACACACAGCTGGGTGGAAGCTGTGTTCTTTTGTATCCCTAGGCAGCCTGCCTGTGGATGCTGGGGTCCAGACAGTAAGCTGGGTGGTGGGCATGAGGTTCTGTGTTTTACTTCACATTTGTAGCCACGCAAACCAGTGCAGATGTGAGAGCCCAGGCCCCTAGTCTATCCGCATAACCATCGAGTTTGGCTCAGGACAGATCAGCAGAACCACTCTTTGGGGTCAAAGAGCTGGGTTTCATTTTCCCATTGGGTCTTTGCAAAATTATATGTTCTTTTTCTTGGTCTTATGTTTAAAAAAAGTGCTGACCCTGTCTGTCCCTTGCAGGGCTGTGCATTCTGGTTGGGGTGTCCATCTATACTCACCACTACGCGGACGGCAGGGCAACGCATTACCTGAAGAGCCACCACGGCTACTGCTTCATCCTGACCTGGATCTGCTTCTGCTTTAGCTTGATCATTGGTGTTCTCTACCTGGTGCTGAGGAAGAAATAAGGCTGAGCAGATTATGGGGTCTGGGGTGGGGTGGGGAGGAGGACGCCCTTGAATCTGGGAGGGAAGCAGATGTTTCTGTACAGGAAAAACCAAGATGGGGGGTGGGGGACGTGAGGGTGGGGGAGGCTGGAACCTAAACTTTGACTGAGGAAGTCTTGTGCTGTCCAGCCCGTGTCCCTGGGAGGCCACAGTTGGCTCGCACCTGATGCTCCCTTACTGCGGGCCAGAGAGCGTCTCTCCAGCCATCAGACGTGGCCTCCCAGCTGTTCTCAGTTACACACACTGCCTGGGGCTCCATCCGCTGCCTCGCCGCTGGCTCCGCCTCTGAGGGTGACTTCTGGGTCTTGCACCGCAGTCCCCAGACCTCCTGCACCAAGTGGAAACAGTGGTACAAGTTCCAGCAAGAGCGGATACTGTTTTCATGCTGGATATGTAAGCCTGGGAGCCATCCCGCCCTTCTGACCCAAAGCAAAACATCACATTCCAGCCTGAAGGGCCCACAGGAGGACTTTGGCCAGAGAACCATTATCCGTCTTTAGAACAGATATTTAGCTCTGTGGAATTCAGTGGTATTCGTGACAAAATGGGAGGAAGAGATATAAGGCCAGCTTGGTGGGTCAACTAAACCAAGAAAGGGAGCTTTTCACAGTGGGAGGCCTGGGAGATGGTCAGACGCCCCAGTAGACCTCACACAGCTGCCTTTCATGGAGCCCTCCTGCCATGGAGGGCGCTAGGCCCCCCGCTTAAAGCCAAGGCGGCTCTCCTGGAGCTTCCGTAGAGCCGCTAACTACCAATTCAGTGGTGAAAGCGCCACACCGATTATGGTATCACAGGGCAGCCTTCTAACAGTGCTGTATTAGGGTTGTGTTTTTAGGATCCCCTCCCCATGCAATGTCTCTCAAGTATAAAACAGGAGAGAGACGGATATGGCTCCTTGTAACATAACCTGTTACTCACCTTCTAAATCACAAACTTTGAGGAAGTTTTTTCTAATTATCCACATGGGAGATCAAGGCCCCAAGGCCTGGTGGTCGTTCTAGCTTTGACACTGGCTGCCATGGCCCCCTTTCAGAGGCCCTGCCTATCCTGCTCACTGGCAAGGCAAGGTGATTCTGGAAACTTATTTAATCACACACAAACCAAAACCACACAACAGATCCTTGGGGAAAGGTGCTACATAATAGCAAAGTATTACAAATACTAGATTTCAATCATAGTAAGAACAGAGTGCCTATACTCCCAGGAAAGTAAGAAAATTCCCATGAGATAAGTAAAAATATAGGTGATGGGCAGGCATTTTCTTTAAGGAAAGAAAAAAGCAAAAAACTCTTGTAGTACCCAATCAGACGGCAAGTGAGCTGACTGTTGCCCCGGGAGCATTTCTATGTAGGACTAAGCAGTAGTATGTTATGCCTGCTTAAGCAGGCATTGCTTTGGCCTGGAGCAGCTATTTTAAGGCATCTCAGATTCTGTCTAAAGAGGTTGTTTTGGGAAAACATTTCCTTTATCTCCCCGAGAAGAAGATCTACCCCAGAGAGCATCTGAGACATCTTGCCTACTTCCTTCTCCCTGTTCCCTCCTCATCCCATTTCTTAGATACTTTTCCTTTTTTGGGGAGTTGTTAGGCCACGATTGTTGGTATTTATGTAAAAGGACTATTACTAAGTATATTTCTCTGTGTTCATTCTGGTTAAGGGAATGTTGAGGGTGGGCCACCAAATTAGCTGGGCTGGGGGTAGAGAGATGGCAAGCGGAAACTGTGGGATGATGAACTTTTTAATTATGATATAATCATCACATGTATAGAAGGCTGTCTTATGCAGAAGCATACTTACATATCAGATATATCTCCAAAAGCCATAGTCGCATTATGTTGAAAAGTCAAACTATGACTGAGTGAACCATGTATTCCCTTGCCTCTGACTTTGTTTCTGTGACATTTTTGTCCCGTGTAACTTGCATTACCTTGGTGGGTTGTCCTCGTACTGTATTTGGCTCCTTCTTTAATAGTTTGGTATTTCATATACTATAATTGTAAATATTTTGATACAAATGTTTATAACTCTAGGGATATAAAAACAGATTCTGATGCCTGTCACTGTGTGAATGTTTTCTTCTTAGGAGAATATGGATAAATGGTGACATTTATTCCTGACTGAGTGGTCAGTCAGTGTGATTTGGGCAACTTGGCATTTATTTAAAATGTTGAGCCACTTTCTGGCAATATATTAGGCATTTCTACAATAACTCTTTCAGACAAATGAATGTCATTAGACATAGTTTTTTTTTTTAAGGTTTCATTGATGTACAATCTTATGAAGATTTCACATGAGCAGCATTGTAGTTACTACATTCACCCATATTATCGAGTCCCCCCCACATGCCCCATTACAGTCACTGTCCATCAGTGTAGTAAGATGACACAGAGTTACTACTTGTCTCCTCTGTGCTATACTGCCTTTCCTGTGACCCTCCCACACCATGTGTACCAATCATAATACTCCTTAATCCCCTTCTTGCCCGCCCTCCCCACCCCCTTTCCCTTTGGTAACTGCTAGTCCCTTCTTGGAGTCTGTGAGTCTGCTACTGTTTTGTTCCTTCAGTTTTGCTTCGTTGTTACACTCCACAGATGAGTGAAATCATTTGGTATTTGTCTTTTCTCTGCCTGGCGTATTTCACTGAGCAGTATTTAATACTCTCTAGCTTCATTCATGTTGTTGCAAATGGTAGGATATGTTTTCTTCTTATGGCTGAATAATATTCCATTGTGTATATGTACCACATCTTCTTTATCCATTCATCTACTGATGGACACTTAGGTTGCTTCCATATCTTGGCTATTGTACATAGTGCTGCGATAAACATAGGGGTGCATCTGTCTTTTTGAATCTGGAATATTGTTTTCTTCAGGTAAATTCCTAGGAGTGGAATTGCTAGCTCAGATGTTATTAGTTTTTTGAGGAACCTCCCATTAGATATAGTTTTATCTTGCTTTAATTAAACCTCTTAAGCGAAAAATGGAACTTTGTAAGTGAATATACTAGAGAGAGGCTATGGTCTTGACTCAGAATGGGTTATAACATTAAGAAAGGAGGTAATTGTAAGGTTTCTTTGAAATAGCCATCTTCTTTAATGTGTCTTCAAATTGTAAAGCAATTCACAAAGGTTTGCAGAAGCCCATTCATTGCGTGAACTGGGGTGTATCTGTCTGGGCTCTACGAAATAAGGAAAGCTTTACTGCTTCCTGTGAGCAATAAGGACTGGAATTAATGGTGGAACAGCAGGGTAGACACTGTGTACCTCAGCAGCATGTCACCGCCAGTATGAAAAGAATGGCTTTAATGGGATGTAGGCTATCTTCCGGTCCCCTGTGGTCTTGGACGAAATAACTTCACAGAGGGATGCACAAAAAATACACAATGGAATCTGGAGATTAAACTGCAGTGTATTTTAAATTCAATTAATCAAATTTCATTCATTATTGATACCATTTCAGATTGCTTCTGGGATACTATCATTAGAGGCTACTTCTCTCCATCAGCTTTCCCTGGGATTCTCATCCCCATGTCACGAGCCTGGTCATGGGTCAGACCTCCAGAGCCTCCCTTCTTGCCTTCCCCTGTTGGACCTTACTTAGAAGCAAACTCCTGGACCTACTCAAAGTGTCCTCTCCTGAAAAGACAAGATCTTCCACCTCAAAGACCTAGATGGTGAATGGGGGTGTATTTGTTTCTCCAGAGAAACAAAACCCATAGGATATGCGTACATATATATATAGAGAGAAAGAGATTTATTTTAAGGGATTGGCTCACATGATATGGAGGCAGGCAAGCCCAAAGTCTGCAGGGAGGAGAAGGCTGGCAGGCTGGAGACCCAGAGAAGAGCTAATGCTGCTATTCAAGTCCAAAAGCCATCTGCTGGCAGGGCAGAATTCTTATTTGTTTGGAGGGAAGTGATGGAGGTCAATCTTTTGTTCTATTCTGGCTTTCTACTGATTGGATGAGGCCCACCCACACTATGGAGGGAAATCTGCTTTATTCAAAATCCACTGACTTACATGTTAGTCTCATCCAAAACACTCTTACAGAAACATTCAGAATAATGTTGACCATATATCTGTCCACCGTGGCCCAGCAAGGTGATACAAAATTAACCATTATGGGAGAATGTCCCTGTTAAAGATAAGATACTGGCTTACTAAACATTTTCAAAATAATTTAAAAGAAACTTAAACAGTGGAAATCTTTATGTTTACAGTTGGCACTTGGCTCTTTTAAGTGGTGAGATAAACATGGTTAACTTGAAAGATGATATTGGATATCTGGTGAAAAGAGAAAGTTCTCAGAGTCCCTTTTTATAGAGGAGCTTAATAAATGTTTGTTGAATTCAGTGTCGTAGGTAGAGTCAAATTGAATTAAAGTGGATAAGTCAATACTCTTAGGTGAAATGGGTCCAGATTATAAGTAGGGGGAAGATGAGCTTCAGTGCTTTCCATTACCACTCAAGAATGGGACTTGTAGACAAGTGGCAACTTATTTGCTCCTCGAGGTGATAAACTGAGGTAGCAAATGGTTAATAGCTACACCACTCTGCACTGAAGTCAGCCATTACAGTCCCTGTGCAAAACCCCACTGGTTTTCATGCACAGAAAAATATTTCAGAAAGGCATTGAAAGAAAGCATATGGAAATGAAGAGGATATTGTGCAAGACTCCTGAACAGAAAGAGAAGCTCTATCTTATGTTTACTAAGAAATATCCAGAATATCCCAAAATACAGATAAAATGCCCCAGCAAAAAAATGTATGCATGAGTTTAAAATAAGCCTAGATTTGGGGGAACAGAGGGGAATGGGGTAGGGTGGCAGAGAGCAGGATGAAAAGAGGAAAATTTGCTGGAAATTTGGGAGTAGATTCTGAGGAGGAGTGATTCACTTTAAAGATGTATTTGTGGTCCAGAAGAGCAGGCAGCTCCTGAGCCAACAGCGGGTGGGGAAGGATGCACTTGGACTGTGTGGAGCCGGAGGAAAGAGGGTTCTGGAAGCCACCTGGCCCCAGTTCTGTAAGGAAGACGTGGGGCCTACTCATGGGAAGCGGAGGAGGGTGACCACTAACATGTGGGTTGATAAACTAGTGGGTGCCACACGGAGACCTGGGGATGAGAGATCACACCAACATGCCTCCTGTCTTATCCAGCTTATAGTCCTGTTTCGTGGGGCGTCATCAAGAATGACTGTCTTTCAATGGCAAATGAGGGACATTGTTATATTAACAGATACTTTGAACAAGAGGTGGGGGATGGGGAAGCAAAATTGAACTGTTAAGCCCTTCCCAATGTAGGCATGGGTCAGTTCCAAAAGGCATTTTCTTCAGTTGGTTGTTTGGTACTCAGAACATGTTCATCCATAGAGGAAATTCAGACTTATTTTATTTTTGATATGGGCTAAAAAGGCTTTTGTAACCTAGTCTGGAAAAGAAGCTTAACAGTACCCAACTATTATTATTTTCAGTGGGAAATGAGTTGGTTTAAATTTTGGAAGTGGGGACCCTCTCTTGTCCCGCCAATCCCCTCGTGGTAGGAAGAGTGTAACTGATGGAGGGTGGGCTGAAGAGTGAGTATGGGCCTGTATTCAGGAGACATGGCTGCCCTGCTCACAGTTTGCCATTGAACATAGGGAAGCGTGGTGTTTAGCATGACTCTGGCTAGAAATACACATAGAATGTAGTTTTTAAAATTGAGTATTTTTTAGCTGGGACTGCTTGTTCCACTCCCTTGATCTTATTGTTCAAAATCACTCTGAGTTTTCCCACTTCTCAGCATGTCAGTGGCTTAAGTCCAGTTTACATAGACTTTAGCTTGGTTCTGACTCCTCAGCATAGTAATCAACAGGATTTGGGGCATTGTGAAATCGTACTATGTTAGTTTGATTTCATAACTTCTCCTCCCTCTTATAAAGTGCTGACATGGGGTAGCATATTTATAATTTTTAAGGTGAATCAAAATTAAACCTGTTTTGAATAACTGGATGCAATTTTGCAGCAGCTCTTGGGGTGACTAGGCATTGTAAAATAAAGTTTGAGAATTCTAGTTCTGGGTTTATGAGTGAAATAGATTATACCAATTAACCTGATATTTAGTCATCTGGTTTTAAAAAAGTTAAAGTCATTCTAGCAATAATATTTGAATCCAGATTTCTTTTCATAAACCAAGTTGCTTACCAAATTCACTTTAACATGGCGTACTTGAATTGACTACCAAGTTCTTTTTTCAGAGTAGTTCAAATTCTTTACCTTTCATTGTATTTAATATGTGTCAGAGCTCCTGAAAGGACAGAAAAAAAGAAAGATGCGGACGACTATTAATTGTTCAGCTTGAGTTCATTGCAGCCACGCATCCCCATAACCTTCCCCTGGACCTTCCTATTTCTCCAACTTCCTTCCTGACTTGAAGGAAGGAGCTCTCCTCTTTCTTTCTGTGCCTAATATCCACCACAACCATTTTTTGCATTTCATGCTCTTTAATTTCCTCAAGCGTGCTTTACATTTACCTCCCTTCTCCCTGTATCTCGGCCTCTCTCTCGCTACTGGAAATTTTTTCTTATGGGTAAAATATGCTTAAGTTCATCCCATCTTAAGGAAAATAAAACAGAACACACCTTTCTGCCCTAGTACGTTACCTCCTTCTGTCTTTCCACAGGCATGCTTATTCAGAGTGGGGCTTATTTTCTGTCTCCACCAGGCTCCACCTTGACATTTTGTGGGGCCTCAGGCAAAGCACAAGCCTGCATATTATATGTCAAAATATTTAAAAGTTATATATCAAATTAGGGAGCTGCTAAATAAAGTGTGTTCTATTGTTCTATTGATAAATATCCTAGATGGTCAGGATCAGATTTAGAATGTTCAGTCCTTGGAGTTCTGGGCTACAACATGTTTTTGCTGGAGATAGTTGGTTCCTGGCCTCTCGCTCACAGCCTGCTCTCCTCTCCATTCACTTGTGGCTCCATCCATCCTCATGAGGGGCTGTAAGTGCATACGTGCAGATGCGGGGTCCCCAGCCCACATAATCAACACCATTGCTCACCTCTTCCCCGTCCCACACATGGCTGCTCCTCAGCCATCCCTTAGGCTAGGAATGTGCACACATGTGACATGGCCTGACCTCTGTATAGACTGGACTGGAAAGGAGGCCCGGGGGAAGGAGGCCTAGAAGTGAGTGTGGGGACTGTGGGCAGGAAACCTGGGGTCCTGGATAATCAGAACGCTATCTGGAAGGGGAGTGTGGGCTCCCCTGGGTATGCTTCTTTGGCCCTAAGCCCAAGGACTTCTTGTGGCTGGAGGAGAGTCAGAGCAGAGCTTTACAGCACAAGCCTGCTGACCAGACCTCTCATGGTCTAGGGGCTCTGGTCTTACAGTCTTACATCTCACACATTCCTTTTATGGCCTCACTCAGTCCAATCTGCTCCTATTGTCACCTTCCCAAAGCAATGGCTCTCCTAAGGGTCAATAGCAAATTGAATTTCTCTAGAACATGAATACTCTCAGCCTGTACCACTTTCTCCTCCTCTTCTTTTTCTTCCTCCTCCTGCTTTTTCCTGACCCTCTGCTCATTTTATCTCTGTATGCAGCATGGTGATTTAATTGAAATTCATATGATTAATCACCTCCTATGTGATAATGAATCCAAAGTTTGCATCTTGATTCAAACCAATTATCTAGATCCAGTCCCATAAAAACTACAAATTCAAGTGAACACCTTAGGTACTTCCCCTTTCTTTTGTTTTCTCTGTCTCAGGAAGCAACCACCCATCACATAGATGCACAGGCCACAAACCCAAGTGTTACTCACAGTTCCTCCTCCCTCATTCTTCACCTTGTACTAATAACTGAAATCTTATTGATTCTAACTTATAATATTTTCTAGACTCTTTTTCTTTTCATCTCTTTTGCTATGATGTTGGTTTAGGTCTTTCATAGCATTTACTTAAAGTAGCTGAATATTCTCTTAATTTACTGCTATAATGCATTTTCTACACTGTTGCAAAATGATTGTCCTAAAATGCAAATATGATCATGCCTTTTCTCTGCTATTAATCCTTCATTGGCCCCTTCATGTTGCTGAGATAAAATTCAGAGGCCCAAACCTGTCTATGGCAACTTTTTCTCCCCATGTCCATTCTATCCTTGAGCAGAAACGTACTACTTCTACCATGCTTTGGGGAGTGTTTCCCACATGCTGTTCCTTTTTCTGGAAGGCCCTTTCTTTCTCTGGTGTCTGGCTACCATCTTCTGAATCCTCAAGACTCAGTACATCGCTCTTCTCTGAAACGGTAGCGTGGCGACTCCAGGTGCTGTTGGGATGCCCTCCATCAAGGTTATGTAACACCAAGTGCATGTTCCATAAGAGTGTTTTTCACACACTAGTATAATGGGTAACAGAGCCTGTCCCCTATGGCTTACTGTCTAGAGGGGAATTAGACCAGTGGTTCCAATGCAAGTGGAGTGAGGTTGATGCTGAGAAAGAAGGGAGGGCATATACCATAAGGTGGGTGTTTCTAAATCTTTTAGGGTCACTAAATTTGATAAAAGCCTTCTCTGCAAAAATATGTATGCATATATATATATTTTTTCCACAAAATTTAGGACATTCACAAACTCCTCCAGAGAGGAAACCCCATCCGTAGATTTCCTAAGGAGTACACCCTGCAGATCTGGGCAAGAGTGGCCCCTGCCTTAAAGCAATTGGCTCTGCTCTCATCCAGCTGTGCTCCACAGGCACGTGACTTTGGGGAGTATTTGAGATGAGCTCAAAGGGTGGATAGAATTTGGAAGTTTGTACATACAGGAGAAAGAGGAAAGCTACTTCAGAAGGCTGGGCCAAATAAAAACCGTAGAGATGGAAGAACTATCTGGATCAAGTGATATGTTTGGAAAGATAGATTGGGGCCTCTTCCACAGAAGGTCCTAACTCTTATTAGAGTCAGGAATTTGAAGCTGATTTGGTGGGATCATGGGGAGTCATTTAGTGTTTGTGAGGAGGGCATGATATAATTGGAATGTGATCTGAGAGGATTAATTTGGCAGATTATAGAGTGGGTTCTAGGGGAAGAGAGAGTGGGCAGAGGGCTGGGAAGATACTGCAGCAGTTGAGTAAAGAAGTAAAATCAAAGTAGCCGGACAAAGTGTGTGGGATGGGAATGGGTGGGGAATGGATAAATACACAAGATCTGACTTAGATGCCACGTGACTCAGCAAGAATTCAGGGAGAAGACAACAAAGATTGTTCTGATGTTACAAGACTGGATGTTGGGAAACTGCCCATGCTCTCAGCGATACAGGGAAGCAGGAGGGGGAATTAACTTGAGGGGGAAGATGATAGGCGGTAAGTTCAGATCTGGACACACTAAGAATAGGGAGCCAGCTGGAACTGAGGTAGCGCTCCCTTCAAGCCGAACGCGGTTCTAGGGTAACCGCGAAGGGACCCATTCCATCTTGGTCCTGGAAGGCCCTTGATGCATCCCAAAATACAAAGCCCTAGGAGGCCCCATTTTTCCCACATTTAAACTTGAGATAATTAAGCTTTTCTGGGCACATCCATCATCCTGGGTCAGCTCACTTGGGACTGACCCCCCTTATATTTGTTTTAATTCAGCTGTCTTCTTGTTTAAAATTTTACTTTAAAATTGTTTCCTTGCCAAACTTAGCTTCCTCAAATTAGCATCATATTTTCTCTTTATGTTAGTTCCAATCTGGATCCTGTGGCCCTGTGGGGAATAAAGCAGTTGGGGGTGAGGCATGGAAGGGTGACAATGGGACAGGGCGTGGATCTGGGTCACACTTAGAGCTTTACTTTGGTGTTCCATGAAACTTCTTGTTAAAATCTGATATGCTTAAAGTTGCTTTTAAAAAATGTTGCCTTTCACTAAATTTTCCTTGTGCATATTTGAACATCTGCTTTTGTTTTAAAAATGGTTGTCTTCTTCTTTTATAAAGATACTTTTTACTTTTGCCCAAACTTTCTTATCCGCAAGAAGGAGACTTCTTTTGGGCAAACTGTTTTGATGCTAAACCTCTGACTATAAATCTCATCAATAAGAGATCTGGGATGACATGTGGACACAGGTACCAGTGACCATGCATGGATATTAGTCAGATGGCTTATGACAAAGCTCATATGACACTAGGATGTATGAAGAAATATGGAAACGAGAGGCCATAATTTCTTTATATTCTGAATTAGTCAGATTATAGTCTGAATTAGAGGACTGTGTTCAGTGTTGGTCACCACTGTTCAAAGTGATGTGAAGAAATTGGAGTGACTGTAAAAACAAGCAACAAAGATGATTAAAGGGTTGGAAAATAGGTCCCAGGATGAAAGATGAGAAGGTTTTTGATGTCTCAGGAAGGGAAGAGAAAGGTGGGACATGCTTCTGAAAGGTTTTTTACAAGGGAATAGTTAACCGGGAGAGAGAATACTAGAAGGTATGATGGAGGAAGATTGTGAGCAAATCTCAGAGGAGAAAAAATGCTGCATCTTGGTTATTTTACACCAGAGTCAACCTTTTACCCTTTCCTATACCCTTGGTAGACAGTACTGATTAATTACAACACTCTTTCTGCAGAGTTTGGGCCAACCCTTAAAAATCCTCCATCTGAAACTCCAGGCAGCCTCTACCAGTCCTCTGAAATTTTTACTTAAGAAGAAACCCATTTGCTGCTGTAGATTTAGACATTTCACTTTCGGTGGGCTTGAGGTTTTATGAGATGGTTTCTCAAAGCTCTTTCCAGAAACACAGTTCTACTAAGCCATTTGGTTAATGAGTTTCATGAACAATAGACTTAGTTTATAGATGATAATAGATCTTGGCTCTTTGAGCAAACTGGGACACCTTTAGAATGCTTTTAGTGAAGGAATTAGAGATTTTGCTACTTTTCTCACATATAAAATTCAGTTGTCCTCTCAAACTCTTCACAGGCAACCTAGAAAGTCTCATAAGGCCAATAAGCTTGAAGAAAAAGAAATGTATGGTTGGAGCTAGTTATAAGGGAAGAGATTCTACCAGGATCTGTACTATTTGGTCCAGGAAAAGAGAATTAGGCTCTAGGTTGACCCTCGATGCTGATTGACTGAGGAAGGTACCATGAAGCTAACAGAAATTCTCCGCTTTTTATGTGTTTCTTTGAAAAACCCCACAGAACATCAAGTCTCTGGGAAGCAAACAGTGATAAATGGCCCATCAGGAAGCTAAAGGGCAGAGATCAATACTTGCTGTTACTCTGTAGTAAATTAGGAGAAGATTTGGATGAAAGGGACAGATGTTGTTTTTCAAATCACACTGTTTGAACTTTAGTTGTTTACAAATATCTATTTTCTCTGCAGGTCTAAGTTTCTATCTTTGTCATCTATACCCTAAGCATATGGGATATGTATCAGGCCACTTAAAAAGGTGGCAGATAATTCAACTGTTAATATCTGAATTTTCTTCTCTACCATCTAATTTCTTTAACATTTCTAGTGATGACCAGCATAGGTTGTTTTGTTGAAGGAAAGCCTTTGGGTCACAAAATGGTCTAAAATAAAATAAAAAAAGACTAATTTTGCTTAAACTTATAAACTTAGAATTTTTCTAATGCTAAGTTTCAAGAACAGCATATTTCTCAGTGCCATTTGGCTCACAAATGTACATTCTGGAGTCACCAAACTTGAAATATAAAAATAAGAGGGATTAAAGAAGTTCTCTCTTCCCATAAGGTCAGCAACAATTTCCACCATTTTTTAGACAAATGCATGTCCTGCCAAGTCAGACGTTTACATATACTAACTTGAAATTTCATCCCTGAAAAATAATAAAGAAGAAAATCCGTTTTACAGATATTTTTTGATGGTATTTTTTGACCTTCCATGTTTACTGATTTTCCTACTTATATCCAACTCCTCCCCTGCTTTTTTTTTTTTTTAAGAATGGAGTAGCTTCTTGAAATTTAAGCTAATAAGGCTGCTGTGAAATTTGTTACTTTATAGCTGCCTGTTAGGCCGATGGTCAGAGGAAGCGTATGAGCCCTCACTGCAGGAGGCTTCTTGCAGACTGCTGTGCAGGTGTTTGGTGCTCAGGTAGTTGCTTACCTGAGGTACTTCCCAGGTCAAGCTCAGCTGGGGTCTTTAGAGTCCAGATTGCAGGGAGAATACGGCCGCCAAAGAGCACCTTCACCCACGGGCATTGCACCTACAGAGGGAAGGCTTGGCTCTTCTTGGCCCAGCCGACTGCAAGCTCACCTGACCAGCTCAGAGGCTCAGGCTTCAGACTCGATAATCATTATTTTAAAAGAGAGAGAGAGAGAGAAAAAATAATAATAAAAAACATCCTGGAGAACGTTACAGACCTCTCAGGGTTGTAAGGCGGAGACATGATGGCGTGAGGGGCCAGATCCTGAAGACTCCTGAGACACAATCTAATTAACCCCTGGTGGGCCTCCTGGACTGTAAGTACCTGGAAACAGACTTACACGGATGCAGCAGGGATGTAGGGCATTCCTGCTGAGGAATTTCTTGGCAGGGAATATTACTGAATTCCGCTATGGGTTCTTGGGGAAGTTCCTGTAATCTGTGATGACGCACAAGCGCAGTAGAATTTCAACAATTCTGGAATGATTTCCGTGGACCGCCTGGAGGAAGGCATGGACTAGCTACTCCTCACAGGCTCCCATCTTTCCCTTGATGTTGGTGGTTCTGATTCCCAGGAAGGTATCCTCTTTCCCCAGCTGCCCCAACTGTCTGGGCCTATTTTTGCAGATTATTCTAATTTCCTTACAGCCACTGAAGTACAGGAGCCACTCATCCTGAAGCATTTTTGAGAATACGATACTGGCAAATGCTTTTGCAAAGCAAAGATGGTACTTTCTCAGATAAATGAATGGTGCCATCTGCTGAGGAGCCTGAAGGGCTAAAACGTGATCGGGCTCGATGACCCGTTTGTTAAAAAATATAGCGTATCCTTATGTCCTGGAGCTGGCTAGCAAGGGTTAAAACAGAAGCCAGAAGCTACTCCCACCCTTTCTTTTTGCACTGGCAACTGTTGACCTATATTGTGCATTCTCTGTAAATTCCATATGCCAGAGAAATCAAGAGTAAAAAGGTCATGTGAAGGCAGAGTGTTGGTGGGAGCAGACACAGAATAAAAGGATCTGGAATAAGAGGCAAGTTTATCACGATAAAAGCAATGAAAAAAAAAAGATAAAAGCTATGATTTCTGATTATTTTTTCAACCAGAAGATAAGCCAGAGGATGCAATATCAGTACTGGATCAGTAAGGTATATTTCACAATAAGAAATTAATGCATTTTCCATCTTCTGGGTCCCTCTTCCCTCCTTCTGTCCTTCCTCCTTCCCTTCCCAACCTCCTGTGAGTTGAAGTTGCCTGAAGGACCCTTTAGGGCTCCAAGATCAAGAGCCAGCCCTAAGGAGTGCTGCTTGGCAACCGGTTAACAAAGAAGGTTAACATCCTTGTCCCAATGGGTGGCGGCTTCCCTGTCTGTTATTTCACACTTTGACACTAGATGTCAGGGAAAGACTAAGCGTCCTAACTTGCAGATTTTACAACCACTTCAGCAGAAAGAAAGGCTGCCTTTGGAGAGAAATCAGGTATTGAAAATTGGCAAATTTCCCACTGTGAGCCACTGGGGACACCAGGGTTTTATGCCAAAACATCACTACCCTGCTCATGCCCCATTAGACATATTTTTGATGTTACTGAATCCAATTTACAAACTGGGTTAGATCAAGGTCACTTCGTAGAAACAGATTTTTTGGGGGTGGGAGGGGTGGGAAATGAGAACCATCAATTTACTCTTTCAATTTTATTACAAGAGACATTCAATTTTATTAAAAAAAAAAGACAGTAGTTATAACATGGTCATGTCTTGTAATCCTTTTTATTAGTGAATTAGGAAATAGCCAAACCAATTAAAAATTACATGAAAGTCTCCTAAAATCCTTCCAATACTCTGGGTAATTCCTTTCATTTGGTAAAAACGGCATTTTGTTTTAAATGATATTAAGTAAAAATGTGGTTTTATTGCAGAATAACTAAATCTTGACTGCTTCAGTTATATTGCCAGATTCCCATGGCTCTCAGCCCCTTAACAGGCTTTCTGATGTAATAAAAAACCGTGAGCAAGCTTTTTCATTACTATGGGTGGCACATTCAACATTTTTTCTTTTTTGACCTGAAAGAAGGCAATGTGAGCAAACTGGAATGAGGCAGGACGGTGGTAAGGACAAAGCCAGGAAAGAGTACATGGTTTTCTCCTTGTGCTCATTCTCCGGCCTCCCCCCGCCCCCCCGGCAAGTCCAAGGGGTCACAGGCATTGCGTTCTCAATCATCCTTGGAAATAACTAGTCATCTACCCGGCCAAGCTTAAAAATAGCACTCGCCCCAGTGGGCGGAGGCTCCTTCTGGACATGGTGCAGCAGCCCCGCCTAGGGAAAGACCGCCCAGAAGTCTTCTCGGTGATTCTGGAAGCCATTATACCATCATAAAAAATAGCATTATTAATATCACATGGGTGTGCCCTTCATTTCTTTGTGAGCTGGAGGTTGTGAAAGGCATGGAGAATGTGAAAAGGAAAAGAGCTTCTCTGAGGGCCCACAGTGGAGACGGGAGGGGGACACGCCAAGAAGCCCCTCTAACATTCCTGGGAGGTATTTACAATGATCGCTGGTCATCACGTTCAGTGATCTTGATGACCTCAACCTCTTAGAACTTTCAGATAAAAATGGATGTGGACAAATAATAATGACAGTTTCACAGTGTAACTCACATTAGCTGAGTACTCAGGAATAAAGATATGGAGAGCTGTCAGTATTATTGATATTGATTGATTTGTTTGCTCATTGATTGATTGATTGATATAAAAAACACTCACATGGCGCTTACTGTGTGCCAGGCAGCCTGCTAAGAATTTTGTGACAATCAATCCAATTTATTCGATTCATCCTTAAAACGACCCTATTAAGTAGGTACCAGTTTTAGCCCCATGTTACAGATAAGTAAACTGAGGTACAAAGAGGTTAGTAAGTTGCCTGTGTATGGACACCCAGAATTAGAATCCCCGGGGGGCCATTTCACTTACCTTTTCTTCTACCCAACCCGAACTCCCACTTAACAACCTGTTTTTCTTCACCCAGAATGAGAGTGTTAGGGAGTTTAACAGCTTGGGATTTTTGGAGCCAGTAACACCTGTGTTTGACTCTTAGCTCTGCCTACTTAATAACTGGATTTGGGATAATTTTTAACCTCTCTGAGCCTAGCCTTTCTTATAGGGAGCAATGATAACTAATTCCTACAATTGTTGGGTGAATAAAAGGAACTATAGTAAAATTACACAGACTGGATAAATCTTCTTGCTTCCGGTGGGAGCCAGCCTCCAAGGTCACCCCCACTGATTCTTGCCTCCTGCTGATCACGCCCTGGTGTATTTCCTCCCACTTTGACTAGGGCCGGCCTCTGCAACTGGTAATGTACTGCAGAAACGTCAGTGTGACTTCTGAAGCTAGGTCATCAAACAGGTGGCAGCTTCCACCCTGCCCCCTTGTTGATCACCCAATCTGGGGAAAGCCAGCTGCCATGTCGTGAGGGCGCTCAAGCAGCCCCACGGAGAGCACAGGTGACTGAAGCCTCCAGCCAATAGCCAGCATCGAGTTGCCAGCTGTGTGAGTGAGCCGTTTTTGGAGCAGTTTCCAGCCCCGATTCGGTTTTCAGGTGATTGCAGCCCTGCCCACAATCTTGACTCCAGCCTCAGAAGAGACCCTGAGCCAGAACCACCTGGCCAAGACCCTTCCACATTCCTGCCTGTCAGAAGCTGTGTGTGATAGTAAGTATTCAGTGTTGTTTTAGCTACAAGATTTGGGATAGCTTGTTATGCAACAGGCAGCTAATGTACTTTTCCTCACCAATTCTTTCTCCAGTACATCAAAATAGGCTCTTTTCTTGTCTCCACATCTCACAGAACATGCTAAACATAAGTTTAGTGGATGAAGTTTGTCCTGAGATCCCACCTGAGTTCCTGAGTTCCCGAGGAGATCCACTAACTGGAGCAAATGTTCTTGGTGGAAAGAGGCTGAAATGTGAGGTCAGACAGACCTGGGTGGTATCTCCCCCTTTAGGCCCAGCCAGCCAGGGTCCCTATCCTGGGCTCTGCAACTGGAGAGTCTAAGCTCAGGCCCTCCTAGACCACACTAAGGGTCCTAGGTTCTTAGGGCTCCTGCCCAAAGAGACAGCATCCTTCTGGGGTGCCTCCACTAGGTTTATGCTCCCAAGGGTGGGCCACCTGGCTCCTCTGGCTTGAGGTGTGATCAAGGGATGGCCAAGGGGTCAGAGCTTAGACATGAGGACCAGGGTGTCCGCACACATGCTTGTGAGCCCTTTGTGGTACATGATGGAGCAGAGTGGGAAGAGAAATGCAGCCTGGGACTTCCCTTTAAACTCTTGTCCTAGGTCTTGTAACTGTTGGTTATGGGCGTGGACCCAGGTTTGAATGATTTCCTTTAAATTAAAATTAGACCTGCACTCCTTGGGCTAGCCTACAGGGCCCTTTGGGATCTGGCCCACAGTATTCGTCTTTACCCATCCTTCCTCCCGCAGGGCACCCAGCCTACCCAGGCCTTTCTGTCCCAGGAGAATGTCAAGACTAGTCCCTCCCTGGGGCTTTTGAACTGGCTGTTCATCTCTGCTTGGGATCTCCTTTCCATAGGCCTTCACTTGATTGCTTCCTTCTCATCATTCAGATTTCATCTCAAGGACACCTGCTCAGAGAGGCTGTGATTTGTCAGCCAGTTTAACCAAAGTCCCTCCCACTCCACCTTCCCTGCTCTACTCTGAGACCCCATACTGTATGATTTTAGCAATGATCACTATCTGAATTGTCTCATTCATTTCTTCGTTCACTTGTGTTTTGATCCTTCTCCCCACCCCCCACGTCACGTATGTTTCTGAGAGCAGGGCTGTCCTGTTCACTCGCTGTGTCCTAAGTGCTTTGAAGGGATCTCAGCATATAGTAGATGCTCAGTAAATACTTCAATGAATGAACTTCTCAGACTTGCTTTTGTTGGCTATGAAATGAGACTGATAGACATCGAGGAGAAATCACGTATAGATTAGAAACAAAACAAAAGCACTTAACACATGTTCTGGCACGTATTAGGAGCTCAGTAAATGTGAATTCAATACATTTTTCAATCTCTCTTGCCCATATTGCATGTTCATCTCAAGTTCCTAAAATGATAAGAATTCCATGCCTCTAGGCCCAGTTCCTCCTCTGTGGACTGTAACTGTCCCTCACCCCGTCCCATCCATCCTCTGCTCTAACTCCTGTAGTCTACACCCCATGGGGCCTTCCACAGCTGTTAGTGTAAGGATGCCCCCTTGTGGCCCCTTCAAGGATGACGCATTGTGGAGGATGGGAGATTGTTAGTGGAGGAATGTGTTTATGGGTTTTTTTATGGGTTCAGATGCTAATTCCTGAACACAGGCCAGGCAGAGATCAACCTGCATTTGCATTTCAAGCTCTTCTACTCTTCTCCTTCCTCCCTCACCTCCGCATTCCTCAAAAATATACCTCTACTTGATCCAAGCTGTGTTGGCCTTCATGCTGTTCTCTCTGGAATCCTGTCTGCTCCACTGTACCTGCCAGTTTAGTCCCATGCTTCTCAAAGCCAGCTCAAAGTCTCCAACTTCCACGAACTACCCCCTGCTCTGACACCCCTCTTGAAATCCACTGTGCCCATCAGACTGTGGTTCATGTTTCCACCGTGACAATTGTACTATATCTTATAATTGGTTTGATTTTTTAAGGACTTGCCTTTACCAGGTTGATAAGTCTCTTTAGAGCAGGGATGGCATTTGATCTACTTTGACACAGTGTCATATGCATAGTGGGTCAATAATACTTGCTGAATATGTATATGAGTATCAATGCTGAGGCTGGAGTCCCTATTTTCTGGAGCCTAGTCAGACTGGTCTGAAGAGTAAGAGGCCACACATGATGATATTGGGAGACAATCTTTAAAATTGGAACTGCCTTGGGCAACCTGGGATGTGTAGTTACTCTCAACTGGAAGTAGGGTCTCCACTGTGATTCTGTGAGCCTTAGCTTCCTTAGGGAATGATGCACACAGCCATTTCTGTATCTCCTTTATATTGAGAGGATGAAGGTTAGGATCATGGAATAGTGCCTCCTGTGTGCTGACATTCCAAAATAAAAGGCACAGTGTAAAAGTTGATAGTATTAGAATTTCAATCACATGGGCATGGGAAGCTATATTCCTGGAATACTATATATTTTTCAAAATTTAATTGAGCTTTGTACGACTTTGGTTTGTATCCTAAGGTAGTCATATATTATAAACAAGATTGATGCTATGATAAAATCTCTTAACTAATTTTGAGACAAGAGATTCATTGTATCTAATGGATACAACATGATCCTGGAGATTCAGTAACTAGATATAAACGTTTATTGATTTTTTTTCCCCCTTGGGTCACTTTCTTGTGTCTCTTGATCTTCTTTTTTTTTTCAGTATTCACCTCTGAAATTTGGAAATATCTGATTACCAGTCTTAACCAGCAAGTTAGGTGTCCAGTGAACACTAATTGAATCACACCCATTGAATACTTTCTAGAAAAATGCCAGTTGTCTTAGAAAGTGTTAACTTTGAGGTGTATACTTTGGACCTGTCTTTCTAGATCACACCCTGCCCCTCGAGACCAGCATTACGTGGTGCAATGTGTTTGGCTCTGGGGGAGGACATGTGCCTAGCTCAGAGAACAACCCTCCTATGTTCCCTGCTTGATCAGATACCTAATTTTTGCACACCAGATCCCCTTTTTGTTCAGAAGAAAGCAGCAGGATGCCTCAGTTTGGATCACCTATGGAGGTTCTGTACAGAGGGCTATGTCATGCCCAGTCCCAACAGCCCACCTCAGTGGGAGTCTGCTGGGAGCCACTGGGTCAGTCTGTGAGTTTCTGTCTTTATTTCTGGATGGAGGAGCACATTTTCTCATGGGATGTCCTACTGATAAAACAAAAGGGATCAACCACACTGCATACAACCTCTAGTGCCATGGGGTTTAATAAATAAGAAAGGCATGCCAGCATGCTCAGCTCTGTGGCTTATAGCAATACACTAAATCCTGAGAGTAATATTTAGAGTGATTGGAGTTTGGTGGGCTTGGGGCAGGTTGCATGTTCCCTGAGGTTTTTGAATAACCCTAGGCCAAACTGCAATTTTAAGTACTTGGAAGACCAGTTAAGTGGGGCTTCTCCTAAGATTGTCCAGGATCACTTTTCATTTGGCATTGATCTGTCAGAGACCTTTAAAGTCTCCCTTGGGCCAAGGTTCAGAGATTTCTTGAGGGCTATAGCTAGAACTCGGCATCCTCAGGCCCACCACGAGGAGAAAGTGCTCCTGGCAACTGTCCATGGGTCAGATCTTTTCGCACTTATGCAAACTTGTAGAAGAATTAGTGTAACAGTCCCAGCCACTACCCAGAAGACAGTAAATAATTAGGACCATGTTCCTGGCAAACAAACTCCTCGGTATGGCTCTGCAGTTTAGAGGATAAAGCCAAGTTCTCCATCAACAGTGTTGTGTGTGTTCCCTGGCAAATAATTCATACCTCACTATATTCTTTGCAAAACTGGATAGTTTGTGACATAAAATAACCAGTTGCATGGTATATGGTTATTTTGGTTTATTTGAAAACCTTTCTCAAACACTATACTCACCAGTATTACTGCTGGTCCTGGAGTAACGGGACATAGCCCCTCCTAGGCTCTCCATGAGCCAAGGTCAGCAGTGTTTGTGGCTCTCCCCCAAGTTCAGGGGCTGGGTTGCCCACCAGGGCACTTGCAGCCCTGAGCTAAGCACCTGCAGAGCAATGCAAATGCATTTACCTATGAGGCTGTGGAGATGGCTGCCAGTATTCTCCATTCTGAAAGTGAACAGTGTCTTCCATAATCAAGTGCAGTCTTGGCCGAAGGTACATTCAGCAGTCTGTTCCTCTGAGAACCTGTTCTAAGGAGATAACGGATAATGCTATTCCATGGTTGTGGGAAGTGGGAGAGGGTCAAGACAACCTTCGCATCTTAGAGCAACAGGCTGCAGGTTGCATCCAGTCTCATGCAATCCTAAGTCCCTAAGCATAAGCCACCTGAACAGAATTTGTAACCGGCAAAGACATTTTTCATTATAAGTTAACGTTTCAGTGAAATAGACCTTTTGTGACAGAGAGGTAGAGAGGAAATGAGGGAGGGAGGGAGAGAGGAAAAATGGGAAAGACAATGAGGATGATGAATGGGAATGAATAACAGTAGGTAGAAAAGAAAAGCAATATAAAACAGAAGGGATATAAATGAAGTAATAACTTCTGATAATTGTGCAAATGGATCACAAATATAATTGTGGGAAAAAAAGGATTAGAACAGTGAATAGAAAAATTGAGCTTATCGCTGTAGATAGAAGACAGATAAAATGAATGACAGGAGAAAAGAAAAGAATGAGAAAAAGGTAGGCACTTCAAGAAATAGGTAGAAAGCAGACGTGCATTTGGAATTTATATGAATTATTTTGTCTCCCAAGTTTCCAACTTACAATGTGTTCTGCTGATGAAAGTCTAATTCCCAATTAAGATATGCTAATAAGGCTGACCATATACCATAGACTCACCATGCCTGATAAGCAGCTTATTTTCTTTTTGGGTTGGAGGGGAAACACCATTATCTTGTATTTCCATACCTAAGTTTCTCCTTGGCATTCTTCCTCCAAAGACACAAAATCACTACATTATTGTTCTAACAAATATTTATTTTACTCTAACATACTTTCATCTCTGCTGAACTGACTTCTAAATGCTCATATAAGCTTCATATTCTTCTGTGGGCTTTCAGTTACCTTGATCAGAAATAGTAGTCACACAACACAAATCCTTTTTATTAATGGGGAAAAACTGATTTCATTCTGGTCTATTTATCTGTGGACAAATATAATTATTTCCCAATATGTAAACCATCTTAGGAGGCCGCAGACATGCCTTAAAAGTAACTGATAGAAGAGGGGAATTTGGGCCACAGAGTCAACTTACTGACTTGCCAGTAATAGACAATAAATATGAGCTGATAATTGAGTGAAAATTTGGATTGTCCTTCAAGGGATGTTAGAAAGAACATCAGAAAATGGCAGGAAAACTTAACATGCAGAGCAACCAGTTACTGAGCGCCCAGACATTGAGATAGACGCTGTGCACCTGTTATCACATTTCACAGACGAGAAACTTAAGTCTTTCACGTGCATGGCTCCAGAGAGAGTACCTGTCCTCTGGTGCTGCAGGAACCCCAGGCCTTTTCCTGAGGGCTTCTGAGGTTCCCAGGAATTGCTTATATTCTAGTAGTCTTATTGCCAAGCTCTCGCTTCAGGATTCTCCCAGATGTCCCCTGCCAGGTTCATTTTCACCTCCCCACGGTGCACCCACATTGCCGGCCCATTTCACCCCAAAATGTCATCACAGATCCTGCCTTTATTTCCCAAGCTAACACAAACATAAAGCTATAAAGAGTAGCTGTGGTGGAGATTATGAGCTCATGGCTTCATGGGTTCAAATCAGGTTCTGCCTCTTACTAGTTGCATGGCCCTTACCAAGCTGCCTAACCTACCTGTACTGCTGTTTCTCACTCTGCGAAATGGGGTGTGTGTGTGTGTGTGTGTGATGGTAATAGTTCCCTCAGAGAGCTGCTGTGGATTAATGAGTTAATAATATGTGGTGCACTTAGAAAAGCACCTGGCATAGTGTAAGCCCTCAATACATATTAGTTATTACTAGTGGTAGCTTGTAACAGTTAAGAAACTTTACTAAAGACTTTCAGTTATAGGAAAATTACAGCTTTGGGGTGCCCAGTGTGAAACTGAAGGGAGATAAGGCTACTACTGTTAGAATCCATTGGACACTCTCTGTTTTGGAGTCTCTGAAGGGTTGTTTCTCTCCTTCGTTCTCACCTTCCACCTTCCTGTTGGACTCACGCTCTTCCTTGGTTAACACATCCCTCTTCCATCCCCATTTCCCCCCACATTCTGGATTACAATCCCTACCTCTGAGTCCTGAGAAGCCCCAAATTGGGAAACAGCATGACAGTCTCTACACTCACGTGCTATCAGGCAACATGTCCAGGTTTACTATTTAAACGCCTTAGTTCTTCATGGTCTTATTCCCTTCCCCCCAAATCAAGCACTGAGGCTTATATTTGCATAACCACAAGTTCCATTCAAGAATTCCCTCCCTGCTCCCCCAAAAAGAGAGTCTCTTCCCAAAGATGGATTCTCCTGGCATTCCCAGGATGGAGACAGGGAGCCCCTCTAGAGGCATAGGCTTCACGCATTAGCATGGGAAATACCAAAACCTGGAGGGAAGCTCTGAGGTGCTTCCAGAAATGGCCTATGAACTGGATGAATGAGGAGATAGAGTTGGTGACAATGACTTTGAGAACTCTTCTTGGAAATGCCTGATGAAGCTGGAAATTGAGGGCAGTGATCACATACTCATTCCATATGCTTCCTTTACCATGAAACCTTCTGCCTTTATGTTCTAATCACGTGGCTTGTATTTCCATCACCCTATAGAACAGTTTGCTTGAAACCCTTAACATTCTCCAAGTCGCTACATCCAGGGGCTTTTCCTCATCTCATGTCTTCCTTGATTTTAGAACATTCAACACTAGGGAAATTCTGTTCTCTGTTGGATTTCCTGCTCGTGTCTCTCCTGGTCTTCCCTGAGCCTCTGGTTGCTTCTTTAACATTTTTGTGGTTTTTCTCTTCCCATCCTTTCCCCCCAAATATTATGCCTAAGGTTTTCTCCTTGACATTTTTTTCTTCTGTGTCCTACATCTTCTCCTCTAATAACCTTTTTCATCACTAAAGTTTCAAATATAAGTTCTTTGCAAATAAATCCATGAAAATTCCTATCTCTGGCCATTGCATTTCCCGTCTATACTCACTGTTTGAACTGCCTTTGCATCTTTCTATTTAGTTGAAACCTTCAGCTCAAGCTTAAAATCTTCATCTTCAAAACCATTGACATTTTTAATGTCTATTTTTTAAGCTAATGATACCACAGCCTTATATTGATGCAGATTTAAAACCTCTAAGCCAATATTTTATTTTCTTTTTATCATGATCCACTGTGAGAAATACATTTTATGTCATGATTGGTATGTAGTTACATGCACACACACACACATACAGGTAACTGAAACAGAATACTACTTACCCTTACTATGTATGAGGTACTCTTAATTTTTTCTAACCTATTCTATTCTATTAAAAAATCTGGTTGTGACCCATGAAATTGATTTCATAACCCACTAAGGAGATATGAATCACAATTAAAAAATATGGCTTTTAAATAATCTTTGATTCATCTTTCTCTTTTAACTCCCAAGCCTAATCAGTCATTAAGAAATGGTTTATTTTCAAAGTGCCATGCATAGTCAATCTCTTTCTTCTGTGTTCTCTCCAACTCTTTCAAATGTCACCTCCATCGGGAAGTCTTCCCAGGTTTTCTCAGCTCAGGGCAATCTCACTCTCCTCTAAGCAACTCTATTTCATTGGTCACATCTCTCTTAAGTTACTTAACCGTTTAATGTATCACACCCCATAACTTTCTGTTTTCTTATCATGCCTTATTTTTTTCTTCTTGGACCTATCACTTCACAAGGTATAATGTATTTATAAGTTTATTTATTTTCTGTCTCTTTCCTAAATTCTTGACGTTGAAGACTTGAACTAGCTCTTAGAACTGAACTGTGTTTGGAGCCTGAACTACCAATAAAACAAGTCTGGAGAGAAGAATCAATGAAGGAATGACTCCCAGGAAGAACAGGTACCAGTGCTTCCTCCAGAGCTGGAGAGAAGGAGGCTCCTACAACTTCTTTTGTGTTATAAGCTATCCTGTGTCTTGTGCCCACCCTCATGGTCAAGGAAGTCACCTGTGCAGATTGACTTAATGCCTCAATTCATTTCTCAGCACGGAATCATTCAAATGATGGTATCCATTCAACCAAACTCCCTGAGGGTTAACAGAGTAGGAATTGGGCAGGCGTTGGAATGGGTGTTCAGAGGCAACCAAAATGTTTACTACAAGAATTCAGAGGGGGTCCATCCAAGCCATTTACCTTCAAAACTGACTCTGCCCTTCAACTTGCACATGCTATTCTGGCTACTACAGAAGGCCAATGAGAATTGACAGGCACCCCTCCCCCATGGGACCCAACCCTCCCTCCTCCTTCCAGAAAAATCCTTTGGTCTAAAATATGCTATCTGTCATCTTCCAAGATAGATTAAAATGATACACTGTCACACAGATGCTTTGAATGGAATGGAGGAAATGAATGAATGGATCAATGGTTAAAATTTTGTGCAAATTATGCACCAGTAGAAATGGGGATGATAAAGAACACTATCATCTATACTCAAAGATGCCCTGGGGAAGAAAGGTGGAGGGACATTCAGAGACATCTAAGCCCTGCTGGAAAATGTCTAGGTTGCAGTCACAGAGACTTCTCCCCATAGGAGGTCATTTCTATAGCTTATATGTGCTCTCTAGCCAGCAAGGCCTGTTTCCTCCAGGAGCCCCCCTGAGCCAGAAGGAGGCTGAGCATCCAAATCCTATGAGACCTCAATGTGCTGACTCCGTGGTACCCACTGCATCTTCCCACCCTGAAGCCACTCTTGGGAAAATAGGGCCAACTTCTGTGGCTGGTTTCAGGCTCCCTCACAGCTCATAAGAATCCTACTAGTCAGTGGAGTGTGGGCAGCTCTAGGGGGTGTTAGCAGCTCTGACACAGTGTCCTAACTTCTCCTTGGGGCTTCTGTAACCCTAGGCAGACCCAGTCAGGGAAGGGCAGAGACCTCATCCAGCCTTGCTGGGGGTACTCAAGGATGCTGATATTGGGGGGCAGTGAGAGGTGGCCCAGTCAGTCCCCAACATAGAAGACTTCAGATTCTTTTCTCTCCAGCTAATCTTGGTGAGGATGTCTTTCTGACATCAAAAGTCCCCATGAAGCCTTTTAAGTTCCCCAGCCTTCTTGTGCCATGGCCTTCCTTTTACTTTTCTGCTTTCAATGGTCATTTTAATCAGAATTAACTTGAATAAAAATACAATGCAGAATCTGGAGATAACAGGATGGTTGAGGGTGGTGTTCACTAGTGGAGTAATTTGCAGGAGTGCAAGGTTTCTGTCCCCAAATACCTCCTCCAATCCAAGAGTGTGAAAATCTAAGCTTAACTCATCTTTTGGATCAAAGTTCAAGATTCGCACATAATCTGGGAGGATTAATACATCAACAGGCAGTCTCTTATCAACCACTAGTCCATTAGCAGAGATTGGTTTTCTCACAATATCTAGTCTTTTCTGATACTAGAGCAGGATGAAACTCTATGCACAGTATCCCATTTGATGGTCCAAACAACCGTGTGACAGATCATATTTTACAGATAAGAAAACTGAGGTCTAAAGAGAATGCAACTTCATTCATTCATATCTCTCTTGCTCTTGTCCCTTCAGTCAGCACCTTTATTAAGCGCCTGCAATGTAATAGGTACTGTTCTAGAAGCTAGGATACAGAGATGAAGTAAGATAAGGACTCTGACCCTGAGGAATTCTGAATTAAGTGGGACAGAAAGACAGGGAACTCATACTGGTAATCGTACCGAGTTGTATATGTAGCTAGTTAATGGATGTGCTGGCATCACGACTCACGTCTACAAACTCCCAGCCTAATATTATTTTTGTTGCATCAAACTGTCTCTTTCACTGTAGCAACTGCTTTCCTGATGTGTGAAATATAGCTAATGTATAAATGTGGCATAGCTAATAAAAATGATGGCAGGTCACCTCTTGTGGAAGACTCCTCTGAACAGCTTTAATGAATCAGATGAGATAAAATTAATAATCAGAACACTTTTCAAACTATCTTGCAAAATTGTTCCTGGTCTTTCTCTACTTTTAATCACTCAGCCATGTCTCCTCCAATAGCAGGGGTATCCATAGCCTAAGAATCATGGTGCAAAGTCTGTGGTTCACAATTCTGAATTACATTAAAATACTTCCTTTGACAAGGTAGCATTCCTTTCTTAGTCAAACTCATTTGCATGGCCTCTGCTAATCTGCTTGGCTGATTAACTCCATTAGAGGGGCAGGTAGAAGGAAGGCCTAAGGAGATTTCACCTGTCCAGAGCACTTAATAGCAGCCTGAAGCAATGCCACCAACAGGCAGGTGACAGTAATTCAGTCACTCCTGACAATACCATGGGAGTCAGACAGGACCTTAGAGATAATTCAACCCAACCCTTGTGACGTAAGGAGGGAGAGGGCAGTGCAATGAATTGTCAAAGTCACACAGCAGGTGATTATTGTCAGAGCCAAGACATGCTCTTCTTTGATCCAGATGCCGCCTTAGCAGGGAGAAAGAAACTGTGTTCATTTGGCTCAATATTTGAGAAGAGACGCAGTCCAACAAAGGTGAATGATGCTGTAGGAATTTAGGGATCAGTTTTCACAGTTATTATTTCTGGAAAGTCATTGAACCATGTATGTTAGGTTGCCTTAGAGAGTTGTAGCTCTGGTCAGGCCTTTTCTATCTAAATGATCTTTTACCCATGGAAGCACATATTCTTAATCTTTTTTTTTGGTTGGGAGTAAATGGTGGGTCTCTTGAAACAGTGGTGAAAGCTGTAGACTTTATCCCCAGACATTTGTACATATATTCACAATTCTGCAAACATTTTCAAGGGTTTCATGAACTTCTTGAATCTCATTGATGTGCAAGTACAGCATCCAGATAGCTTTAAAGAGACTCTCTAGCTCAGGGAAGTTGACAAGATATGCTCATGACTCATCTCAGCTGTCTCCAGGAGTCTCTTGTTGGTGGCCAAGAAGGAATTCTGCCAGCAGACTCAGCTCAAACTACATGCATCTTACTGGTTTTATTTTCTGTGAAATCTTGACTGATACAGACTTTCCCAACGGCTACTAATGCTAAAAAATTGTGGCAAAAAAGAATATGAGGCCACAGCATACTTTGTTTCCTGTAGCCGTAATAGTTGTACAGCTTCTGCCAAGGAGGCAGATAAAACCTGTGCTCATTCCAAGTGATAAATCTTACCACTGGTCCTTGAGGTCCCTTTTAGGGAAATGTAAGCAATTTCTGCACTTTCAAAAGCACGGTGATGGTCAAACAGACTAAAAAGATCAGATTCCTAGAATCTAGTTTGTGGGAGCAAAGCTTAGAATGCTCAGGCCAGTCAATAAGCCTGAGCTTATTGGCTCACATGATTATGGAAAGATTATGGCTCACATGATCAGGAACTGGCTCACATGACTATGGAAAGAGGTGGCAAGTCCAAAATCTGCAGGGTGAAGAGCTGATGCTGGAGTTCAAGTCCAAAGGCCATCTGCTGGCAGGATTCCCTCTTGCTGGGGAAGGTCAATCTTCTGTTTTACTCAGGCCTCCAGTTCCTTGGATGAGGTCTACCCACTTCATGGAGGACAATCTGCTTTATTCAAAATTCTCTGATTTAAATGTTAATCTCATCCAGGACATCCTCAGAGAAACATCCAGAATAATGTTTGATCACACATCTGGGAACTGAGGCCTAGTTAAGTTGGCACATAAAACTGACCATCACACACTGTTTGCCTGAGGACTTCTGATTCTTTAAGATCCAGCCCAAGCATATTGCTCCTCTGTTTCTCCGCTGGACTCAGTATATACGTATATTCAAATATGTATTCCATGGTATTGTAATGTTTTGACCACACACTAGGGGTCTCTGCTAGACACTGAACCTTCTGAGGGCTAGGGCCCAGGGGTCTACTGGGGATGATTTTATAAGATGATATGCTGGCCCTACCCAGTGCCTAGCCCAGAGAGTTGCTTATTGTAATTTGTGGAATAAAGTGATAAATTAATGGAAAGATTCAGAAGCTAGAACTAATAGCAGCATTAAGTTATTTAATCTCCAAATAATGGGCTTTTTTCCCCTGAACATTTGTTGCATGAGAGAGGCAACGAAGCTTGGCCATTTTGCCCTAAAACATGTGTACACACATACCCACACTTGTTTTGACAGACCCTGGAAAGCTCTGCCAGGTCATTAGAGATGTGCAGTGATCAGCTTTCCTGCCTTTCTTAGGGAATAATGAGGCACAGCAAAGAGCTCAGGTTCCTAGCTTCAGAGAGATTTGCCTTTGACTCGGTGGCAGCCCCTTGTTCAATGCCTAAACTTTCAGGGTGATTTTTATATTCTCCAAGTGTTTGTATCTGTTTTTTTTTATATCACTCATAAGCACAGTGCTGTTAGAAGAGTTGAGTGCCTAGTATATAGTAGGTCCTTCATAAAAGTTGATCCTTATTCTCTTTCTTACCTATGTTTGAATTAATATCTAGTATACAGTGCATTAACTCTTGAAAGTAACTGAGACCACATCGAGGAGTTCTAAAGATCGTCTTAATGTCTCTTGCTGTTCTAGGCTTCCTCTTTATCATCTTTCAATTTTTGACTAGAAGAGAGAATGCAGATTGCTTAGGAGATGGTCCCATATGAAAGAACAGGGAAGATGGCTGGTGTGTGCATTATTTTGCTCTCCATTGCAATTGGCAATTCCTAATTTTTTCTGGGACAGGCACTTTGAGGATCTCCAGAAAGATACATATACACATGACACTTTGTGGATGATCTCAGGGAGGTCATGGATCCTGTAGGCTCCAGGTTAGGAATCCTGGGTCTAAAGCTCACTGCTGTCTGTCTTCTGTCTTCTGCCTCACATCTCTCTCTTTTTCTCTTCCTCTCACTTATCTTTACCACTACCTCTCTGTTCTTCTTTCTATCTTTATTTTCATTTACTTAACTAATGTGTTTAGTTTTAGGATAAGGGCTGTAAATTCATAAATGAATAAAAAGAAAGAGGGTAAGGAAGGGCTATGGAGTTAGAATGGTTCGTTCTTTTTTTTCTGGAAAGTTTGCTGGTATGTCTCCCTGGAGCAACTGATCTATCCTAAGGCAGAATGTGATGGTGGTTAAACCCATAGTCTCTGGAGCTTCATGGCCGGGTTCAGGTCCTGGATGGGTACAACTGGCAGCTAACTCTTTCTCTCAGTTTCCTTGTTTTTAAAGTGGGGATAATGACAGTACCACCATATTGAATTGTAAGAATTAAGTGAACTAAAACATACATGGATTTCAGAATAATGTATTTTAGCGAGGCCTTGGTAATTGTTACCTGCTACTATTATTAATTTTTTCTTTTTCTGGGAATATAGTTGATATACAACATTATGGTGGCTTCAGATATATGACATAGTGACTCAATAATTATATAAATTACTAAATGATCACCATGAGAAGTATAGTTACCCCCTACTAAGATATTATAATATTATTGGTTAAATTCTCTATGCTCTACTTCCATTCCTATAACTAATTTATAATTTGAAGTTTGTACCTCCTTATCCCCTTCACCCATTTCACCCATTCCCACTACACCCTTTCTCTATGGTATCCAACAGTCTGTTGTATTTTGGGATCTATTTCTTTCCTTCTTTCTTTTTGTTTGTTTAGATTCCACATGTAAGTGAAATCATATGGTATTCATGTTTCTCTGACTGACTTAATTCAGTTGGCATGATAACTTGTAGGTCCATCCACACTGTCACAAATGGTAAGATTTCCTTCTTTTTTATGGCTGAGTAATATTCCATTACATGTATATACCACATCTTCTTTATCCATTCACCTATTGATGGGCACTTGGGTTGCTTCCATATCTTGGCTATTATAAATAATGCTGCAATAAACATAGTTATGTATATCTTTTTGAATTAGTGATTTTGTTTTCTTCACGTAAATTTGCAAAAGTGTAATTGCTGGGTCCTATGGCATTTCTATTTTTAGTTTTCTGAGAAACCTCTGGACTGTTTTCCACAGTGGCTGCACCGATTTACATTCCCACCAGCAGTGTAGGAGGGTTTCCTTTTCTCCACATCCTGCCAACACTTGTTGTTTCTTGTCTTTTGGACAGTAGCCATTCTGACTGGTGTGAGGTGATATCTCACTGTGGCTTTGATTTGCATTTTCCTAATAATTAGTGATATTGGGCATCTTGTCATGTGCCTGTTGGCCATCTGTATGTCTTCTTTGGAAATTAATTTTTTTTCTATTTCACCCACCTCTACTACTCCCCTTCCCTATGGAACTATCTTAATTTTGATGATTTAAAATCACCAGTAATAGAATTACTTATGCACAAAGCATGACATATTACAAATAATAAATTCAACATCACTAAGAGGAAAATTGCCATTAGAAATCCTTGTTTCAGAATAAAGAACTGCCCTTCCCTTAAGGTGACTCACTCTTAACAGGGTAGCTAGGATACCATTCTGAACTGTTTCTTGAGATCCAGTGAGAAGTGGGGTCCATTGTCCATAGGGTTTTTTTCTCTAATAATAAGGCCTTCTATTAGGAGACGAACCCAAGCCTACTTCTAGACAACATTAGGTGGGTTGATGTCCTTTTGTCTTTTTCTTACTAAGGGTCTGTAGACTGGTAATTATTTTCATATCAAGACAAAAAGGTATACCATTATACTGAACTATCAAGCTGACACTTTCCCATGAGAGGTTGCTTAAAAGAAAAAAAAATATGAGGAAAAAGAATTGTGACTGTGTAGTCATCACTGTTAACGCTTCACCTTTTTCAGGTAACAGACTGCCTGAAATGGAATTTACTGTCCCTAATTTATGGGTCTCATTTGCATTTGGCCTTTCATTCTGCAATGTGTGTCTACTTGGTTCTTAAAAGGCGGCTATTAACTATTGCAAAGCTGCCCGGTTAATGCGGTGACGCTGGCATCCCACCCCAGCTGGAAGGGGAAGGTGCGGCTGAGTCTGCATCCAGAAGGTGGCGCTGCCGGTAGAACCTGGGAGGGGGTGGATCAGGGCTGGGGGAGAGGGCGCAGCCCCTGGGAGAGAAGGGGCAGGGGGTAGGGCAGACGGGTGGCGGGAGGACTGAACAGTGACGGTGATAGTTTGAATGGTTCCAGAGTGATGGATTGTCTGTCAGCTCTGAAGGGAGCATAATTTAATTCTAATCGTAGCTGAGGTTGGGGGGGGGAGACATCCACTTCACGTCTGAGGACATTCAGATAGGTCTAGGAATGGCTAGAAAGCCAGGGAGCCAGTTTCCTGGTAACCTGTTTGTCTGAGAATTGAGGCTTTTCCTGGGACAAACTCATCCTCTGGGAAGAAGGAGCAGGGGCTGAGCTTGATTAGAAAGAGTCTGGCCCCGGGTCAGCAAGTGCTAATTGTGAGAATGGCTAGGAAGTGGCTCCCGCATCAGGAACCCAAGCCTGCATCTTGGTGGGAGAGAGAATCTATGTAAACACTGAAAGAGATATTCTCCTAAAAATCCTAGCAGGCACTGAGGGACAAACAATACAACCAACCCTGGGGCTCTCCTGGCAGAATGTCCCACCAGCGGCCGGCCCAGAGCAGGTGCCAGGTAATGGCACCACGAGGTGTCCGAGCTGTGACTGGGATGGTGGGGACATTCTAACAGTGGCCATAATTGCTGTGCACCCAGAACTTATTTTCTGTCCAGCCCCTGGCCAAGTGCTTTATGCTCGTCTCTCATTTAGGTTCAAAATCAATCTAGAAGGCAGATTCTATTTCAGTCTCATTTTACAGAAGAGGAAATTGAGGCTGATGTAGCCTGTGGACAGAGCTACGAGGTTGCAGGCTCTGGGTTTGCAGCCCAGTGGGCCTTGTCCCAGGCACACTGCAGCCGCCATTCTTGCCCTTGGTGTCTGTTTGTCCTCGGTGTGAGCTGACAGAACTTGCCTGCAGTATGTGTCCCTAGGAGAAGATGGGGCTGTGGTAGAGGGCTCAGAGCAGTGCTGACTGGAGCTGCGAGGCCTTCACAATGCTTGAACTTGAGCCAGGCCTTGAAGACTAGGTTTTGGGAAAGACTTCACGTAGGAGCCTAGAAGGAAGAAAGGATGAAGGCGGGTGAGGGTCAGGTATGAGAGGCCGTGTCACTGGGAGGGGGCGCGGTGGCCTGGAGCCTGTGTAGGCACGGGCGCTGGAACCAGCAGGCTGGAATGACACAGTGTTGGCACTGGGCAGAGTGGGCGCAAAGAGAGCACAGTGAAGGGAGTGGGGGGTGGGCTCCACTTCCTATGGCCCCAGGAACCTTCGGATTGTCTGCTGTCTGGGGGCTTACTCACCCAGCTTGGAGTTCTCAGTGCTGCCCAGAGGGCATGGGTTGTTTATGGATCTTGGTCAACCCAGCGTGAAGCTGGCATCAGAAATGAAATATTTTATTTTCTGAAAAAGGTTGCAGGGAAAATAACTTTATTGTCAATTCTCAATTATCTGTGAGGAAATAAGGTTAATTGAAATCTACAGATTTCAATAGCTAATAGCTTGGCCTTCTTTTGCAACTATCTTTCACCACTGCTTCCAGAAAATAGCAAAATGGACTAATCAGATTTTCACATTTACTCCTTCATGTCCTCCATCTGAAGTGCTAATAAGCAGTGAAATGGCCCAAATGTGGACAGCATGAGGGAGAGGAAGGGGAAGCAGAGGTCTGGGTGACTGTCCACCTAGGCGTTAAGTTCTTAGGAAACCCAGGACTGGGTGTGCGGATGGGTTTGTGCCGAGACCACTGTGGCTGGAGGTGGAGTGTGGGATGGAATCCGGGGCTTTAATAGCTGCTGATGCTATTGAAGCCCAGAGCTCAGGGCACAAAGTCTACACGTTCTAAGAAATCTGACAAAATATCCTGTAGGGGAGGTTTACTTGGGGAACATAGGTACAAAGCTGGGGTGAGCTGAGCTGATCCCCAGCTAGCTGGGTAAAGGAATTCAGTGAGCAACTCCGTGTCCCTAATCATTCCTTTCTTCTTCTGGGTAGTAGCTTTGAGAGGTAAATAGTTATGGACTATCTGAATTACTGGTGGTGTCTGTCATACATGCCCTGGTATCTTAGAACATATTGAAATGCTTTCTGATCCCCATTTCTGCTAAGTGGGACCTATACTTGGTATGAACATGTGGGACGTTAGAAAGAACATTTGTATCTGAGAGGAAGAAGCCTAGTGTGAAGTCTCAAGAGCAGGCTTGCTTCCTCTTCTAAGCAGGGGAAATGGGTTTGGGCCAAGGAAGGAGGTCGTAAGTAGGACTGATGGCACAGGGGAGGCCTAGTGTTTTTCACCTTTCCTGATGCGGAGCTTGGGGAGTTTACCACAGACTGAGGCAGATGCCTGGAGGGAATGTTGGGAAAGAGGGTGAGGCCACCTGGCAGGAGGAAGGGAGGCAGGGATAGGATGGGCTCTGTGTGGCTGTAGCCACCGCTCGGACCCTGGTCTACTGACCTGACGGGTGCACAGAGAGAAGCTGCTGTGATAGCTCCCTTTTCTCTTGTGGCACCCTGCCTATTCTTCCATGGCCTATGGCTTCTCACCCCCGATAGCCCCTTGCAGCCTAGGGGTCCAGCTCAACACCTGCCACTGCAGCTTCATGCCTCACTGGGATCTTCTGGGGGAATCCAGATCCTGATGGACTTTCCAGGGCTGGGTGCCTGAGACGACATATCCTGGGGCATCGGAGTCCAGGAAGGGAGGGTAACACCCTCAGAGAGAGACTCCTTGAGACAAATGCCCACCAAGGCTCTGCCCACACCCTTACTAACATCCCATCTCCTTAGCATGCAGCATGGGGGACTATGAGGATGGTGGGAAGATGGCAGGAAGTGTGAATACTGTCCCAACACACAGGGGACTTCTCCCTGTGCATTTTGGGAAAGGTTCCCCCCATGGGGTCTCTCCTGTTACTGTGTTGCTTACTTTCATGGTGAAGTAACCCCCTGGGAAAGCTTTCCCTGCCCATGACCCTGGTGGCCCAGGGAGACTTGGTGCTTGCGTTGCTGCGTGGGAAGTCCCAGTTTTGTGCCGTGTTCCTGGAAAAGCTGGACTTGAAGGTGGAGCAGCTTGTTTACCCGGTTGTCGGGAGCCTTCATTTTTGTTTTCAGCTCCACGAAGGGTTAGGTGTTATTTGGCCACTGATGACACAGGCTTGGAAAAGTAATGTCACTGTCCTGGCTTTAGTTTCTTCATCTGAGGAAGGAGGGGGTTGTGTAGATAATGTGAAGGGTTTTATTTACCTCCGATAGGCTTTTATCTGTCTCTGGATGAACAACTTCCACCTCTAACTCCACTTCCTTATCCACAAATGGGAATGGTAATACCCACCCTTACCTTGGAACTCTGGGAAAGCACTTAGACCCCTGGGGAAGGAAAGCATTATTTAAGTCCAGAATTATGGTTATTACATGCTTTGTTCTCTCCTAGTCATTCACCACGGCTGTGCTCTACAATTATGCCCTGGGGTGAGTTATGAGAACAAACAGTCACACTGGGCAAGTTCTTGGGTGATTGTGCTGGTGGAAAAGACACCCAAAGTCGTCTATTTAGTTACTTCAGTTTGAAACTTGCTACCTATTTAGTATATAAGCCAAAATTGGAATACATTGCTACCTCCAGAATAGAAGATTGTGGTTATTTGGCCTTTGTGGAGGTTTTCTTGCCCTCAGATTTCTGCGGGTGTTGTTTTGACCAGTTCTGACCTGGGAAGTCACGGCATGAGTCCTCTTCGGCTCCCAGCAAGACTCTGATAATGCGCAAAACTCAGATGCCACCTGGGGTTTAGAGGATACCCAGGGTTCGCATGCCTGGAAAATCTACCTGGCCAAACGGGCAGAGATAAAGGCATACCTCACCTAGCTAAACAAACACACGCAGGCTCCTAATTGCTTTTGTTATTTTCCCACTGTAGCCACCAGAGGCCTCCCAAATTGTTGTTCGATTTTAGTGTCAGTGAAAATCTACTGTGAATTAACCAAAAAAAAAATCATTTTAAATTGAATCGAGTGCCTGCAAAAGTTCAAAGTCTGTTACCTTGTTCATTCAACATCTCCATTATGCAAAATGTCATGCAAATCAGTCCTTATTTACTGAGCACTTTGCCTCAGTAACCAAAAAAATGCTAAGAGAAAAATTGCTTATGTTTAGCCTTCTATTTTCCCTAAAATAGGCCGACAATTAAAGTAGTGCCACATGATATGACTGATGACATCAATGCAGGAAAAGAACACCATCTTGGTGACTGGTGCTCTGGGCTGTGCATCTGTCCCTCGTCAGGGGCTGGGTAGTGTGTCCAGAGAAGTCCTGGAGCACCGGGGTGATGGGCAGGCAGATGCTACTCAAGGCAGAGAAAGTGTCCTTTGTGGTGGATCATCATGACAACTGTGCCTCCCAGCAGGGGACTTCAGAGAGCCTTCGGGAATCTGATCTCACCTCTATGGTGCTGAATTTCTTGTATAACAACATGAGGTTTGGTCTATGTGATTTCCAAGTCTTTGAGAATCTGTGGTTGTCTTCTAAAACACTTAGGACCACTTATCATGCATCTGTTATGTTCAACTGCAACACAGGGTGCTTTGCAAATGTCTTAACCCTCGTGGCTACCCTCTGAAGGAGGGATAGCCAGCTCCATTTTGCAGACGGTGAAACTAAGCTCGAAAGAAATGAAGTCGCTAAGTGTCACACAGGTGGTAAGAGACAAAACCAGAATTTGCATGCAGGCCAGATTGAGTCGAGAATTTCTCACTGCCTTATCCTGTCTTTCTGTATTCTCACACAGAGAGAATAAACTCATTTGAACTACGGAGTTTAACTCCTGTGGGTAGCATTTGTCTATGGTTGGTGTATCAGTTAAGAATTGCACTGGTGGTAATAGACCAAATAACGGCTTAAATGTATACAAGTTTATTTTCTCACATAAATATGGAGATAGGCAGTCTAGGGCAGGTATGGTAGCTCTAGAGTCATCAGTCACCTCAGCATCTTCTGTCTTTCTGCTTTACCATACCCTAGGAGTGGTTTCCATCAAGGTCAACTTATGGCCCAGGATAGCTGGTGGAGATCCAGCCATCACATCTGAGTTGCAGGCTGGAAGAAAAAAGAGAACAGAATATAGTTGGCAGGTCTCCAAGTTGAGTTACTTCCATTGAAGCCACATTTTAGAAAGTTCTACACAGACCTTCTGATTATATCTCATTGGCCAGAATTTAATGACATAGTCATACATGGTGAGGGGAACATAAAGCCAATGAATGTAATCTTTAGTCTGGGTGGCAAATTGCCAACTAGGATTGATGTTGGCAAGGAAGAAAGGGAAAATGGGTATTGGGAAGCAAACAGCTATCTTTGCCATAGTTACCAATTCCACAGCTAGTCCAGCTCTTTTCTCCTGTTGGCACCCTGACTTTGTTCATGTTTCTGCAGTCAGAGTCAGTCATGGTGGTGCCTCTCCCCTTGTCTGTTATTGGTTGTGATTAGGCATATGAACCTGTTTGGGCAATGAGATATAAGAGGGCTCTGCAAAAGTTTTCTTTGCTCTAAAAAAAGTGATGTTTGGGAATAGATTGACTTTCCTCTTCTACCAGACATGCTAGTATCTGGCAATGACACCTGGAAATATGGAAGCCATCTTTGTAACCTTGCGGGGAATGTAATTCTGAGAACAAAGTTGACCTGGAGGATGGCAGGGGGGAGAGATGGAAAGAACAAGATTGGTTCTTGAAAACGAACTGACCAACTCTGGAGGTGGGCTATTTCTGGGCTCCTTTTTGAGTTGCTTAAGCCATTCAAATCAGGGTATTTTCTTACTGGTAGCTACAAGCATCATGACTGATATGCAAGAGAAAGAAAGAAGGATACCCATTCTTTTTGGTCCTTGGGATGGCAAGCTAAACACCAAGCTTGTCTGTCTTTGAAGCGAACTCCTGTATTGCTCTGTTTTATATGAGTTGTATTGCTATATTTTATATTTTATGCTCTATCTTATATGCACCCTGTATTGCTCATATCAGAGGTGCCTTTGTTTTTGATTTCCATAGAGAGGATTTAATTGCTCTGGTTAGAATCAGAATATTTTAGAATAACAAGGAACTTAACTCCCTCACTCAAGGCTCGAAGAGAGTTAGGAATTTCTCCAGGGTCTTGCACCTACTTAGGGGTAGAACTGGGGGACCAGGCCTTCTGGAGACACCCCAGAAGGGCTCTTCCACCATGCCATTGTGTCTCTCCCTCCTGCCCAACCTCGCTGCAAGGTCTAAAATGCTGTGGGTCTGTCTCGGTCATGGTCAGAGCTCTTCCAAAGGCATGCCCCCCTTGCCCCTGCTTTCTGTCCCTTCTGTGTGAGCCCTTGAGATTTCAGGCTCCGGAGCCAGCCATGGGGAGGAGGGTGGCTTAAAACTGTAGGCAGGAGGTGATTATCAACTTCAGCTCTTGTCATCCACATTGGCCATGGCTTGTCATCCTTTCTCTCTGACTCCTTCTGCCCAACCATGCTGGAAGTCACCAAGATGGCCATGTCTCCTTTCCTTGAAACCAGACCCCAAAGGGTTTCCATGCACTCAAGCCCCATCTGCAAGTCATTCCAGACCATGTTATGTCACAATCACTCCCAATCATGTCTCATTTGGCCAGTCAGTATGCACCTGGCTGGGAGAAATTCCCCCATTGAGAGCCAGAAGTGTGTGCAGCTGGACAGGGCTGTGGGGGAGATGCTCTCGGGTCTAAGTGACAAGATCAATCATGTCACATGGATGTTCTCCAAGAAAGGCAGCATAGCAATGAAGGGCTCAGAAGACAGGCCAACCTACTGGTTGTGAGAGCGTGCACAGTCTACTGAAATTCCCAGTTTCCTCACTTACCTTGTAGAGTTTTAGTAAATGCTAAATGATATTACATGTATAAAATACTTAGCAGACACTCAATATACAATTTTAAAAAGTATCTTGAAGGCACTCATTAAATTATTACTTAAAATATAAACTTTTGTTATGGAGTTAAAATAGCATTTCAACTTGTATCTTGCTTTTTCCGAGTTAGTGCTCTTTGTTTCTCTGTTTGACTTGATACTTACCGGCTCCCTGAGGCCCAGAGAAGGGGTTAAATGGCCCTCATCCCCATTCATAGATTCTTAGAGTTGAAGGGAACTTTCGGCCCTGTGTCTGCTAAGCTTGGTCCTGGCCTTTCATGCACCCTTGCTGAGCAAACCAGATAAAGGCAAAGGAAGTCAGTCTAGTAAGTGGAACTTGAGTTACCATTGCTCCATGACTTATCATCATCCCACCAGAAGAAAGTATCTCCCCAAAGGCTATTGAGGCACGAGAAAGAGCAGCACCCCATAAGGGTCGCTTGTCTCTAGGCAACCTGCCTCTGCCTCTCCAGGCCGTCTGGGCCTTCTTCTTGGGGTTGCTCCCTCTCCTTTGAGGTATCCTAGATCGCATCTGGCCTTCCAAAGCATAGATACTCCTAGAGAGGAAGCAGTTCTGCATAGTGTCTTAATCACCCTTAGCAAGAGATGGAACTAAAGGGATGAGTGGTGGTAAATAACAGAAATCGTACGTCCTTTGCTCTGTCCACTGAGAGCTCTGTCTCCAGAAATGACCTGCTTTATGTGGCCCTGAGAATGAAATATTATGTTTGGTATTTGCCATCCTCCCTGGAGGTGGAGTGAGGGGAATCGCAGACCTTGAGTTTTCCCAGGAGATTCTTGGATTTCATCAATAATGACCTCAAAACAACCGATACATTTGGTTCATTCTATTAGCATCCCCAGTTTCATCTCAGTAGTCATACCAGCTCTCTGTTCAGACACAGCCGTGTCATTCAGCTCTTGCTGTTAGTTCCTGTCTGTACTAATGGCCTAGGGACGGGACCGCCGCTTTGGAGAGCGTGATGTCTACATCAGCGCAAGCGTTCTCAAATAAACTTCACCGTAATCCAGGGAATGCCTTTCATGGCTTCTAATGGAAAACAGGCTAAGGAAATAGTAAATGGAAAAAAAAAAGTCAAACGGATTCTTAAGGGGAACATTTGCTGTTTCAAGATTTGAATAGCTGCAGGATATCTTAGGGTAAAGTCAGGCAGACCTCCTGTCACGGGGACACTTGAAAAATCCTCATCAGACACTTGTTCCAGAGACAGCCTCGAACGTACGGAACAGAAGCTGCTGGGACAGAGATTTCCCTGCAGTGTCAAGGGGTCAGCGTCTGAAGACTTAGAAGCCCCTGTCCTCTCAGCTATCTGGTCTTAAATACCAGGGGACATGCCGGTGAAGGACGGAGAAGGATGTCCTTAAGGGCATGGCCCATGGAGACAGTGGTTGTCTCCCAGCTTGCCCCCAGAGATACTCAGATGGGAGGGGGCCCAGCAGGGGCTGGCGCTGACTGGTCTCCCCCGCCTGCACACCCTCAGCTTCTCCGAGCTCCACCCCTGCAGCTAGAGGCCACTGATGGCTCCCTGGGTGACACAGAGGGCCCGCTGCTTAGGGGCTGATCTTTCTGCCCTCTGCTCATTCACACCGTCCAGTCCTTTGTTCTTTGTCTTGCCCCCCAGACGTGTGCTCCTTGATACCATTCCTTCCTTTAGTCGTCACCATCTCTACTTCTCCACTGGCTGTTTTGTTCTCCAGCCTTCAGCCTTTTCTGGCCTCTGACTCTCATTCTTATCCCCCAGCCTGAGTCTTCCCCTCTCAAGGTTTCCCCTCCTCTGGATCTACCTGCCCTTTTATTCTCGATTCTCTCTCCCTCGTGTTCATGCTCCCTTCTCCATTCTGCTGTCTTTTTTCTTCCCCACAAAGCATTCTCTGAACATGTTTTAAGGCAGATGTTAGCTCTGATATAAGCAAGAATGGGACCCAGAAATATTTTGCTGAGAAACCCTTCCTCTCTGTGCATCTCTAGGCACGTGGTGGTGCAGGTGGTTCTTCACCAAGCATTTTCTAAAGGTACCATTTCACTCCAGAAAAAGATTGATTTTCCCAAGCAGTTACTAGGTTCTGAAGTGGGCCATTATTGTAGATGAAGGTGAATGGTGGAGCTTGGCATGAGACAGGATATATAACAACCACACTGAGGAAAACACTCCTTCGGGGAGCTGGGATGAGCCTCTGGGAGGTCCTCCTTGACTGGCCAAGGCAGGCTAGACGTCCCCCTACATGCTGCCATGCTGTGTCTCCCCCCTGCAGAGCCCCTGACACCGTGCTTGTGTGCTGGGCTCCCTCACCACCCAAGTGTAACCTGGCACAGGGTCTTGTATGCAGTAGGTGCTCAGTACATGAAGTCCACAGGAAAACAAGAGACCTTAGTAAGACCCTTTCTCCCAAGCAGTTTCTTAGCCAGCTCACCTCTAGAGCAGGGCAACTTCCACAGGTAGCCGCACTGAGAATTCCCACTCATATGTGAAGCCGGAATGGATTGCATTCCAAATAGGTATTTCAGTGAACGGTTCAGCATTTCTTTCCAACAAACACGTCCAGCCCTGTGCTGCTGAGTTATTACAGACACCACAATAAACGGGCTGAGCATACCTCCTGTCCTGGAAGAACTGACAGTCTAGCAATAGGTCCTTCCCCAATTTTGAGTTCAATTTTTCCCAAATCTTAAATCTTGACTGTTTGTAGAATTGTCTGAAATGGGAGCCTCCTCAGTTCTGTCCTTTTGCCCCAGTGGGTGTGAGCTGGACATCAGCTGGTGTGGCCCGTGAGGCCTGGGGAAGTGGACTCCCTTCTGCTGGAATTTTCCAATGTATGGTTCACCCATGTTAGGTGCAAGTGTATTTTCCTAACCAGGGCTTGTGTAGAATATTATCAGGTGCATTGCATGTTTTCTGGAAATTATCATCGCCACATGATTTTTATTTGCAAGTAGGGTCACAGCCTATTTGTTTTTTCCAGAATTATTTCCAGAATTGTGAACAGTTTTGAAATTCACTTGGTGGTAAAGCGACACATAGTTCACAAAATGTCACTGGGCTTTGTTATGATTACCAGACCCACTGTAATCCATAAAGTCACCTTGCTTTAGGGACTGGTCCAATTTAAGGGAACTGAAAACTCACCATTCCTACAGGAGGGAACTTTTGGGCATGATGAGTAAGTTTATTATCTTGAGTATGGCAAAGTTCACGAATGTCTACATACGCCAAAATGTATCAAATCATCTAACTACAGGTGGTTTACTGTGTGTCAATTATATGTCAGTAAAAGGTGTTTGGCTCACTGCTTATTACCTTTGGTCAGTGCTGGTCTTTTGATTTGGGAAATGCATGCTAACACTTATTTTCAGAAATACAACGATCTTCTATTAAACCAAAGGTAAAAGAAAATTTGGCATAGTTTTAGATGGCAAAGGTCGAGAAAGCTTGCTCAGTGTTGAGAGCAGAGGGTGGATGTACTGCGTGACCCAAAGCAGATCTTGTAGTTCTGCTATTTCCTTTTTAATAAGGCCAAACGCAGAGCATCTAGTCTTAGTCTTGACTTGCTATTTCCTTTCCAACCTCCAAGCACATTAGAATTAGCCTGTACTTATCGCTGGCCCTTCTCCTTTCCCCCTCCAGCACTGGCTCCATCATTAACCCATGCCTGGTCTCTGTACCCTGCAGATTCTGCCCCATCATTTCTGCCGCCTCTCCAGCCATCAGACCACTCTTTCTGTACACATCTTGCCAACCGCTCTACCTCCAGTGCCAACCACTCACTTAAATTCTTTATAGAGAGTCATGTTACCAGAGCCAAAAGAGACTTCAGGGGTCAGCTCATCTGCCCCTCCCACTGTGTTGGTATGTAGCTCATGGCTACACTGCTGGGGCATGCCGCTCCGGATATCCTGATGTCCATGCATGGCCTGGGATGCACTGGAAGGGTGGGACCAGAGCAGAGCAAGGAATCAGCTGATATGTGGAGCTGGCTGGAATCACCTGGCATCATGTACTCTTAAAGCAAGGCGAAGTTCGGGAGCCTCTTAATTTTGCATTTTGTGTATCAGAGGAAAAACTTGTCTCTTTAAACAGTTTATCTGCTTATGCCGCTCTTAAGCCTAAGAATTTCCCGTTCATTCCCATTAAGAGGATTGATTAGAGGTTCAATCCCCTTACCACAGCGATCAGTTTCCACACAGCCCAGGCCAAGTCCATGTGTCACCTCTGGATGCAGGTACCCAGGCCTGCAGCCACACAGAAGCACTTCCCCGTCCACACCTCATGCCGTTGCACACACTGGTCCCTCTGGCTAAAATGTTCTTCCCACTTTCCCCACCTAGAAAACAGCCATTCCAACCCTTCCTCTGCGATGCCCTGTTCCCACGTTATCCTGTCATTATGGTCCCCTGAGAGCCCTGCCAGTGGTAATCAGAACAGTAAGGACAACATCGGCAGTGAGTGTCAGTTGCGTATGGACCATATACTGGGTGATATGCTAATAAATTATCATCATTTATTTAATCAACAGAAACAACTTTATTATGATGCTGCTTTTAGGGATGAGGAAACTGAGCCTTAAGAGGGTTTGTCACTTCCCCAAGGTTACTGCTAGGAAGGGGTGACCTCAGGCTCAAACTTGAGTTTGTCCAGCTCCAGAGCCCAAACTCCTAACTATGACATTGCCTGTTACCACTTAACCATGTTATCTTACATCTGGGAGCAAGTCCTTTTCCTGAGGACAGGGACCTCAGGGTGTCTCCAGTGCTTGGGACAGTACCTGGCATATACGAAGTGTTCTGTTTTCACCTGCTTGTTGGATAAATGAATGAAGAAATGCATCTCAGTGGAGCCCTCCCCTCATCAAACAGTCCTTGAACCAAACCCATGACAGGTATATATATGTATGCTGGTCTGTGTCCAGCCGGGCTATGCTCTTGTGCCACCCCTACATGAGCTGGGCTCTCTCCAGCCCCTGTCCTCATCCTCTGAAGAAGCCTCATGTTCTAGGACGATGGCCAAATGAGGCCATGGGTCTTCCAGAAGGAAACACCTGGCTGGTCAAAGGCTTTTGCAAAGCTTTGTTTCCACAATTACCCCTTATTTCCCATTCCCTCTTAGGTTGCATGCAAGCCAACTGTTATTTCTTTTTAAACAGCTGAGGACACCAGATGGAAGGGTAGGGGGAGGTGGAGACACAGTGATAGGCAGGAAGGGGACAAGCAGGGGCTGTGGATGAGTGGGGAATGTTCTGAAACATGTGATGTAGGGACAATGCCAGACAGGTCAGCAGAGGTAGGAGTGGAAACAGGAGCTGTAAAAACGAGCAGCCACTGTATGTGTGCATGCACATGCATGGAGAGCTTTCAACACACCATTAAAACAGAGAAAGAAACGTTCCGGTTTCCGTAGCAACAAGGCTTATTGGTGCCTCAGCCAGCAAAACTTACTGGAAAAAAAGGCATTTGTCTGTTAAGAAGCCTGATGAACTGGGAGATAATTAGACAGCGTTCTGCCACCACTAATGGCATATGAATATACTCCAGAAAATATTTTGAAGAGCACGGATTGTCACAAATCCCATGAAGGCTGAGGATGGGAGTGAGAGGCAACAGGCAAGGAATAAAGGCTACTGGGATGATCCTAGGTGAACACCCCAGTGGGGTGGGCATTTGCGAGGGACAGGCTGGAGCCAGTCCTATGTGTCAGTCATCAGATCTAGTCCTATTCTTCTTGTCCCTTCAGGGCAAGGATGCGTGCATCTGTAAAATCTAAACTAGGTTCAATATGAGAGAGTGCACTGACCACATGGGCAGGATCTGTGTGTGTTAGGACCCTAATGGTACTGGAATGAGCCACGTGAATCTCATAGGCCATCTGGTCCCTCAGATGGTGTGGGACAAAAGAGGAGATTCTTGAAAATTGAGTGGGGGTGATGCAGAATCTTGCTTAGGGTAGAAGGGAAGGAAATGCATCATTATTTGATATTCATAGCACAGGACATGGGGTTGGGCATATAACAATTGTTAAATTTAATACTGAGTGCCTGAGAGACCACATGGATAGATGGATAGTGGATGATTAAGTAAGCAAACAAATGGTTAAGGAATCACGGGGAACTTAGCTGCAACTCAGTTTTATCCTGCAGAAGATGGGCATGGAGTGGGCACACTTTCCGAGGTGGTCATTTGAAGATGGGTGTACCCTGCGATGTCCTGGGGCTAAAGATGGCCCAACATCTTCAGGATACCTTATGAGAAGGTGAATTTTCTGCATATTGTCCTCCACTGTGGATGGCATGCCCTATGGTGCACTTTTCCAGTGATACAGCCTGCAGAAGGGTGAAGAGCCCACCCACTTCATCCAAGTATCAGGGCCACCTTTTGTAGCTCTTTAGGGAACTCAGGTGAGCCCTCAGTTTTGATCTCCATCAGCTTTTGTTCTTTGATTCCCTATGGTACCTGGCAAGCTCCTCATTTAACACTGTATGCATTCCCTTCACATCATTATTTATTTTTTAGTTTTTCCTACGTGTACGTCACATGTCTCCAACCTGACCAAGCTCCTTAGAGGCAGGACCTCCAAGAGAACTCTTCTCACACCAGCACAGTGGAGAGCACTGCGTGTGGAAGCCCTGAATGTTTGCAGTGCTAACACGAGCAGGATACTGACCAATAGCTTTTAAGAACTGAAGGCTTTAGGCTCCATCCCAAGCTTGGATCAGCGCCATGCCAAGAAGCCTTGTGCACCAAACACGCCCACTTGTACCATTCCGTGGCTGCTGTCTGCTGTCCCTGTGTGTGGGCGTGGGCGTGGGGGCTGTGTGAACAGATGGGGAAGAAAGGGAAAGAGTCAGGGAAAGTGATGGAAGACTCATCCCCCCTGCTGCTCACCGGCACTTGGCCTGTCCTTGGCCTGAGTGTGTCACAGCCCTGCCCCAGGGAGGTCCCGTCCAGGGAGGGAGTGCAGAACCAGCATCCCGCAGGTTTTCTGTTGTGGAGGGGGATGAGGTGGGGTGCACCCCAGGAACCACTGTCCCTTTATCACCACAACCCTGGCTGTGCTTTTTGCTTAAGCTCTGTTTTCTAGTCAAGGAAAACAGAGGTTCAGAGAGGCTGAGCTAATTGCCCAAGGTCACACAGCCAGCGAGTGCCATACATTGGGTTCACGTTCAGCATTTACACTGTGTCTGGTGTCCAGGCTTTGAACTCCTGTCTTATGTCTGCTCCTGTGACTCAGGGTTACTGAAGGCAGTGGAGGAAGCCAAAGTATATTTCACTTCCCTGAATAGATGCTTTTTCCAAAATACAGCCAGTTTGGGAGTATGAAAGAGAAAATAGGATCAGAGCCCATTGCTTCTTAAAATGGGTATGAAGGAAGCAGAGTTCAGAGCAGGGAAAAACTTTTAAGTCTTATTTTGTGTAAGCATTATATTCAACAGATTCCGTTCCAACTATAAACAGATTTTCACATTTCCACCTTCCCCTTCCCATTCTCCCCCATCAGCCCCCACTATCCCCAACAGATTGTTCCCTTCCTTCTTGTTTAGATTACACGTAAGCAAAACTGGCTCTCCTTCCAGCCTCCATCCTCCGGCCCTGCACCATCTGGGGGGTGCATATTTCCTACCCCAGTCTCATTTAAAATCCTCTTTACTCTCTGTCCAGCGGCCCGGCCCGTTCACTTTTGAGGCTCTGCGGAGTTTCTCCGCCGGCCGCCAGGGGTCGCCATCGAGCAGCCGGAGCCGCCTCTCCGCAGGGGCGCAGGGGCCGCTAGCCCGGAGGCGCGAGCGCAGCGCGTGTGCGTGTCAGGGCACCGCATTAATCAGGCCGCCGCGCTGCAGTGCTTTCCGCGGGGAGTCGGAGCCCAGGGGTGGGAACGATCGGGCCTTTGCAGGCAACTAGGGCCTGGCAGCCTCAACCCTCCCGCCCCAGGCTCAGAGCAAACAGTGCTCAATCAAGTGGGGCGAGCCAGCCACCCTCCCTGGCCCAGGGCCGTGCCCGTCTTTGAGGATTCCGGAGCCATTGTCCCTGGCCCAGGATTCCTGAAAGGAGCAGGCGTCTCACAGGGCCTGTCCGTCTGCGAAGGGCAGTGCCCCGCCAGGCCTGACTCCAGCAGGAGAGCAGGGAGGTGGTGTTACAGGGCAGCCCCCTATGAAAGAGGAGAGGACGGACCCTCCACCCCTATCGGCTGCAGGGCCTCCAGGCGCCGAGCGCCGCCCTCCTGCTGCACACACCGGGTGGTTTCTCGGTCGCCTCAGACAGACTTGGCCCAGCCTCCCGTGGTCCCTGCATGTGCCTGGAAAGCAAGGCCGCTGCCAGCATTTTATCAGATGGGATACAGAGGAGCGGAGGGGAGCACGTGCTTCCTTTAGCATGAATGTTTCGGCATTACATTTCATTTCTCTGCCCTACTTCTCTCAGTTCCTTCCCACTGCTCTTTTCGGAGACGGAAGTGCTTCTTAAGATTTGATGCAATTTCTGCATATCTAATGTGGAGGCACAGGAGCCAGAAAGCGGGGGAGGAGCAGAAGGCAGGCTGGAGGCTTATTTAATGGGGGGCCCGGGATGCCTGCAGTAAGTCAGTGAACAGTAGCCCGGGGCTAGCCCAGCCTTTGCCAGTCTGTGAAGCACTGTAGAGCAGTTTTATGCAAGACTGTGAGGCGACCCCACAGGGGCCCAGAGGCACCTCCACTTGCCTTCCTTTTTTCTCCCACTTCTCCCTTTCATCCTCCCTTCCCTTAGTCCCCTCCTTGAAGAGAGAAGCAAACACGCATACAGACAAATATATATGCATAAATACATGCTTATAATACAGGACAGGCTTTGACCTTTTAAATGAGTTTTAAAAGGAATTAGGAGCTATGGGAAGAGAAATTAACATAATGAAAGACTCTGGTGAGGTTCTTGAAATAAGTGGGATTTGAGTTGGATCTTGAAAAATGGGTAGGACTTCTGCAAAAGAGAGGAAGACATACCAGGTAGAAAAACAGAGCTTGAATGAAGACATAAAAGAGGTATTTCATGGCATTTGGGGAGAGTAATGAATAGGCTGCAGTGGTTCAGCAAAAAGGTAGAGGGGACGGGATGTGTTGGGTGTAGGCACGCAAAGGTAGGCTGGACCAGAAGAGGGAGAACTCTGCCGGCCCAGATGAGGAGTCAGAACGCTGTAGAAAATATAGTGAAGCCTATCAAAGGTTCTCATGGCACCACAGGCTTGGGGTTTGGGAGATCCCTCCAAAGGATGGGTAGGTAAAGGGTTGAGGGGCTGACAGGGTGCTGGGCAAGGGAGATCTGTTAGGAGGCCACTGGTAATAGAAATAGATATGATCAGGGTCTGAAGAGGGCTGTTGCCCTGGGAGTGGAAAGAATGTAGAAACGGTGTGGAGGGGCCTCATGCTTCTGCTCAACACCTACCCCCATCTCCTTCGCCTCCTCTACTCTGTGTCACAGCTGATGTGCTCCCATCCTCTTAACTGCAACATGGAAACTACTAGAAGAGAACTCTCTCTTCTACCAACCACCAGGTCCACATATGAGCCAGGGTGTGTGGACTATTGTCTCCATCTCTCCTTCTCCTGGGATGCAAAGAGTCCCCACATCAAAGGCTGGTGCCTTCCCTGCACTCTTCTAAAGAACTTCTTCATTAGTCCCTCTCTCCCCTGCACCATCAGTCCCCACCTTTTAATATTCTTTCCTGCCAAAACACAAATGTTCTGCATGAATCCCCTCATCCCAAAAGCTTCAACTGATGCTACCTTCCTCTCTGCCTACAGCCTCACTTACGGTAAAACCTCTCCAAAGTATTGTCTAACATACTGCTTTCATTTCTTCATCTACAAACTACTAATCAATTTGTTCCCTTCTGGCTCAGAGCATGGCTTGGTCAAAATTACTCTTCAATCTCTATCACTCTAAATGCAGCAAGTGGTTTTCTGGCCTTATCTGGGTCATTTAGTAATATTTGACACATTTGACAATTCCTTCCTTCATGTAACACTCTTTTTTTCTTAGCTTTATAACATAATATACTTGTGGATTTTTTTCTTTGTCACTGGTCTCTGCTGCTTATGCAGTTTTGCTGGCTCATCCCTTTAGGCAGAATCTCCAAGTGATGATGTGTTGCAGAACGGGTTATGGTGCCTCTTTTCTCCTCTTCCCTTCCTGTGCTTTCTCTTCTCTTCTTTCCCTGTATGAGCTACTTTCTTCCCTTCATCTGTGAGCTCCCACTGCACGGACACCACCTCTGCAGCGATGTCTCCTGGATGGGCCCCTGCCCCGAGCCCTCCCCATGGAGCCCCACACTGACACATCTCTCGACTTCACATCTCCACCGGGATGTCTCACTGGCATCTTAAATTTAGCCCATCTAAAACAAAGCTCTTAATTCCCTGCTGTACCCACTGCCAGCTGGGTGCCTCTTTCTGTGTGCCCAGCTCACCAAGTGGCATTACCATCCACCTGGTTGCTTGCACCAGAGACCCTGAGTCATCCTTGCCTCCTCCTTTGCCCTCATCTCTGTATCCAACTCATCAGGTTCACTTCCAACTTGTGTCTCAAACTGCTGCATTTTTCACCATTTCTTCTTATAACTCATTCTTCATGCATCAGTGTGAACCTTCAAAAACATAAATAAGATCAGAACCCTGCTCTGCTTAAATGCTTCCGTTTGGTTTCCCATCACACTTGGAATACAATCAAATGCCTTGAATGGCCTCCAAGGCCCTTGAGGGTCTGCCCCGCCCTCCCCACCCTACTCTAGTTATGGTCACTCTGTCCTCAGTAAGACCTACCCTAAAGTTCTCATTGACGGCACTTGAATATGTGAAGCTCTTTCTCTCCTTTTAGCCATGGTATCTGCTGACCCTTGAAGCTGGGTTGTTTTGTTCTTTGCCTGGGTTTTTTATGGCTCCCTTCCCATCCCATAAAGATGGCTTTCTGATCCCAGTTCCCACACCACCCTGCTTATTCCTTTGGTGCACTGACCACACTCAGCAAACCAAGGCTTATTTATTGTCCGCTGTGTCTTCTGAGAATAGGAAACTCGTTTGCTTCTCACCCCTACATTCTCAGCACTGAGCAAAGCTCCTGGCTGCGAATTAGAAGTGTGATACATTAGGTAGAAATGAGAGAATCTGGGTCTCTCATATACAGAGCCGAGGAGGAGGGAGAATTCCATTAAAGACAAGATGAAGGGACTGGAAGGATGCACATGCCTCTCCCTTTGAGAGGGAACAAGAGGGGAGAGGCTTGGGTGGGGATGGGTGTCTGTGTAAGGGGATGATTTCATGTTGAGTATGCAATGCCCGTGGGACTTTCAGCTGTCAGATGAGGTTGTAGGTCTATAGCTTGGCAATGAAGTTAAGGCTAGAGCTCCAGGCTTGGGAAACACCTATGCCAATGATAATGGAAGCCATAGGCATGGATGAAACTGATTTTGGGGGTCAGGTAGAGTGAGAGCAGGAGAGAGACAGGGACAAACCCTTAGGGTACACCTATACTTAGGGAAGAGAAGAAGTGAGCTGCCTGTGAAGGAGACTGAGAAGCAGGAGGGAAACCAGAATGAGGAAGTATCACTGAAGCTTAGGAAAGGCAAGATTAAAAAAAAATGGTAGCAAAATTTCAGTTCAGCCCAGCAAATATTTATTGTTCTGTTTATGCCAAACTTCATATTTTACTCTAGAATTACAAATATCAATAAAGCCACATCTCTTGTGTGTGTATGGTTTAGAGTCTGTTAGGGAAAACAGATACATAATAAATATATAAATAAAAAAACACACTCACACCAAGTAGCACTATGCATTTTATAAGTATATACCCAGATATAAAGATATATGCCAAATATATTAGAACAGCTTCCCATGGTGGGGGGGACAGGAGTACAGAATGGGGACAAAAGGACTTAATATGTAAATAAAACAAGAGAGGGTCTCAGCCATGCAAGGATGTTAGAGGGTCATGAAGGCTTCTGATCATTCAACCTGCCCACCTCCTGGATCCTTGCTGTGTTTTCTTAAATATCTTGATACCTTTTGTCTATTATTAAATGTTAAATATGTATTGTAAAATCTTTAAATGGCGGGGAAGATATAAATGAGAAAATAAGCATCACCTGACATCCTATCACCCAGACATAACATACGCTAACATTGTAACCATGTATATACACATACACATATATGTATATTTTTGGTACCTTTAGTTATTTAAAAATTGCTAGCAGTTTCTGTTTCAAATCACCTAGAAACACACCTGTTTTGGAAAGAAACACTTGCATACTTCCTTTCAGAAAGTACATGTAAGGGGAATATCCATCTTCCCATTGTTCTAGGAGAAAAGTGTGATGGAATATATTGTGGCTCATGAGGACCTAAAGTTTAGGCATTGGGATGGGTGAAATTAGTGAATTTCTACAATATCCTTTTGCCTCCATTGATTTACAAAGATGTCAAAGAGCCTTTTTGGGGAAGGAGAGGAGCATTTCTGTTGAGGTCCAAGGTTATTAGTATGGGTCCAACAGACTGGTGGAAGCCCAGGTGGCAGGGGAAACAGAGGGAAGGAGGCATCTCAGCCAGATCCATGGAAGGCACCCAGGGAAGGCTGGACGCCACCTGCGCCTACTCCCTGGACTGTGGGCTCATGTTGGGAAAGGCTGTGGGTGAGTGCACCCTGAGAATATTGTGGTGAGCAAGCATCTGGGCATAATGGGTGTCCTGCGTGTTCAGGACCCGAGAAAGGATTGTGGGCCTCCTGTTGGGGCAGAGGTACTGAGTGGTGGTCACAGCAGTTAAGTTGCAGAATTAGGCCCTGGGCACATTGACCAAACTTTGCATTTTCGTTTCTTTCTTGGGCAGGACAATAGTAACTGAGTATTTTGGCCTCAGTCAGAAGGTACCTCAATTACTTCTGGGCCTTTTGAAAAAGGGACTCACCTGGAGAAGGAGGGATGGATCGCTCATGATTGATGGAATGAGAGTTTAAAGTCATTTATTTGGCTTTTAAGTGTAATGTAACTTGATATTTACCTTAAAAGAGTGAAGCAGGATTATATATATATATGGCACTTGTCTGTACTGCTGGAGCCACAGTGGGGAACAAGACCGTCTAGTCTCTGTAGCCCAGAAGTTCATGTTCTAGTGGGATAGCAAAGAGGTGAGAGATGCATAGTAAGGAATTTGGCCTTGCCCAGTAAGAGTCTGGCCTTTGTCTGCTCCTATGAGGTGACTTAACCTCTAACCCTTGGAATTTCCTGAGTGGTAGAAGAGTCTTTGTTATTCATGGTAAGCCCCACAGACCCCATCCTGTAGTTCATGCTAACAAGGGGGCTCATGCTGGGCCCCTTGGGCTACATGATATCAGCACCCCCAATGTGGAGGGGAGAGTGTAGACTGAGTTCAGCCTTGTGGGCAATCATTCACTCAGTCATGCCCTCATAATGAGGACCTATAGGAGCTCTGGACACCGAGGCCCGGGGAAGACTTCCTGGCAGGCAGCTCTCTAGGTGTAACGTCACATGTTGTAGCTGGGAGGGGTCAGCGCCATGCTGGTTTTAACTTGTTCTTCCTTTGCTGGTTCTAATTGGTATCCTTTCCCTGTAATAAATGTGACTATGAGTATAGTAGTTTTCTGTGAATTCTGTCTTTCTAGCAAATTATCAAAACTGAAGGTGATTTGGGGAAACTCCTGAACTTGCAGTTGATCTCAGAGGTCTTAGGCAGGGTTGGCATCTGGAAGGCTGTGTCCTAAAGTCTGTAGTGTGGCTGACTTCAGGCATTAGACAAACAAAAAAACAAGTAAGTAGGAAAGTTACTTTCAGATAGTGATGAGTTCCTGAAGAAAATCAAAGATTGATGGGAAAGAGAACGAGAGGGTGTCATTCTGGATTGTTTGGGTCTTCAGCTGCATTTTTGATGACACGGCAAAGCCAGTCAGACAAAGACCTGGGGGAGGAACGCTCCAGGCAGAGCCAGATGGGGGCATGAATTGTTGTAAAGTGGGAATGAACCAAAAAGGAAAACCATCCAGTGTGGTTGGAGTGAGTGAGGCACAAAGAAACAAGGTGGGGAGGAAGAGGTGGGTGGGGTCCTATTCAGCAGGACCTTGTAGGCCAGGTCTGGCCTTTGTGTTTTGTCATTAAGCATGAAGGGAAATTCACTGGAGGATTTAGGCAAGTGAGTGATATGACCTGCTTATGTTTTTTACATCCACATGTAGAATTTGGCAGAAAAGGGATCATACTATCCACGCTATTTGCGCAGGAGTAGGTAATATCCAATCATATCTGCTTGGTATGGGAGGTGTAGTGACATGCACTTCTAGCGGGGCCTGTGGGAGCCCAGAGGAGGGGCATTTCCAGCCTTAAGGAATCATGGAAGCTCTCCTGGAAGAGAATGCCTGAACCAGGTCAGAGAAGATGAGAGGTAGCCAGCCGAAGGAAGAGAGTGTAAAGGGCTCTCAGGCAGTGGGGGACCACAAACAGGCACAAGGTCGGGAAAAGGAACAGGGCATGAGGCAAGTCACCTGTGTGGAACAGGACAAAGAGGCCACTGGAGTCGATATTTTAAATTGAGATACAGACATACAACTTTGTATTAGTTTCAATGCAACAACAGAATGATTTGATATTAATGTATTGCAAAATGATTACCGCAATAAGTCTAGCTAACATCCATCACCGCACATTGTTACAATTTTTTTTTTTCTTGTGATGAGAACTTTTCAGATACACTGGAACCCCTTTTTAAGAGAAGTTGTCCAGCAATCTTGAAAGATCAGCTTATGGGATGTTGTGATGATGTGATTTAAGCAGGCATTGTTGAAGTACGGAGACAGAAATCACACAACCAAGAAGGGGCACTGGTTAGTTTAAAGATAGCACAGCCTAATGGATATCCGAGAACAGGACACATTGGGATTGGAACTTGAAAGTCAGGAACCAAAGTCACTTCTATTTTTCATGGTGAAAGTCTTAGGTGAGCCCAGTACATTCCTGGGCCCGTCTATTCCAGGTCCAGTCATCTTGGGAAGGTCAGCAATTTCAAAGAGAGGAGCATGGGACAGGCAGGCTTCCCAAACATGTCTTCTGCACCTTCCCTAATGATTGGCAGTATAGGCACTAGAGCCAGAGTAGTGGTGTCAACTCTACCACTTACCAGCTGTGTGATTGTAGGCTAATGGTTTGACCACTCTGTGCTGTTTCCGCTACAGGAAGATAAGGGTGATAATGAGTCTTTATTGGCAATATTATTATGAGGGCTAAAAATGAGCTAATCCATAATATGTAGGCACTTGGAACAATGCCTGACAGATGGAAAGGTGTTAACTATATTTTTGTTGTTGTTAGGGCCTAATGAGAGAATGAGAAAAATAGGAAAGAAGATTTTTGTAGAAGTTTGGTAGGGAAGGAAAGGAAGAAAATACAACATTAGTTTCCTGGGAAAACAGGAGGGATGGGGGGTGGGGATATCTGCAGATACAGGAAGTATGGATACCTTTATCAGCTCAGAGAGCAGAGCCAGAAATGAGGCAATCCGTGAGAACCACGAACCTATGGGCTACAGTGCAGAGGGCATGTGAGGGTTGGCATTAACAATAGAAATGGAGAAAGAGCAAAGGGAGATGGGGATGCAGATGGACATGGGAAAGGAGAAAATACACATCTGACATCCCTGCTTATTGCAGAGAAAAAAACTGGCAGTCTTCTGTCAAGAATGAAAGTCGACAGCATGTTTGAGGGAATTTAAGAGAGCTTCAGAATAATCTAGATGCCCCTCCTCTATGAAAATTAAAAAAAACTCTGAATTTTATAAGAAGAATAAGTTTCTCTCTTCCCCAGGCTCCAGCCACATACTAGACACACATTTCTTGTAGCACCTTTCATATTTGATACTCATGCTTTGTCTGACCCCCCTCCTGAATGTTATATCTATGAGGTTCTAAACCTTAGGGGGTTGGCAGATTTCCCTTAGCAACAAGTGTGCCTGAGAAAAAAGTACCCTGTCTGCATGAAGACACTTCAGAAGGATCACAAAAGAGCTATCTGCTTGCCAACCTCCCCTTCTGTGAAATAACTGTAAAAAATCATAGGCAAACACTGGCTTGGGGAAGAGTCAAGGATTGGTGAGAATTTTAGCCCCTTAAAGGAACTGTTGAATAACTAAATTATGTTTATATGGTGAATTTTATATAAACCTACTATGGATGGGAAAAAGAGATAATTGCTGGGAACAATCTAAGCACTTGAATCATGTCTGTTGAATGAATGGTTGAGTATATGAATGACATTTAAGACAACTGAGGTAAGAAAGAGTGTGTGTGTCCTCTACTCAAGTCTCCCTGTTTTATGATTTTTGTGATGGAAGCAGCTTGTGTAAAGAGGCTGCCAAACTCCATGGCATTAATCCAGGGTTATGGATAGGTGGTGAAACACCAAAGAGGATCCAGTGAACAAAATTTTTTTCTTGTGGTTTCCAGTGGGGTTGATTTCAGAAGGGATCCCTTAAGGATGCTTCCTCAAAACTACGCATACCCAAAAGCTAGCATCTTCTGGTGGATAACCTGCTGGTTTCTGAGGTCTCTGGATTATTCTGGGTACACAGTAGAGGGGTCCTCGGTCTTTTGACCATCACCCCGTGCTGGTTTGCTCGCATTAAGGCCACAGAGCTCCAATTCTTCCTTGTGCTAGCTTATGCCAGTTCTTCCCTGGTCCAGAGAATTGGCCATCCTTCAACATAGAATAGTCTAGCACAGTGGCACTCACACTTTCGAGTGGACCAGAATTGCTTGGAGGGTTTCTTAGAACACAGATTGCTGGCTTTGCTTCTAGAATTTCTGTATCAGTCAGCCCAAGGAGGGGCCTGACAATTAGGGTTTCTACCAATTTCCCAGGAAAGCTGCTGTGGCTGTTTTTGGACTACCTTTTGTCAACAGTTTCTTCACATCCTCTACCCAGCTTTGCTCAGTGGAGAGTGATCCATCCCAGCAAAGGGAGCTGCTCTGTTTCTCATCTGGGCCCCCTGACTCCACCCACCACTCCTCAGCAGCTGCAGCCTGTAGAGCAGTAGGGAATTTGGAAGACTAGCTGCCAAAAAAGAGCTATCGTATTTTGTCACTCAGCCTGGTCGACTCAGCTCAGGGGACTCAGAGCGCGCTTCCCACCATGGTTGGCAAAGACTTGGGTACAGCATTGCACTTCTTCAAAGAGCGTTCTCACTGGGGCCCAGGTCTGGAGCTTAGGTCTCTGCTGGCAGTGGAGCTTTTATTTTCAGAGGACCTGAACGTGACCGAGGACACACCCTGACCTTCATTCTTGCAACAGCCCCCTGTATCTCCTGGGTCAGCTTGTAGGTCCTGCCCTCACCCTTCTCCCCAGCAGGTTCCTCCCCTAACTCTTCTCTCGTGTACCAATGCAGTCCCTGCTCTATTCTTTCCTTGGCGCCCCAGAGGATCCACATTGCCTCCCTCTGGCAATTTCTGCTGTTTCCCCAGGTACTTATGGGCAGCCCTTTCCTTTAATTTGAACATCCCCTAAGGGCAAGGCCCTGGCTTATTTCACTTTGAATGTCTCCTTCATGCTCCATCACTGTGAAATCTAGCTCAGTGCTGTGGGGTACCCAGTGGGTGCTCAAATACATGTTTCCCAAATGTGGGAAGGAAGGGCTCGGCTTCATTACACTGAGATAGTTTGCTGATCTCCATGTGTAATATCCCTTTCACAGTGCACTTGCAGTTGAAGAGACTCCTTTCCTTTTAAAATGCTTAAGTTCTTGCAGTTGTATCAGAAGAGGGTAAAGTCAAGTTTCCAATCAGAGGCCTGTCTCCCAGCATTAAATCACTGTTGGAAATTCTTTGACTGGAGTTCCAATGAGCTGGGCTTGGTTTGCATCTGTGCTCTGGAGGCCCATGAATGTTGAAGACTGTGTGTGGGTTGAAGGAAGTTTATGATTATTGGCAGCCAAATAAAAACCACTGTGAACCAAGAAAAATTCCATTCTACATCTTCATACTTCCATTTTACATCTCTGTACTGTATCTGTCAAATTGGATTACAACAAATTGGATTACAGCAGAACTTACCTACTTTCTGTATGATTTTAAAATACCTAAGATTATGAAAATGCTTTGAAAAGTGCAAGGTGAGATGTAAATAACAAGGTATATATTCTGTTTCTGCCTACACACAGATTTTGAGGTTTCAGTTCTGACATTATGTGTCTCAACCATCGAGGAGTATCTACGGGTATGTGAAATACATACTCAGACACATAGACACCTTTTTTTGCCCTTCATCTGCAGTAGGATTTATTTTAGAGAAAATGTGACAGAATCAGTAAAATCCACTGGGTACTCCTCCCCAATCTCATTTTTCTTCTCCTTCCTTTCTCAGAGGTAATCAACACCCTGGATTAGGTGTTTGTCATTCCCACACATTAAAAAAGCCTTTAGGTATATACATGGTCATAAATAATATATAGAATTGGCTCTCCTGTCCTAAAATTTTAGATAAATGGTAGTGTAATGTACATATCATTCTGCAACTTTCATTTGTTAGCTCAGCATTTACATATACGTATATGCTTTATGGAAGTGTATCTGATATACAAAAAAATCCACATTAAATGAATCCATCTTGATGAATTTGGACAAAACCTATGATACCATCAGGTTCTAAACAGACCCATATTCTCATGGACACTTTTAAATAGTCTGCATGTCTGTGTGTGCTGACTTTTGAACCAGTAAGGATCATTTTAAAGATCTGTCCATGGCAAGTGTATGTGAGGGACATCACAACAACACATTTATATGTCCAGGTTCAACGAGGTGAATTTAACATATCCAGGTAAGTTTTACCCATGTTTATCAAATATACTTTTAGTTTCAGATATACCACAGATCATGCCCTGTCCTTTCAAAATACAGTAAGGCACCTATTGCCACTGTCTTGTTAAATAGTTAGCTCTCTAGGGAGGTCCTCATCCCCAACATTTTGGAAAAATTTCTTCTGTGCTTTAGACTTTGATTTTGGATTAATACCCATACAGTGGCACTAATGGTTGCCAATCTACTTCTCAGAGAGCTGTTTATATATAGTCTCTTATGAAAGATATTAGCTAGCTAGCCCAAGAAATTTCCTGTGTCTTGGTGAGAACTGTCATTCCAGGAAAGGTCACGGAGACTGGGTCTTCCTAGGAGAAAACTTTGCATTTCAAACATTCCTGGGAAACTCAAGCACATGGCTTCTGACTAGGAAGCAGTTCAGGCTTATGATCAGTGAAGATACCATTTCACATAACTGATTGCATTTGACATGAGAAGCGTAGACCAAACCTTGACCCTAATTAATGAAATTGCCAACTGCTATTTACAGAGGTTAGCCCAGCGCCTGTAGTATGTTTGTGAAACCTCATTAATTTAGACTTCATTTATTTAGAATTTGTGTTTCTTTACATTTATCTTGGCGTTAACTATAGAAGAGGTTCTGCCACAAGAATTGACAACATGAAAAGTTATAGTGGGGATACATATAACACATGGAGGCATAATGTAAGCAATCCGACACCCTCTCAGTGGCGGTCTGTCACTCTGTCTTTGAGCCGTTGCAGGATGAATGGGTGTGGGGTGGATATACAGCATTGCGTGGAGACTGTAACCAAGAGCTGTCAGATCCGAGGCTCTTTCTCTCCTCTGGCCACATGCTCCTTGTCATGGCCCTCTGCTCCTCTCTGATATCCGCTCCATTGTCTTTCCTAGCCAGTGCCTGGGTGAGCTTACAGTTTCTGGGCCTTGGTGGCTTCAGTTTGTACCTGGCCATTGTGTTCTTACTGGCTCCAAGCACTGAAAGCCCATTCTTCTGGTATTGTCTAGTCCAAATCCCCTACTGCACCATTGTCTTTTATGCAAGACTTTAAGGGCCACAGCTGAGGGCCAGACCAGATGTTGATAGCCCTTATTCTAACTAGTCTTCCCTAGTTGGAAAGAGTCCCATGTTATAAGCTCTGGCCACCTGAGCAGGGCAATGTCTCCTGGAATTGGGACACTGGGCAAGCCAGGCATTTGGTAGCTGCCTGCTTGTGCCAAGACAAGGAAATAGTGTCCATTTCAGGTGAGATTTCAGTCCTAGGCACAGCCATCCATTCACCTGACAGCCCTTGGCTCCCCTCCCCTATGTTTTGGTGCTGTATGAATGGGAACCTTTGACCCATGGTCCATTCTGCAGTGGAGCACGGGACCCCTGAGGGCTGTGGTGCCCCCAGTTCTCTTACATACCACGCTTGCCCAGTGATGGATGTTCTGCCCACTCCTCCCTAAGGAGTCTTCCTCCAAGCCCCGAGCTCCAGCCATCCCCATGACGACCTCAGACTGCTGTGTCCTGCTCAGCTCTCCCGGAAGCTCCAGACCCCTGTGGCCCATTTAGTTTCAGACATCTTATCTGCACATCCCACTGGCATCTGCTATTCACAGGCGTGAGTAAACACTGTCATCTTTTCCTAATGCCTCATATTCTCCAACTTCCTAGGTTTCCCGATTTACTGACTATCAATAACTTCTCAGTTGTTCAAGTCTGGAAAGTCCTAACAACTTTGAATCTTCTTTTTCTCTCTCCCAGTCATACCCATTCAGAATCCACCCCTTCATCACAGTGTCTGTTGCCAATGCTTGTTCACATTGCCTCTATTTCTTCATTAGATTTCATGTAACAACCTCCTAGCAAGAAGTTCTGACCCATTTTCTTCTCTCCTACTCTTTCTGCCATGCCACTGTTAGAATTATCTTTCAAAAATGACCTAATGTCATTTCCTTACTTTAAAAACTTCAGTGGCTCCCTATCACCTAGAAGATAAATTATAAACTCCTTAGCGTAGTTTATTATACTAGTTATGATGTGACCCTAACTTCCTTTTCCTTTTTCATACCTTTTTGTTCCCCATCACTTCCTGGACCTCAGTCATGCCCAACTATCCGTTATCCCCACATGTGCCATTCTTTTACAACTTCATATATTTGTATAATGGCTTTCTGTCTGGAATATTCTTGCTCTACTGATTCGTAATGGCCAGCTCAAAAATCTTGTAGTTCAAATCCTCTGGTCCACTTTGTCCTAAGGTGACAACCTCCTGGTCACAGCTCCCAAAGTTCTCTATCCATTCTTCCATTAAAACATTAAATGGCATTAGAATTATCTATTTTATAATGGTTGGCAGACTCCAGAAATTTGGGGTCCAGGAACGTAATTTTAATGTGTGATGGGGCTGAGTAATGACAATTGGAAGTGTGGCAACACAGAGTGCATGGACTGACCAAAGGCTTTTTTTTTTTTTTTTTTTTGAGAGGGCATCTCTCATATTTATTGATCAATGGTTGTTAACAACAATAAAATTCAGTATAGGGGGGTCAACGCTCAATGTACAATCATTAATCCATCTCAAGCCTAATTCTCGTCAGTCTCCAATCTTCTGAAGCATAACGAACAAGTTCTTACATGGTGAACGAATTCTTACATAGTGAATAAATTCTTACATGGTGAACAGTACAAGGGCAGTCATCACAGAAACTTTCGGTTTTGATCATGCAATATGACCTATAAACAATCAGGTCAAATATGAATATTCGTTTGATTTTTGTACTTGATTTATATGTTGATCCCACATTTCTCCTATTATTATTATTATTTTTATTTTTAATAAAATGCTGAAGTGGTAGGTAGATGCAAGATAAAGGTAGAAAACATAGTTTAGTGCTGTAAGAAGGCAAATGTAGATGATGAGATGATCAGGTGTGTGCCTATGGACTAAGTATTAATCCAGGCTAGACAAGGGCAGCAAGACATCCACGGATGCAGAAGATTTCTCTCAAAGCAGGGGGGGTGAGGTTCTGAGCCTCACCTCTGTTGATCCCCAAATTCTCACCTGATGGCCCCCCTGCGACTGTGCCTGTCTTAGGTTGTTCCTCCCTTGAGGAATCTTACCCGTCTCTGGCTAACCAGTCATCTTCCGGGGCCATACAGGGAAATGTAAAGTTGGTAAGTGAGAGAGAAGCCGTATTGTTTGCAAAGGTTAGCTTTTTACTTCTTTGCAGATTTATGCCCTGTGGCTTCTATGCCCAGCACTTGTCTCGAGGTATCTTTACCACCTGGAGGAATTATGATACTCGGTAAATTCGATCTGAGGCACGAATTCTATTTAAGGGTTGTAATTAGGAAGGAAGAAGAAAAGCTATAGATGTAGCATATGAAGGAAACTTGGGAGGATTGATTATTTCTTTGACATATCTTCTTGTATAGTACCTTAAGTATGTATAGGTATTAAACTACTAACTAATTTGCACACACATATTAACGTAATAGGAATACGGTGACATAAACAAAGCAAATCTATAATTACCATCCATCTCCAGTGAAGCCAAGAAAACCAGTTAGGCACCCTAGGCATTTGTGAAAATTTATCTATGATATGATGGATATTGTCCAACTGTACTTGAACCATCAGACAAATTAAAGCAGCCCATTTCTGGGATCTGTTCACATCCCATATGTTCTTTTAACCATAGATAGTCTATAGTCATGAGATTTTGGAGTGCTACAACTTGCACCCCTCCCAACTCCTGGTTGAGTTCCAACAGTACAGATCCGGTCAAATTCGTTGTCTTACTGTATGCACATGCCAGCCTAGACATCTCCCTCCTCATTCTTATGGCAAGTCCAGGAGACGGTGGGCTGGATGCAGCCACAACCGCAGCATCGTCCGGATCCCTGTTGACCAAAGGCTTTTTTAGTGGACATTGTTTCCACTATCATCTTCTCCCCTCATCAAATGTGAGTACCTTTCCTATATTTTCATCAGTCTCCTACATTAAAGGTTTTGCCAGAAAACTGAATTGTTTTTGCAGCGGGAGTGCAGGTCTGTCCTGGTTCCCCCGATCAGAAGCACCTGCATGAGACAGGGATCTGGAAGTAAGCAATGTGAGGACAGGTAGCGCCAGAGCATTGCTGTCCTGGCAAGCCTGGTGGTGAGGGTGTCTGGTTTTGTGGATGGACACGCTGAGCGTCAGGAGGTGGGATCTGGGCAGAGATGGCAGCACTGTTCTGCAAGGGGGGCCTCCGTGGTACAAATGGGCTTGTTGAGGGCCTCTGACCTACCTAACATCCTATAATACACATTTTATGCTTAGACTAGCTAGGGTGGATTGCATCATATGCGGCTAAGAACCCCTGAGTGAAAAATTATTAGAATTGAAAGCATATATATGGTATTAGTTTTCTTATGACTACACTAACAAATCACCATAGATTTAATGGCTTAAAACAATGCCAATTTATGACGTACAGTTCTGCAGGTCGGAAATCTGACAGAGGCCTCACTGGGTTAACATCAGGGTGTCTGCAAGGCTGCGTACCTTCTTGGGGAGTCTGGGGAGACTCTGTTTCCTACTCTTCTTTAGTATCTAGAGCCCTCACACGTCCCTTGGCTCTTGGAGCTTTTGTACCATCTTCAAAGCTGGCAACAGCAGGTTAAGGACATTTCACGCTTCAGATTTCTCCTGCTGCTTCTTTTGTCTTGTCTCTTTCTGTCTTGACTGACACTGGGAAAGGTTCTCTGCTCTTCAGGACTCGCGGGATTAGATCGGGCACGCCTGCATAATCCAGGACAGTCTGTCCATCTCAAGGTCCTTTAACTTAGGCACACCTGCCAAGTCCCTTTTGCCCTGGAAGGTGACATCTTCACAGGCTCCAGGGATTAGACTGTGGATATCTTCAGAGGGCCATTATTCTGCCTAATATAATACATATTTATATAGAGAGTACATATATGTGTATGTGCGCATGTAATGTACATTTATATATCCACATTCCCAGAGCAGTTTTGACTCCTGGGTTTCATGGCGCAGCTCCAGCTCACCCTGTACCTCAGGGAAGTGGTCCTGTCTTGCTCATATTCATGGGCCTGGCCTCTTATTATAATTACTGAAGAGGTTGCTGAGTGTACAACCTCAGCTGGGTGAACTTTACCAGCAAGCCAAGCCCCCTTCCCCACTTCTCCCCGCCGTGGGCATCGCCGCGGCCACCCCCACGCAGACACGGCCCTGGCTGGCGGGCTGCTTCTCCCATGCTCCGCCTTGGCACCGCCAGGCGCTTCCCTGTGGCACTGCCTCCTCTTTACAGGTACCAGCTGTTACCTGAGCAGCCAGAACATTACACTTCATATCTTTAATTTAATTACTCCTGAGACACCCTAGGGAGGCGAGGCGGACTCAGGAGCGGAGCACAGAGAGGGAGACCCAGGGTCCTGGACTTTTCCGCAATCCTCAGCATGAGTCCAGAGAGGTCCGGAGAAGGGCAGAGCTGCTGGCCCCCTGCCCGGGTCCCTCCCACCGGGCAGCGCGGCTTTCCTTCTGCCACGCACCACCTGTCCCACGGGAACTGGTTCAGTGGTAGAAAGACAGTCAGAAGGGCCTGCTCGAAACCCAGGGGGCTGCGCGCCTGGCAGTATTCAAGCTGACACCAGCCTGGTATCTGTGATGAAGTCAACACGCACGGTGGGTCCTTTCAGCACCTGAAAACCCGGAAGGCGTCTTAAATGACTTCCCACTGCTCTCTGGATGCATTCCTAAATCCTTCACAGAGGCCCGCATTGCTCTGCACGATCTGGGGCCTGCCGACTTCTGGTTTCCTCTCTCACCAATTCATTCCTGGCTCACAACAGCCCAGCTAAGCGGGTCATCTTCCAGCTCTTCAAAGTGCCTGCGCCCCGTGCCCATGTGTTTCCTCCCCCTCGATCATTCCCCCCCTTACCCTTTCATCTGGCTAACTCCTGCCCCACTTTAGGTCCCTGCTTAAGTTCGCTCAATTCAAGGAAGGCTTTCCTGCCACCCTGGGCTTTACTCAGTGTTCTCCAGAGAAACAGGACCAGTAGGTATGTGTGTATTCGATGAACCTGCATAGCCCAGGTGCTGCAAGGGGTGTCCTTATCTTTGAAATGCAAATGAGGCTTCCTGAGACCTTCATTCCAGGGGTAGCGGGGATCCACCTCTCCCAGTGTCTCCAGAGACACTTACAAGAGTGTATATATATATATATATATATATATATATATATATATGTATTCAAGCTGTTAATTATAAGGAATTGGCTCACAGGATTATGGAGGCTGAGAAGTCCCACAGTCTCCTGTCTGAGACCTGGAGACTCAGAAAAGCTGGTGGGTGTAGTTTCAGCCTGAGTCTGCATGCCTGACAGCCAGGAGCACCAGCGGTGGACATCCCAGCCCGAGGGCAGGAGAAGGTCAGGGGCCCAGCTCAGCAGGGAGGCAGCTGGAGCTCCCGCTGGACTCACGCTTCCCTCGCCTTTTGTTGCACCCGGGTCCTCAGTGGATTGTATAAGTCTCACCCGCACTGGAGAGAGCAACCTGCTTTACTCCATCTACCAATATTACTAATTCAAATGTCAATCTTGTCAGAAACACCATCACAGATACACCCAGAAACAATACTTAACCAAATATCTGGGCATCCAATGACCTGGTCAAGTTGACACATAAAATTAGCCATCATTTTCCTTTTGTAACCATATTATAATAATTACATTATTGTAACCATAATTACAACCATAACAACATATCATAATTACAATTAACTAATTATCTATTATGATGTGATTACTACCTTAAGGTCTGGCTTTCCTTTTTAGACTATAAAATCCATAAGGAACTAACCTTACTCACTACTTTATGCTCAGAGTAGAGCATAGTGATGGAACAGAGTTGGCACTTCTTAAGAATTTATTGAATAGCAATCACTGAATAAGTATGCACCGAGGTACGAAAGGGAGCTAATGGCAGGGGGAGCAGCCGGGGCCCTGGGCCCGTTGTGCTGGTAACCTGTGTGGCGACTGGACAGCCACTCACTTCTGCCTGCTTCTCCCCTAAGCCGGGTCTCTGCCTCACTACGGCGCAGGTTCTTCCTCGAGACCACACTGACAAGTCTTGAAATTTCTCCCAAACTCTGTTAACAAAGCAAGGGGAAGGCAGCTAATGGAAGCAGGGTGAACTCAAATGGTCAAGGCCAAGTGGGAAGGCAGGATGAATCCCCTGAAATTTGGGGGTTGGTAGGGGCCATCGAGTTTATCTAGTTCAGGCCCATATTTTTTAGGTGAGGCACCTTAGGACCAGATAAGCTCATTGGCTCATTGGTGACGGAGCCAGCACTCAGATTCACCTCTTCAGATCTCTAACTCAGGATCCCTTTAACTCCATCATTTCCCCTACCCACTCTTAGACTTGTGCACATGCCTGAACACAGATACACAGAAGCAATGTAACTGATAACCCTACAAACCCAGGTGCTAGATGGGGGTGTCCTTGTCTTTGAATTGCAAATAATACTGTCCTGAGACCCTCATTCCAGGGGTGGTGGGGATCCACCTTCTCTCCAGCCTCTTGGAGGTACCTACAGGAACTAACTCTTCTGCTGCTCACCTCCAGCTCTCAGCTCCTGCTCCAGCTGAATTGATTTGATTTATGCGTCATCTGGGCAGCTTGTGTATGCCTTGCCTTTTCCTCACCATGTTCTCCCTTACCGGATGTGATTCGCTCTCCTCCCCCAAGTGACACCTTCACCAGGTTGATGGAGCCTGTGTGTGGCAGACATGGGTGAAGGTTCAGGGCCACAGCTAGAGTTTACATTGAAGCACCACAACCAGCTTCACTCCATAACAGGCACCCTGTTCTTGAACGTTCTGGGGCATTCCGCACTGGCTGCTGTTCTCAGCGACACTTTGCAGGCCCCTCTCCCTCCCCTCTTCTCTCTCATCCTATTCCGAATCCTGTTACATTTTTGTGCAAAAAAGCCTCAATTATGTCATTGACTATCTGCTTTCGGACCAAGCTCTTGGGGCCCATCTTCTGTACTTCAGTTGGCATGGCAGGTATCTCCCCAGTCAAAGACAGCGCTCTCTCTGACACGAACTTTACCTAGTGCCATCTGTGTACATGTGCGTGCGTGTGTGTGTATGTAAACATATTGTGGTTCATGTGTTGTAAATACTTTCCTAATTTTTCTAGTTGGTACTTCAGTTAAGTGTTCCAAAATACTGCTTGGAGAAGGAGGAGAGCTCAGAGAAGGATCAGGAAGAGAAGAATGCAATGGCCACTCTAGGCAGGTAAGGACTGTGCTACAGAGGGGTGGGAAATGCCCCAAAATCCACAGAGCTGAGACAAGGCCCAGGCTAAGAGGGGCTTCTAGAGGTGGGGGGCCAGTGGCAGGGAACTTGAGGCAAGGCTTGTGGGGGGCGGAGTGGTTGAGGCCTCTCAGGTGGGCAGGTCAGACAGAGATTGGGTAGAGATGAGAGGGGCCATTGGACCAATGGTCAGAGCCTCCATATCCCGCTCCTGCAGCTGTTGCTTGACCCCCAGTTCTGGCTGTCAATCCCCATTAACACAGGGCTCTGGGAGGTACTTCAAGGAGGCCTGGGAGTCAGAAGCCAAGGTCAGGACAGAGGGGGATTTTGTTAGGCCATTCTCACCGGGTAGAAAGAGCAGGGCTAGTGGACATGAATGGGAGGCGAGGAATGGGGGAGCTGGTGGAAGGAGTCTTTGGGGAAGGAGCACAAACCTTTTGGCTCTTGGCTGTCTCCTTCCAAAACATGGGTCCAGTCCAAATGGGATGAACTCTCATTTGCTTCCAGAAGCTCCTCCTCACTCAGTTTCCAGCTGCCCCGGGCCTGATCGCAGAGCCTGAGTCTCTTTTATGTTAATAATTATAAGAGTAGCTAATACTCACAAATGCTTTACATGTATTTACAACAAACTATGCTAGTAGGCATTACCCCTATTCCAGGAGGGAGGAAACTGAGATAGCAGAGAGGTGGCGGAGCTTGTCCAGGGTCTCACAGCTGGCAAGTATGGAGGCTGGGAATTAAACCCAGGCTTTACAGTGTCAGAGTCCAAGTGCTCAGCCACCATACCAGCTGACTTTGAGGAGACACTTGGAGCATGAACTCCTGTATAGATGCCTGGATAAAAGGCAACCCCAAATATAAGGTCACCCCATTTTCTCAATCAGAAAAATGACAAAAGAGACAGTTTGACCACTTTCAAGATATACACTTTTAGTCAAGTATCAACTGTAATAAGACATTAATTATTCATGTAAAAATTACGTAGGCTTGTGCTAGTCTGGGATCTGAGCTGCAAGGACTGGAAACTGACTTCGGCTAATGTGAAGGATATCGGGCAGCAGGCAGAGCTGGGGAAAGGTGGAGAACCAGTCCTGGGAACAGATGCTCCAGGTTCAGCTCAGCCGTGAGGACACTGCTAGCTGACCTGCATTGCTGCCACTGAGGGGCCCTGGTAGCAGTGAAGTTCAACGTTAATACAGATTGAGCTTTGTGTACAGCTCCAAGAATTGATGGGATAAACACATCCATGTACCCAGCACCTCTCCCATTGCAGGACATTACCTGTATGCCATATGAAAAAGCTCAGGGTCACTAAATATTTAAAACAGTTTCTAGAGTGTAGCCCATCTGCACTCTTACCAGTAAGCTGTGAGTGTGTCGGCTGCTGTGCATCCTTACCCAGCCAGGGCCTGTTGTCTTCTCCATGGCAGCCATTCTGGTGGATTTATAATGGCATCTCACTGAGGTTTTAATTTGAATTTCTCTGATAATTAGTGAGGTTGGGCACCTCTTCACATCATATTGACCATTTGATATTCCCTTTGGTCCTTTCATTTTTTTTTCTCCTATTAAATTGTCTGTCCTTATTGATTTGTAGAAGTTCTTTATGTATTCTGGATACAAGTTCTTTGATAGATGTCTATTGCAAATGCCTTCTCCCACTCTGTGGCTTGTGTTTTCCCTCTTTCATGATACCTTTGAACAAAGGTTCTTAAATTTGATGTAGTCCAATTTATTGATTTTGTTCCCTTTGCTGTTTGGCTGTTGTTTCCTATTTAGGAATTTTTTGCCTACTCCTCAGTCTTGAAGATATTCGTCCATGTTTCCTCCCAAGATCTTCATCATTTAACCAACATATTGCTTTTTAAAATGGTCTTAAATGTTTTGGTTATGACAATGAAGAGTTGCAGTTTCCTGAGGATAACGGATGAATCCATGTTAAGTGTTTTGTCTTCTTTTAAGCAGCCCGTGTCAGATTTATATCAGATAACCTCTGAAAGCCCCCAGTATAAGCAATGGTTGAGATCATTTCAGGCTAATGGGTTTTTCCCAAAACAATTTTTATGGCTCAAAATAATGTAACTAAGAGAGAATTCCATTGGTAGAGAAGAAACTCTCATTTGATATCTTAGCAAAAATGGTGTATCAGGCCTGTTTTGATTGTGAGTGATGTGAATTCAATGCCAAGTAGCTTAACAAAGAAAAATGAGAGTGATGGAGAGGGTGTTGAGTTGGTTCTAATCCTAATAACCAGGAAGGATGCGATGGGACCAAGTTCAGGCATAGCTGGATCTAGGCAGTAAAACAGCACAGGACTTGAACTGTACGTCTTTCTCTGTACCTCTACATCTGCCTAGCTAAGTGTTTTGGCTTTAGACTCTAGAGGAAGAAAGGATGATCACTGATAGCCCTCAGTCTATAGTCCTATAATTAACCATCCAGAAAAAGAGACCCTTTGCCCAGTGTTCATATATTACAGCTGAGAGAGGGCTTGTATTGGACTGGCTTGTGTCGTATGCCCACCTTCAAACCTATTACTGTGGTCAAGGAGATGGAATACTCTAAATGGTCAGCCTGGGTCACATGCCTACCCGCGTGGCAGTGGCAGGAGGGCTGGGTCACTGTGAATGACAGCCCACTTTGCACAAGAGGGTGGGTGGGTGGTTCTTAGTATGAAAGTGAGGCAATATTTTCAGACATCCACTGAATTACATTTGTGTTCAAGTGGCAAGAAAAGGAAGAATCTTTTGGTGCCAATCATTCTTCGCTGGCCTCTCTGCTTCTTATAAAATTCTGTGAGGGGAGCTGTGCCAGATGCTGGGGATACAGACATGAAAAAGCTGTTTTCTGTGTCTTTAAGGCTCATACCACCTTTCAGCAGGTTGGAAACATGAAGACACAAATGCAAGGCAGTGTGATATATGCAAACCGGAGGTCTGCCCAAGTGGCAGAGGGGGCAGCTGGTGTTGTCTGCGGAGGAACGGATGAGGAGCAAATTTCTGACAGGGAAGTTGAGAAAGGGCACCAGGGAAATCCAAATGGGGTTGTGAGCACAGACAAGAGCCTTTTGACATTGCTGGCTCCATCTGTGCCAGGAGGGGCATGGGCACAGGCATCAAGGGGGCAGGCAGGAGCTGCCACCTTAAGGCCAATGAGACTTTCATCCCTAGAATTGGCTGCATTTTGGCCAGACTAAAGTGGAGTCCTGTCCAGGGAGCCTGTTAGCCTGTTAGGGACCTCTGGGAAGTGTTCACATGAGGCTCAACCCCTCCCTTGGCTTCCCATCACACAAAATGTGCACTGCAGAGCATGTGTATGTTTGTGCTGAATTCAGGGCTGTCCTTTCTCTGATCCCTCTCTTCTCCATGTCCGTGCGTGCCTGTGCACTCTGGCATCTCTCTCTCACTGTGAAAGGCTGCCTGCCCTGTGGCGTGTTGACAAGGAGAGACATGCTGGGGAAATGTCATGGCAGAATGGTCCCCAGGGAGACAGCTTTGTCAAATGCTAAGCGTTTGGGAAAGATAAAGGCCCCCGTGGGCTGGGGAGTGACTAAGCCAGGGTAGGTGAGGGACTGGCACCATTGGTGCCCCTAAGGCAGCCTTAGTGCTTGTTTTGGAGTAAGCTGAGCACAGGTGCCTGCCATTTGCAAAGGGTGGAGTGAAGCGCCTAATAAAATCTGGTGCCCAGTCCTGCCAGCCTGCTTTCTGGGCATGATTAGGGAGATTGACAGATGAGTTTGGGTGTGGAGGATCTGCGGCCCCTTCTGAGTCTGGAGAGAGCAGCTTTGCAACCAAGAACACGCTTGAATTCCCCAAAGGGGTTTGAAGCTGATTTAGCAGGAGGGGCAGAGGTCAGTGGGAAGCTGGGAGTTAGGCAAGATTTGCAGGACTCCTGCTCCAGTTCTGTTATGAATTCCCAGTGCACTTTTCTGGGACCTTTATTTTCCAGGCACAAATGGACCCAGCCACAGGGACTTCTGAAGAACCATAGTACCTGTGGTTTTGGACAGGAATTGGCAATGTTTTGGATGTTTCCTGAGCCATATTGAAACCAAACCCATTTACTCAGCATGCAACAGGCAGGATTTTATAAGATGCAATATTATGTATGCTTCAGGGAAGTAGAAAGGTTCCTCCTTTATGGTGGGCAGCACCCAAAACAGAATTCGAGGCTCTTCTGTTCCCCAAATCAGTCATAACTAAACTGAGTTTGGAGAGGAGGAAAAAGAGTTTTTGAAACCTGAATGGTCAAAATCTTTCAGAAGATGGATCGTCAAGGCAAATTTCCTCTCACTTACAATGGGATCGTATAAAACACTGCATTCTGTGATATTCCGGTTTTGAGAATATTTGGGTGGCTCCAAAAAGGTAGAGAAAATTTGCCTCATGACGGAAGTTGCTTATGACTTTTCTTAGACTAATTATACAGGAAAACACTTTAATGTCCACACCCGAGCTGACTGGCCATGGAAGATAAGTAAGGAGCGGAGCTGCAGTCTCAGATTCACGAGGGCCTTGTTTGTCCCTGCATGCATTCATTTTTACCAGTCTTCTGTGCCAGGAAGAGAAACAGAAGGAGTAGGAGAACAGTGAGTCCCAGCTACGGGCAGCCACCCTGTTCTTGGCAATGGTGGTTAGGAAGCCAAGAAGAGTTTGAATAAAAATGATGACTGAGGGTGAGTTGAAAGAGTCCAGTAATGGCTTAGTGAAGCAGGCATGCTCTGGGGAAGCTGCGATGGGCTGAGAGGAGACCTGTTGGGTTGGAGGCGGAAGATTCCGTGTAGATGGATGTGAAAGGGGAAGCCAGAGGCAAGAGTAATCACGCCCCTCGCTATCCTGCTTGCTGGCTGCATAGCAGTTCTGGCCAATTAGCCAGGGCCTCTCCCCACCTCTCCTGCTAGCCAGCGCTGCTAATGGGGGTGAGGTCAAGAGGGTGTCCTTGCTTCAGTATCCACCTCATCATTGCCAGGCACCACTTACTGACAGCTAATTCTGCAGTTGACAGTTCTCAGAGGCTTCTGTAGAGGTGCTGGTGGGGGGAATGATCCCCAGAGGGAAATGGAGGGAGGTTAAAACAGTGGAAATATTGGCAGAAGTACAGGGTTAATTGAGAAAAGGTGGACTGTTTATCTTTGTGAAGTTGCATGGTGTCAGGGCCTTGCTGTGGCACAAAGGAAGGTGCCCCACCCTGGAGGGGACCCCATTGCCTTTAAAATGCAGGGCAGAGGCCTTAAGGGTTTATCCTAATGCTGGTGTGGTGGATCCTGTGGATGACCAACCTCATGGAGATTCATTTTTCATGGGAGGCGCATGACGGCTGTGAATGAAGCCCTTCCTGCTGGAGAGACTTGGCTCACAGTTTCAAGAGGAAAACAGGCAAGATAACACCTGGCTGGTGTCCTGGGGGATGGACGCGGTGGAATTCTGATAAACTGACTGAGAAAACAGCATCTGTCCCTGCCTTACTCTGTCAAGTGAGCACCAACAGCCACTCTCTTCCCTGGTGTTCAGGTTGGCAAAGGGTGAACCTCAACTAACCAGTATGTGGGCCGGGAGAGGTGTGCACCACCTTCATTCAGTCAATGTTTGAAAACTATTGTTTCAAGTTTTGTGTTTTTACACAGTGGATTCTCTATCTCTTTGGCTGATGTGATCTGAATGAATGGCGTTTTAACTAGCCTGATCGTCTCATTGATGCAGAAATCCTGTCTATAATTTATTCCTTCCTGCCTCCCTTCTCTCCTGGGACAGACATTTTTGATATCTGTATTCAGATCAGGGCAATAAGAATGGATAGTAATTCATGTGATTCATATGTCCAGTGGGGGCAATAGCCATGTGGATGCAGCATACCATGGCTCAAAGCACAGTGTCTGGCATGTGATAGAGTTTACTCTATAAATTTTTGTGTAAAAAAAATGAAAGAAAGGAAGAAAGCCACCCTGTGTTTGTGCCTTCTGCTTTTCAAGGAAGCCTTTTTCACCATTGAATAATTCTGCCAGAAAAGCCTTTCTTCCTTTATTGAACTGATGTCTGTGTCCTCTGTGTTTTCATCTGCTGGCCCCTGGTCTCCGTCTTCCTGTCAAATTTCTTTTCACCCTTTAAGAACCATCTCAGTGATCACTTTTATTTGCTTTCCCCATTCCATGTTTCTCCTCCTTTGTTGGCCGGGGAGGTGACCTAAAATTATTCTTGCAAGATGCTCCAGAGAGTGAGAGTGTTTGACTTTGTGAGTCTCCCTTCCCTGGGTTTAATTTTGTAGGCGGTGGTTCAGAGAAAACCCAGCTGCGATATCCCCTCACTGGGCATGTGCATGGGCACCAGTGCACACCACATTTGCAGTCCTGCAGCCCAATTACAATAGATCTTCTGAGGGAAGCGCCACCCTTTACTCCCACGTATACCAGGAATGCTCGGCCACTGGTAAGCCGTGGCTTCACCCTTTGTTGGACAAGCCTTTAAAGATGTCATCATAAATTAAAATGTCACAATGTATGAGCACAGCCATGAAACTTTAAGACCTCCTCTATTTGTTCCAAAGTGAAAGGGAAATGGGCATGCCGTCTAGTTTACAGCAGTGTTAAAGGTTTGTGAAGAGGACTCGCAGCTGTGATTACAGATCTGACTTGGGCATCTCCCTCATGACTCTTCAATGTGACACAGACCGTGCTCTTCCAAGCCAATCTCCTTGGCGGCTTCTATCGCCTTTGTAGAGTTTATGTACGTTGTCCTGCTTGTAAACCCAAGTTTGTAGACCATTTTGATCATTTAAATTTCAGCATTTGCTCCTAGCAGCCCCTCTTAGCTTATTAGGTCACAAAGGGTTTTTAAAACAAAATCAAACATTTTCAAGTTTACGAGACTGAAGTTTCTTTTGGCTATAGATTGGTGATAGCAGCAGAAAGGAATCAGGTTTTAAAACTTGCTTTGGGAGTATTGAGCAATTGCATTTGTAGTGATTTTGCAACCTGGTGGGCATTTATTTTGAAGTTATCGTTTGATGCCATACATTGGACACTTACATTTTCCCTATTGATTTCTTCTCTAAGCTCAGCCCGGGAGCCTCATTCTGTAATAGGACAACACTACTTTGTGTGCTGGTCCCCCGCCCTGTCCTCCATGACAGGCTTATAATAGATGAAGGCAGAGCACACCATACCTACAGACTGAGGGTGCAGCACCTGTTTAGAGTGGCCCATAGAGTCAGGGAAGCCCCTCTTGTGCTTGCTCACCCCTAACATGGCTGGGGCCGTGTTCACCTTCCTCTTGATGTAATATGTCACCCCCAGTGAATCAGCCTTATTGAAGAAGTGGTGGGAGTCAAGGCTGTGAGTCTGTCACCAGCACATATTACTCCTCTGAGTTTTGAGCTTTGCCTCAGTTGACCAGGTGGAAACTCATCAAAGTGTGGCAGAGAGGAAGGCGAGCCCAGACCAGTGCAGAGCCAGGGAAAGAGGGAGCTAAACTGAGCACCATTCTCCCTATTTGCCATGTGACCTGGAGAAGCACCTACAGAAACATTAGCAGTTCACTTGTGAAGATTTCCATCTTCTGTTTTGGTCTCTCCTCCCTTGTACAGGAGCCCCCAGGGCTTCACTGGCAGGGTGCTGAGGGTTCTTCAAGCAGGATCTCCATTCCAGGTGTCAAATTGCTTCTGTGACACTCCTGGGGGTGACTAGTGGTCAGCTCCAATTTAATGCCATCAACCTCAGGTGCGGAGCCCCTTCGCCCACACTTGGTCTTGTACCGCCTTCCCCATCTGAGTAAATGCTAACTCTAACCTTCTGGGTGCCTTGGCTCATCCCCGAAGTCCTTCTCCCACATGCCTTATTGTTTACAACTGCAATCTCATTAGCTCCGTATTCAAACCATATCCAGATCTGACCACTTCCCACTTCCTCCATTGCTGTCATCCTCGTTCAAGGCACCTTGATTATTGGAACAGGCCTGCAACCAATCTGCTGCTTCCACTCACCTCCCTGCAGGCTATTCCCAGCATAGGGGACTGAGTGAGCCTTTCAAAATTAAGTCAGGCTATGTCTCTCCTCTGCTTAACACCTATACATGGGCCCTACGTGGTACATGATTTGTCTCCTTATCCCCCCGACTTTACCTTCTCCTACTCTGCCCCCACTTACACCTCTCCATCCGCTCTGGCTGGGTACCCTCCTTCCTCAAGGCCTTTTATGTGCTTCTGCCTCTTCTTTTCATGCTTCTCCTCCCGAAATCTGAGTGGCTTGTTTCTTCATCTCCTTCAGATCTTACTTCCATGTCACTGTCTCATTGAGGCCATCTCTGGTCATCTCAATAAATCGTGTCCCCACTGAATACTTCCCATTCTGCTCTGTTGTTTTCGATCTTAGGACTTATCACTGTCCTGCTTCTCTCTGGCATACTAGTGAGAGTATGGCTAGTGCCGAGTGACAAGCCCCCTGAACCCAGTGACGACTGTCATTTATTTTCCTGGCGAGCACAACTGTGAGTGAGTTGGCTGACGATTAAGCATCCAGGCTGGGTTTGGCTTCCTGCTCCGCTTCAAGCCGTAGGTCTGGGTTGACCTCCTCCTTGCTGGCAGGACTCAGGTGGGCTCCCTGTGACTTTAGTCCGGGGCCCGTGCAGAAGGGGCAGTCACCCCCCAGGCTAAGCTCTTCTCATGGTGATGGCAGAGGCAAGCCCAACCTGGAAGCACATTTTGAAGACATTTCTGCCTTCTTTGGTAATGATGGTATGTCCAACATTTTCCGTGATGTGTTATACGTTGTTTCTCTCTTGAGATGAAATGTCTCTATTATCAGATAGGACCCCCTGCTGCGGCTCACTCGGCCACTACTTTTGTTCAAAGATCAAGTTTTAGAGTGACTTTCCCTAACAACTCTTTCTAACAGAGCATCCCTTATTTGATCTCCTTACTCTGCTATATTTTAAAATAGCATTTATCTCTACGTAACATTATAGTAAATATTTATTTGCTTGTTTCTTTGTCTTTCCTACCAGAATGTGCACAGACCTCATGAGGGGAGATACTTCGTCTTGTGCGCTGATGAATTCTCAATACAGAGAACAGTGCTTGGAGCCTAGAAAGCTTTCAATAAATACTGTTGAATGAATTACAAAAAACAGTTATAAAAGAGGTCTAAGACTGTGTTAGAGGAGTACATGGAGGAGAGGGGTTTGTCCCTGAATTATGTGGTGTGATTCTGCAATGCCCATTTATTCAGGGCAGAGCTCTTTTTGACACAACATCAATATTTTTTGGCATTTGTTTTTTATTTGCTCGTAAAACACTGTCCGTGCCCCTGTAAGAGCATCTCTAAATTTTTCTTGATACTGCATGTGATGTTTTAATTATTTCTGAAGCCATCCTCTCAGCCTGTAATATATCTGTGCCTCTTGTCTGCTGATACTTTGAAAGTGGTAGAGACTGAGCTAAAAATACTCAGAAGTAACTAAGCAGTCAGCTTTGTTTCAACCTTGCACACTGAGTGCTTTTGTGTCTTCTCCTCGCATCTGGTCTCAAAACAAAAATCTTTAACATGGGAAGATATTCTAGTCCTAAAGCATTCTATTATTGTCACAGATAATGAACAAGGCAGTTTTAAAAAACACCCAAACAGTGTTCTCTAACCTGTCTCTCCAGGCGCCCACCTCGCTCCTACATGAGAATGCTATAATCAGGTTCATCCCAAGCAGCCTTACTTTTATATAATTTAGAACTCTAATGATTTGTTAAACCTCACATATTTGTATAGCATTTGTCCTTTTTTGGAGCATTTTTCCATCATTGATATTTTTTCCATATACATCAAAATAGGCATGGCTGCTCCCATTTGTCACAGGACAAATCAGGCACAGAAGAGTCCCCAACATCCTTAAGGTCACTGGGCTAACTAGTAGCTGAGTCAGTATGAAATCTCCAGTCTTCTGTGCTGTGCAGATTTCAAATGTTGAAATATTAAGGTAACCTCTTTTGGTACCCAGTATAGACTCCCTATTTTCTAGATTTGAAAACATATCAGTAGACTTAAAATAATCAAGTTAAAAGGAATAAAAGTGTATTTGGCAAAGCTGTAAGGCTGGGATGATCTACACTATATGCTCTGTCCCCTGCCCCATGACTATATTTATGAGGATAAAACCAGGGTGGTTTTAGTGGAAGAGGGTAGGCATGAAATGGAAGGAAATGTGTGTGAGGCCAGGGACTTTGCCCAACCGTATACATAAAATGAGAACATGTGTATTCATGTTCTAGGGCCTTCTTTACCACTCTGCCTCTCTCAAGCCCTCCCACACAGAGGCTTAGTCCTGTCCAGGATCTGAGCTAATCCTGACCAGGGTATCAGTGGCCTCAGGCCTCCAGAGGTTGGGTTCTGGGATTTGCTGTCATGGATCAGGTGTCTGATGTGAGCTATAGACAACCTATGCCATCAAGTCCATGCCTTCTTTTGGCTGCTACCATGGTCAATTCATATGACTCCATTTCTCTTTGGAGCCCTGGCCAGAATATCAGACCATTTATCTGGGACCCTGATGCCCCATCTAGCCCCTATAAGCTCATAACCTGAAAGGATGGCTGAGTTTTGTTTTCCATAGATTCTAGCACTTGTTGGAAATAGGGATGGATTGATTGTTGGTAATACAACCTCCTACCTGACTATCGGCATGACCTGCAGTGTTCACTTCTGAAACCTCAATACCTTACTTCCTACCTGGGATGGCATACACAGGCAGTGAATAAATGTGTGAAAAAATAAACACGCTTCCTGGATTCTTATGTCTACTCATTAGGAGAGCATCTTTTTAGATGGACATCTGTCTGGACAAAAGTTGAATTAATTCATCCTTTTGGACTGTGAGTCTTGGGCTTTCCACCTGTCCTCGTGGGGCCCACTGGCAGCTAATTCAGTATTCCCACTCCCAGACTCATGGGTAAGCATGTGCCTTACAGGGGTTTCCTGTTCATTTGCCTCTTTATCCAAGGTGGCTATCCCCACCGCCTACCACCCCTGCTTGACAGTAGTGGAAAGACCGCCCCTTCCACTTTTGGGGCCTGTGAAAGCCATTGTAGAAACCAGCATGTGTGCCCTTACTAAACAGAGTCTAAAAATGCTTTTTGAGGAGAAGGAAGGAGAAATCTCTGGCTTATGCTCAGGATTTTGAAAGCAGAATTAGATTTGGCAGTAGCTAAACCTCAATTCCATTTAACAGAGATTTATTTATTTTTTAAGTACTTCTATATGCCTGGAACCACAGGAATGAAAAAGAGGAGTCAGTCATGGGCTCTGCTCTCTAGGGATACTGGATACCCAATAGTAACTGAAGTAGGCACAACATGCCCAGCTTCAGGCAGATTCAGCAAAGCTATAGCAGGGCAAGAGTGATGCACCTGTGGGACTCAGGAGTTACTATTTATTTCTGGGAGACTCGAGGAAGGAAGAAGTCTTAGAGTATGCTAGCTTATTCTTTGTGTCTTTCCATTTCCTTTCTGGCATCTTTTCTTTTAAATTAAATGAACTCAATTCAATTAAAAGTCCTGATTGGTTAGTACGATCCAGAGTTCAAAAAAACCAAAATGATTTCAGTAGACATACATTAAGAAGTCTTTCTTTCACCATATTCTCATTCAGACCATTCTTTCCACTCCTGTTTCCTATAGGTAAGCTTTAGTCTTGGTTTCTTGTGTATTCTTCCAAGGCTACTTTATGTAAAAGAAGCAGATAAAAATACACATATCTTTTTATGTCCCTTTTCTTACACAAAATTAATGTTATATCCAGTCTCTATTTCACTCTTCTTCCTTCAAAATATATCCCAGAGATGATTTTTTATCAATAAATAAAGAGTGTCTTCATTCTTTTTTTAAAGAAATGCATAGAAAGTCTTATGGTTTATTTAACCAGCTCCCTATAGATGGACACTTGGGGGCACTTCTGTTTGCTATTAAAAATATGTTGCACAAGCCATTTACATATATCATTTCATATGTGTGCAGGTGTATCTGTAGGCAAATACCCAAAAATAAGACTGCTCAGAGATCTACTCGCTTCTCTTTTTCTATTTAAATCAAGCTCATTATTCCCAGTCTCAGAGATGTTTGCTTTGCCATACAGACTCTCAAAGAGCAAAGGAATGGATTTCTTATGGTTGAACTCCAGCTCTAAGAGGAGGTATTAGGTGGGATCTTAAGATACTTTCTACATGGTAAGACATACAGGAAGTCCTTATTCCTGTGTGACCTACTTATGTGATTGTATTATCAGATCCTGATTTCCAATTCTATCAATATTTGCTTTGGCTCTGTTTGTGGTTAGTCAGCAAATGTTCGCTGGTCACTTACTAGACCTCAAGCTCTGATAGACACTAGAGTTGGAGCAGACTCATCCTTGGTCCCTGCTTTCTAGCTCAAAAACTAGACAGAGATTTAAACATCTAAGTAAACATGGAGTAGAGTAGGTGTTACTATAAACACATATAGTAAGTTGAATTTTGCCTCCAGCAGCCCTGCCTCCTCTGTGTATGTTCTTAGTAACCTATTGGATGCCCCTCTGCCACTTGCCATATGCTCCTCCTAAAGCACAGAAATTGGGGCCAGAAAACTTGAATTTCTGGGCTAATCTATGTTACTTATTTACTTGATTTTTCAGAATATCAAAATCTTCACCTGAAATGTGTGCAAACATCAAATGACATAAAAGCTTGAAAGTGCTGTGCAAATTATTGTTTGTATCTTTTTTCCACTAGGAAACAGAACTGTGAGTGAGACCATCAAGTGTTGTGGCAATAATTTCAATAGTAATGATAATATCTGTTTCTGGATTGATGGAGTCCCTCAAGTCCCTTTTCTTTTCCAGTGCATTTGTCTGAGTCCCATGCAGTGAAAGGCAGACGTTAAAGTTTTCCTGCAATGCCATCAGGGCAATTTCTCTGCTCCACCAGGAGGGCTTGGTGTGTCACTTAGGGAGGTGTTAGCATTGGCCCACCTGTCCTTGTCACTGTCAGTGTTGATTCATTACTTTTGAGCCCCTGAGCTGACCATCTTGCTCTCAGCAAGGTGGGGAGGGCGTTTTGACATGATGTCCCTGGCACCTGCACCAGAAACTGTTAGAGATGTACCCAAAGCATTCCTGCATGTGGACAGCATATTAGCATCAGCACATGGTCAGACTGGGGCTCTGAATCAGCCAGGGTGTGGTCAAGAAGAGAAAGCCCAGGCCAGGTGGTCCCACAGGAGAAATGTACTATGGAGAGCACATCTCAAAGATGCTGGAAGAGCTGGAAAGTCAACTTGGGGATAGGGAGACAACTCAGACGTTACCACCGTCAACAATCTGCAACCTTTTCTAGGGGTGGAGGGAACAGGGGAGGAGGTAGTATTAGCAGAGCTCCAGAGACAGGCCAGCCCTGGGGCAGCTTGCCTCACAGAGCGGCCCCAGCCCATTGATGCGGCTGCACCCACCCACTGAAGCAGAGCGAGGGAGGGATTCCCGTCTCCTTCCCTCCTCCCATCCCCCAGTCTCCCGCTTGTGCCTTCCACGCGTTGAACCTAGTGAGAAGACACTTGGCAAGGGAGCCTGGGAAACATTTTGCAGGAGAAAGTCATGGAATGAGTCTGAGAGCGGAGTCTCAATGCACTCTTAGAAGAAGCCTTCTCTCTAAGTGGGAAAGGTTTCCTCTCACTGGCAAATTCTTTTGTTTTGAGGCCTTTTAGGTTTTAAGTTCTTTGTTACTCCCTTTTCCATGAGGACCACTGAGTCCCGTGCAGAGAGGGTTTTTGACAGTCTCCACCTGGGATTGTCATATTATTGCACCTGTTCTCTTTGATGCCTGCAGCTGTCCAGCTAGCCCTTTCTTCAGCGGCTTGTGTGGAAGTGGCAAGGGCAGGGTCAACAGGTCACCTTCAAGGCCAAGGGCATTAACTCTCTTTGAATCACAGAGAAGCCAGAGAATCGCTGGGTGAGAGGAGGATGGTGATTGCTGGGAATCAGGTCGCTTAGCACCTGCCACTCCTCCTGTGCACTACAGCGGAAACCTCTCTGAGTTGCTTTACCTTTAGATGTGATCTCCCGGGCTTGATTAGAATTACAGAATTTTAGAGCTAGAAACGTTGTTACAAATCATCATTCTCAACTGTTTATCATCCTTCATTTTATCAACAGTGAAAATGAGGTCCAGCAAGGTTAAGAGACACGATCAGGATCACATAACAAGTTAGTGGTGTGAGCTGATTTTAAAACATTCTGTTTCCATTCATACAAGTCAATTTCACTTAAGATTCATATGGACTCACTATCTTTATATATAGTTTAAAACATTTAAACAATTCCTCTCCTACTACTGCAGAATTCCTCCTATTGCAAATCAGTTTAGGCAGGCTCCAGCTCTTTTGCAGATCACCTTCTGCAGATTTTTCTTTTCCCCTGCTGCCTCCACCACATCCAGTACAAATTACTCTGAGCCTGGGACTATGTAGAATGCGCCTAGGTTTGAACTGGCCTGTGATACAGGGAGGGGCTGTGAGGCTTTCCCTTCCCCAGTGTGGTTGTGGTTTTTTCGATGAGAAGTTCTGTGATTTTATTACCAGTGAAGTAAAATAGAAAACCAATACTATCATTTTCACTGTAGGTTTTATTTCCCTGGTGATACATGAAGAAATTGGTTCAGCGAAGAAGCCAGTTATAAGCGTGGAAATCTGCAGACTGCAAGTCCACTGGAGCTCCGGAGAGGGCACGGAGCCGAGGGAGAGAGGCGAGTCCGATCCGCGGAGGGAGGGCTGGTCCTGCGAGGCTTCTCAGCAGCTCCCGGCAGGGGCTTCCTGTAGTTTAGTGTTTATCTGAATAGGGAAGGAGAAAAAGGCAAAGAAACCAAGAGAATGAAGATGGAAAGAAACAAGGAGGGAAGGCATGAGAAAGACAGAGAATGAAGGAAAGAAGGAAACGGAAGGAAATGTCCCCATAGAAGCAAACAGACCGTGGGAGAACAGGAATCAAAGAACAGGGCCACGTGTCACCCAAGATGATCTTTTTTTTTTTATCCGTGTGAGGTAGTCAGACTCAGGCCATGTTTCTTTGACTACAGGGAAATCAGAGTGACCAAAACAGGTCTGTCCATTTGCAGCTGCAGGGACTCACACCCTCAGATCTTACAAGGGACGGAAGGTGGGAATGGGGAGGAAGGAGACGGGGGCAGGCTTAATCTCCTGGGCACAAGGGTTGCACACGCCTGTGGATCAGTATGCGCTGATTAAATTTTATTCTTCCCTTTGCAACTTGTTCTAATTTGGTCGTGGTGACACCAAGTTAGAAACAGTACAAAGACTGATTCACAGACTTTTGTTCTTTTTCAGTTGTTGTGGTCAATACTTGGTTAGAAACCGGGCATTATCAAGTTTGGATGAGGAGTGGGTAGGGGAAAACTTCATGGGTTGACATAGAGGTAGGAAGGTGTTTGCTCTTCTGGGCGGTAGTGGAGGAGGAGAATCTTCCAGAATGGGGCTGGTGCCAGCAGGTTGTGTAAAATGGAAAACAACTGCACTTTAATTAGCTGGAAGGAGAGAAGGCATAACTGGTTTGCCATTCTCAGAGTACTTTCAATCACGTTTGCCGGTTGTTCTATGATGCTCAAACCTGGCAGTCTCCTGGAACTCAGAACCACTGGTAGATGGGAAAGATCTGGAGCCAAGTCATCCTATGGCTGCACCCTGACACAACCATCAACTGGCTCCTTACCTGGATTGCCAGGGCTGCCCAGGTTCCTGTCCTTCTCGAATCTGTTTGGCACCTTTATGCATTTCTTCAGTTTGGGAGCTACTCGTCGTTCTTCCAATACATTCACTTTTTAAATCTGGGACAGGAAGAATCTGTTCCTATTGTTTGAATTCAAAGGACCCTAACCCAACCAATAGATGCTCTTCTGTACCAAACCACTGATTCCTCCATTAGACTTTTGGAATCTCTAGCTTTTCCAGTAATAAATATTTCCAGGCCTAAAGTAGACTGACATCCCTCAGTTTAATGGGAAACCTAATAAGCCCTGGCCTTTCTTGAACCCTAAAATGAAATGTTTACCTTCTTGGCTATGAAATAAGGTTCATAAACATCTACATATGGATCAGGCTCAGAAAGGCAGCACGTGGTGGAAAGGGTGAATTCTAATTCTGTGCTAACTAGTAATCAGTTAATCTCTCAGGGCACAATTTAGTTTCATTTTTGTGACGTGGACTTCGCAGGGTTGGTAAGACAAAGTGACTGAGCTTATGCATATAAGGAGCCACATAGCACCTGACACATAATGGAAGGTGTCTCCACATGTCTCCTTTGGAATATAAGTGCCAAACCCTTGGGCTTGTGGGAATATCTGTAGCAACACCCATAGTGAATGTGGATGAGGGATTTCATAATCCTTGGGAATGTCAGCACTTGAACAGAACCACTGAGCTCAAAGGACAGAAAGATGCCCAGGAGCTTAAAGACCAGAGAAGAGCAAAGAGGGGGTGATGCAGAGATTAAAAAATAAAGGGAGGGCCTCATGGGGAGGGACTAGGTATACCAAGAGAAGACACACGCAAGGCAGAGTGCAGGGGAGACACAGATTCTTAACAGTCAGGGATGTAGTGCAGCTCGTGAGTTTTCTCCGGTTCTGAACTCCCGAGTTGCTGTACAACCTAACACCTAAGGACCGGAGTAGGAGCATATTGAACCTGAGCACTAGGCTAGAAAGACCAGAGCTGGCATGGGGCTGACGCCTTCTGCATAAGCTAGAATTTCTTCAAACTGCTAAGGCTTTCATTAAGCAAACTTTAATTTCTGTGTGTTCTCTCCACTGTACCTTAAAATAAATGTATTCTTTATGATCTGGTGAGATGCCTACTCTTCTAATTTGGAAGAAATATAAATGTTGGTAGGATCGTCTCTGGAGAATGTTGCTACCTATCGTCATTAAGGGAGAAAGTAATGAGAGAGCGGGAGATAAGCTTGTTAGTTGAGAAATCTACTAAAAGAAGGGAATTGGCACCTCAGGGCCTAATCTTGAAAACTGTTCTGGCACAGACAGCAACATACTGAGCAGAGGAGGAATGGGGATAGGGAATGTGGGAAAAAAAATTATCAGAAATGCTAATCAAAAACATAATGAAGTGCTAAACTATTTTAAATAACAACAGTTTTGCTTTGCCAACTTCATTCAGTTATCTATTACAGTTATTAAAAATGCTCCCATTCCTCAGCTGTTTTCAGCACAGAAACCCAAGAGTTAAACTGGTAATGGCAGCAGCTAAACTCTGAGCTGTGTGGGATGCTATTCTTGATGACAGCCACAATAGCCGAACACATCTCTGAATTGTAATTGTCATAGGGCTCTTTCCCGGGTTCATCCACCTTACTTAGCATTTTAAGTCTCTCCTGCTTAATGAAATGTCATCTTTTCATAGCTGGTGACCAAATGATTGTTTAAAGTGAATCAGAATGTGAAAGATGATGGCTTGTATAACTTGGAGCTTAATTCATTGTGATAGTTAGACTCAAGCTAACTAAAGGATGTCATATTTCAGGACATGTGACCTTTTACCATCCCACACTTCACCAATTACAGCAAATTTCCCTTTATCCAGAGTAGCTGGAGATAGGTGGTTTCAGTTTCCCATATTCTGATTAACTGGGTATTGACATATAATCCAATTATCAGAGAATGAAATTCGTCTTCTCTGGATGGTGGTCTCAGCTTTGTGACCTTTCTGTTCCTTTCAGTCTTTCTTCAGGTTAATCTTCTTGAAGAGTAAGTCATTTCTCCCCAACTAAAGACTTCAATAACTCATAACCAGGGGGATAAGGCTGTCATTTAAGGTTGTTCAGGACTGTTCCCTGTGGCCCCTCACGTTCTTCTTCACACCCCAACACTTCTTCACTCCTGATGTTCCCCACATAGGGTGGTGCCCTTCTACCCTGTTTTGGCATGTTCAAATTCTGCCCATTCATTTTTTTAGTCGAAGTATAGTCGATACAGAACATTATATTGGTTTTAGGTGTATGTATGACATAGTGATTCAACAAATCCTTCTCATTCTTAAAGACTCAGGTCAGTTCTTTCCTCTTTGGAAAGCTGTCCTCAGTCTTTCCCCTTCACCCCTCAACCTACTGTTTTTACCCATATCTTCCTCTTCTGAATTTCTACCTCTTAGAAAATGACTTTCCCCTTTCAATCATTATCATTTGCATCTACTTTATCTTGCCAATTAATCGCAATTTCCTTGAGTGTATTATCTGTGACAGATACATCTCTGTCAGCCCCCTAGATGCTACCACACGCCTTGTATACAGTAGGCGTTCATTAAATGAATGAACCAACAGAACCATAATTTCATCATTAAAATGGGTCAGAAGGTGCTTTTCTCTTAGATAATTCATAGAACACTTCAAGATCTCACCGTACTTTTCATTTATTATGCTTAACATCAGCCCTCATTAGAGAGGCTGAAAAGAAGTCTGGGTATTTGAATTTTCCAGTTTGGATTTCTTAACAAAACTGAAAGCAAGTACATTTAGCAGCCAAGGGACTGACAGACCTGGAGGAAAAGTGTAAATGTTCATTTACCTCCCATAAAACAAGGTAAGCAGCACAAGGAATTAAGAGAAAATTAAATCCATCTAGACATGGAATGATTTTGTCTGAAAGAATCTAATTAGTCTTGTCAGAGTGTGATGAGAACCTTGGTGTTAATACTACTCACCAAACCGGCTACCGGAGGATAATGACTTCAGGAAACCCAGCCACATCAGGAGGCAGTACCCGGCACTGGGCAGAAGCGGGCAGCTTCCTTCATGATCATCTGAGCCACCGCCGGGGATTGAAAAGTCACTGTGGGCCCTTCTAAGGCCTGCAGGGCATGGCGTTTATTTCAGAGCTGGCACACTGTCCAGGATGCCACGCCTATAGGCTGGCAAGTATTCACGCAGAGTCATGCACTTAGAGATAAAAATAAGAAAGAGGCCAGTCACCAAGCAGGGTGAGCGGGCAGTGTCCAGGATGCCAGCTCATGCTGTGAGCAGGATCAGGTCAAGGAGTCTGAGAAAGAAAGAAAAGGGGAAGTAGGAGCTCATGGAAGGATATGATCAAGGTAGCAATGGGTCAGCTGCTAAATAAGCTAATTAACAGAAACCAGGCGAAGAGAAGTAGATATCAGGAAAAAGTAGGAGACTAGGCCAGGCAAAGAGTTGAAATCTACAGAAGTTGAGGGAACAGTGTAAGATGTGTTGTCAATATGGAGCAATCTGGATCATTCTGGAGAGTTTTCTTTCCAGAAAACAGCTGCATGTCCCAACAACCAGGAAAGGCATCGGATGCCAGCGGAGTTTGCTGTTCTAGCCCCAGCTGCACTGAAATGCCCTGTGGCTTCAGTGAAACCCATTCTGAGGTCTCCTATTGTTTCTGGTGGGTGGAAAGTGTTCATTGAAAGCTGGTGGCAGGATGATGTAGGGTGATCTTTGGAGTTGACTCTCCAGGCAGAATAATTTTCCCAACATAATGGCACACAGTTGTTGGAAAGAGACCCTCTCTGGAGCATTAAGCTGACCAGGACCTCTATTAAGGATTCTCTTTCTTAGACTTTTATCTTATCTCTCTCAGAGCCTGTGGAAACCCAGGGTTCACTTATAATCCTCTCCAGACTCTCTCTGTCTTGGCCTTTGACATTGACACGGACTGATTCTTCTCATAGCTGCTTATAGTGTCTGGTAACAGCTGGTGGCAGCAGGAGCCAGGCTCACACACCCTCCCAGAGCAGCCCAAGCCCATCCCAGAGCAGCTTCTGGGGGGACAGCTAGATATGGTTTGTAGTGTAATGGAACCTTCTGAATTACAGCCTGTACAGTGTTAAAGCTGGAAGAAGACAGCTTTGTTCTTGTACAGAGAAACAAACTCAGAGTGGTTAAGTGATTGGCCAAGATCACAGACTTAGAACCAAGAGGACCCAGATCACCTGAATTCCTGTGTATTAAATCATATCCAAAGGTCATTAGGGAACCACACCCATTCCAAGTCAAGGGTTTACGTTCCCATCTGATTAGTGAAGAGGAAATTCTGGTCCATTTTCCATTCAGTGGAAACTGATTCTTAAGATGATTACTGTGAAGATAAGTAAGAATGGGTGAAGATGTGTACCCTTGACCCATTTATCACATCCCTCTGAACCTCAGCTTTCTTAGTTGGAAAACGGGGACTTATCACCCTCTCTCAAAGGATGATTGGAGGGGTTAAATGGGTACAAATGTAGGTAAAGCCTTAGGTGCATGGTTGGTCCTTGCATCATCAAAAGAAAGGTTCAATAATGTTCAGTTCTGGTGCTTTGTGTGTCATTGCTTTAGGGTTCTTGGAGCTTAGTTAACTCTTGCAAGGTTCCCCCTGACCCTCGCCCCATGTTCTGTTGATTAGAAAGAAGCACAGTGTGTGAGGGGAGTGGGTACTTATGACCAAGAATCAAGATAGCTAGGTTCCAGTTCTAGCTGTGCTACCTGGTAGGTGGATAATCCTTTGTAAACCACTTACAGTCTATGAACATCAATGTCCTCCTCTCAAAAACTCAATAATAAACTGTTTTCCATGTTTACCTCATAGGACTATTGTGAAGATCAAATAAAGTAATAAAAGAACACGTGTTTTTACCATTGACTTGGTGGCCATGCAAAGAGCATGTCAGTTTCCATCAGTCATTTATTCTTCACAATAATCCCATAGAGACACAGCTTGCTCCATTTGAAAACTTGAGCTCAGACAGGCACTGGCTTGCTAAAAGCTTAACAGTTACTGAGCGGACATCCAGGACTCAAAAACAAGCCTCTCAACTCCAAGGGCTTTCCTCACCGTCAGGGTAAGCAGTTAGACAGACATGAGCGGGAGGGGAGAAAGGAGGTCGGCAGGCCGCCCAGTCTCCGCCCAGAGACTGCCCTGGCTCCCTTAGGCTGACCTCCTTTGTGGTTCAGCACAAACTGATAAGCAAAAGATTCGAGTCACTGGGACCTTCCTGATTTTACAGCATACACACTTAACGGAAGACCTTGTCACTAGTGACCCCAAGGCCATCATAATATCATTATTATATCATTGATATTACAGTTTTGGCTCCAATGTGGGTTTCTCTTAGATTCTCATAAGAAAAATATGAGGAACAAAAACTTTTGCAAAGAAGCTGAAAGGGGGATAACAAGATGATCCAAAAGATAGTGTGAGAATGACAAAATGGGAGGGAGGAAACCAAATAACCCCCATAAAAGACGCGATGTAAAACCCCAGAGGGGCTACCCTCTCTTGGGGTCAGTCCACTCCTCTGTACTTCCCATTTGCTTTGCTAAATAAAAACCCTCTGCAGCTTTAACTGTCTATTGGTCTCTCCACTGAATTCTTTCCTTTGAGAAGACAAGAACCAAGGAATTCCAAAATCTTCCACCTGGTAACATCGCTATTATGTCGAATCACATGAAATTGCTATTTTTGTAGGTTAAAAAACCCATTAATGTGAGCAATTTCATGTGGTTTAACTTGATGTAGCACATCTGTATAAAGAACTATTCAAATTCAAGAGAGTATAGAACTACTGAGTATTAGTACAGGCTCTGATTTGTACCACTCGGACAATGTTCCCTTATACCATGTAGAGGATTTGAAAGGGGTTATACATTCAAAATTTCTCATTTAATCCAAACTAGAATTGGTGGAATCCTGCTCATGCACTGGAGACATGCTCTATCAGTAGCACCTCCTCAAAATGAGGTCCTGATCTATGTGTACAATATTTACTCATTATCTTATGTGAAATTGTGAATTCATGATGTACATGAACTCAGGTGCAGACTGAGATACTAAGTAATCTGGTAACATAAAGTATATGACTTAACAAATGTACTTTTATAAAACTGAATTTATTTTTTAATGTGGACTTAGATTGGTCTGTTCATGAATATTGCAATATTTTGAAATCCCCAATTATTTGCTCATAGGGTACTTGGAATCCTATGGGGAATGTTGATTAGAGCATCTCTTCACTCATGCTGGAAAAAAGACTGTGAATGGGTTTTGGGATGGGGTTGGCCTAATGTTACCCTGTACTGGCATCCTCCATATGGTTTAATACAAGCTTGGATAGCTACCCCTGGGGAATGTATACAGATTATCATGATTGCCTTTGTCTGGATGGCTGAGGTCAGATTATACCCTATCAATAAAAATAGAGATTTTTCCCTGAAGATATTCCTACTGTTGTTCATCCTGGTGCAGGGAAAGTGGAGTCCTTTGGACCAAGGAGGAAAGAATCTCTCTCTGTGGGCTGAGGGGGAACTAGGGTTCAGGATTTCAAGGTAGAGAAAAGTCTGGATATCCCTGTAGGATTTATTCCATCTAGTTTCTGCCAGATAATGGCCTTGCAGTGTAGCATTTAGACAATTTCCTTTTGAAGTTGTGTCTATCTTATACCAAGTCTTCAGAACATATTCACTAATTGTTATAGATCAGCTTCTAGGTAAATACAACAGTTGACCAATGTACTTACTTTCACTCCCTCCCAATAGCCCACTAAAATGATACAAAAGGTATTTTTAATCTTTAACCATAAAAATAAAGAATAGGAGAGGAAACAATGACAATTAAACTTTGGAGGTTGGAAACCAGTTGGATAAATGGCAAATGATTTAGCAAACCTGAGAATGTATGGAAAATGAGTAGAAAGAGTCTTAAAAGTAATTTGAGTTATATTGAAGAACTCCCTAGAAGACCCAAAATTGGTGTCACTAAGGAAGTGGGTGTAAAAGTGGGGCTGATAGGAATATTGGTTGAAAATCTTTTTAGGAAGTGGTTATAGGCCCCAATCCTTGCCCCAACAAAGTGCAGCTGTATTATTGCCTCTCTCCACCAGTGGCAGGAGATGGGAGGTGGTAAAACAAAAAGTCACTAAAGTGAGGTACAGTTGAGCGTAGAAGTACCATAGAAAATAGAGGTGTCAATGGGAGAGGATGTCAGCCAAGGTAATTCTTCCATAGTAAACCCCACCAGCATCAGCCTGCCCACTAGCTCAGAGCCATCAGTTGGCAAATTTTAATGAACACTCTCACATATAACAGATCACCAAGACAACCATAAATGTCAGAGGGAAGTCTGTAACATGAAAGCAATAGATAACAACAAAGAAAGAAAGAAAATTAAAGCAACTCAAAGGAAACAAAGATTACACAGGAACAAGAACATTTAAAATATTTGATATTCTCAGAGACCAGAGAGGATGATACCTGTATAGAACAAGAATATATTGTATAAAACAAAAACTTTCAGAAAACAAAAATGCTCTCAGAAATTAAAAATGACAGCTGAAATTTAAAAAATGGAAGAGTTGAAAAATAAGACTGAGAAAACTCCCCAAAAATAGAATGAGAAGGCAAAGAAATGCAAAATAAGAAAGAAAAGAGAAGGAATTTATATAACCAGCTCAGAATGTCCAATACTTTAAATGTAGGCATTCTGAACAAGAGAAGTGGAAAACTTAGGAGAAAATATTATCAAAAAAATAAATTTCACAGAATTGAAGGGTATCAGGTTCCAGATTGATGTGGCCTACACCAAGGCACATCATGTGAAATTTCAGGACAACAGTAACAAAGTCGATACCCTACAGTGCCTCTAGGGTGGAGGGAAGAAAGTTCATAAACAAAGGATACAAAATCAGGATGACTTTAGACAACTCCAAAGGATACTGGAAGATGGGAAAACAATGGAGAAATGCCTTAAAAATCTGAAGGAAATTACTTCTAACATGGAATTCTATACCTAGCCAAACTATGAGTTTAGGATGAAATTAGAATAAAGACATTTTTAGACATCTTTTCTTGGACAATGATGTGTTACAATTTAACAAGTAACTAAATCCAGAAAGCAGATGTTGGATTCAGGAAATTTAACAATCTCATGTGAGATTAAAAGGAGAATTCCTAGAGCAATGATAAAGGGGGGTCTCAAATGACAGCTGTGTAACAATTATAGAGTTAACGAGGCCATCAGAAGTTTTACAGGAGAGGTTTCTTCAAGATAAAATTGAAAGAACACCTCATGAGAGGGTTTGGATAATTGGTGGAGGGCTTAAAGCTTATTTGTGGTAATTACACAGAAAGCTAAGCAAAATAAATAATCAATTATTGACTCCAAGGAAATGAAAAATTATATCCAATAAAAAAGCAGTCATAATACATTCTATAGCTCAGCTGTGAATAACATTTATATATTCACAATAGTATAACAACTGAATATTGCTACAACTAAAGTGAAACATATTGGGAGGACAGAAAGATGAGAAAAGTATATGGGATGGGGAGGTAGAGAGTAGAGGTAGAAATTAAAAAGAGCAAAATGTTCATCATCTATTATGGTAAGTTAACATATTTATATACACATAAAAGCATGAATATATACACACATACATAATATATATAAACAAACATATATTAATATAGCATATTATTAATATACAAGTGATTGCCTATGGGTAGGGGAAAATGGATTAGAGAGCGGGGGAGTAGAGGTTACTAATTTTAACAATCTGCTTTGTAGTATTATTTCATTTATATATAAACAAACAAACAAACAAACAAACATATACACACACTGATAAAGCAAAATTCCCAAGATCATCCTTGGGTGTGGTTCAAAAGTCCATGGGTGGGGCCTTGAAGAAGTCCAGTACCAGGTAGTAAGTTGGTCACCAAGCTCTTGAGCAGGGATGTCTGTCTAAGAGGCCAAGGACAAGAAAAGTAGATTTTGATAACATGTGAGCATTCTTTAAGGCTACTGGGAAATAATACAGAGAGGAAACCAGTTGAAGAGTGAATTTCGGAAATATTCAAGATTGTGGTACTCAGAATGGATCCTCAAGCTATTGTTATTTGAAAATTAAGAAGGGATCCTATGAAGACTGCACAACGTGTACATCTGGGTTACATGCCTATATAATAAACATTAACATCTAATTACCTTGTAAATTATACAATATATTACATCCCATGCTGCCTATAATATACTACATGGCCTATCTTAAATGCTTATGTATATAAATGATAGCTCTGTATGCAAATCCTCATGCTGCTAAAGTTGTCCTGTTCACAATGGTGCCCCCAGTCAAGATCTAGGCCACTTAGTCTGTGCATAGCTATTGATAATTTTCCTTATTGATAAAAATGAGCTTTCGGTTGTTCATTAATTAGTACTCAAGGCATAGAGTGTCTATTTTATGTAAGTTATATTTAAATCCCAATCAACTCTTCTATTTCAGCATGGAGTTATTTATGCCAAAATGCTACAGGGATCCACCCTGGGGATACAGGGCCAGTCTATTAACCTGGGAAAAATGTGAGTGCCTTGAAAATAGATGTCTAGGGCCTAGCTGCCTGATGGAATTTTAACTAGGCTTCACTCTTTCCCAATACTTAACAGGTGTGTAAGGCAGAGCCTATATGTGCTGGTGGGTTAATAGGTAGCTCCCCGCACTTCTAACAAGAATGGGAGAATAAACAAACACCATGAAAGCACAGAGCAATGCATCAAGGCACTATTTCATATCTTCAATGCACTTATTTTCATATCCATGATGTCACTGATTCTCAGATTCCTTGTATCAACAGTATTAAAACTCCAGACTGGGCTTTAGGAGACTTGTACTCTGTTTCCAGTTCTGCAATTACTCCAAAGGCCTTCACAGCCCTGCCAGGAGGGACAAGCTCAGGTAGCTGTGTTTCGGGCCTTGCCATTTTCGGAATGACAGCCAGAGCAGCCCCTTGTGTGTAAGTCTAAGGGGAAAGGTGGGCAAACAACCAGTCAATGTCCACATGTGAGAAAGTATGATCAGAGCATGGCCCTGAGGCAGGCAGCTGGTTATCCTCCCCAAACGATGAGGAAGGTGGTGGCTAAATCTGCTGAGACCAGAGCTCGGGCTCTGTTTAAATAGACACCCGTAGAAACAGTCTGTTTCCAAAGTAGATACCAACGCCAAGATTCTGGGCCTGGAGTAAAGGCCACAAAATTAAATAATACAGCTGCATTCGGAAGACAGCTAAGTTGCTGGATGATTATTAAAGGTCTATCTATAGCAGCCACAGAAGCTGTCAGACCAGGTTGGATAACAAACAGGCCAGCATCTGATATGCTCCTTATTTATCATGTCCCTTCACGTTCCATGATGTTGCAGCGCTGGCAGCGATTGCTATCTCTGTGTGCTGCTGTCGACATAAAGATTAGTGCATGGCCATGGGTGTGCACACAGTGAGACTGACAGAAGGCTTGGGATAAAGAACAGCGTTAGCCCGGTGCTGTGTGCAGAGTGGAACCCAATGATGAGGTGCAGAAGCCAAGATGGAATGTCCTCCCTTGGGGGTGGGGGTCGGTATACACAGGACAAATAAAGCATGTCTTGTCCTGAGAGGAATTTGGGGTGATCCTAGTGCCCGAGGTGTGGGACAATTAATTTCTGGCCATCCTTTACTGCTACCAGGATCCTCAGCCTTTGCCAGCTTGTGTGCCCCCTGGTGTTATTCACCCTGCTTAGTGTCTGTGCTTGCAGCCGCTAGGAGCTAGCCAATCATGTGTGCCTGAAGGGTGCTGGAGTGCTAGGAGGGTCCAGGCGGTGCACAGAGATGTGTGTAATGGTGGGCCTGTTGCTCTTTCTTCCAGCCACTTGGCCTGGACTGCATCTAAGGGTGCTGGGATTCTCTGTAGCATGAGGCTGCTGGCCCACCTCCCCAGGTGGTGCTCCAGTCCTCCCAACAGGCGTGGCTGGGCTGACTCGGTGGACTTCTGAGTGATTGCTGCTCCTGGTGCTCTGTGGGTGAAGACATGAATTGACGTTGAGTCAGTGGAGAGCAGCAGCTGGTGGCTGAGAGTCACCTACAAAACCCTACCCGATGCTACAAAGGCAAGAATAGCTTCTTAACTTTATGAGGCATCAGAGTCTTAGACAACAATGGGAGTTTGCATTTTTTCTGGAGAAGGATAATCTGGCGCAACAGACCTGGTTTGAACAGCCCTTCGAGATACTAGCTTATTATCTCGCTAGAAGAGCTTCTTCCTTACATTTTCTGAAAAGGGTTAAAAGTCACTATTTTGGGCTTTGCCAGCCACATACGGGCTCTGTGTTTACCTCCCATCCTCCGTCTTCCCCTTCGTCTTCTCATCCTCCTACCTTTTCCCCTTCCCCTCCTCTTTTTTCTTCCTCCTCCTTCTTTTCCCATTACAAATATAAAAACCACTCTCAGCTCAAGGACCATGTAGACACTGGCTGTGGGCTGGATCTGGCCCACGGGCCTGGGGCTGCCGGTCCAGGCTCTGGTGCTTGAAGTGAAGAGAACCACCTCATATTGCACAAGGCACCATGGCACTTGCCAAAGACGAATTTGCGTGGGACCGTGACTAAATGTGTGGCTCTCAGCTGGGTCTGCTGCACCTTTATATAGTTCAGAGAGGTTTGCCAGGAGCTGAAAACTCAAAATACTTGCTAGGATTCATTTCTGTAGATGGTTTCCCAGATTAAGAACTGAGTTAAAAGGGAGAGAAATGCGAGGCAGATAAGTTGAGATGCCTTCTAGACCAGAGTATGAATTATAAATATCTCTGGCTTGGATGGGGGGGGCTATGAAAAGAAGTCAGTCTCAACTTCCTGTGCTCCTCCACCAACAGGTCACACCTTGGAATTAAGTGTATAGTAGGCTTCCCCAAATCTGATATCTTTGGGAAAATCTGAGACTACCGTGGATGGAACCCTGTTTCCCTGGAAGTAGGTTCCAGGGGCTGCAAGCCTGCCAGGGAAGCCCCATAGTAACCTAGGCGCCACGCACGAGAGAAATGGTGGAGGCTGGTGCTGGCCTCGATAGGCCTGGCCTTGTGGTCCTCAGCTCACGTGATTTGTGTGTGACCTGTAGTTCCTGTGAGGTGGTTCCTATGTGCCCCAACTGTTGATGGAATGAGGTGAAAGCTTGAAGGAAGGGTTATTAGGTTCCTGGGGGTGCTGTTAGTGAAGTACCAGGAATCAGGTGGCTTTAAACAACAGAAATTTATTCTCTTGAAGCTCTGGAGGCTTTAAATGTAGAATTGGGGTATCAGTAGGGCCATGTTCTTGTCTTCCTTGCCCCTTCCAAGCTTCTGCTGCTGTCAGTGGATCCTTGGCATTCCTCTGCTTGCAGCTACATCTCCCTAACGTTACCTCTGTCATGGTACAGTGGTCTCTCTATGTGTCTCCAGCTTTACACGGTGTTTTCCTTTTCTTACAAGGGTGCCAATCACATGGGATTAGTGCTCACTCCAATGACCTCATCTTAACTTGATTACTTCTGCAAAGACCTTATTTCTAAATTGGTGGGTACCAGAGGTTTGGACTTCAGCATATCTTTTGGTGGGGGGTGGCAGTGTTTAACTGATAACAGTGTAACAGCTGCAAAGTGCAAAGAGGCTCTTAACTGTCATCCGATCAGGTAGTACAGCTGAATCTCAGAGGGTCTGCATGTTCATCAGGATCCAAAGAAAATGACCAGTTAGCGAAGGGACAGTAGCGGCTTCCACTGGGCTTAGGGACGAAGGCTTGGAGCACATCACTGTGGACTCTAGCAACGCACCCAGCAAGAGTCAGAAGGCAGCATGTGGGCTGGGTGCGTCCATTCTCCCCTGACCACCTGCACCATAACATTTCTTGCTACTCAGGTCCTTAGATCCCCACCTTGAGTAAAGGGAAGGAAAAGGGCAAAGGGGAGGAAATACTGTCAGATGGTCTTTGCCCTAAAGAGATGAAATTCAACCTGAAAGACACTTTCAAGCCAGAGGATGCTAAATGATGGTCAGCTGGTAAATCTAAATTCTGCCCCCCCTGCTAGCTTTCATCATCAGGGCAGAGGCTTGGAAGTAGCAAATAAAGCTCTCTGTGCATATGTCCACCCCCATCAGAATCACTCTTTGATCTGCCTCTGCATGTGAAACCCATTATTGCCGACCATGTGCGAGACACTGCTATTGCATGTGAACAGCGTGACAGGGTCTCTGCCCTCGCGGAGCTGACGCTCCCCCTTAGGAAAGGCCTATCATCATGCAAGTGCTGGCCATCCCCATTCTCCTATTAGGGGAACCAGAACTTTGTGGGGTAGTTTCATTCACCAAATTTCAAGAGTGAGATAGAACTATAGTAGAAATAAATAAAAGGGTGAAAACTAAGGTTTGTTTTTCTTTTTAGAAAGAGCCAAAGTAATGGGGGCTGAATCAAAAATAAGGCCAACAGTGACAGTGGGCCTGAAATAGGGAGGGAAGGGGGTGCTGATTACCTGGTCTCTGCAACAAGTCTATGGGGTCTGCATGATGGAACATGCGCTTAAATATGAAAACAAGATGTATTTCCCCTAGAAGTAATAAACCATCTCCCAACACGCACCTTTCACAAAAAACGGGAGGAAAAAGCATTTAATGGTCCTCTATTGCCTGGATGGTAAAATCTGAAATTTTCATGGATAGGCAACCCCAAGAGGAGCCCCCACAGTGGGATTCTCTCAGCTCCTCGAACAGATGAAGCTGCTCTGAGTCTTTAGAAGTCTGTGCTTGGCTCACTGCCTTCTGCTGTGGCCTGGAAACGCCTGTTCATTCTTTGGACCTCCCTTCATGTCAATCTGCTGGAGCTTTGCTAAGAACCCTTATGCAAGGTTCTCACAACACCTTGTGTTGCCAGAGCACCTCCCGTACTGAAGGCTCATTGGTTCTTAGTTTACGTTCCCCATTTGATGTCCATTCCATAATTTGTTCACTCAGTTCATATTTGATGAGCACCTACTCTGTGCTGGACATTGAAAAAACACAAGGTTAGCCTTTAAGGAGCTAATATTGTGGTGAAGGAATTATAAATACTTTAAATAAATTTAGAATATGCAGTAGACTGAACATTTTGGGGCTAGGATTGGGTCTTCTATCTTTATGTCCCTGGTGATCAGCACGTGCTCGGCATAAGCCTGTCCCTCGGTAGTGCTTGTGAATGAATGAAAGAGAAAAAGAAGCAGAATCTTATGGTATTGGCCGCATGAGTATATAGAGAAAGCCTTTTAGGGTATTGTTTATTTTTTATTCTTCTGAAATTCCCTCCTTTCCTCAAAAAAATCATCTTCTCCACAGAACTCTCACTTATATTCCCAAGAGGGCTTTTTTCCCCAGGTTCTTCTTATGTGCCCTTCCCTGTATCTCATTCTCATCATCGTCTCTCCCTCATGATATTTGCTGCCTGGCAGATTTCTCATTCTTTCTCCAGAAAAGCAGACCTCCAGCTTTTCTGGGAAAAAGAGAAACATCTTCTTTCCCCTCCGATTTCATGAAGACTGGCAGTGCCCTCACGACCAAGGTATGGCAGAGCACAAACTGCCCTCATATTACAGAATATCATTAGTTTCTGTTTCTCCTAAAGGCCCCAGGAAGGCAAATATGCTGCACACAGAGATGAATGTGTCACTCCAGATGGGGATGTCCACGGGTACCTGCGCGTGACAGCACACAGCCATGCCCCATCCCCCAAGGCGGCACGCCCAGTCCTCAAGATTCACTAAGGCGGACCTCTGCCCGAGCCTCCCTTTCTGCACTCTCAGATATTCCTCTGCAGCTTCCATGTCTTCCTGGCCTTCGGGCCTCTCCTTGGTTTTGTTTCCCTATAATCCCTTTTCTTTTGCAACATCTGTACTGAGATAACATTCACATTTGCTGATGTTCTGAACTGAGCTCTGTCACCCACAATTTATTAAAAGTTAACTATGCACACCACCACCTTGACAGGGTGCTTTTCTCGGGAGCCCCTTCTGGCCACAGTCACCATACTGTGGGGATCCTAAGTTGACAGCAGGATACAATTTTAGAACCTGGTCCCCTTAGGCAGGCCCCATGACTCTTCAAGACAAAGACTAATAAACAGTGACTCCAGAAGCTTCCAAATAGGGCTAGACAAAGAATGGCTAGTTCTTTAAAAATGGCCCACAGCTAAACCTCATGAAGATACAGTGCCTTCCCCACCCCCTCACCTCCCCAGTCATCTTGAATCAGTCAGGATGAGCTAGATAATGCTGTGTTGACAGACACCCCCAAATCTAAGTGGTCCACCAGAGTAAAGGTTTCTTTCCCACTCGCTCTACTTGTGCACTACAGGTTGACTATGCTCTGCTCGATATCCCCACTTCAGGGCACAGACCAGCAGAGCAGCCTCTGGCTGAAACATGGCATATCTCCCAGCAGAAGAAAAAGAGATCATGGAGACATACGAGCTGTTTCCTGAAGCTTCCATCACATTCACTTGCATTTTATCAGCCAAAATGGAGTCACGTTGACCAAGCTTGATGGGTATCCTGGGTGAGGGTCAGCAAATAATTTGGTGGATAATACAATCGTTCACACATTGTGAACTTCATCCTCTAAATAACTCCTCCTTTTCCTCCTCCGATCTGTCTCTTCCTTCATTCAGATTTGGGTGAATGGTACTCCCATCTATTTGGTCACGTTTCCCCAGGATGCTGCCAGAATTGTCTCTTTAATTCATAAAGTGAATTGTATCACACCCCTGCCTAAAATCCTCAGTGTGTGCCCGTTGCTCATGGGATAAAGTCCCAGCTCCTCAGGGTGGCTTTTGTAGGTTTAAATTCTGTCTGCATAGCTACTTGCGAATCCTTGGAGATGCAATTGGTGCATACATCTTAAATACTTTAATTACACTTACCACTATTGGTATCCAGAGTCCCCTGAAGTTCCCTAGTTCAGACATTCTGATCTGTCCTGCAGTCCCTGATCTCCAGCAAAGACTGTTACTAAAGTGGCAGGGATTGGCAGGTTCCAGGATGGCATTGTTGCCAGGCATATAGTGCTTAATAACCAATCAGACTTACTCATTAGTGTTATTAACCCTCTCTCCCCAGCACCACCTGTAATCAGTTACATGATAGCAGGCAGAAGCTTACCAGATGTGCACAGGCCAGTTTTGTGGGTTTTCTCCATGCTCATCAGGCAGTCTGTGAAAATGCCTGAGCTGGAGAGAAAGGGACTGGGGCTGGGCGTGGAAGGACGGTAAGAGCAATAAATGAGCACATATCTTCAAAAGACAGGTCGTATAAGCCAGGTCTGGTGTTAATGAATGTTGGGTTTGTTGAGAAGTGGCATCCAGGCTGTGGCAGATAGGAGATGGGCTCCATCTGGGACCAGTTCTGGCCAGGGAGGGATGGGTAACAAGAAACAACCATTCTCTGCCTGGTCCCACACCCACTGCCTGGTGAGCACATTCCGCCCCGCATGGTGGAAGGGTGATGAGTTCCTGGTGACCCCAAACACTTCCAGTTGTCTGGGAAGTGAGACTGTGGGCACCTGGGTGAGTCATGTTTGCATCAATAGTATGTAGATATGGTGATAGCTTTTCTAGGATGCAAAAACCAGAGATTCTTACAGCAGGAAATTGAATAAATGAAATCCTGGTGATTGAAGTCCTCTCCACAGTGAAGGTATCTGGCCTGTGAGGTGAGGCTGATTCCACAGCCCTGCTCTGTGCCCTGCCTGTGCCTTTTGGCTGGTGGAGCCTGAGCATCAGCAGGAGCAGACAGGACAGTCCTGCACTCTGACCCCACTCGGTAGCCTGGGCTCAGAGGCTGCCTTTCCAGAGGCTCCCTTCCCTGCTCCGGTGGAAGCAGATGGAGAGTGGGAGTGAACAAACAGCTTGGGCAGCCACTGAGCTGGGGGCGGGACGATTGTAGTAATTACAATAATAAAAATAAAATTATCACCAGTTGTTGAAGATTTTCCAGGCATGCATTTAACCCTCACAACAACCTTATTTGTTTGTAGCACTATTGTTCCCATTTTACAGATGCAAACACAAGTCCAGGGAATGTAAGCCTGCAATCCCATGCAGTGCTGCAAGTTGCAGAGTCAGAATTCGAACCTATATTGTGCAATTCCTAACTGTGCCTTCATTTCCCATTCTACAAAGACTTAACACCTTTGACCCTAGGATTGATTTTTGGTGATTGTGGTAAATTGGCAGAAGGTTTAATACAATCTTATTTTTGGTTGGGAGTGCTTAGAATTAAAATATGGATAAGGAGTTCTTTTAAGCTAAGAACCTGTGAATCTATGTAGCATCAAGAGAAAATTCAGTGCGCTTTTCTTGATATGAATATTTTATTGAGCAAGGAACAAACCATTTGTGGGCAGGGAGACTTCAAACTTGAAACTGGTGTGAAGTTCAGAAGCATAGCATTACAGGATGGCTTATAAAGTGAAAATGAGGAAATTGTTTAACCTTTACAATGATTGGTCATTACAGTGGGGTTTCCAGATGGCAGGGGATTGGTTAAAAGTAATGATCTTACATCATTTTAGGAGAATGGTTTAACTTTTGATTATGATTATCAGAGGCATGTACATGAAATAACCTAAGTTAAATTTCACTTATATTCATGAAATAAGCTAGACTACTTTCCTATGTTGCTTAACTGGTTTCCTCTGCTCAGGATTTTCAAGTCTGGTCTCCATTTAATTTGATTTTAACAGAAGGTATGTTCAGGTAAAAAGATGGGGGAATCATGTTTATAGATGTCACATGTATCTTTTAAGATTTAAATGAGAGAAACAAGACAACATGTACACACGTAATCTCTGTACCTGAATAGCTGATTTGGCTTCCTGTGATGTTTGCCTTGGCAGCCTGGGAGCAACACGGCCTTGGGAACAGAAGACTCAGATCTGAGAAGGGAAGAGCGCAGGAGAAGCACCAGTGGTTATGTGGTTTGGAGACACGACCCCTGCGTCCAGGGCTGCCCTCAGGCTCTCAGTGGTGCGGTGTGGGTGGTGCTTACCCCATCAGTTCCCTGGGCACTTGTGTCCCCAGGCAGCTTTCTCACAGGAAAATCCCTTATGTTTACAACAAAGCCTCTTCAGCGTCAGTGGGAAGCATCAGGGCTGGAAGGGCTGTAAACTCACGGGCATGGAATAGCTTGATTGAAACCCTTATTTACTGCACATGGAAGGGTCTGAAAGCCAAATACTGGATACTGGACTCCCAGCATACTTCCAGCCTCCACGCCAAAGGCACTTCCCCTAACTGCGATATTTGCTGGGAATGCCTGACCCGCTCATTTCTACACCATTACCTTTAATGTGGCTAAGACATAATAGGTGCTGATATGTGTTGTTAGAATGGATTAATAAATGGGTAAGTCATTCTCTGAGCATGAAGATAGAGATCAAGTTGTGGGGAAACATTTCACACCATATTTAATAATATGATTCATTCAGTATCTGTGGAGTTCCATTTTATACAGACCCGTGTAAAGCATTGTGAGAGATATAAAAATAGATCTTAGGGCTCCTCTCCCTAAGGAATAGAAACTATAGTTATGAAGGCAAATGATAACTGAACATTTTCTCTTGACCTGGATTCTTTTCCCTTAATCTCATGTCTAGATTCCTCCTATCCTCTAAGACCCTGTTCAGAGGAGGCCTCCTCCAGGAAGAGTCTCCCTCCCCTGCATTCCCAGAGTGTATTATAATTGTTTCTGTATGTGCACGATCTGCTACATTCTGCAGAATATCATTGCCATCTGAATCATTGCTGTATTTTCTTCTCCTAGAGCCTAGTGTAAACCTAGAATATAACAGACTCTTGATGGTTTTTAAATTATTATTGAACCAATGAAAACACACTAACAAGACAAATTTTGAAGATGACATAGGACAATGGGGAAAGGGGAAGAAGGAGGAAGGGAATCCACAATGCAGAATGGACTCTCCCTACCATGGAAAAAGAGTCATGAAGTATATCTAAGGCAGTGTTTGGGGAGCTCACCAAGAGGATGTGACCCCTGGTTGACCTGGGAGCTAAACCTTGTGCTTACTCTCCCTGCTCCCAAAAGCTGCCCCAGGACATAGTCTCGAGCCACCCAAGACAAACCTCAAATGAAAGTTCCCTTGCTTATTAAACCTGCCAGCTACCAATCTGGAACGGCCTGCTTCTCCTCAGTCTCCCCCTACCCTCTGTGGATGGGGCCAGTTTCAGATTACACCTGGGATCTCCAGAGGTTGTGAACCAACAGGTGGGGATGAGTCTGAGAGCTCAGTGATGACTAGAGCCTTGTGCTTGGGCCATGCTGGTTCATAAAAGTCTGTGATGCCACTGAGAATGAGAACATTAAAGTCAAATTTATTTTCAACATGGATTTTGGGGTATAAGGAATGTAGTGCAGACTGGAGTAGAGAAGAAAAATTTCCTTCATGTGAGCCAGGAAGGTGCCAGAGAATCAGGATGGGAAGGGATGCTAACAGAGCAGTGATTTGACCAGCGGAAGGGATAATTCCATGGGTAGAGCTATTGAGAAGTGAAGAGGCTAGTGTCTTAGTGGTTGGGAACTCAGTCATCATGGGAAAGGTTAGTTAGTCCACTGGGCCTGTAAGATCCAGGGGAATAGGAGAAACTGAGAAATAAGTGGGAGGGTTTAACCTAGATTGAGAGACTAATTATATTTAATTCCGAGCAATAAGACCCAAGATGAAGTTAACAGGTAGATTTGGGCTCTAAAGGGCTTAAGAAATTTCTGGCCAAGGTGTCACTGAAAGGCCCCTCTTTGAAACCTTTCAGTGACTTTCTATACATAGAAAATTTTTAAAAGAGTAATTTCAAAGGTCAAAGCCATGTTCAAACATAAGATAAACATCTCTATGTAGCATAAATAAAACAAATATGAAATGTAAAGTAGACTGAATCTGGGAGCCTGTGAGGCTCTGGGTCCAAAACCAGGCCAAGGCAGCCAGGGGTTTCATTTTTTGCCAAGTAACATGGGAGAAGAGATAATAAACTCTTAAAATAAGACTGTAAACCAAAAGCCCCAAAACATGAAGGAAAGAATGCTAAAAAAAAAAAGAAAACAAAATCGACCATCAGGAGACAAATTAATGCTAATGTACAGGAAATAGTAAAGCAATTTGAAACAGGCTGTAAGGCATGTGTGCTCAGAATCTTCACAGAGACAAAGGAAGGAAGATTACTCCCCTAAGAACAATAAATCATGACCGACTCAAGTAAGAAATAAAACAAGAAGAGAAGTTTATAAAAATGAACGACTGGAAATCCTGGATGTGAAAAATGATCTTGAAATGGAAAAATTTTAACACAGAAGATAAATTCCACACTGAACCCAAAGGGACAATTACTGAACTGGAAGACAGTAGTGGGGAAGCCACCTAGGATAAAGCGGATAAAACTATGAAAAGGCAGTTAAGAGATGTGGACAATAGCACATGTAATATGTATATTCTAGAAGATAATATAACTGAGAACCAGTATTTAAAGAGATAACAGTGAACATTTTCCAGAATTGATGGAAGACCTGAATCCTTAGTCTGAAAGTACACAGAAGGGCTAAAAATAAATTCTCATCTAGACACACTGTGGTGAGATTGAAGAATAAAAAGTATAAAGCAATTTGTTTTTAGATCTACAGGAGAGGAAAAAACCCAAATTACTTTAGGAAGAAGGAATTCCCTGGTACCATCAGGAAGTCTCTCATTAAGAACAATAGAAAGGTCAATGAAGTAATATCTTCAAAATATTGAAGGAAAATGAGGGGTCAGATGCATAAAAAATAATTTAGGTTAAAAAATTTAATATAAAGGCAAAATAATGGTTAACTGATTTTGTGCAAAATGTCCCCCCACTGCCCTTTCCCCTGAGCCTTGTTAGTAGAACTTCTACCATAGGCATACCTCAGCTAGAACTAGCTTCTGTACTTAGCTTGTTAGTAGCGCTCAACTGGGAGCAATTTTGCCTCTCAAGGGGCTTTTGGCAATCTCTGGAGACATTTTTGATTGTTATGGCTTAAAGATGTTCCTTACATCTATTGGGTAGAGGCCAGGGATACTGCTCAACATCCTGCAGATATACAGGATTCACTGCCACAAGAGAGAATTATCTCACACAAAATGTGAATAGTGCCACTGTTGAGAAGCCCTGAGCTAGAAGTGAACAAGAAACAACATAAGCCCCCAAACTAGTAAAATATATTGATTAATTAACTGTGCATTATTAAAAAGCATTAGCAATACAAATGGTACATATAAAAACAATAGAAAAGCATAAAAATGTGGAACTACATTCTAGCAATAAGGGTGGTTTATGCATGGTGAAGAGGAGGGTAGAAAGGATAATTTTAGACTTTATTTAAGATGTACAGTTAAGTATGTTTTGTTAAAAATTGGGGAACAACAATAAAAATAATAGAAAAGTAATTTATTGGTTCCAAACTAGCAAACGAGGAAAAGTAGGACAATGGATAACTTCATTACTTTAATAAGAGATAGGAAAAGAGAGATAATAAAAGCAAAAAGTGTGGAAAACAAAAGACACAAAGTAAGATAGAAATAAAATCAAGTATGTAAGATGCAAAAATGACAAGGATAGATCTCACCTTTCATAGATAAAAATTTATTGATATTTTAGATATCAAAAAATACACATATCAGAAACACAATGTTGGGTAGAAAAAAACAAGTAGTATGATGTATATATAAGCTGATGATACCATTTGTGCAAAGATTATATTTTAAAATGTTATTTATGGATAAATGCATGCACAGTAAATAATTAAAAACATGAAAGGAAAAGATACACATGACTTTCAGGATAGTGGAGACAGAGGAATGAAACTGGAAGAAGAGAATATAGGAAACTGCCCTTTCTGAAATATTTTATTTCAAAAACAGTAAAAATTGGAAGCAAATACAGAGAAAACAATAACATTTGGGTAGTGGGTACACAAGTGTTCATTATGTTAGCCTTCAAGAGTCTCTGAAAACTTAAAAAATATATTTTTATTATAGTATTATTGATATACAATCTTGTGAAGGTTTCATATGAACAATATTGTGGTTTCAATATTTACCCATATTATTAATAGCCGGACCCCACCCCATTGCAGTCACTGTCCGTCAGTGTAGTAAGATGCTGTAGAGTCATTACTTCTCATCCCTGTGCTGTACTGCCTTCCCTGTGACCTGCCTGTATTGTGAGTGCTAATTATAATGCTCCTGAATTTCCTTCTACCCCTCTCACCACCCCACACTCAGGTTGCTTCCATATCTTGGCTATTATAAATAGTGCTGTGATAAACATAGGGGTACATATGTCTTTTTGAATCAGGGATATTGTTTTCTTCAGCTAAATGCCTAGGATTGGAATTACTGGGTCAAATAGTATTTCTATTTTTAGTTTTTTGAGGAACCTCCATATGCTTTCCACAATGGCTGAACTAATTTACATTCCCACCAGCAGTGTAGGAGGGTTCCCCTTTGCATCCTTGCCAGCATTTATTGTTTCTCGTCTTTTGGTTGTTAGCCATCCTAACTGGTGTGAGGCGATATATCATTGTGGCTTTAATTTACATTTCCTTGATGATTAGCAATGTAGAGCATCTTTTCATGTGCCTGTTGGCCATCTGAATTTCTTCTTTGGAGAATGCCTGTTCAGATCCTCTGCCCTTTTTTTAATCAGGTTATTATGTTGTGGTACCTACCCTCTATACCCATTTTATTGAGAGTTTTTATCATGAATGAATGTTGAATTTTGTCAAATGCTTTTTCAGCATCTATTGAGATGATAATATGATTTTTGTCCTTTTTGTTGATGTGGTGTATGATGTTGATTGATTTTCGAATATTGTACCATCCTTGCATCCCTGGAATAAATCCCACTTGATCATGATGGATGATCTTTTTGATGTATTTTTGAATTCAGTTTGCTAATATTTTGTTGAGGATTTTTGCATCAATATTCATCAGGGATAATGGTCTATAATTTTCTTATTTTGTGGTGTCTTTCTCTGGTTTTGGTATCAGAGTGATGCTGGCCTCATAGAATGAGTTTGGAAGTATTCCCTCCCCTTCTACTTTTTGGAATACTTTAAGGAGGATGAGTATTAGCTCTTCTTTAAATGTTTGATAAAATTCAGCCATGAAGCCATCTGGACCAGGAGTTTTGTTCTTAGGTCATTTTTTGGTTACCAGTTTGATTTCATTGCTGATAATTGATCTGTTCAGATTTTCTGTTTCTTCCTGGATCAGTCTTAGAAGGTTGTGTTTTTCTAGAAAGTTGTCCATTTCTTCTAGGTTGTCCAATTTTTTGGCATATAATTTTTCATAGTATTCTCTAATAATTCTTTGTATTTCCATGGTGTCCATTGTGATTTTTTCTTTTTCATTTCTGATTCTGTTTATGTGTGTACACTCTGTATTTTTCTTGATAAGTCTGGATAGGGTTTATCTATTTTGTTTATTTTCTCAAAGAACCAGTGCCTGGTTTCATTCATTCTTTCTATTATTTTATTATTCTCAATTTTATTTATTTCTGCTCTAATCTTTATTATGTCTCTCCTTCTACTTACTTTGGGCTTCATTTGTTCTTCTTTTTGTAGTTTCATTAATTTGAGTTTGCACTGTTCATTTGGGATTGTTCTTGTTTCTTGAGGTAAGCCTGTTTGCTATATACTTTCCTCTTAGAACTGCTTTCACTGCGTCCCACAGGTTTTGGGCTATTGAGTTGTTGCTTTCATTTGTCTTCATATATTGCTTGATCTCTGTTTTTATTTTGTCATTGATCCATTGATTATTTATGAGTATGTTGTTAAGCCTCCATGTATTTGTGGGCTTTTTTGTTTTCTTTGCATAATTTATTTCTTATTTCACACCTTTGTAGTCTCAGAAGCTCGATGGTACAATTTCAATCTTTTGAATTTATTGAGGTTCTTTTTATGGCTTAGAATGTGATCTATTCTGGAAAACATTCCCTGTACTCTTGAGAAGAATATGTATCCTGCTGATTTTGCATGGAGTGTTCTGTAGATGTCTGTTAGGTCCATCTGTTCTAATGTGTTGTTCAGTGCTTCTGCCCCCTTATTTTCTGTCTGGTTGATCCATTCTTTGGAGTGAGTGGTGTGTTGAAGTCCCTAAAATGAATGTTTTACATTCTATTTCCCCCTTTAATTCTGTTAGTATCTGTTTCACATATTTAGGTGCTCCTATATCAGGTACATAGATATTTATAATGGTTATATCTGCTTGTTGGACTGACCTCTTTATCATTATGTAATTTCCTTCTTTGTCTTTTGTTATTTTCTTTGTTTTGAAATCTATTTTGTCTGATACAAGCACTGCTATTCCTGCCTTTTCTCCCTATTATTTGCATGAAGTATCTTTTCCCATCCCTTCACTTTTAGTCTGTGTATGTCTTTGGGCTAGAAATGAGTCTCTTGTAGGCTGCTTATAGATGGGTCTTGTTTTTTTTAATCCATTTTGCAACTCTTTTGATTGGTCTTTTGATTGGTGCATTCAGTCCATTTATATTTAGAGTGATTATTGATAGATATGTACTTATTGTCATTGTAGGCTTTAGATTTGTGGTTACCAAAGGTTCAAGGATAGCTTCCTTACTATCTAATAGTCTATCTTTTAAAAAAAAATTTGGTATCATTAATATACAATCACAAGAGCAACATTGTGGTTACTAGATTACCCCCATTATCAAGTCTCCACCACATACCCCATTATAGTCACTGTCCATCAGCATAGTAAGATGCTATAGAGTCATTACTTGTCTTCTCTGTGCTATACTGCCTTCCTCATGCTCCCTGCCCCTATGTTATGTGTGCTAATCATAATCCCCCTTATTCCCCTTCTCCCTCCCTTCCCACCCACTCTCTCCAGTCCCTTTCCCTTTGGTAACCATTAGTCAGTCCATTCTTGGGTTCTGTGAGTCTGACGCTGTTTTGTTCCTTCAGTTTTTGCTTTGTTCTTATGCTCCACAGAGGAATGAAATCATTTGGTACTTGTCTTTCTCCACCTGGCTTATTTCACTGAGCATAATACCCTCTAGCTCCATCCATGTTGTTGCAAATGGTAGGATTTGTTTTCTTTTTATGGCTGAATCGTATTCCGTTGTGTATATGTACCACATCTTCTTTATCCATTCATCTACTGATGGACACTTAGGTTGCTTCCATTTCTTGGCTATGGGAAATAGTGCTGTGATAAGCATAGGGGTACATAAGTCTTTTTGAAATTTGGCTCCTGCATTCTTAATGGTAAATTAAGGTAAATTCCTAGGAGTGGAATTCCTGGGTCAAATGGTATTTCTATTTTTTTTTTTTTCAGGTACCTTCATATAGCTTTCCACAATGGCTGAACTAGTTTACATTTCCACCACCAGTGTAGGAGGGCTCCCCTTTCTCTGCATCCTTGCCAGCATTTGTTTTTCCTAGTCTTTCTATGTTGGCCATCCTAACTGGTATGAGGTGATATCTCATTGTGGTTTTAATTTACATTTCCCGGATAATTAGTGATGTGGAGCATCTTTTCATGTGCCTATTGGCCACCTGAATTTCTTCTTTGGAGGAGTGTCTGTTCATATCCTCTGCCCATTTTTTAATAGGGTTATTTGCTTTTTGGGTGTTGAAGCATGTGAGTTCTTTATATATTTTGGATGTTAACCCCTTCTAACAGTCTATCTTAAACTACTTATTACTCATTTCAAATATAATCTAAAGGTTCTTTTTTTTCCTTCTTTTCTTCTTCTTCTTCTACTCTTTATATATTAAGTGTCATATTCTGTACTTTGTGTATTCCTTGACTAACTTTGTGAGTAGTTGATTTAATTTTGTATTTTCTTAGTAATTAATTGGTCTACTATCTTTCCTGTGGGTTTATTTTTTCTGATGACAGCTATTTAGCCCTAGGAGCACTTCCATCTAGATCAGTCTCTTTAAAATATCTTGTAGAAATGGTTTGGTGGTAGTGAATTCCCTCAACTTCTGCTTAGCTAAAAATTGTTTAATCCCTGTTTCAAATTTAAATGATTATCTTGCCAGGTAGAGTATTCTTGGCTGGAGGCCCTTCTGTTTCATTGCATTAAATATATCATGCCACTTCCTTCTGGCCTGTAAAGTTTCTTCTGAGAAGTCTGATGATAGCTTGATGGGGTTTCCTTTATAAGTGGTCCTTTTTCTCTCTCTGGCTGCTTTCAGTACTCTCTCCTTGTCCTTGATCTTTGCCATTTTAATTATTATATGTCTTGGTGTTATCTTCCTAGGGTTCCTTGTGTTTGGGTGATCTCTGTACTTCTGTGATCTGAGTGACTATTTCCTTCCCCAGATTGGGAAAATTTTCTGCAATTATTTCCTCAAAGAGACTTTGTATCCCTTTGTCTCTCTGTTCTTCTTCTGGTACCTCTATAATGCAAATATTGTTCTGTTTGGATTGGTTGCACAGCTCTTATTATTCTTTCATTCCTAGAGATTCTTATTCTCTCTGTGCCTGAGCTTTGTTTTCCTATTCTTTCAATTCCATTTCATTTACTATCTCCTTTACCTCATTTAATCTATTTTTAAATCCTTCCATTGTGTGTATCATTTCAGATACTGTATTTTTTAAAAATTTTCTATCTCTTTGTTGAAGTCCTCCCTGAGATCTTGAATATTTTTCTGTAAATCCATTAGCATGTTTATGACTTTTATTTTGACATCTTTAATGAGAAGATTGGTGATTTCAGTTTCACTAAGCCCTCTTAACAGCATTTTTTCTTGAATTTTTGTCTGGACCAAATTCCTCTGTCTCTTCATTTTTTTTTAGTGTTTCTTACTGGATAATAGATTTGTATAGGAGGTGTCCTCTCATGCCCATAAACTCAATTTCCTGTGCAGGAGCCCCAACTGTTGGCATGCAGTGGGTGTCTGCCTTGTTTGTGTTCTGCTTCAGCCTGCTGCAATGGGGGGGGGGGATGGGTGCAGGCTGGTGGGACCAGTGCCTGCTGGGAGGAAAGAGCTCTCAGGGCTGGACTGCACATGAAGTTCCCTAGCTGGCCCAAAATAGGCTGAACAGGCTGGGGTTTCTCCCCCTGCCTACCTGGGAGTGAAGTTTGATTTCACTGCCAGCTGGCAGGCTGTGCACCACTGAAAGGTATCTCTGGGCTGTGTTGCCAGTGAGGGGAATGGAGTGTATGAGTCTCCTGAGGGCTTCCAACCTGTTGGGCTGAGGGCAGGTTGTGGAAGTATTGTCCACATGACCTTTATCCTAAACAGAGAGCACTGTGCACTCCTTGCCCCTCTGGCACCCCTCTCGTTGCTGGGAAGTCTTTCAAACTGCCTTCCCTGCTTTCTTTCTTAGGGTGCCTGGAAGAGCATGCCTGTTCTGCACAGGCAGATTCCCTGAGTATTCTGCCCATATCTGTTGTCCAGCCCCACTAAACACCAGGGAACCCTGCAATATGAGCTTGTGCTCCCAGTGCAGATTTCCAGGGCCAGGTGTTCAGGGTCCTGGGCTTCTACTCCCTCCCTGCTCCATTCCTCTTCCTCCCACCTGTGGGCTGGGGTGGGAGGAGGGCTTGGGTGCTTCCAGATCATGGCTTTGTTACTTTACCCTTTTCTGTAGGGTCTTCTCTTCTTCCCCAGATGTAGGTGGTCAGTTCTGCAGTCTTCAGGCTGATTTCAGGCCTAGTTGTATTTACTATATTTTCATGTTCTATGTGACTTTGGGAGGAGATTTTTGCCTTGCTTTCCTACGCTGCTATCTTTTATTCCTAGAATCTATTTAAAATATTTTTAAAAAGTCATTATAAATGGATTGAAAATGGAATAAATCTGTCCCAAGAAAAGATGCAAAAAGACAGCATGCTGGTAGAGTTTTAGAAGTAAATCTGCATTTTTAAGGATGATGTTTTCTTCCAAATCTGGTTTATTACTTGTTAAAAATATCTAGGTAGTAATTGTTTTAGGCTGTTGCTTTTAATTGTATATTTATTCTCTTTCTATCAGATAGTCACATAACAAATAATTTAGTAATTCCTATAAAATAAACCAACCAAAAAGTAGATAACTACATGTATTCATAAATAGATAAATAAAATATTTCAAAGTTCTCTCAGAGGAGAAGGCAGTGCCTGTAGGACAAAAGAAGGAAATCATAGATGCGACCTGTGTAATGGAGAGGTCTGCTCCTGTCCCAGCTCTGCTATGTCTTGCTGCAGGCAAGTCGTTTAATCACTAGGAGATCAAATTCCTTGTAATAAATAAAAGAGGTTAATAATACTTGTCTGATATGGTTGAAATGATAAGGGGAAAGTACTATACACATTTTAATAGGCCAAGTGAGATATCTGAAATAGAAAAGAGATGAGCTGAGCTGGTTATGGAAATTTAGGTAGGGGAAATGGGAATAGAATGTGCAAGCCCCACGTGGTGAGGTATGGAGAGGAAAGATGCTTGTAAAGTAGAGGAATGTTTCCACTCCCTATTCAACATGTACCTTAGGCAAAAGTGGACTAAAACTAATTGCCAGTACATTACCTCAGAGGGCATTACCTTACCTACTGCTAGATTTGGGTAAAAGGCAATGATGCAGGATAGGTCAGTAGGAAATTGGCGCTAACTGGAGTAGTTATCTGATGACTAAAAACAGGCTATGCACTTTACATATATGCATATAAAATAAAACTGACAATTGCATCAGTGGAAAGTATGCTGAGAAGGGTAATTGCTTATGAGGTCATATCTCCAAATATTGACCCATCCTGAGAGCATTACCATAACTCTTGTCTCCTGATACCTGGGGAGGTGGTCGGCATACTCACCATAGGCTAAATGAGTTCCCACAAATTCTCTATTCCCATCAATCTAGCAGTTACTGCCATCTGGTCCCCGTAGCAGTTGGGCAGCAAGTTATATTGGTTTAATATAGTTTGAAAATCCATAACACTTTTCATTTCCTATGTATCCCAAAGCATTTAATGTTTAAAGAAATGAAGTCAGAATTTTCTCAGGACTATAATTGGAGCAGCAGCAAAGAAAAAGAACTCCAATAGCTGCAATGGATATCAAAAGAGGCCTCATAGCAGTCCCCAGTGGTTCATGAAAAAGATGCCAAATAAAAGCTGCTCACAGTCCCCAAAACAATAGCAGCAATAAGAGCAACAAAGAACATTTATTGAGTGATCACTGTGTGCCAAGCACTTTGCTGACTGCTTCTCATCCTCATGTACACTTGCAACAACCCTACTAAGGAGATATTATTATACTGATTCTATAGATGAGGACACTGAGGCTTGAAGTTCATAGCCAATAATTAGCAGAATGGGAATTTCAACCCCAACTTGTGACTTTCCAGAGCCAGAGCTCTTTAATACAATTTCAGTGTTTTTTGATCCCCAGTCAGCTAAACACCTTCACGACTCACCAAATCCACCTACCACCTGAATAAACCTATTAAATACTTAACTTAGCTTCCCTTCCCTACCTTTTAAAAAATATTTTATAGATAGAGAAACATATATGAGTATAGAATATCTGGAAAATATTAAGAAAGCTACACAAACGAATACATGGTTCAATGAAGGAAAACACCTTTGTAATCACTACCCAGGTCAAGAAGTACAACTTTGCTGTCCACCTCAGAACCTGCTTCATGTGCTCTGACTCAATCAAAACCTCCTCCCTTCTCCCACAAGTAACCACTATCTTGACTTTTGGGGTGTTTTGTTATAATTTTATCACCCCAGTGTGCTTCTCTGCGATTAGTAGTTTAGTCTTGCTCTTTTTGGAAACACGATATTGTTTCAAGTATTAAGAAAAAATCCAGTTTCTCCCTCTATCCTTTCATTTTACTTACAATTTATTTGTCATAGATCTGAGCTTTTTGCCTTGTGGAGTTTTACTCAGTCTGGGTTTTGCTGATTGCATACTCATTGTGCAGCTGAACATGTTCTTCTGTCCTCTATATTTTTCTGTAAATTTTCAGCTGGATCCAGAGGTTGATTAGACTAGGCTCAATCCAACTGGCAAAACTATAGGTGGTGGTGTGCTCTTTCACTGGAAGGCATGTAGTATCTGTTGATTTCAAAGCCTAGATCCATTACTTCATTAGGTAATAAAAATGATGGTATTCTATTTCTTTAATTCCATTCTTCAAAAGTTACCAATCAGTTAAACTCATAGCTTTAAACATATTTAAAGGGTTTAAGTCTATTGCAATTATTATACTTAATGAAGCTTAAAATATTCTATCTTTGGGGGCCAGATCTGTGCTGACAGCGACTGGGCTGTAGGGACAAAAGCGAGGAAGGAAAGGCCACGGTCCCCTCTGAGCATCCGAAGGGATGAAAAAAGATGGTGGCATGAAAGGAGAGACAGAGGCTTCCTCCTAAAACTGGATACAATCAGAAAATTTAATTGACACAGCTAATCCTGAGAGAGCAACAGGAAAGAGGATGGCGTCAAACTGCACACACCTGGAGAAAAGAGCACTGAATGGGGTAATGTACCAGAGCTATGGCTCCGTGGGACCCAAGCCCCTCCCCAACCCCAGCTCATGGGCGGGAGAAAGAGAAATGGAGCAGGGAGGGAGTGGAAGGCTTGGGACTGCTGAATACCTAGCTCCGGAGATCTGCTCTCTTTTTTTTATTCTCTTTGATGCAATTGTGAATGGAGTTCTTTTCCTGATTCCTCCTCTTTCTGTTGGTTCATTGTTAGTGTATAGGAAAGCCACAGATTTCTGTGTGTTGATTTTGTATCCTGCAACTTTGCTGTATTCCGATATCAGTTCTAGTAGTTTTGGGGTGGAGTCTTTAGGGTTTTTTATGTATAGTATCATGTCATCTGCAAATAGTGACAGTTTAACTTCTTCTTTACCAATCTGGATTCCTTGTATTTCTTTGTTTTGTCTAATTGCTGTGGCTAGAACCTCCAGTACTATGTTAAATAACAGTGGGGAGAGTGGGCATCCCTGTCCAGTTCCCGATCTCAGAGGAAAAGCTTTCAGCTTCTCACTGTTCAATATAATGTTGGCTGTGGGTTTATCATAGATGGCCTTTATTATGTTGCTGTACTTGCCCTCTATTCCCATTTTGCTGAGAGTTTTTATCATGAATGGATGTTGAACTTTGTCAAATGCTTTCTCAGCATCTATGTGGTTTTTGTCTTTCTTTTTGTTGATGTGGTGGATGATGTTGATGGACTTTCGAATGTTGTACCATCCTTGCATCCCTGGGATGAATCCCACTTGGTCATGGTATATGATCCTTTTGATGTATTTTTGAATTCGGTTGGCTAATATTTTGTTGAGTATTTTTGCATCTATGTTCATCAGGGATATTGGTGTGTAGTTTTCTCTTTTGGTGGGGTCTTCACCTGGTTTTGGTATTAGGGTGATGTTAGCTTCATAGAATGAGTTTGAGAGTATCCTCTCCTCTTCTATTTTTTGGAAAACTTTAAGGAGAATGGGTATTATGTCTTCCCTGTATGTCTGATAAAATTCTGAGGTGAATCCATCTGGCCCGGGGGTTTTGTTCTTTGGTAGTTTTTTGATGACCACTTCAATTTTGTTGCTGGTAATTGGTCTCTTTGGATTTTCTGTTTCTTCCTTGGTCAGTCTTGGAAGGTTGTATTTTTCTAGGAAGTTGTCCATTTCTCCTAGGTTTCCAAGCTTGTTAGCATACAGGTTTTCATAGTACTCACTAATAATTCTTTGTATTTCTGAGGGGTCCGTCGTGATTTTTTCTTTCTCATTTCTGATACTGTTGATTTGTGTTGACTCTCTTTTTCTCTTAATAAGTCTGGCTAGAGGCTTATCTATTTTGTTTATTTTCTTGAAGAACCAGCTCTTGGTTTCATTGATTTTTGCTATTGTTTTATTCTTCTCAATTTTATTTATTTCTTCTCTGATCTTTATTATGTCCCTCCTTCTGCTGACCTTAGGCCTCATTTGTTCTTCTTTTTCCAATTTCGATAATTGTGACATTAGACCATTTATTTGGGATTGTTCTTCCTTTTTTTAAATATGCCTAGATTGCTATATACTTTCCTCTTAAGACTGCTTCTGCTGGGTCCCACAGTAGTTGGGGCTTAGTGTTGTTGTTTTCATTTGTTTCCATATATTGCTGGATCTCCATTTTGATTTGGTCATTGATCCATTGATTATTTAGGAGCGTGTTGTTAAGCCTCCATGTGTTTGTGAGCCTTTTTGCTTTCTTTGTACAGTTTATTTCTAGTTTTATGCCTTTGTGGTCTAAAAAGTTGGTTGGTAGGATTTCAATCTTTTGGAATTTACTGAGGCTCTTTTTGTGGCCTAGTATGTGGTCTATTCTGGAGATTGTTCCATGTGCACTTGAGGAGAATGTGTATCCTGCTGCTTTTGGATGTAGAGTTCTGTAGATGTCTATTAGGTCCATCTGTTCTAGTGTGTTGTTCAGTGCCTCTGTGTCCTTACTTATTTTCTGTCTGGTGGATCTGTCCTTTGGAGTGAGTGGTGTGTTGAAGTCTCCCAGAATGAATGCATTGCATTCTATTTCCTCCTTTAGTTCTGTTAGTATTTGTTTCAGGTATGGTGGTGCTCCTGTATTGGGTGTATATATATTTATAATGGTTATATCCTCTTGTTGGGCTGAGCCCTTTATCATTATGTAATGTCCTTCTTTGTCTTTTGTTACTTTCTTTATTTTGAAGTCTGTTTTGTCTGATACCAGAATTGCAACACCTGCTTTCTTCTCTCTGTTGTTTGCATGAAATATCTTTTTCCATCCCTTGTTTTTAAGTCTGTGCATGTCTTTGGGTTTGAGGTGAGTCTCTTGTAAGCAGCATATGGATGTATCTTGCTTTTTTATCCATTCTATTACTCTGTGTCTTTTGATTGGTGCATTCAGTCCATTTACATTTAGGGTGATTATTGAGAGGTATGAACTTATTGCCATTGCAGGCTTTAAGTTTGTGGTTACCAAAAGTTCAGGGTTAGCTTCTTTACTATCTTACTGTCTAACTTAACTTGCTTGTTGAGCTATTTTAAACGCGGTCTGATGATTCTTTATTTCTCTCCCTTCTTATTCTTCCTCTTCCCTTCTTCACATGTTGGGTGTTCTGTTCTGCACTCTTTTTAGGGGTGCTCCCATCTAGAGCAGTCCCTGTAGGATGCCCTGTAGAGGTGGTTTGTGGGAGGCAAATTCCCTCAACTTTTGCTTGTCTGGGAATTGTTTAATCCCTCCTTCATATTTAAATGACAATCGTGCTGGGTACAGTAATCTTGGTTCGAGGTCCTTCTGTTTCATTGCATTAGGTATATCATGCCATTCTCTTCTGGCCTGCAGGGTTTCTGTTGAGAAGTCTGATGATAGCCTGATGGGTTTTCCTTTGTAGGTAACCTTTTTTTTCTCTCTGGCTGCCTTTAATACTTTGTCCTTGTCTTTGATCTTTGCCATTTTAATTATTATGTGTCTTGGTGTTGCCCTCCTTGGATCCCTTGTCATGGGAGTTCTGTGTATCTCTGTGGTCTGAGAGGCCATTTCTTCCCCTAGTTTGGGGAAGTTTTCGGCAATTATTTCTTCAAAGACACTTACTATCCCTTTTTCTCTCTCTTCTTCTTCTGGTACCCCTATAATGCGGATATTGTTCCTTTTCAATTGGTCACTCAGCTCTCTTAGAATTCTTTCATTCCTGGAGATCCTTTTATCTCTCTCTGCATCAGCTTCTCTGCGTTCCTGTTCTCTGTTTTCTAGTCCATTAATGGTCTTTTGCATCTCGTCCATTCTGTTTTGGAGTCCTTCCAGAGCTTGTTTTATTTCTGTATTCTCCTTCCTTAGTTCTTGCATATTTCTCTGCAAGTCCATCAGCATGGTTATGACTTTTGTTTTGAATTATTTTTCAGGAAGTCTGGTTAAATCTATCTCCCCAGGTTCCTTCTCAGGGGAAGATGTTGCAGATGCCGAAGCTGTCTGGGTTAGTCTTGTCTGGATCATATTTTTTTGCCTTTTCATGTTGACAGGTGCTATTGACTGTCAGCTGGGAGGGCCAAACTTTTCACTTGCTACTGGCCTTTCTTTACTGGGACAACTGCGACCCCTAGTGGCTTGTGTTGGGTAATTGGTGTAGACTGAGTCTTTGTGTCTTGCCTGGCTGATGTGGAGAAAACTCCCTTTCTGAGGGTGGGGTTTGCCTTAGGCTGCTTCTCTGCTTTCACAGAGCCTGGAGGGGTAATGGACCGGGGCGGGGCGGGGGGGGGGTGTTGTTTGACTGTTTACCTCCATGAGGGGTCTCAGAGCTGTTGCCCAGGGGGTTAGTGTACCCTGTTTTCCCTGTAATTTCCAGCCACCGGACTATGACCTTTGTTGTTTCCGTCCAGCTGTTATGTTCCTGTCCCTTTAAGACTTTCAAAAAACACTTGCTTTTCTTTGTCACAGGGGCATCAGCTTCGGAACCCGCTCAGAGGTCTTGCTGCCCTATTTCCCTAGTTTCCAGCCCTCCACGCATGCACTGTGTCTGCACTCTGGTGTGGGTGGCTGGGGCTGGGTGTTTAGCTGTCCTGGGCTCCCTCTCCCTCCTGCTGGGAGCTGGGGGGAGGTGTGCTCGGGTCCCGCTGGGCCGGGGCTTGTATCTTACCCCTTTCACCAAGCGCTGGGCTCTTGCATGAGTGGATGTAGTCTAGCTGTTGTCCTGTGTCTTCTGGTCTCTCTTTTAGGATTAGTTGTATTTGTTGTATTTTCAAAAATATATATGTTTTTGGGAGGAGATTCCCACTGTCCTACTCATGCCGCCATGTTGGCTCTGCCCTCCTAAATCACTTTTTAAGTGTCTTTTAGCTTTGAAATAGAAGGTTACATTTTTTTCTCTTTGTGGGAAGTGCTTTTTCTTTCCTGGAAGGAATATTATTATGTTTTTAAAAAATGTTTTATTATAAATATATATTTTTAATTGTTACTTTGTGTGGTATTTAACCTCAATATTTTTCTTATGCTCTTATGTATATGAAATTAGTTTCCGTGAATTTTAGAAAGTGATGTTTCAAGATAGATGTTTTAACTGCACAGAGCTCTCTCTTCTATAGTTTTCTATAGTGTTAAAAAAATAATTTACTTTCTGAGATCTCTTGGCTATGTCACACTTCCCCAGTTTCATTTGGATTTTTTAAAATATCTTTATTTTCCCTTTCCTACTTAATTTTAATTCCATTCCAGCAGTTTCTCCTCAGTCAGGCTCTCTTCTTCGAAGGGATCCTTAACTGGTAAGTTTTGAGAGTCTGTAGAAGCTAGACTTCTCCATTTCTTTCAAACTTCACTGCAGTTCACTTTTCCTCACCCACAATTGAGGGCAATTATCTTCAGGCTCTCCAATTATACATATGTTGGATCTTTTTTGCTTATCTTCTAAAAAATCACTTTCACCTTAATACTTATTACATAGTTCTTTATTTTCTTTTCCAATTAATACCTGTTAGCTATTTTTGGGTTCTTCTCATGTTGCTCATGAGCTTCTGGTTTGCTGTGTCTAGCTGTATTCTTTGTTACAGTATGAAGATTCAGGAAGATTCAAAAGCTATGCTGTTGCTCTCTTCTGATTTTCCCAGAATATTCTACTTTTTTTTTTGAATTGCATTTTTTTGAATTAGGTGTATTGAGGTAAATTTTACATGTAAAAATTTCTGACCAATTTTACGTTTCCTGAGTTACATGAAATACTGCTTCCCTGTTGTGTTGCCTTGTATATTGTTTTTGAGAATTTGGAGGCTCATTTGGTATCCATTAATTGTAAATGACTTAGTCTTTATGAATGGAGTCCAAAAAATATATTTTTCATCTAATTCAGTGTCTGAGTAATTTCAGTAAGCTATATATTAATGTTAACTATTTGGGATCAAGTTTGTTGAGGTATACTATAGGTTCTTTCAATTTTTTTAACTTTCAGAATGTTTTCTTACATTAGTGTTTAGAAACCTCTATTTTATTTGCTGTCTTGCTTGTCATCTTTGAGATCTCCAATTATACATATGTCGGATCTTTTTTGCTTATCTTCTAAAAATCACTTTCACCTTAATACTTATTACATAGTTCTTTATTTTCTTTTCATTCTATTATTAATTTTACTTAATATATTTTCAATGAAATCTATTTTCACCTGAGCACTTTGTAATCTTGTCTTCATTTTTGAGATTTTATTTCTTTCTTCATTTTTTTCTGAGTTCAGTCAACTCTGATTTTGTATCTTTTCTTGTTGTTTCTTTTTCAATTTCTGTAATGAATTTTGACTTTATGGTTGAAATATTCTCTGAAAATGCTACTAGATGACATTTAATTCATGTTGGAGCACTGTGTTACAGTTTTTCTCTGCTTTGTGGTTGACTGTGGAGGATTTTTTTGTTTGTTTTATCATTTGAGCAGTTTTATTGCTCAATTTCCATTTTCTTCTCTCAGCAACTTTGCTTGATATTTTCTATTTATTTAAAAATATATTGGAAATTTCCTAGACCAGCCATAGCAGATATTTATGTGGAGGAGGGAGAGGAGTTGCTTGGCTTGCTAAGTCTCTTTTCTTTTGTACAGTGAAGTACATTTTCTTTAATAAATAGTATCTATTCAGGGAGAGGGAGGCTCTTGGTTTTATGATCGACTCTTTTATTGTTTTTGTAGAACATGTATTTCAACTGCTTGTTTCTTACTTTCTGTTCACCACCATGCTATCATAAGAGGCATTGTATCAGTCAGGGTCCAGTCAGAAGATTTAAAAAAATGCATGAATAATTGCAAACTGAAAAATTAATGTTAAGAACTGTTAACTAATAATAGGTAGTTGAAAAATGAAATAGATAAAAAAAGATTCCTAAGGGTTCAGGCAATAGCAGGTCAAAGAAATCAACTACTACTTCTAGGCAAGGGAGAATGGCAAGAAAGAAACTGAGGCCTTTGGAGAATACCCTCATGGCCACAAGTGTGAGATTCATACTTGTTTAAAGAGGGACATACAGCCTAACTGTAATGACAGAACTTATCAGATAACATAGTTAAGTGAGGATACAGTTTCTTGACAGCACACCTGGAGTTGCTGTGCAAGTGGCCCAGTGAAGCCACCCAGCATCAGCTGCTAGGTAGGGAGAGGATGTGTTGAGGATGTATTTGGAGCTGCCAAGGTCCTGACCACTGGAGTGGGACAGAGTGGCCTGAAGGCATAGCCAGAGTGGGTCTATGAGGGCCACTAGACTGCAATACTGAATAAAAACATGGTGGACTAGAATCTAGAAGAGAATTATCTTCATATGGCTGTAACCTTGAAGTCTTACTCAAGCACCTTCTGTTAATGTAGCTTTGTATTGTGTCAGCTGGCAAAGGAGACAGGTTTACAGGGTCTAGCTGCAGTATAGCAAAGGGGGCCAAGGAAGGGTGGATTTGGAAATGGGGTACAGTAAATTGCTAACTGGCACAGACACCTTCTTTTCCAAGTTGCTTCTCTCTCAGAAGCTGTGCCTTGCAAATACTGCCACATATGAAACTGTACACTTTCAAGCTCTTATTTTCAATTCCCAGTTGCCAGTAGTCTTATCTACTATCTCAGACCTTTTCTCAGTGTTTGTATGTTCAGGACGGGATCCTCTCTTTCTGGAGGTGAGTTTATATGTGTTCTGCCATCTGCAGAATATTGCACTCTCCTTTCCTTCATGTCTCCCACTGAACCTCTTCTTTGGCATGAACTATAGATGTGGCTCTGATAGTCTCAGATGTTAATATTCCCACTTATTTGTAAAATGAAGCTTGTAGCTTTTTTCTAGTTTCAGATCTTTCTTTTCCTACTTATTTGTAAAATGACACTTGTAGCTTTCTTTTTATATCACTAAGTTATTACTTTGTAAGAAACCACTCAAATGGCATATAACCGCAAGTATTTATTTTTTGCTTATCCATCTTCGGGTCCACTGAGATCCAGGCAGGGCTTCTCTGGGCTTAGTTGTAACTTCAGTTTGGGTCCAGGTTACTCCACATGCCTTTCATCTCCTAGAACTAGTAACTATGCAATGCATGTTATTTTCATGAAAAAAAGACAGGAGTGCAAGAAACTAAGCCCCTCTATGAGAATACTTTCAAATCTCTCCTTGCAATCCAATCCCACCGACAAAAGAAAGGCATATGAATGAATCCAACATGAGTGGGGCTGAAAAACTTGTTTTCCTCATGGAAGTTGGAAGAGATGAAGTGAATACTTGCTGAGCAATTAATCTAGTTTACTGTAGGTTTCCTATAAATAAATATCTATGTCAATATCACACTCAGAATATACTCACTACCATCCCAAGAGCCCCCAAATTCTTATCAAGTCATGGCAGAAGGCTTAAAGATCAGGATCTCATGAACTACATCAGTCTGGATGTGGCCCCTCTTTGTCCAGAGACCTCTGAACTAAGAAGATAAGTTATTATCTACCACCAGTGCATACATACCCAGTATATGATGATGGGTCAGAAACAGGTTAGTTGTACTCTAACTGCATTCTAAATATTCTGACTTTAGATTGGCAGGAATGGTAGTCACACAGTACTTGCCTGCTGGTTCATAGACATTCTGAAATCCTTTGGGGCATGTCGTCAGATTTTATTACACCGAGGATAGAAATATTCCTCTAGGCTCTGGTGGTCCCCTGCAGGAGTAATTCCAGGTCTACTGTCCCTTACTAGTTTTGGCTCCAATCTCTGGGAGTTCCTTCTTGCTTTCTTATTTGATTCCTATCAGCCCAAATGCCAAAAGTCACACATATTTTTTTGCTTTTCGATGCATTCCTCTTTCTTTCTAGACTTAAATTGCAACAAATTTGGACACCACATGCTGCTTCTATGGGATCACATTCTCAAGCTCTTTAGTCCCCCTTTTGTTTAGTTGAAAGACCTACCAGATTTTACCTTCATCTTTTCAGTGATAAAAGCAAGTGCTACAGCCACACGCTTGATATGACCTGTAACCTCTGGTCATATTTTACTGCAAGCACCTTGGGTTTGTCCTTTTCTCTGAGGCTGTGGTAAAATGGCAATACCTTTGGTTTAATAATAAGCACTTTTATTTTCTAACCTTGGAATTTTCTTCTAAGTATTGCTTGCAAACTGGTTAGTATTTTTCTGACCTAGTCATGTAGTACCATATCAAGTGCAACAAGTAGCTTCCAGCTCACACTTTCAATGTTCTACCTCAGAACTTCTTCATCCAACACTAGATATGTATTAGATAAATTTTCTGCCTTCAAGATACTGCAGGTGATAGTTTACCAAATATTTTGTCACTGCATAACTTAGATCACTATCATTAATCCTTACGTAACATTCCCCCCCCTTCCTAGTCACAAACTTCATACCAAAAATTTTAAGTTTTTGTAACAGTAGCATTTCACTTATGGTACTAATTATTGTGTTACCCACTGCTGCAAAGCAAACAGCCTTAAAACTCAGGAGCATAAGACAATAAATCATTCATTTTTCATTTACAATTTTGCAAGGTGACTGAGATTTAGGGGATCTAGGCTGGGTTCAGCAGGGTTTGGTTACAAGCTGCAGGTTATATCCAGGTCTTCTTCTAGTGTCCCTCATTCTTTTTCAAACCAGCTTTTAAATAAGGATTATTCTTTTCATAGCAAAAACTAGGAGTACAAAAGACTCGACCCAATCTACAAGCACATAATTAGGTTTCTGCTGCATTATATCCCTACGATGTGATCAGCAGAAGCAAAAGTCATCTCAGCATGCCCAGTGGTTGTGATTCTTAGGTGGGCAGGAGAGTGGATAATTGTGAACAATAATTAAATCATCATATCTACAATACTCTGTCTCCTGGTGATGTGCTGTGGGCACAGGTTTAACTATATTACTCAACTCCTTTTGGAGGATATATGAGAAATTTAGATGTAAGCAGCTGCCGTTATCCTATAAGAATGTAGAAGTCTTCTGTTTAAGTCAACCTATTTATTTATTTATTTTTACTTATTCCTAAGTAATAATATCCATAAAATGAAAGACTTAAAATGTTAGATATATTTTCTTAATGCATGTGATTTTAACATATACATTAACATTTTTTTTTAATTTTTATTTTTTTGAAGAACATTATGTTTACTAGGCTCTCCCCTACCCCAAGTCCCCCCCACAAACCCCATTACAGTCACTGTCCATCAGCATAATAAGATGTTGTAGAATCACTACTTGTCTTCTCTGTGTTGCAAAGCCCTCCCCTTTCCCCCATCTCCCACATTATGCATGCTAATCATAATACCCCCTTTCTTCTTCCCCGCCCTTATCCCTCCCATCCCTCCCATTCTTCCCAGTCTCTTTCCCTTTGGTAACTGTTAGTCCATTCTTGGGTTCTGTGAGTCTGCTGCTGTTTTGTTCCTTCAGTTTTTGCTTTGTTCTTATGCTCCACATATGAGTGAAATCATTTGGTATTTGTTTTTCACCACTTGGCTTATTTCACTGAGCATAATACCCTCTAGCTCCATCCATGTTGTTGCAAATGGTAGGATTTGTTTTCTTCTTATGTCTGAATAATATTCCGTTGTGTATATGTACCATATCTTCTTTGTCCATTCATCTACTGATGGACACTTAGGTTGCTTCCATTTCTTGGCTATTGTAAATAGTGCTGCAATAAACATAGGGGTGCATTTGTCTTTTTCAAACTGGAGTGCTGCATCCTTAGGGTAAATTCCTAGAAGTGGGATTCCTGGGTCAAATGGTTAAGTTTATTTTGAGCATTTTGAGGAACCTCCATACTGCTTTCCACAATGGTTGAACTAATTTACATTCCCACCAACAGTGTAGGAGAGTTTTCCTTTCTCCACAACCTTGTCAACATTTGTTGTTTGTCTTTTGGATGGTGGCCATCCTTACTGGTGTGAGGTGATATCTCATTGTGGTTTTAATTTGCATTTCTCTGATAACTAGCGATGCGGAACATCTTTTCATGTGCCTGTTGGCCATCTGAATTTCTTCTTTGGAGAATTGTCTGTTCAGCTCCTCTGCCCATTTTTTAATTGGATTATTTGCTTTTTGTTTGTTGAGGAGCATGAGCTCTTTATATATTTTGGATGTCAAGCCTTTATTGGATCTGTCATTTAAAAAAATATTCTCCCATACTGTAGGGTACCTTTTTATTCTATTGATGGTGTCCTTTGCTGTACAGAAGCTTTTCAGCTTGATATAGTCCCACTTGTTCATTTTTGCTTTTGTTTTCCTTGCCTGGGGAGATATATTCATGAGGAAGTCGCTCATGTTCACATCCAAGAGATTTTTGCCTATGTTTTTTTCTAAGAGTTTTATGGTTTCATGACTTACATTCAGGTCTTTGATCCATTTTGAATTTACTTTTGTGTATGGGGTTAGACAGTGATCCAGGTTCATTCTCTTACATGTAGCTGTCCAGTTCTGCCAGCACCTTCTGTTGAAGAGACTTTCATTTCCCCATTGTATGTCCATGGCTCCTTTATCAAATATTAATTGACCATATATGTTTGGGCTAATGTCTGGAGTCTCTAATCTGTTCCACTGGTCTGTGGCTCTGTTCTTGTGCCAGTACCAAATTGTCTTGATTACTATGGCTTTGTAGTAGAGCTTGAAGTTGGGGAGTGAGATCCCCACCACTTTAATCTTCTTTCTCAGGATTGCTTTGGCTATTCGGGGTCTTTGGTGTTTCCATATAGAATTTTTGAACTATTTGTTCCAGTTTGTTGAAGAATGTTGTTGGTAATTTGATAGGGATTGCATCAAATCTGTATATTGCTTTGGGTAGGATGGCCATTTTGATGATGTTAATTCTTCCTAACCAAGAGCAGGGGATGAGTTTCCATTTGTTAGTGTCCTCTTTAACTTATCTTAAGAGTGTCTTATAGTTGTCAGGGTATAGGTCTTTCACTTCTTTGGTTAGGGTTATTCCAAGGTATTTTATTCTCTTTGATGTAATTGTGAATGGAATTGTTTTCCTGATTTCTCTTTCTATTGGCTCATTGTTACTGTATAGGAAAGCCACAGATTTCTGTGTGTTAATTTTGTATCCTGCAACTTTCCTGTATTCCGATATCAGTTCTAGTAGTTTTGGAGTGGAGTCTTTAGGGTTTTTTTATGTACAATATCATGTCATCTGCAAATAGTGACAGTTTAACTTTTTCTTTACCAATTTGGATTCCTTGTATTTCTTTGTTTTGTCTAATTGCTTTGGCTAGGACCTCCAGTACTATGTTAAGTAACAGTGGGGAGAATGGGCATCCCTGTCTTGTTCCCAATCTCAGAGGAAAAGCTTTCAGCTTCTCGCTGTTAAGTATGATGTTGGCTGTGGGTTTATCATATATGGCCTTTATTATGGTGAGGTACTTGCCCTATCTACCCATTTTGCTAAGAGTTTTTATCATGAATGGATGTTGAATTTTGTCGAATGCTTTTTCAGCATCTATGGAGATGATCATGTGGTTTTTGTCTTTCTTTTTGTTGATGTGGTGGATGATGTTGATGGATTTTCGAATGTTGTACCATCCTTGCATCCATGGGATGAATCCCACTTGGTCATGGTGTATGATCCTTTTGATATATTTTTGAATTCAGTTTGCTAATATTTTATTGAGTATTTTTGCATCTACATTCATCAGGGATATTGGTCTGTAATTTTCTTTTTTGTTGGGGTCTTTGCCTGGTTTTGGTATTAGGGTGATGTTGGCTTCATAGAATGAGTTTCAGAATATTCCCTCCTCTTCTATTTTTTGGAAAACTTTAAGGAGAATGGGTATTAGATCTCCTCTGTATGTCTGATAAAATTCTGAGGTAAATCCATCTAGCCCAGGGTTTCTTTTTTCTTGGGTAGTTTTTTGATTACCACTTCAATTTCTTTGCTGGTAATTGGTTTGTTTAGATTTTCTGTTTCTTCCTTGGTCAGTCTTGGAAGGTTGTATTTTTCTAGGAAGTTGTCTATTTCTTCTAGGTTTTCCATCTTCTTAGCATATAGGTTTTCATAGTAGTCTCTAATAATTCTTTGTATTTCTGTTGGGTCTGTCGTGATGTTTCCTTTCTCATTTCTGATTCTGTTGATGTGTGTTGATTCTCTTTTTCTCTTAATAAGTTTGGCTAGAGGCTTATCTATTTTGTTTATTTTCTCAAAGAACCAGCTCTTGGTTTCATTGATTTTTTCTATTATTTTATTCTTCTCAATTTTGTTTATTTCTTCTCTGATCTTTATTATGTTCCTACTTCTGCTGACTTTAGGCCTCATTTGTTCTTCTTTTTCCGATTTTGATAACTGTGACATTAGACTATTCATTTGGGTTTGTTCTTCCTTCTTTAAATATGCCTGGATTGCTACATGCTTTCCTCTTAAGACTGCTTTTGCTGCGTCCCACAGAAGTTGGGGCTTTGTGTTGTTGTCATTTATTTCCATATATTGCTGGATCTCCAGTTTAATTTGGTCATTGATTCATTGACTATTTAGAAGCATGTTGTTAAGCCTCCATGTGTTTGTGAACCTTTTTGCTTTCTTGGTACAATTTATTTCTAGTTTTATACCTTTGTGGTCTGAAAAGTTGGCTGTTAGAATTTCAATATTTTTTAATTTACTGAGGCTCTTTTTGTGGCCTAGTATGTGGTCTATTCTGAGAATGTTCCATGTGCACTTGAGAAGAATGTGTATCCTGTTGCTTTTGGGTGTAGAGTTCTATAGATGTCTATTAGGTCCATCTGTTCTAGTGTGTTGTTCAGTGCCTCTGTGTCCTTACTTATTTTCTGTCTGGTGGATCTGTCCTTTGGAGTGAATGGTGTGTTGAAATCTCCTAAAATGAATGCATTGCAGTCTATTTCCTCCTTTAGTTCTGTTAGTATTTGTTTCACATATGCTGGTGCTCCTGTGTTGGGTGCATATATATTTATAATGGTTATATCCTCTTGTTGGACTGAGCCCTTTATCATTATGTAATGTCCTTCTTTATCTCTTGTTACTTTCTTTGTTTTTTGTCTGAAGTCTATTTTGTCTGATACTAGTACTACTGAACTCCTGCTTTTTTCTCCCTATTGTTTGCATGAAATATCTTTTTCCATCCCTTGACTTTAAGTCTGTGCATGTCTTTGGGTTTGAGGTGAGTCTCTTGTAAGCAGCATATAGATGGGTCTTGTTTTTTTATTCATTCAGTTGACTCTATGTCTTTTGATTGGTGCATTCAGTCCATTTACATTTAGGGTGATTATCGATAGGTATGAACTTATTGCCATTTCAGGCTTTAGATTCGTGGTTACCAAAGATTCCATGTTACTTTCCTTACCATAAAGAGTCTAACTTAACTCACTTAGTATGCTGTTGCATATACAATCTAAAGGTTCTTTTCTATTTCTCCTCCTTTTTCTTCCTCCTTCATTCTTTATATATTAGGTATCAGATTCTATACTTTTTCTCCATCCCTTGATTGGCTTTGGGGATAGTCAATTTAATTTTGTATTTGCCTTGCAATAAGCTGCTCCACCCTCCCTACCATAATTTTACTACCTCTGGTGACAGCTATCCAACCCTAGGAACACTTCCATCTGTAGCAGTCCCTCCAAAATAGACTGCAGAGATGGTTTGTGGGAGGTAAACTCTCTCAGCTTTTGCTTATCTGGAAATTGTTTAATCCCTCCTTCAAATTTAAATGATAATCTCACCAGATAAAGTAATCTTGGTTCCAGGCCCTTCTGCTTCATGGCATTAAATACATCATGCCACTCCCTTCTGGCCTGTAAGGTTTCTGCTGAGAAGTCTGTTGTTAGTCTGATGGGCTTTCCTTTGTATGTGATCTTATTTCTGCCTCTGGCTGCTTTTAAGAGTCTGTCCTTATCCTTGATCTTTCCCATTTTAATTACTATGTGTCTTGGTGTTGTCTTCCTTGGGTCCCTTGTGTTGGAAGATCTGTGGATCGCCATGGCCTGAGAGACTATGTCTTTCCCCAGATTGGGGAAGTTTTCAGCAACTACCCCCTCAAAGACACTTTCTATCCCTTTTTCTCTTTCTTCTTCTTCTGGTATCCCTATAATGCGAATATTGTTCCGCTTGGATTGGTCACACAGTTCTGTCAATATTCTTTCATTTTTAGAGATCCTTTTTTCTCTCTGTGCCTCAGCTTCTTTGTATTCCTCTTCTCTAGTTTCTATTTCATTTATTGTCTCCTCCACCATATCCAACCTGCTTTTAAAACCCTCCATCATGTTCTTTAATGATTGGATCTCTGACCTGAATTCATTCCTGAGTTCTTGGATGTCTTTCCGTACCTCCATTAGGATGTTGATTATTTTTATTTTGAACTCCCTTTCAGAAAGAGTCACCAGGTCCATATCATTTAAATATTTCTCGGGAGTTGTATTAATAATTTTACTCTGGACAAGGTTTCTTTGGCGTTTCATGTTTGTATAAGGCACCCTCTAGTGTCCAGCAGCTCTATTCTGGAGCTGCTCAGCCCCTGAAGCAATGTCGGAGGTCACAGGGGAGTGGTACTGGGGGTAGGAAAGAGCTGTTCCCCGCCTCCTGGCTGCTGTGCCTGTCTCCACTGCCTGAGCCAGTGGGCCGGGCACACAGGTATAAGTTTTTGTCCCAGAGTAGCCAGATATGGATCCCTGCTTTCCACAAGCAGCCAGAATCCCAGTCTCCCCAGGAACTCTGCCTGCATTAACTTTCCAACCCAGTAGTCAGGCGAGTCTCATGAAAGCACCGTGAAATGTAGGTTTACGCTCCCAGCGCAGATCTCCAGAGCTAGGTATTCAGCAGTCCCAAGCCTTCCACTCCCTCCCTGCTCCATTTCTCTTCTTCCTGCCAGTGAGCTGGGGTGGGGGAGGGGCTCAGGTCCCGCGGAGCCACAGCTCTGGTACGTTACCCGGTTCGCTGAGGTCTGCTCTTTACTCCAGGTGTGTGCAGTCTGATGCATCTTCTTTCCTGTTGCTCTCTCAGGATTAGTTGTGCCAATTAAATTTTCTAATTGTATCCAGCTTTAGGAGGAAGCCTCTGTCTCTCCTCTCACGCTGCCATCTTTAATCAGTATATATATTTACATTAACATTTTAAGGAAATTCTTTTCCCCACCACTGCATAAAACCCTCTGGTTTACTAACTGGGATACACACACCAAACTTTTGGATAGCACTGTGTTACTTTACATTTACCATATTACCAAAAAATTCCCTAGACCTCTGATGTAGGTGTCTCTTGTCCTTTCCTCCCACATAAAAAATCGGATCTATTCAGTGTCTCTTCATGCTATGGATCTTGACAGCCTGGATGATAGGTTTGACTCCAGCACACGGCATGCAATAGTAACAAACACATGATGCTACTTATGTTGTAGAGGTGATCTAGGTGCTTTATGTATTAGCTAATTTAATCCTCACAACAACCCTCTGAGATTGTACTATCATTGTCTCCATTTTCCGGGTAAGGTAACTGAGGCACAGCAATTGTAAGCAAGTTGCCCAAAGTCACAGCTTTAATAAGTGGCTAGGCCAGGATTCAGACTCAGGCAGTGTGGCTCCAGAGTCCATGTTCTTCACCACTCTGATGTTCTACTGATCGTGGCAGGCACTCGGTAAGGATTTGTTGAGTAAGTGGATGCACAAAATCCACTACATAGTGAAGGAGAAAAGCCAAAGGTTAGGTGTTTTAGAATTACAGGATACCTTTTTGCACATCCACCTCTCTGAAGTGTTAAGATTGGTTATTTGTTTCATAAGTGGATATCAAATCATCCCATTTCCCAACCAGCTACAAAAGCAGTACTCTACTTAAAAAGAACTAAAAGCCATGTGCTGTTTATTTAGTGCTTTGTCTGAAGACAGGCATTAACTCACCAGTAGATAGAAGTGAACACCGTCTTCCTCATGGTTCTGCTGTGCCCTTGGCTGAAACAGCATCAAATGCCCCCATGACAGATTCATGTGGATTCCAATGGGTTAAGAGCTTCAGGCCAAATCCTGAGGCACCCTTAGGAACAGATGATCTCCTTTCTTTTTCCTTTCTTCCCTTAGGCAAACATTAACTCAGCTGGCTCTTGGAATTTATTTATGCTTAAGGTAAATTAGTTAGAACCAAAGAGCCTTTTTTCAGGTGTTGGTACTAGGCTAGGGCACCCTGAAGATAGTAGCTTATTTCAATTCCAATATCTCTGCTTTTCGGGCCATATGATGGGGGCCCACAGTATTTGCGATGGTCCTTGGGCCAAGTACTCTGCAGGCTTCTGGAGCTGGGAGCCCCTCATACTCTGAGCCTTTAATATAGATTTCTGCCTGTACATAACTGTGAGGGCACCAGAGCACGAAAGAATAATGTGACCTTCCAGGGCTGTGAAAACAATCGTGTCCTCTGTGAATGTGTAGGTTGAGTGATGATGCAAATTAGGGCTTTAGCTTATTCTTCAGGGTGAAGTGCCCAAGACCTTGAATTACCTTGAGAATATGTCGTCCTTATTTCTTCATACCCAGGAAGACCCGTGCCCTGCCCCCTTCTTAATTCAAGAATCCCTACATACTTGTGATAAAATTGAGCCCCGTGCTCTCGCCTTCTGCCCCCTACCCCAACTCAGCCCTTTTTCAGCTCAGTGTAGATGAAGATCAGAGGCACATCCCAGCCTGACCAAAAGCCAAACAAAAGAATTTATCTAACATCCATTTAATGGGTATTTACTGAGAATCTTCTAGATATTTGGAGAATTTTAGCAGAGACCTGAAGCTCCATGCTAGATCCTGGGATGATGGGCAAAGAAGGGAAACGTGGATTTCATTTCCGGTCCAGCTCTGAACTGGGTAAATTAATGTCTCAGGTTATCATCTGCTGATGTGGGATTATAAAGATTATACTTCAAGTTTTAAAAGAAATACTTTATGTATGATGTGCGGCTCAATGTTCTACTTAAGAGAAGATCAACAAATGTTGGTACTCCCCTAGCCCTTCTCCTCTCCTTTCCTACCTCCTCCCCAGGCAAAGAGGAAAGAAAGATGGTTCAGAGGCAATCCTCACTCCTGAGGGGTCAGAGTCCAGTGGGGAAATAGGTTTGTACAGAGATAAGCTCTAATAAAATGGCTGGAGAGAAGGTTGAATGACGTGCCTTGGGAGGAAGCAAATGATTTCCTAATAAACTCAAAACTGGGAGTTTTTAAAGATCCTATAGCTTAGTTTCCTTATTTTACAGGTGAGAAAACTCAGGCCCAGAAAGTCACATGGTTTGTTCAAGGTCACAGCACAGCAGAGGTAGGAGTAACACTCAAGACTCCAGATTCCCAGCTTGGCGCTTATATCACACAGGATATGAGAAAGTCACTGAGGCAGGGGAGAGTAACAATTTCTTACTAAGCAGGAAAGCACAAAGCTGGAATTACAGTAGGTGGGCCTAGGGGCTGGAAGAGGGCTCTAGAGCTGAGGAGCCAACGAATCGTCTCTTGGGCTGCCAGAGCCGGTAACGGGGAGCTCGAGGGCAGGTCCCTCTCTGGCAGCTCTGCACCCACTCAGAGAGTAGGCCTATCGTCCCGGAAGCCAGGCCCAAGAGTCAGCACTACAGGAAGCTCATCCTAAGGGATGGCATGGTGCAGGGGGAGAACTAGGATAAGGGGGGCTATGTCCTTGACGTTGGAAAACACCGGAGGGCCTCGAGCACTTTGGCAGAGGGAGCCTGCGATCCGAAACTAAACTATATTTGAATCTGGAGTGAGAGCTTCCTTTCATCTAGAACCAAGTCAAGGTTTTGGAGTAAGCCCGTTTTAAGGAATGCCTAAGCGTTTTTCATGCCTAAGGGAATTGTCTTCAGAGACTCTGACCAGGGACATCAAATGGCTCTTGCCCTGCGCCCCTCTCCTCCTGCCTTACGAACCGCCAAGGAACTCCAAGGTCAGGGGTGAGGAGGCAGGTAGAGGCACGTGAGTGTGCTTGTCATTCACATCATTACAAGTGGCTCAGAGTTAGCCCCAGAAATGAAGGACCCGTTTACCTAAGTCTTCCCCAGCCTGCCGATGTTTCAATTGCATTGGATGTTTTAAACTCTAAAGCAAAAGAGGAAAAGCTAATTATTTGGCTGTTGGAAATAGAGGAAGAAACAGCCATCATCACTCACCTTACTCCCAATCTCCTACCTGTGGTTCCAGTACCAGAACATATCGATAAGGGAAGGTGTGCTAAGGGAAGGGCAGTCCTATTTTTTGTTTTGTAGGGAAGATCTTTGGAATTGAGTTGAGGTTCAAGGCTGCAACAAAACAGGTACGTAATCCGTGGCATCCTAAATCCACAATGGGGATGCAATGACCTCAGGGAGGCTTCCCCTCTGTTATCTTCTCCCCCTCCTTGTATTTTCTCTCCCCAAACAATCTGAGCAGAGGCTCTTGTCAGAATGAGAGCCTTTTTTCCTTTTAAGATGAGGTTGGAGTCTAATTATTATTATTGGCCAAGCCATCTATCTTATTTAAGAAGCCTGTGTTTAAGAACAGAAATGAAAATACTTCTCTAACTAGGTTTTGCTGACCCTTACAAGAAACTCTTTTATTTTTGATATATTTCAAGTCAAAACATACTCATTCTTCAAGTCTTAAATAGAGCATTAGTATGATTTTTCTTTTGTTTTTTTTTCTTTTTAAAGAGGAAAAAAGAAACGAAAACAATTATCCTTTTGGGAAAACTTCTAATGTTTAAGCCAACATGTGCTTTATGATTCCTCATATCCCAAGGCTACACGATCACAGTGAGAACTTTTAGGAATCTCCAATGTATGCATTTGTTCTTCTGGCTGAAAGGCCTTTCCTTGCCGAGAAGGCAAAGAGGGCAGGACTGTCAGCCTGCAGTCTCCGTCTCTGGGTGGGGCATCCAACTGCTCTTTGGATGGACTTCCCATGGCTTTTTAAATTCCTTTCTCCTCTCAGGCTGCTCCTATGTTCCCAGTAACCTGATTAAAAAATGCGGAAGGTCCTATGCTTTTGCCATTCCAAAGCTCTTAGGAGACTGAGAGCAGAGGCTGCAGAAATTCCTGGTGTTCTAATTTCTCTGGGTATTCTCAAGCAGGACAGCTGAGATGGGAGCCTGATGCATTTGCAAATCCATTAATATGTCACCATCTTGGAGGAGTCAGAGCAGATAAGTGACAAGTGGAGTATTTGTACAAGCAGGGTGCTAAGGATGCAGGGGACAGGACCGCACCACTGGAGATGGGCAGGCACCAGCCCTTCCTACAGAGCTCTTCAGCTACAGAATAGAGTTGAGGACCCTCCCCTGAATTTCCCAGTCTGAGAATGAAAGCTAGACAGATAAAAGTGCTTTTAAGAGGTAAAGGAAGTTTGTTTGAAAGTTGGCGAATGCTAAATTATGGATGAGCTCTTTGGAAATTCCTTTTGATCTGTATAAATGACAGAATGTAGTGTGATCTGTGTAACTAACACTTGTCACACGTCATCTGCTGGCATTGATGCCTCATATCTTCCTTTAGTTCCTGCCTCCTTTTCCTCATCTGCTGTCCTGTCTGCAGTCCCCAGGCCCCTGTCCCCTCCCAGCAATTTTTCCTTCTAGTCTGAGTGGATTTTGTTGGTGAGGAGCTCATGGTATTAAGCAGAATGTGTCTAAGAGCATGCAGACCGTCCCAGGGAAGACTCCTAGTTCTCAGATCTACTGCTGGAGATAAGCAAGAGGCTGTGCTTTCTGAGGCCTGGATGTGACTTGAGCATCCTGGGGAAAATCAAGGGAGCTGAAGGGAAAGGAGAAAAGGGCAATAGCAGCATTTTTATTTGCATCAGGCATGTGGGGAGGGCACACAGGAAACACTGCCCTCTGATTTCATGCAGAAAGATGGCCAATCAATATGAAATATGCAAATGGTATCAAGGAGGCGGAGGCTTTTCATATTGTTTTCTTACTTTGGTTGCTATAGAGAAGGTCAATGGAACTCGGATGTTTGGTGGTGGCATCTCTCAGATGAAAGTAAGAGCCCAGTTGACAGAGGTTCTACCTTGCCTTCCATTGATGGGATGGGCCACCACCAGGGGCTTTCAACGTCTTAGCTCTCCAGTTTCCTCATCTAGAAGACAAAGGGTTTAAAGCTTCTTTAAACACCTCCCTTCTACCCCCTCCGCCCTTTGTTTTCGCTGGTTATTTCTGTTTTTGTCACTGAGTCTCCTCAGTGTTCCCTGCCACCCTTCTGTGGTAAGATGACTTGTCCCACTCTTGTCTGTCCCATGGACTGAGCCCTGAAATTAAATAGAGCAGGTTGCCGCCTCTATTGTGTGATTTAGTGTGTGTGTGTGTGTGTGTGTGTGTGTAGGCTGAAACAGTTTCTTCCTCCGAGTGTCCTGCCAATTTCTAAAATTTTGCCATTGATTATTCATTCCTTCCTCTTCAAGGCAATTTGTTAAAATATCAGAAACCTTGAGAGCAGTAATATAGGTCTAATCAGTCATTGGCCCTTCAAAGCAAATAACTCTTTCCTGATAGCAGGCTTTGAGAAGGGGAAGGGACAGCTGGGGCCACTGAATGGAAACATCCTTCCTACTTCAGTCTGAAGCTGGCTGTTCATCTGGGGGTCCCGGTGCTGAAACAGTTATGTGTGCCCAGGCCCACTTTTAAAGCTAAATTGCAGCCATGTGAGAACTGACAGCCTCTTATTATCTGGGAACTGGACATATTCAGGGCCCCATGCTTATGGGAGTAAAATCTGAAGCCAGAGCTGGAGAACTCAGCTCACGGCAGCTGTTTTCTGGGTTTGAAATTCAGAGTGTTCTTTTAAATGTGTGCTCTCAGTGGTTGCTTGATGCTAAGAAAGAGAAGTCCCAGAAAAAGCCCTTTAACTCTCCCTAAGGCGACTCTGCTCTAATGAAACTGGGAGCCTCCCACACACCCCAGATGTAGGTACTAGGGCCTGCCCTTCCACATCCGCGCGGTTGAGAAGAACGTCATTTTAATTTGCCGCTGCTCTTCTCCTTGCTCTTGTGTTCCAATACCCAGTAGTCCGATAAGGAGCAAGAGAACTAATTTTCTAATATTAACAAAGTTATTCAAGGGAACTGCATTTTCTGTTGCTGCACTTGGCATGTCTTTTCCAGAAGGCTTGCCTGTGGCTGGCAGCCTGCTTGGCACACCCCTACTGAAGTCCTCTGGTGATGGAGAACAGGGCTGACAAGATTCAGATGGCCAGATTCCAGACAGGCCAGTGGGGGCAATAGTCTGGGAACCGGGGGAGTTTGAGGCCTGAGAGAGGCATCAGCTGGTGGCTGTATCCAATCCGGAAAGAGGGGTGGTGTGGCCCAAGAGGATCCCTTAGGGGAAGTAGACTGAAAGCAGCTATGAAAAAATTCTGAAATGAGGATGTGGGAAATGCTGGTCACATGCCCCACCTACATGCTCCACCCAGAAACCCCACATGCCTCACCCCGAAACCCCATGTGCCCCACACAGAAACCTGCTTAATCAGCAGAAGCACTTTTCCATGTGTGATTCCACTGCTGATTTTCCAAATGCAGGGTAAAGGAATTCAGCTGAGATGTAATTATCCAACCAAGGACTGATTTCTGCTTCTTTTGGAATGAGGTGTGCCACGTGACTTAGCCCTCACTAACAGAGTGGGAATGGAGGTGATGTGATCCATTTTTAGACCTGGCCACAAAACCTTGCTCCAGAGCTCCTGTGCCACCCCCTCCATGATGGCTGGAGTGGAATCCCAAGGAACCTTCAGAGCCATAGCTTGAAGATGATAGAGCTGCTGTCTGCCTGGATACCTGGATCCTGAGAAAATGCTTGGAGCAGAAGGCCCAGCAGATGGCCTGCTCGAGATTATTAACATGAAAACAAAAACTTCTGCTATTCTTGAGCTACTGCATTTTGGGGCCTTTCCATTGTAGCAATTTAGACCATACTAAAAGTCTTAGTCCATTTGGGCTGCTATAACAAAATGCCATAGACTGAGTGGTTTAAAAACAACAGAGATTTATTTCTCATAGCTCTAGAGGCTGGAAGTCTATGATCAAGATGCCAGCAGATTCGGGGTCTGGTGAGGGCCTGCTTCCTGCTTTCATAGATGGCCATCTTTTCATTGTGTCTTCACATAGCAGAAGGGGCTGCAGAGCTCTTTGGGCCCCTTTTATAAGAGCACCAATCCCATTCTTAAGGGCTCCATCCTCATGACATAAGCACGTTCCAAAGCCCCACCTCCTAATGTCATCACCTTAAGGGCTAGGATTTCACTTTAAGAATTTGGGGGGAAGACATACATTGAGTCCACAGCACTAATTAATATATGCAATAACCATACAAAGTAGGTGATGCCCCATTTTATAGGTTAGGAATTTGCAGCTCTGGAAGTCTAAGGAATTTATTTACCCAATGAGAATATTTGAATGTGGAGTCATGAGTTGAACTGGAATCTGGCTTAAAACCTTTAGCTCCCAGAAGTTTAGGTGTCTAGAGAAAAAGAGGTGGAAATAGATGGTTTAGATGAAACGGAATGTCCAATTCGGTTAGTATGTCCACTAACCCAGGCCCAAGTTCACAGTCCCTTTCTACGGCTCCAGCTGCTGCCACACTGAACTTTGTCTTCAGAAACAAGAGAGCTGGAAGGGGTCCTTATAATCACCCAGCTCAGTGGTTTTCACATTTCATTTTGGCAGCAGAAACCCTTCTAATGAAATCTGACTCAGAAATCTTGCATGTGGAACAGTTCAGAGCAGACCTTGTCTCTTTGATGTGGGGGTTTGGAGCCCGGCCTGCTCACCTCCTGCTCACACCCCCCCTGAGGCTGTGACCACAGACTGGGCCAGCCCTTCATTTTATAGGTAAAGCAACAGTGGAGCCCTGTGTCTTCATCAGGGTCACACGGACAGTAAATGGCAGCACGGAAACAGGAACCAGGCTCCTGATTTTCAAATTTGGAAAATTTTCCATTGCACTGGGCATCCTCTTTTGAGATACCAGCCCTTGAAACAGGTCCAGATCCAAGATACTCAGTCTGTTTATTCGACAAGGACAATTGGCAAAGGTCAGAAATTAATTATTGTAATTGTTTTATTTCTGTGTAACAAATTACCACAGACTTTGTGGCTTAAACAAAACCCTTTTTTGATCTCAGTTTTCTGCAGTCTAGTGGGATCAGCTGGGTTCTCTATTCTGGATCTCCCCAAGGTGGAAATCAAGGTGTTGAAGGTGTTGGCTGGGATGCACTGTGTCTGTAGGCTTTGGAGAAGAAAACTTCTTCGAAGCTCATTCAGGTTGTTGGCAGAATTCAGTTCCTTGTGGTTGCAGGACTGAAGTATCTGTTCTTGCTGGCTGTTGGCCATCAGTTACTCTCAGCTTCTGGTGACCACTCTCCTCAGGCCATTCTCTGTGGCCCCCTCATATCAAATTCCTCTCAGTTCACATCTGTCTCACTTCCCCTTCTGACACAAGTTAGAGGAAACTCTTTGCTTTTAAATAAGTCATATGATTAGGTTTGATTTATGTGGTTAATCTCCCTATCTCAAAGTCAACTGATTACTAACTTTAATTACATCTTCAAATCCTTTTGCCACATAATGTAGCATAATCATGGGAGTGACGCCAGGGAATGAAGGTCATGGGGCCATCTTAGAAATCTGCCTACTACACTTGAGTAGTTACTACTCACTGTAGATCACATCCCCTTCTCTTGGGAACTTCAGGAACAAAAGTAACATCGTTTACTCCTGTGACAGCCTAATAACCTTTTGCTAAATTCTCTCTGCCAGCTTCTTGGGTAGGTGAAACAACCTAGTTACATTGGTTTTTTCCTTAACATGGTCCATAGGGCCAAGGTAGGTATTAAGATCTGCAGGGTGTGTTCCCAGCACTGGCAGCTCTGACAGGGCAAGCTTAGGGCCTGAACTTTCCCTACAGGCTATTTCTGGACATACACAAGAAAGCAGGTACAGGACTTAGATCCTGGGGCTGTCAAAAAAAGCAAGGGCCTCTATTCCCCTGGTAGCTGTCATAGGATGCCAAGCACAACAATCTCCAGAGGGGAGAAGAGATTTATCCAAAGTTTATAGGACTAATTAAAGATAACTCCTAGTTCAATGTTATTTCTGCTACTCTAGATCAATACTAGTGTCAGCTGTTTTCTCTGCTGATTCTTTGCTCTGGCACCTAGGTCATCTCAGAAAAGCCTTCCATAGTGTTTCAGTTTGTTTCCTACCCTGTGGTTCAGCAGGTAGGATTGCTGATTGTGTTAGCCAAGTCTGAGAAGCATGGGAAATTGCATATTCCAAGCATCATGCTGGCAGACAGACCATCCCAGAGAAGCTGTCTCTAAACAGTTGTAGAAGAAAATTGGGATAAAAGTCAGGGCTGGGAAAGAAGATGCCAAGAACAGTAGGTGGTGTGGTAAGCTCCCTGGTTTCCGTTTTTCTGTGTCATTGAGTTTGGGACGCGAAACCCAAGGACTGGGTGTGACACTAGAGGTTCCAAGGCTCTTTGGGGGAGAGGAGGGCTGGGGGTAAAAACTGAAAGGCTGGTAGGTATGAGATGAGATAGTTTGTACTTTAAGGACCATCTACATACATGTCATCTGATACTTTTTTTCAGAAGTGAGGCTTAAAAGAATAATGGGTAGAGGAAATGAAGTGAAAAATGGTGCAGTTAGAGGTGTTGACTTGAAGTCTGACCCTGAATCAGTTCCTTGAGAAAACTGGACCTGCCTGCCTTTCCAGTGACCATCTGAAGGGCTGGTTAAGAAGCTTTGTGATGACTTCTCTTCCAATCACCCCTGGAAAATATACACGGGTTCCCCTTGAGTTAGGAATGCCTGCTACCCATCATGATCAAGCTTTTCTAGTGAGGAATTTGGCTTTCATAAGTCAGATCTTTCTAGAGCAAGTCCCATAAACCACAAGGAGGCTGCATGTGGGGTTTTTCTCTTAGCCTCTTGAATTGTGTGAGGTCCCAGGGTTGGCATCACCCTCCCTACCGCCAAGCAACCCTGTGAGTTGTAGATCTCAAATTTTATCTTCTCCAAAACTGAAGGTCTTGGAGGAAAAAGGTGGCAGAGAGATGGCAATGGACTAGGACTCAAGGGCAGATGCCGCAGGAAGTGGCTGCCATTAGCCATCTCTGCGAGTCCTTTCCAGGTTCTCTGATTATGCCTTTGAGTTGGTGTGGCAGGCTGGGGTTGAGTAAAGACATAATTTACAAGTTGTTGACTTGGGAGAGGATAAGTCTCAGCCCAAGTCCAGGTCTGGACCTACAGGATTGGAAGGACCTTCTTTGTGCAGCAAATTCTGCAGATTCCTGGCTGGACACTCATAAGCCCACTTCTTTCTCTCTGTAATGCAACACCCTGCCACCAGGCTGGCCTTCTGGGGAGTCCTAATCCAGACCAGGGCACCCCAGTAAGAGACAGTAGGGAGGGTGCTGGTGCTGTCAGGGGCCTTCACTGCTGGCTTCAGTCATTTCTCACTGCTCTTTCCTTCCCTTGGAAGGGATGCAGTTTACAATGGGCCTATTAGAGCCCTAATTGAATCGCTAACACACCAGCCATTAGCAGCTGCTAATGAGGGAATCCAGGGGATTACAGCATCAATTATCAAGTTTGACTTCTCAATGTGGCTCTGCCAACAGTGGGCTCTTGTGAGAGTCTGTAGAGAACCTGAAGGAGAGAGAAAGGGAGGACAGCCATGGGCACATCGTGTGACTGTGCCCTGTGCGTAACCAAGATGAGCTCTTACCAGGCCTGCTCTCACGTGGTCACACAGCACGGGTGCCGAGGCAGCCCATGCCTCTGGAGATGAAAAGAGCCTCCCACTCTCAGGCCTGCACGCCTTTCTCCCAGGTCCTCCCACCCCCCTTGGAGCTCATATGCTCCTTTGCTCCCAGGGCCGTTTTCCCCTCCAAACCATTCCCCAGTCACCCAGCCCTTGGCATTTCAACTTTAAATATCTCTGGGCTCCTTCCCGGCCTTCCTTTTTCTCTAGTGTTGCTTTAGTTCAGGCTCTTATCACCATGGAAATGATCCCAAGTCAGTAGGAAGACTAGTCTCTCTTTCTCTAGTTCGTCTCCTGCCTTGTGACCAGACTCTTTCTAAAAGGTGAATTTCATTGTCGGACCTAAAACCCTTGAGAGATCCTTACAGCATGCGGGTCCCTAAGCAGGGCATGAGAGCGCCTGCACGGTCTTCGTCTGCCCTACATCTCCGCCTCAGATTCCACCACTCTCTGCTTTTCATATCTCGCTGGAGCTGTGGTGAACTGCCTTCCCTTTTCCCCCAAAGTGCCAAAATTTGGGGGGCAATACATCTACCTGAAGTGGCTTCCCCTCTTGACCATCTGTGACATACAATATCACATAACATTATATTATTATATGTTGACATACAATATTGTATTAGTTTCAGGTGTGCAACATAGTGATTTGACAATTATATACATTATGAAATGATCACCACAATGTCTGGTTACTGTCACCATGCATAGCATAGTTATTGCAATATTATTGACTATATTCCCTGTGCTGTACTTTTCATCCCCATGATTTGTTTCATAACCAGGACCTACTTTTTTAGCCTCATGTATGATGTCTTCCTAATTCATCCCCTCTTTCTTGTGAGCCCTATACATATTTCTCCTAGTATGTATTTATAATATAATTAGAATTATTTGTCTCCCCTGCTGGACTATGAGATAATTAAGTGCATCAGTTTTGATATTTATTTCTGGAAGCCAGGGGTCTAGTATACAGTGTCTGGCACATCCCAGTAAGCTCCTACTACTATAGGGTCACATAGCTTGATTAATGGGGAATAGAAAATTGATAATGTTTTTCACAGGTTGTTTCATGGACCTATATCAGCATGCATTTTATTATTCTATTTGGGACTCTTAGTGGTTCACAGTCTAATTCTTCTGAACCCAAAGAGAAATGCTTAACTCATCAGAACTTCCGCCCTCTATCCCAATAGCTCACTGCTCAGCCTTGGGATCCATGAATAATTATTGAATTGAATTAAAATCTGCAAGTGTTTATTAAGCCCCTTGTTCTATGAGGCCCCAGGAGCAGGTGCTCGGGAAGAATATCAGACTTCAGAGTTGTAGTTTCCTTCAAGGCCCTTCCAGCATGACACTTCCTAATTGTTTATGCATTATCACAGGCAGATGCACCGGGTCCAGGCTCCGAACTTGTGTCAGGGTATTGTGTGTGGAAAAAGGTGCTTTGTAACCCTGAGTGGCTTCAGCGGGATGATGGAGGCAGCTCCCCTTCACTCACTGCCTACCACTTGCTTGTCACTGTGCCCAGTGCTTTGGTCTGTGTTCACGGGGACTCAACTGCCACAACCACCTCGGAGGGGTGTCGTCCTGTGCCCTACATGTGAGAACACAGAATCCCATGGAGATGATTAAGAAGCAGACCCAGGACTTACACCAAAGTCAGCCTGCTGCCAGGGCCCCGGCTCCCCACGGTGACTACTGCCCCTTTAGGCGAGTGTGGTCTATATAAACCAATCAGCTCTGAATGGGAGGGAAGCTCTTTCCACGTCCGCCTCCCTTCCCCTCCATCTGTTAACACTTTGCAATCTTGTTGACTGCCTGTCCAAGCCTGTCCAATTGGACAAAATGAGACAATCCTGAGATTAAACTATTGCTCCAGATCAGTAGCCTTATTTCAGCCCAGAACTCTTTTTGGTTGGGGATTTCTGAAATTGAATTACATAGTCTTAAAAGCAGGAAATTGAAGCTCCCTGAAGGAAGAAACTGCTGTTCAGGATGGTCTTCCCTGCATGCAGAAAAATGCCTGGCATATAATCAGCACCTTATAAATATTTATGAAAAATGCCACAAATGGTAGAAACAGGGATACTGCAGCTGCATTTAAAAGGCCATGTCCATTATTCCCTTGAAGCCTCCTTTACTAGGAACACCTATGAGACTGTGCAGTGCTGTGTACCCTCAGCCCTGTCTGTCTCTCTCATCCATGAGCCCAGGGAGGCAATCCAGTGCACAGCTTGCAGGACCTGCGTGGGAGGCACGGGCTGCCCCTGGCCCCAAGCAGCCCCTTTACTTCTAGTCCACCAAAACATGAAATTCAAGGCCAGATGGGGCTAAGGTAAGCTGGGAGGGTCGTGGAGGCATGAAATTTGAGCAAGATTCACCCTTAGAGCCCTGCAGGTTGCTTCATTTACCTTCCTGCTGCCTTTGTTCCTGATAAACTCATTCTGTCAGTTTTAGACAAATGGGGGTTCCAGTGTCTGTAAAAATACAAACTTTCCCATAAAATGTATCATGCTAAATCATTTGCTTTACCTCACATTGGGTGAGTTTGTCCAATTCTTCCCCGACATTGAAAAAAGAAGTCCATACAGTATTTAAATCATGCCCTGTTGGTCCAAATGTATTTTTTAAGTGGTCTTTATTACTGACATAACATTACATGCAGTTTTATGAAATAACACTTAGAGACCCCTTTGCCCTTTACCTTAGTGAGATAACATCTTGCAAAACTATAGTACGATATCACAACCAGAAGGTGACATCGATACAACCCCCAGAGTTTGTTCAGAACTTCCTGGTTTTACTCTACGTATGTTTTGTGGATTTAGTTCTGTCCGATTGTATGATTTTGTGGAGCTCGTGTACCGCCACCTCAGCTGGTGAGAGCTTTCACAAAGATCCCTTCTGTCCCCTTTTATAGCCATGCTCCCCATCCTACCACCCCTCTTCCATTACATTTCTGTGCATTGCCATCTTCCACATTTGATGGCCACAAGTATTCCATTATACAAATTTGCTACATTAATCTAGTTATTGATTGGCAAACATTTTTTGTTGGATATATCCTGTTTGTTTTACTATTCTGGAGATCTACTTCACTTAATCTTTTCACACATTCAGGATTATTTCCCTAGGATAATTTCCTAGAACTCACACTTCACTTTTAAAAAATTCATTTGATTACCCAGAGGTTACTTCACTCACCAGGCTACAGAGGCTATGGAAGGCTGCTTCCAAACAGTAAAGCCATGAATGGTGGACAGAGTCTGGCCCAGACTGGGATATTCAGAAGTATGTGTTGCAATTCCCAAAGGTAATTTCAAAAGAGACGTTGAAATAACATTTGGGGCCATGAAGGTGTTACTGAAATTAGTGTAGGTCACTAGCTTGAAGAGAGCAATGATCCAGAAGTGTAAGTTCTGGTTTTGTTTATCAGGCACTTTGCTTAGTAGCCTCTTCAAGTATGATGGAGCAAAGGTCAAGGGAGCAAACCCGAGGCCAGGATATTAGTCAGAGAGGATACGGAGGGAGTGGGCTTGTTAGGAACCTGGAGGCACACAGTTCCCCCTGGAGTCTGAAGGGCACTTTCAGGCTGGAGGAGGTTCACCACAGGGCATCGCTGGCTGAGGAGGGGAAAGGCAGGTGGGCAGTTTGCCAAGGAAACCAGGTGGGGTGATGCCACCATCTGGATCAGGGACATAGGAGGCACATAGAGGCATCTAGAGGGTATTGTCAGAAGACTTGGAGGAGAAAAAAACATTCAGAGTAAGAAAACTTGATCTGCTCAGAGGAGGTAGGGAAGTGTTAGTTAGCAGGGAGGAGACGGCCCGAGGAGCTGGGCTGGCTCCCTTCTGGGGCCAGGGGGCTGAGTCCCTGTGGGTCCCGCATGGACCCCCTGCCCGAGAAGGTCTACCAGAAAGGAGCTCAGAGAAGTGGTGACAGGCTCTGCACCCCCAGGAGAGCGGCTGCGTCGTTGGGCGCCGAGACTTCCTTTCTTGCACGCCTGAGCAGTGCTGCCCTAAGACCTAGGCAGCTGGGCCCTGTCTAGGGCCCTGGGATTTGAAGGTCCCATTTCAGCCCTTGGCTAGTGTTGTCTTCTTGCCCCATGGAGTGAGGACAGAGCCACTTGGAGCCCGCATCCACTCACAGGCACTAGACACCCAGTGCCCTGTCATGCACTTTACCTAAAGCCCCAATTCCCTGCTCAGATGGTCTCGGGTCCATCCCAGAGCTTTTGTGGGCCACTTTATGGGGTCTCTCGGCCCTACCAAAGGCGATCCAGGTGCTGCTGGCTGTGCTTCTGGGCCTGAGGCTGACTATTTGGGGCTTGTGTGGAATTCCATTCTGGGGGCTGGGGGCCTATGGGCAGGTGCATGTGGTCCTGTGAGGTGTAGGTTGGGGCCTTTGGTAGGAAAAGAGAGGTGTGGGCTGTAGGCCTGGGGCCCTCGTTAGTCCCGTCCTCTCTCCCGGGCCCGGCAATAGTCAGGGGCAGCCTGTGGGTTAGTCCCTGTGCAGTTCTGACTCTACACCCTGCCGCCTCCTCCTGTTGCCTGGAAGTGCACCTGATCTCATAGCAGTTTTCCGTTTGAAATGGAAATTGCTTCATTTGTCAGTGTGTCAGGCTCCCAAGTAATTACCCTTCCAGCATTCCTGAGGTCTCCCCGCTGCCGCTGTCTTCACCAGCTTTCCTAGTGTGTTGGGTGAGGAGGCCCTCTACCTTCCCACCTCTGTTTCCTGGCAAATGAAACAAGGTTTAAATGCAGAGTTGAAAGGAGAGGGAGGTTCCCCCCGGGCAGCACTCCCAGCTTAGGTAATGGTTATAATCACACCAGCGAGGGGGGTACAAATACTAATTTCTGGGCCCTGTGCCTGGAGGGTCTGATTCTTCTGGTTTTGGGGGACCAGGAACAGTGGCTCTTGGCCTTGGATGAACACTGGAGTCCCCCGGGGAGATTTAAAAATTACTAGTGCCTTTGTCCCAACCCCAGGAAGTCCAGTTTAATTGATCTGGGCTGTGGCTTAGGTCTTGGGAGTTTTCTAAAGTTTCCCAGGTGACTGTAATGTGCAGGAGCAGCTGAGAACCACGGCTCAGGACTCCCTTCAGGCCCCAAATGAGCCTTCTGACCAGGGAAGGCGCAAAAGTGGCAGGTGGTCCCTGTAAAGGGAGGGAGCAACCGATTTTCCTACCTCCAGGAGGCCTCGCTTTGACTTTGTTTTTGTGTTTTGTATTTATCAGAAGTAGCTCGCAAGCTCTTTTGTCCTCTGGGAGCTGGGAGAGCTGTTTCCCAAAAGCAGCCAGGTAATTGTCCCAGGGTTTGCTAATTCTAGCCGGGCCCTGCCTGCTCCCCCATCTCTGCCATCCCCCCCTTCCCCCCCAGCAATAATCCTCACTTTCTAATGCACAAACATTGACTCATTTTCCCCAGGGGTGGGTGAGGCGGGTATTACTACCTGCACCAGAGTCCTCACGTCGAAGTTTCAGGGGCTGTGTCTTTTCTGGGATGCACAGTTCCCGTCACCCCCTTTCCCTTTCTTTTATGAATTTGTGCCATCTCAGTCCCCCCCAGGGACTCACACCCCCAACCTGTGACCTGGCTAAGGGAGGATGTGCTGAGGACCCTGACTCAAGGCCTCAGAGGAGGGGGCAGAGGGCAGTGCTGGCTCTAGACAGGCAGGATGAGGCGTGCCTGACAGGCGATGGCAGATGCTGGACTCGAGCCCTCTGAGGTTTCCCGTGGCCCTTCGCTCACCATGCACCGAGCGAACCGCAGGGCAGTGGTGAGCCTGAGCACAGCCCGTAGACCTGGCAGTGCAGACTTCCTTCTCCCCTAGGGCGTCCCCATGCCATTTGTTGGGGGCTCATATAGGAGCCTGAAGGCTCACATACACCCTGGAGGCAAGGCCTGACCTCTTCTGGAAATAGCACCAGGCCTAAAAGTAAAGAGGGAAAGAGGCAAATGACGATCTGCTGGTCAAATGTCTGCTGCAGTCACTAATTAGCCAGAGGACAGGCTGTAGTTTCAAGAGCTGGGAACATACACCCGCCTTTTCAGACACCCACGTCCCTAGACAGGACTCTGATTTTCCAAGTGCCCAAAAGCCAGATTCTATCAACTGCAAACCTGTGAGCTTGGCATCACAAGATTTTCCCAATATTTTCACCAGGTTGTTATTAAAGGGTTTGTTATGGAGCACCTAGAAAAAGACTCTAGGATCTCAGGGGCCCCATATGGGTCTGAGGGCAGAAGATTTTGCCCTCAAGCTAATGATGTCTTTCTCTGACAAGGTCACGTTAGGCTGGTCAGCGAAGAACTTGCAGGCCTCAGTAGCTGAGCGGCAGGGACTCTCGTGGTGTAGTTGTGGACCCGAGAGAAACACATGTGTGGATACACGGATACATAGGCACATTGGTAACTCGCTGAACATCTAGGCACCACAAGTAGTTTCTTTGTAATGAATGTGTAAAAAATCCTCCTGTAGTTGTTTGATTTTAAACCCCTCTCTTTGTTCTGCTGCCTTCAAGTTTACTATTTATGACTTAGATGGGAATATAGATTTTCAGAGAACAGGAAGCTGAGAAAATCTCTCTCACACACACACATACACAGAGATAGCTAGTTAGATAAATAGATTTTTGAAAGGCTGTATGAAAGAATGGAATTGGGCAAGATGATATTTAACGAATACATCTAATAGCATGACTACAGAGAAGACATGGCTTAGCAGTAGCTCATGTGAAAAGATTTAGCAGTTTGTGTCAGCAGAATCTGCAATTGTGTTGTGAGGGCTCCTGCAATCCTGCTTGGATCTTGGGCTGTAGTAATAGAAGTAGAGAGTCTGAAGTAGAGGAGGTGATTTTCTGTTCTGCAATGTCCTGGTCAGATATCATTAGGCATTTTGCCTTTCGTTTTGTACATCATCCTCAGAAGCTGGAATGGTCTAGAATGGAAGAGAGAAACTAAGTTTAATAAAAATGACCTGAAACATTCTCAACTGAAGAAGACAGAAGAAAGGTGGATGAGAAATTTTAGGAGTCATGGAAGAAAGCTGTAATATATGAAGCCTGTCTAGACACTTCTGTGATACCCTCAGAGGTGGAACGAGCACTTAGGAGAAGCTCTGGATGACCAGGTTAGGGTTCCACATAAAGGAAGCCCTCCAGAGATGGAATTCTGGGCTCATACCTATCCCAACACACAATGGAACAGGTCAGTCAAGACGATACATAGTTGCAGTAGATATTGTCAGAAAGGCCCTCCTAGGTAACTGAAATAGGAGACTTTATACTTAATTTGGTTTCATAAACTCCTGAAAGCTTTCTTGATGTCCAGAAACATCTTTTCTGGCCATTGTCTGAAACTTCCCCATTAGCGCTCTATCCCTATAGCTTAAAGCTTTGATTCCTGTTTTACGCCAGTACCCCTGGAGGTCCTATCAGTAAATTATATGTAAATATAAAAGGGGAGAAGTGAGAAACTTGAAGGGGAGGGAGTAGAGAGAAGGTGTGAAGACAAAGGATGGAGGTGAATTTGGAGATCTTAAGTATGGGAAGCCTATATTCATTTCTATTTGCCTGACATGAATCAGAGGGTGAAGGGCAGATTTCCACTGCTAATGATCTCAGATGATCCCACATCCCAACCTCAAAAAGGGCTCCCTTTAGCCTCTCACCCAGCCTAGGTCCTGGCTTCAGTATTTCAAGGCTCAGATGGGAGTTTTTGCTGCCAGCTCAGGCCCATCCTCCTGGGTCCTGCCCAAAGCCCCACACAGGCAGGAGCAGAGGGAGCAGGTGCCTGGCTACCTGCACCACCCATCCTGCAAGCTGGAGGTCTGGCTGGCACCACATCCAGCGCATTTCCAAGAGCTCGCTAGCTGGGTATTTACTGGGAGCGTCCTTGGCAAGAGGAGGCAGTTCAGCAGAAATTTTGCCCAGGCCCATTCACCTGCGGTGCCGTTGCAACGGAGGTTTGCTGCCCTGATGGAGTTTGGTTTATGTTACAACATCAGCAAGCTTATTCCTCAGGCTGTTTCTAGCCCAGTGGCTGGGAACAGGCGAGGCAGCCCTTTCATCACAGGAGGCAGGGTAGAATGTGAGTTGTACTTCCCTAACTCTGTACCAGGGGAAATTTGATTTATTTTAGCGTTAATCCATCACCCTCTGGCATCCTTTCAAGACAGGCCTTGAGCATAATTACAGGATCTGGAGAAAATGCAGAAGTCAAGTTCAATTCATTCTATTAACATTTTAAAAACATTTAATTATGATAAAAACCAAAAAGCATTTAACGTGAATAGGACCATGGCTTTATCTTCTCCATGTGTTCATTGCAGCAATCACTCTCTCTGCTGTTGCTGGCCTGTTATAACTTTGTCTCCTGGTTTTGAGGGTTCCCGTTGTCACCTTAGCTAGGGGGCAATGAGGTGGGATGTCCTCCACTCAGGACCTTTTCGAGTCACATCAGGCCTAAGACCATCCATTTCTTTCTGGATGGTCATTGTGTTATCCTCTCCTCCTCTGCACTCTACTTTTCTTTTCCAGGCCTCTCTTCCCAGGGAACAGGTGGGGGCAGCTGTGGGAGGTGGGAGAGGTGGCATGGAGTCATGTCCTTCTCATTCCAGCTGTCCACTGGACAGGACCTCATGCATGCAGGGCACCACAAAACAGGGGCGGCCACTGTTGTGATTTTGAAAAAAAATACAATGTTTCATTTCTTTAAAAGTCACTGACATAGTAATTATGGGAAAGACTAGCACTTTGTCAGATTTCTTTCTATTTATTTTATGATTAGGCATTGCTTTTACTTTAACTTCCATATGGGGCTGTAGTAGACAGACCATGGCCCCCCAAAGATGTCCATGTCCCCCTAATCTTGGGAACTTTGAGTATGGCATGTTATATGGTAAAGGGGAATTAAGGCTGCATATGAATTAGGTTGCTAATCAGCTGACTTTAAAATAGGAACCTAACCTGGTGGGCCTGTGTAATGACAAGGGTTCTTGAAAGTGGAAGAGGGACAGAAGACAAGGCCAGAGTGATGTGATGGGAGAAGGACTCGGACCCTGTTGTTGCCTCTGAAAATGGGGGAGGGGGCCATGGGTCAAGGAATGCTAGCAGCCTGTAGAGGCTGGAAAATGCAAGGAAATAGATTCTCCTGGAGAAGCATCTAGAAAGGAACACAGTCCTGCCGACACCTTGATTTTAGCCACTGAGACCCATGTTGGACTTCAAACCTACAAGAACTGTAAGGTGATGAATCTGTACTGTAAATGTATGGTAATTTGTTACAGAAGGGGTTGGAAACTAGCTGAGGCCCTGTCTAGGTTAGGGGAGGAGAGATGCTTGGAGCCATGTTGTCATCACCAGCAAACACACTCATTCCCAAGCATCTGCCAGGTGAAAGGCCACGCGCTGGGGCCTGATCCTTACCCTGCACACACCCAGGAGGAGGTGGCCTGAGCTGGGTGCTCAGTGCGGGTCTGGAGAAGGACCTTCTGGAGCTCGCAGGACAGAGCCAACCCAGGCTCCATCCCTTCCCATCTGGCTGAACTCGGGAAAGGTATTTAATGTTTCTGAACTACGTTTCCTCCCATTATAACAGATATAATAATGATATTATACTAGGGTTCATGAGTATGAATGAGTTAGCATTGGCAAGGCACATGAGAAAGGTCAAATAAGGGTTAGCTGTTAACAATTACTGTAATTGTTATTATTGGACTCCCTGGAAGTCTTTAGGGGCAAAGTGGATTTCAAGGAAGGAAAGTTAGAGAGATAACAAAAATAAGTAATATTTACAACCACTTTCTGTAGACGAGCATAATGATAAGCACTTGTCTTTATAACGCTATGAGCAAAACCTAGGATGGTCCCACTTTACAGGTGCAGCAATGGAGGCCCAGAGAAGCTAAGTCACCTGACTTGCACAACAATTAAGAGACCAAGCAGGATGCAAACCCAGATTCTGGTACTCCAAGCCAGCATACTCCAACGGCTACTCAGAGGCAGCCATGAGCACATGTTGGAAGGAAATCAGGAAGGGCCACCAGTTCAGCTGAAGCAGAAGGCTGGTGTGACAAGTAACTGGGACCAGGCTGGGAAGTCAGCAGGGGCTGCACGTGCTCACATAATGAGATTTTGTTCTTTAGGGAAGGTGGAGCCACGGGAGGTAAACAGATGGTATTGTAGGACTGTGAACCTGGTGGATGTGTTACGGATGGGGTCAAGACCAGGGGATCCCAGACGCAAAGCACTTAGAACATTACCCTGAATGCTGAGACACTGAGCATCTGCCCTGGGGTGAAGCAAGAGGTGAGGAATGGGTGAGTGAGGAAGGTCACACAAAGGGAGCATCAGCTGGGTGGGAGTGTGACCCGTGAGAGTGGCGAGAAAGAGGGAGGAGGAGAAAATGCAAGATTTCAAGCTTAAGGGCTTGGTATTTAGCCCTCTGATGTGTAATGGCTACCGAGGCAGGCGGGATTTGGAAGGCCATGTCTGGGTTGTTCTGATCACATTGATCCTTGGTGTGTGTGTGTGTGTGTGTGTGTGTGTGTGTGTGTGTGTTCATCTCTCTGAGCCCCAGTTTCTTTACATGTACAATGGGGATGGCCATTCCCCCCTCCCACCTCACAGAAACATCCAAGCATGCTCCCATGACGTCACAGGTGTGATGGTGCTTGGACAGACGAGAAGGTCATACAGATACAGTGGGCTGCCTAATACCAGCCTCCCTGGCAGGACAACTGGACCAACAAGCCCTGCCAGGATGGAGCCTCATCCTGTTTATATTTGTTTGGATGGCAGTCTCAGGTTTGCTTTAGAAGCCCAGAGTTTCCACATACAGTTGAGAATCTTCCTTCAGAAACTGCCTTGAGTGCTAACCACTTGCTCTCCATGTGCCTGGAGTCCCCTCTGGCTTGGCCACCAGCCTCTAAAGGAGGCTGGATGCATCATCCCAGCCACAGAGAAGCTGCTGCTCTTTTTTCCAAGGAAACAGATTCGTGAAAAAGCTCAGCAGCCCCCAAAGGGAACTCTGGGCCTCGCACAAAGAAGAGTCTGTATCCTCAGGCTGAAGACATAATTAAAACAACTCAGCCTCCCTTATCTGAGACATGGAAGAAAAATGAGTGGGAGGACAGCAGAAAGAAAAAGCCCTTATCTCTCATTTTGTAAGTTAATTTTTTTCTGCCTTATAGGAAAGGGTCGCTGCCAAATTGTGTCTATTGCAAGAGGGGGCCTGAGTGGGCTGGGAAGGACCTGGCACACGGCTGTGACGGTTCTCAGTGCCTCAGAGGGTTGCAGGAAGGCTGGGCACAGCCACAAGGTGAGGCAGTGACAGGTGGTACTGCAGCCCACGCTCTGTGGCTCAGGCTGAAGCTGTCCCAGCCCACCTTCTGGGACAGGTGTCCTACCATGGCACGAACACCCAGTGGCCTGGCCCACATCTGCCTGGGGAATGGAGAGAACACCTTCTCTGCCCTGCCTTTCCACGGATCGCCCCGTTTCCTGCCACTCTGCCCTGTTCTTTTCCAAGCATGCTCCCGGAACACTGAAATACTCCCCCAATCCATTCTTCACACAGCTGTCTGCCAGGATTAAGTAGAGAGGAAGACACCAGCAAAACCAGCAAAAGCAAGAAGAGTAAATAGCAAAGAGGAGGCGTGGAGCAAAGCTTCCTTCCCCGCCTGCCTCGCGCTCTGCCTCTGTGATGTGAGATGGGGAGTCACTCTGGATCGCACATCTCCCGTTGGCGGAGAGGGCGCGTGCTAACCCGAGGCCGCCCTGCCTGACAGTCCCTTCGGAGCAAGCCCTTGGGGCACACTCAGGTCCCCTTCTTGGACCTTCGGTGGCAGTGTGGAGAGCCGTGCGCGGAAAAAACCCACAGATGGTGGCCAATGAATGTGGGATTTAAGGAAAACAACCTCACAGAGGATTTTATGGTGATTTAATTAAAACATTCAGTCACAGAGTCAATAACAGGAGCAACAAAAAATTAGGAGGCGTGAGCATGAGACAAAAGAAGTTCCTGAAGACGGAGGAGCACAGGAGCTCTGAGGGAGAGAGCCCAGGGGAGAGGCTGTCCCCGAGGCAGGAGGCAGTGGCGCCCCGAGGGGAGGCCTGGGTGGGTGAGGGACGAGACCTGCCCACCCTCGGCACAGAGGAACTCTCACAACCTCTTGGCCGTGGTGCTTGCCGAGGCCTGACCTGCAGACTGGGGAAGGCCAGGGGAAGGGCAGACCCCCTCCTCTGGAAGGGGGAGTGAGCGGGTCTGCGGCCTCAGTCGGGTCAGGTGTTCGGGACCCTGCAGGAGCTGCTATCGTGCGGTGGTGGAAAGTCATTCTGACTAGAAACCAGTGGAAATGGCCGACGGGAAGTGGGTCAGAAAGTCAAAGAACATGTTTCAGCACATTTAGACCTCTGGCAGAGTACTGCCAAGCCTCCTATGGGCTCTTATTTTAATGAACCCAGTAGATCAAGACTTTTCCTTGAGGGGCGCTCAGCATGAGCTGGTGGACCTCTGAGAGCCGCCTGCTCATTTACCCGGTCCTGTTGATTCTAATGTCTTTATGCTCCTCCATCTCCCACTGGTTTCTCGCCTGAGTTCAGACTCTCATTTTTTCCCTCCTGCATTATTGAAATGGCCCCTAAATGGTTTCCCCACCTGTGGTCTCATCACCTTCTGATCCACTTCCGCTCACCTTCCAGACTGAGGTTCAGAAATCACACAGATGATTGTCTCTCACAACTGCCTTACCCTCCTTGGCTCCCTGTTGCCCACGGGCATGTTCTCAAAGCTTCCTTAGTCACAAAACTCACTCAGCTGAGATGGCCGCCAGAATACAGATTCTCAGGCTCCTTTGAGATTTTAAATTAGCAGGGTGGGGGTGGAGCCCCAGAATCTCCATTATGAATAAACACCCTAGTTGATTCTTGTGCTCAGGAATGTGTGGGAAACACTGCGCATACAAAACTCTGAACCCTCACTTGGGTGAAAGGTCTGTGTGGGGCCACTGTGTGCCTCTGATTGTCTCTGTACCGACAGCTGGGCCGCATCTCTGGGCATCGATCGCTGGAGCCCAGCCAGCCTGCGCTCTGGAACTGGGGTCCAGAACTGAAAGTCTGTTCAGAATACCAGCCACTCGGCTGTTCAGGCTCCTTTACCGACAAACCCCCACACTTTGGGCTGGAAGAAGGTGGGACTGGGGTGCACCTGCTTTGGGGAGAGATTTTTTTCTTTCTTTCTTACAAAAATGAGAGAATAACAGACTATAGGTAGAAGGGGAAAAGCAATTTTTAAGAAACATATTATATAAATAACTTGTGGCGTTCATTGCCTCCTGTTGTTCTGAGACAAACAGCTTAGTAAAGTAAAGCCAGGCAAGGCAGACAGACATGGTAACAGCGCTAAAACGAGCTTTGCTGTGATTCTCCGAATTGCACGCACCTGAAATTTCTGAGCTCCAGATGGCAGAATTGTGAAGACAGCAGTTTGCTGTGACTCGCTCAAACCCTCCCTTTACCTTCTCAGCTCACCTTGGGCTGTCTTCCTCGGCTATTGATTGTCTTTGTTGGGGGACCAGATACATAGAGCCCCTCACCACAGATGCCTTCTCAGCAGCGCCCCACCGCCCACCACGCTTTTCCCTATTCCCAGCCCGCATTTCATACCCCGCATGGACCACTGGGGTTCAGAATGGGAACCAATTGCAAAATCAATCCCTGCTAAGGTCTCAGTGTCTCATAGTCACTCCCTTCATTAACACAGTGCTTCTGTTTTACCAGGGAAATACTGGGAGACAGGACTTTACTAAAGGTTAAATTCATGGGTGGAATTTTAGGAGATTGTTAGACTTAAGAAAAGATGATCATTTCCCATCTGATGGCTTTAACCATTGTACTGTAGCCCCTCTCAGCACAGAGTAAGTACTTGATGACCTGGTTCAATGCTCTGGACCAGAGAAAGATTGATTCCTGACATCTGGATTCTACCTGGATTTTCCAACTGATCCCTGATATCTGGATTCTACCTGGATTTTCTTGGATCACTTTAATGTAACTATTGTTTTGACAAAAAGGATGAAATACTAATGGAAGTGGTATATCTCTGAATATTAATGGAAGTAGTATAAGGCTTTTCATTGCAATAATTCCTAAATTAAAAAAAACTATGTCAGAACATGTCTTTCTGACTTGAAGTTTACTGATTTAGGGTTTAATAAAATATTGCTACTTCTATTCTTCCTCTAATATGAATGTCTAGAATAAGACTTTCCCTCATCCCTGGCAATTTTTTTTGTCCACAGCGCAAGCAGTGTTTACAGCTGTAACCCAAATTTCCAGCTTGGATATTCTGCCTATGGTCTGTTTTAGATCTCAACAATCTTTCATGGATAGAATGTATCACTCCTTGTTTTAGCTTCCTAGAGCTGCCATAGCCAGGAACCACAAATTGGGTGGCTTAAAACAAAAGAAATTTATTATCACACAGTCCTGGAGCCTAGCTAGAAGTCTAAGATCAAGATGTCAACAAGAGTCATGCTCTTTCTGGAGGCTCTAGGGGAAATCTTTTCTTGTCATTCTCGCTTCTACTGGTTGCGGGCAATCATTGGTTTTCCTTTACTTGTAGACTTACGTCACTTCACACTCTGCCTCTGTTTTTACAGGTATTCTCCCTGTGTCTCTGTTTTCTCTCCTAATAAGGACATAAGTTATTGAATTAGGGGCCACTGTAATCCAATATGATTTCGTCTTAACTAATTACATCTGCCAAGACCTTATTTCCAAATACTCGGTCATATTCTGAAGTTCAGGGCAGACATGAACTCTGGGGGGACACTATTCAATCTGAGACACACCCCCTTGACATTTCTGCCCTCAGTTTCCAACCTACAGTGAACCCATCTAAATACACATCAGTTGCTTCCTCTTCTTCCCAACTTACCTCTTGCTGTTAATGGCCTTAAGCTGTTTCAAAAGAGTCAAATATTCTCATTCTGATCTTCCCAGTACAGGGGCTGAAAGAGGACTGGGGCACAGAGCCGTCAGTGCTTTAGTAAACTGGCTCCTCATCTCCTTGCACACTAAATTTGACTCTCTTTCTCGGCCTGTCTTGATATTAGAACCTGGCCATATGACCAGGTTCTTATCAATAGGATCCAAGCAGAAATCATGTGCTCTGTTTGCAGGATTGGTCCATGATCACCTCCCATGCAGGATCCTCCAAACTTTTTCTTTTTCTGCTAGCTTGAGGCAGATGGGCAGCATGGCCTCAAAAGCTGTGTGCTAAAAATGGCAGGGCCAGAAGTAAAAGGAGTTGGAGCTCTCTATCATTTCCTAAAAAGAGCTACCTATAGCTTAGGATTTTACAAAAGCAAGAAGTGAACTTTGATTGTGTTAAATTTTGGAGCTTGTTGCTATAGGTATTAGCCTATGCTAATTAGCTAGGGATCTCATCCAAGCTTATGTAGCCATACTTATATTAGTGGCAGAAGCATAAGCCACAAGACCTGGTTCTTCTGACTCTTATTGCAACTCTTGTCAACTCCAACTTCCCCATATTAATTGAGTTTCAATCATTCCTATGATGCAGTATTTATTTCTTTGTGACAAATTTTAAGAACATCTATTTCTTGGCCTGAGTCTGTGCTTCAAAACATAGACATGTGAAGTCATGAGAATCAATGTGAATATTAACATGACCGTTTCTCCTGAGTGTTACTGGGCACCTCATCCATTATGACCTGATTCTGTGTCTTAGTCCATTTGGGCTGCTCTAACAGAACACCACAGACTGATTGGCTTGTAAACAATAGCAATTTATTTCTCATAGTTCTGGAGCATGGTGCTGGCAGATCCGATGTTTGGTGAGGACCAGCTTTCTGGTTCATAGAGAGCTGTCTGCTCATAACGGCTTCATGTGACTGGAGGGCAAGGGAGCCCTCTGAGTCTCTTTTTTAAGGGCACTAATTCCATTCCCTAGGGCTCCACCCTCCTGACCTCATCATCTCCCTAAGGCCCCACCTCCTAATACCCTTACATTGGGAGTTTGGTTTCAGCATATGAATGGGGGGCACAAATATTCTGTCTGTAGAATTCCATAGGTTTTTTCATTTTATCCAATTATTTCCACTGATGTCATTTAAAGCCCTTTGTGCTTTCTTTCCCATATCAGTGTGCCTTTCAGCTTTCTCTGCAGATGTTCCACATCAGGATGAAATATCCTCAACCAAGCCCTGGCACCCCCGTCTAGCTGTTTTCTCACTAGGTTAAGATAGTTTGGCTTCCTTCAAAGTGTCCTCTTTGACCAGCAACCAGGTGGTCAACATTTCCCAATTCTTGGCTTTCCCTCCAAGGCCCTTCCCTTAACTTATGTCAGGAACCCATACGTCAACTATGGAGCTACTGTCACATTGAGGTATCAGCGTGCACCCAGATTTCCTCTTCTGGGGACACTCAGGACTCCCACAGAGAGCACACGGGACTGTGAGGGCCCGCATTAGTGTTACGTAGGGAGGGGGTGGCTTTGACCCATTTCCACCCTCCTTCATGGATTCCTAAAATAATTCTGACTTCTGACTGTCCGCACTCAAAGGACTGCACGCTTTCTATTCTATCTCAGTATTTCCAGGTTTGTTACATCCATTACGTATTTTCTTTACAAACCCATTACTTACCCATTACTTCCTTTTATCCCCCTACTTAAAAAAAAATAAGGACACACTGCTGCCCCGGGGTCTCGGGCACTCTCCCCTCTGCTGGAACGCTTTCTCCCCAGATATCCACTGGCCCACCCTCTCCCCTATTTCAAGTCTTTGTTCCCATGTCATCGTCTTTTCCATGTAGGCTTTCCCTACAATACTCCAATGCCACTCAGCCTCTTCCCTGCTGTTTTGTTTTTTAACGTTTTGTGTGTGTGTGTGAGAAAGAGAAGAGACAGAGAGAGAGGGACAGAGACAGAGACAGAGAGACAAAGAGAGACATGAATATAGTTTACAGTTTGTCCATTCCTGCTAGAATGCAAGCGACTGGAAGGCAGGGAATTGTTCTTTTATTTCTCACTAGTATCCCCTATATTTATATATATCCCCTTCTATATAATCTTTATCTAGAATATACCCCAGCACATAGGTGTTTTGTATTAATCGCTGAGTGAATGAATGAGTCACTTATTTCAGATAACGTATGGGCCCAGAAAGGTGAAATGAATCGCCCAAGGTCACACAGCAGTCTAGAGGTAGAGCCAGGGAGTTAACTCCAGCCTCTGTCACAAGGTTCAGTGTCCTTCCTCTGCCTTCAGCCGCCTCCATGATCAACCACGATCCACAGAGCTCTGCTCCTCAGCTTACTGCTCCTGGACTACAGTTAGGGGGAGGCTGGGAGCCTGGCCCTCCGCGAGGATTAAAGGTATAATGTCTTCAATATCTTACATGTATGTTCTTCATGACAGCTGCTTCATTCACTGTTTCGGCCATACTGCTCTTCAGTTCTTCGGATTCCCTCAGGGCCTGGCACACACAGTTCTCTGGAATGCCATGTGCCCAGCTTCTCCTTTGACTACCTCCTTTTGCATCCTTCAAGCTTCAGCTTAAATGTGCCCTGTTGAGTTCACCTCTTACTACCCATATCAAATATGTTTCAGTTATTTTTCTTCATAGTATTTGTCACTATTGGTTTGTGGTTATTTGCCTAGTCAGTTTCCTCCTGCAGAGCAAGAGCCATTTCTACTTTGTTCACCTTGAACAATCAGTGCCCAACACATGCCTGTGATGAATGAATTGATGAATAAATCTATTACCAAATAAAAGGCAAAGGATTTGGGAATTATTATGCATTATCTCATATTAGCCATCATAGCCCATTTTTGAACACCTGTTATCTAAAGAAGCAACTGCCAGTGAGTAAAGGCCCCACAAGCCAACCACAGGTAGCAAGGAACTTATACAACACATTCGATGGCTGTTTATGTTTGTTTGAGTCTGTTTCAAACTTGCCAGGAAGATCACAGGCGAGTGACTTGCTGTATCTTCATCACAGTAAAAAGCAAAGAGACAGAAAATAAATGTCCTAATGTTTATTATATATGTAATATCATAGGTCCGTACTTACAAATTAAATTGTATCAAACTGTGATGACACTTAAATTCATATCTAGTTCAAGCATTATTAGGCTACCTTGTCTAACGTCTATCTTGTTAGATTATGTCTAAATGGAATTTGAAATTATTTTAGATTAATGAATAAATATGGAGAACTTACTCAGTATCTAGCCCTCAGAAGAATATAGGAGAGTTCTAAGATCATGGCCCTGTTCTGAAGAAACAGACTATTTAGTAGGATGAACACATTTTATACACAAGATGTCACAAACAGGATTATACTCCATAATCCTGTGTGTGCATTGAGCGGGAAAGACAGTTAAGTATGGAATTTAGGAGGAGGAAAACGTGTGCTGGCGTCTTCAGGAGGGGTTTATAAATGAGGTGGCATTTAACTGGGCTTTGAAGGATGGGGGAGAATAAATCAACATATTTACTGAGCGCCTACTGTGCATAAGATACTATACTAAATACTATGGCAGCTACAGAGAATTATAAGACAGGGTCTCTGCCCTTGGCAAGTTTTGATCTAGTTATAGAGTCAAGACATAAATTAGTGAAAAGTTTAATAACATTATGAGAGACAAACAGCAGCTTAAGCTAATAGCGGTGCAGGAGATGTCCCAAGCATTGTGTGATTAATTACCCAAGGAACAATGGAGACAGTAAAAGCTTTAGGAGTTCAAAGAAGGTGGGCTTAGAGGACTTCTCAAAAGACACAGGACTTTGTATTGGAAGGGTAAGAGAAGAAGATGGGCTGAGAAGACAAAGAGGAAGAAAGACATTATCAGGAAGGCTAAGAGGAGAATAACATCAGCAAAAGTGTAAAGGCAGGGAAGGAACAACAGGTGTCCCAGAAACGTGAATGAGCCAGATTGGCTGGAGCAGATAAAAAATTACAGAATAGTTAGAAATAAAACCGGGGAGAAAGATTAAGACCAGATCATGAAGGCAATGAAAGCTATACTAGAGTCTTCCTATCACCCTCCATGCCGTCAAGAGACACTAAAGATTTTGCACAGGGGCACAGTATCTTGGCATGATTTGCCTAGCAGTGTAAAGAATGGCTTTGAAAGGCGCTGCTGCTCAGGAGGTTGACACCCAGGTCTGAGCAGGAGGCTAGCAGGACTGGGAAGGGCAATGGGGGCCATTCACAGTGGAAATTAGTAAACATGTGAGAGAGAAACTGAGAAGGAAAAATCAACAGGTTTCATGGCTGGGTGATTGTGGGGTCAAATGTGAGGCTTGAATGTTGCACACCTGGGTTATAGGAGATTTAGTAATACCCACCCACCTGCATGCACATTCAATTACTGAGCACCTACTATTTGCTAGATGCTGGGCTTAGATGTTGAAAATACAAAGATAAATAAGACAAGACCCCTGGCTTTAAATTTTTTACTGCTGAAAGTGGGATATTTGATAAGCAATTTTAGGGTTCCCAATAACAGGCAAGAGGGGGAACTTTAAATTTCAGTTCTATGGGAAGGGATTTAGACTTCATTTTAGATCTGAAAAATTCAAGGTACTGGAGGGACTTTCACAGAAAACATTCAGATACAAATGTAAATACAGAGTTAAAGCTCAGCACGAAACTCATAGAGGGAAATGGAGATGTGAGAGGGCTTGATTTAGAGTGGAGGCCTCCCAGAGGGATATCCAGAGAGATGCAACAGAGGCCGAAGTCTTCACCTTAGGCTACATTTGTATTTAAAGGTGGCAAATCAGATCTCAGCTAAGATGGGTAAATATAATCAGAGAAGAGTTGGAACAGTGCGTATCATTCAAAGGTAGAGAGGCTGTAACTACTGACAGTGGGGACCAATCTGCAGAGGTCAAGATGGAGGTGAGAAAGACTATGGAGGGGTCTAGTTAGGTAAGAGATCCTCTGGTTCTGGAACTTTTTGACCAAAGACTGGATGACTAAATACATCATGGATATCACAGGAAACTCTCCAAACTTGGTGGAAAATTAGGTTAAATTAATGCTTTTCAACTGTGGTGTTTCAGAAGTGGTATTAGGAATGGGAGCAAGGTACAGAAGTTTACAAATAATTTGCTTTTTTTATAATAATAAATCAAAGTGCATTAATTTATCCAAATAATAATTTGGTGTTCACTGACTTGAGTATAGATATGGTTCCTTAAGTAGGAAAGAAAGGTAACTTACCTGAGAGGTAAATGACCTGGAATTGGACGTGACTCTGGCCTGTGGCATGCCCACCAACACTGGTGGCTCATGCACATATCAGTAGCACTGGTGAGTATGGTTGAAAAATGCTGGGTGGGTTAAATGAACTACTGTGTCTTCTGTAGTTCAATATTTCTGTAACACAGCGACTTGACAAGTTTAGAGGTCATAGGTTGTCAGCTTCTGGAAGGTAGGGAATATGTGTATTTTACTGCTGCATTTGGATCCCTTACAAAATCAGATACACTTGTGAGTATTTAATATTTCTGCTTATAAATAAACTGATGAGGCCTTCAGAGTACAGTACAGTTTCAGTGGAGCAGGAAGAAATTTTTGGAATCTGGTCAGAAAAATGATTAAGAGGTTAGAGAATAGAGATAAAATCGAAGGGAGTGGCTTTTGTAATAGCTTCGTATCTGTGGATGGTCACTGCATTAGGACATAGACCTGTGCTTTAATAAGAGTGACTTAGGTTGGATATAAGAAAGCCCTTCCTGGCAATAAACGGTGACAGATCTTGAACTAAGATCATCCAAAATGATGTGAATGATAGGACGCTGAGAGTGCTTGAAAAAGGAAAAGCAATCTGCACCTGAGACCTCAGCTCTTCCTTTCCCTTCAGTGATATAGCCAGGCCTCCATCAGATTTCTCTCCTTGCAACATGTGCTAGAGTGAATTTTCTCTTCGTGAGAGTTTTGATTCTAACCACCTATGGACTGCTGTTAGGGACCTGACTCAGGCTGGTATGTCTCCTAGGAAATGCAAATGAATTAGTGCATCTGCATTAAGCATTAAGCTGTGACTGTCAGACAGTAAGGTGCCACTAGCAGCAAGCACTTTGTGTACGTGAGAGGAGATGGTGTGTGTGTGTGTGTGTGTTTCAGCCCTCCTCACATTCACAGGGCAAATGTATTTCCTCTCCCTGCCTTACAAGAAGACCCAGCATCACAGGTCGTTGTGAGTTGTAAGTTATGTCTTCCATCCAGATACACCAGGAATGGAACTCATGGACTTGAGCATGCTATATTTCACTTTGCCCACCCTCTCTTGCTCTACTCTCTGATTACTGTCATCCATTTATGAATAACTACACTGTGGTCAGACATTTACTGTAGGCATTGCTGGTGCCTTTAATAATGGCTGCCGTCCCCTGACAGGTGGTGCTCAGCTGAGAAAGAAGAAGCCAGGGCCAGAGGAACTTGAACACAAATTCGCTCCCTCCCCCATTTGGCCTCAATCTGGACTTTCCTCCCTCCTGTCAGCTTCCTGCTTCCTCCTTTCCATTCCATCGCCTCTCCCAAATTCATATTCAAAGATGCTTTCAACATAACACAAATATTGCCAGAGCTAATTATAATTGCACATAAATTTTGTTATATGACATAGATTTTCTTCTAGCCTGAATATTTCAAATAGACCTATGAGAGGTAAAAAGAATGTGGTAATTTTTCCCAGTCTCCCCCCTCTCCCTTCAGTTTCTTTTGAGGGGAATACTTTTTTTTTTTTGCCTCCCTGTCTGTATCTATTTTTATTCCCTGTCCCTTGCACCCTTATGTAAACTTAAAATATTGATGAACTCCATTCCAAGCTCAGCATTCATTAGCAGAAACTCAGCTTAGTTCAGCACAGGTGGATACAAATTCATAGGATTCCTTAGAGGCCAGAGGCAGGGAGATGCAGAGGCTAATGTGGGAAGGAAAACAATGACTTGAGGCACTGATTTGAATTCTCTGTGGACTTGGAGCATCATTGCACGAGTGGGAGAAAGGGTGAATTATGAGAAATGATCCAGTAGAGAAATGATCCCGTAGGTCAGCAAGACTCAGTGGTGGCCCGCGGATGGTGTGGATTCCAGAAGGCAGGAAGTGGTAGTGTAAAGAATGTCAACTTGCAATCAGACTGCCTGTGTTCAACTTACAGCTGCAGTTCTTACAAACTGCTTGATCTTGGGCATGATACTTAGTAATGTAAGCAGTTTCCTTTAAAATAGAGGAAGTAACAGTTCCTCTCGTATTAGGGCTTGAGGGAGAAATTAGAGACAGCTTTTATAAGCAGTGGCTGGAATGTAGAAACTGATCAGTAAGCAGGTGTCATCATGTGTCGCCCCTTCACTGTCGTTCATCTGTAATCAGCAATGTGTGACTATTATTTATTCAACTGTCTCCATGAGAAGTTCTCAGTTCATGAAAAATGATGTTCAAAACCAATCATTAGCCTTAGAAAAAAAGGAGTGAAGGCAGATTGTCCCTAAGAGGATTCCAATTGATTCTGGATTGATAACAATTTACTAAGTTTTCTACATTGTCCAAGATATTAATCTGCTGTTGATTTGTCTCAATTACATCTTAGCTGCAATCTACCTATATGTAGATAAGTAGATGCCCAACATACATAACAGGATGGTGAGTGACACGCTTCCTGTTGCTCTGGAGTTTGTGTCTGGGTCTCTGCAGCAGGAGTCTGGGGAGATGGGGAATAGCTCGCAGGTCTGAGAGCTAAGGGACCAAGGGTGGAAGCTGGCAGGCTGAGCCGAATCTTCCTTATCCACAGCCTGTGCTGTGGGGAGGCTCAGAGGGCACTCTGAAGAGCTTGCATGTCTGTCTGAGGGGAGAGAGCCCCTAACTGGAAGCTGGCTGCATGAAGAGTTTCAGGGGCCCATCTGTGTACGCTGGTGAGTCAGCCAAGCAGCGGAGAGAGGACCGCAGTGGTGGCCAGCCAGGCAGAGGCACTTGGCCTCCAGCCCCACGTTTCTGAGAGTGTCAGGGTTTGAGGGGCAGGGGGGTAGGGTGTGTGGCCAAGTCAGGTCACAGTCCCAGGTCTCAGCTTGTTATGGGCTGCATTGTGTCCCCCAAAATGACATGTGGAGGTCCTAGCCCCAGCACCTCGGCATATGACCGTATTGGAAATAAGTGTCTTTACAGAGGTAATCAGATTAAAACAAGGTCAGTGTGGTGGCCTCTAATAATATGCCTGGTGTCTTATAAAAAGGGGGCATTTAGACACAGACATACACAGGGGGAGGAGGATGTGAAGGCACAGGGGAAGAATGCCGGGTGACACTTGGAAGCAGCCGGAAGAGATGAGTAATGGCTCCCTTGCACTTTCCCAGGGAGCATGGCCTGCCACCACCTTGATTTTGGACTTCGAGCCTCCAGAACTGTAAGGCAATAATTCCTATTGTTCCAAGCCACCCAGTTTGTGGTACTTTGTTACAGCAGCCCTAGGAGATGAGTATGTGGCTCAAAGCTGTGCAGAAGGCAGGGGAAGGAGACATGATTGAATCCCACTGAAACTTTAACCGGGGCTGTGCTTCAAGAGCCAAAGATGACCACAGGACTATGGAATCGGCCCACTGTCGTATTGAAGGGCGTGCTATGTATTAAGAAAAGGAGGTTCTACAGAGCAAGATAGAAGCACTGACTGGAAAAAATACAATCATTTTATGCATATACCCCACTGAGTTCTGACTGCTCAATAAGCCAGTTACACACAGATTCAAATGTTCTCTGCCCAGCAGATGCTTGGGAAATTTGCCAGGATTACTCTCCGGCTGCATGCTGGTTGCCATGACAATGTAGGTAAGACACAATCCTGTAACACCCCCAGTTTACAGAAGGGAACCAGTGGTACTTGTAAATGTTCTAATCACTAACGTTTTCTGATTAAATCTGATGTTTACTGATGAACCCTCAGGACCGTAAATCTCTGAAATCTGATGGAGAAACAAGGGTAATAATGGAAATCCCTTAATGTAAAAGTCACTTAATAGGTGGCGTGGAGAAAAGACACCATCTTTTCGCATCTTGCCTTTGCCTGTAGATCAGTACCAGCAAGCAGCTTACCCAAGAGAGTCTCTACCAAGTCTAATTCTCGGTGGCCTCCATCAAGCTCTGTGGGCTTTGTTCCTTATCCTCAGTACACCCACCCTGAGCTGGCCCACTAAGTTTATGCACAGTCCCAAGACGGCGTGGGCTGCAGTCTGAGTTTCTGGGGTGGATGGCTAGCCAGGATTTATTCCTCGCTCCCTCCTGGAGCCTGGAGGCAGGGAGAAAAGAGTTTTGGCAAGTGGGGAAGTCAGCTATGCTCCTCCTGCTGGACCTCAGCAGGGGCTTATTGCTGCAATTAGCACTTCCTCTCTTGCAGGACAGCAAGGGCAGCCCATTATAATGCTTCCTCATTACAAACTCTCATTTTCTTCTCTTTACAGGGATGGAGTTAATTAGATTTGTTTTCCTGCTTCTCTGATAAACTAGAAGGTTCTTGTTGGCCTACCTGGGCATGACCAGCACTGGTGGTTTTGGAAATGCTGACAGCCCTAGAGGAGGAGGCACTGAGGGAGAGACAGTAGGGCATGGTGGGGATGGCTAGGGGAGCAGGAGGAGACATCGGCCTGGGCCCAGCACAATGTTGTGGCCCCCAGAATAGAAAAGAAGAGATGTTCTAAGGGGCCTGAGCAGGGGAAAGGGAACTTTCCTATTTGCAAGTGTGACCCTTTTTAGTGATTATCTCCCAGCACCCCAGGTACCCTTGGTGAGAAACCAGATTTATCCCTCTTGACACATAACCTTCCTGCCCATTGCAGCTGGACCTGGATGGTGATCCTGGGACATTTATTCCTGCTCATTAGTTGCCTCTGCTGGGGTAAGAGGAAAGGAAAGATGGGGGCTAGGGTTTCTTACTTCCTCTCTGTAAGGTAGGTTGTGGGGAGCTACATACACAGGACTCCGCCATTCTAGGAAAATCCTCTTGCTCACCATTTGTCACCAGCTCTGCTCTCTTTCCCTTTGTAAACTGGACCCTTCTCCCTTTCCCAAAACCCACTTTCCTTGGCTTCTGGGATTCCGCACGTGTGTGGTTTTACTCTCGGCTCTTGGGCTGGCTCTTCTCCATTTCCTTCTCTGGTTCCTCTTCCCTTAGCTGTCCCTGAAATGCTGGGGTTTCTCAGAGCTTGTTTTTAGTTCTCTGTCATTCTTTCTTTCTGAGTTATTTTACTTATTTCCATACTTAAGACTTTCAAACCTCTATTTCCAGTCCAGGAACTGTTTTCTGGGCTCTAGGCTCAGAAATATCACATCTTGTATCTTCATCTGCATGTCATCCAGACAATTCAAATAGAAAACATCTAAGTGCTCCCTTCATTCCTACTCTCCAAAGGCTCCCTCTCTTCTATTGTCTCATAGTCTGCCAATTGGCAAAAACAGAAATACAGAAGTCTTTCTTAATTCCATCCTCGGCCTCCCACCACATCTAACCGATCACCAAGCTCTAATAATGCCACCATCTAAGTAGACCCGAGCTCCATCCACTTCTCTCCTTCTTCACTGCCATAGCCCAGATCACCATCTATCCTCAAGTGTGGATGGAAGACATGTTCATTCTCCAGGCAGCCTAATTTTTTGGTGTGCCTTCAAAGCTACATTGTTTAAGTGTAAATTCACTGTTTTTTTTAGAGGGAAAGCACAGAGAAAGGACACCATGGAAGGAATGCCCAAATTATCTTCTATTGCAAACTAAAGGGGATTAGGAAACTAAAGCTATTGGGCTGGTCACAAGTTTTATAAGTTTTATTGGAACACAGCCATGCCTGTGTGTTTATGTGTTGTCCCTGGATGCTTTCACAACATGACTACAGAGTTTTGTAATTGTGACAAATCATATCTGGCCAGCAAAGCCTAAAGTATTTATTGTTTGGTTCTTTATAGAAAATATTTGCCAACCTCTGTCCTATTGTTTCCAACAATTCAGCTCTGCCTCCACACTTGCATATTTCCTTATGCAATAATTTAGAAATCATCTGCTGTGAGTTAAGTCTACCGTTTCCCTTTGCAGGGTTAGAAGGGGGTGGTTGAGGCAGGGAGGTGTCCCCCACACCCACAGTGGCTTTTCAAAGCATTCTTTCCAGCCTTATACAATGGTTCTGCTTTCTGCTTAGAAGGACATGTGAAACATACAGTTGTCTCTATCTTGATATGTTTCCACTGATGTTTTAGAAACAGTGAAGTTTCATTTCCCATCATAGTTTGACATTCCAGGGACTACCCAGCTTGCTCCCCATAATTTGTTTCTGATCTCATCAGAATGTTGCATTGACCTCCTATCTGGCCTCCTTGCTTGAAGTTTTGCTCTTCTTCAGATCATTCTCCACAATGAAGATAGAATCATTTTTTCCAAACGCATATCTGATCATGCCACTCACATGATAAGGCACGTTGCAGAGTTTAGAGACTGTATGGTATGCTCTGCACTCCACATAATTGTTTACTGGCCCTTTAAGATCTGGTCTCAGTGCTCTGATTTGCTTACCAAGCATTTACTTTCTGCTTCCAGCCTTGTTTTTGGCTTCATATCCTGCCCCTCACCCTCTTTTTCTCTACTCCAGACAGATTTCTCCTCTTTCAGTTTCCAGATATACTGTGCTCTTTTCCTCTGGTCTTCAGAACTTATTTTTCTCTGTGTAGAGCACTTTCCTTCACCCTTGCCCCTATCTGGCTAACTTTAACTCATCCTTTATGTACCAGCATAAACGTCACTTTCTCAGCTAGGCTTTATCTGTCCTCTAGACAAGATTAATCACCCCTCATCTCTCTGCACTTGCCTTATCACAACACCAGTCATTCTTACTGTTACCACTTGTTTAATTATCTGCAAGTTTCATAAAGACGAGAGCATTACTAGCTTGTATTGCTCAAGCCCAACTAGCAATTAGCAGTCAAATATTTATTGAGTAGATAAATAAATGATTGAGTGAACATGTGACTGTGTGAATGAACAATTTAGTAGCTTTCCTATACTGCTCACTGTGCCCTAGTCTCCATGTAGAACTAGTGCCCAAAGCTGGTGTGTTCTAATTTTTACCATCTTTCTTATGCTTTCCCTCTTTTGTCTAATACCTGGACTGTGACAATAATCTCCAGTTCACTCTCAGTATGGCACCTCACTCAATCTCCACACAGACATCTGAAATAAATACTTATGTCCTCTCCTTTCTGGCCCTCAGTATAAACTCAAAATAATTCTGCTTGTTTGATCAATTTCTGCAGCCCTATTTCTTGCCCCTCCTTTCTCATGACCTATACCCTGGCCACACCACCAAATTACTTACCGTTCTTCAGGATATACTAGCATGTTTCATGCCTTCCAGCTTTCCTCTAGCTTCTCTCCATAGGCAGCATACATCTGACCCCACTGCGTGCACCCAGGAAAACCCTGTGCACTTTTGAAGACTGAGTTCAAGGGTACATCTGTGGATCTGGCGTGACACTCTTTTCTCTGTGCCCCAGATGAATGAATGTCTATCACAGCACCAATATCGCTTTTTGCATGCATTTATTTGTCCTGGCTTTCCCCTCTATCTTGAGGATAGAGACCATGTCTGACTCATATTTATATTCTCAATCACTGGCCCAAGGTTGGCACTTTTTGCTGAAACATGCAATGTGTGGAGGTGATCTCTAAAGTCCCAGCTAGCTACATCACTCTATGCATTAAGGAACCAGTCCAGGGTTTTCAGCACATAGAGCCAGCATCCTGCAGGACATTTCTGAAGTCCCTCTGAACTCTCTTTTCCTGTTCTGAAAGCCTGGGCAGCCTAGGTCTGGGCTCAGCATGGCATTCATTGCTATTGTGAATACCACAACCATGTGATAGGGGAATCTTTCCTGTTGACTTGCCAGAACCTTATCTGAAAGGTCAAATGTAATCTCGAGCCTATTTCTGCCTTTTAATGATATACATCTTTTCCTCTGTTCTACTCCAAGCCCCCAGGAAGGAAGAAGCAAAGTAGTGGAACATTACAAAAGAACCCAAACAGGGGTTCGTGTTGAAGGAGACCTTCCTGACATCGGAAGCGTCGCATCGGGTCAGCTGCAGCAAAGATGCAGGGTGCGAAGCAGTGGTGCCTGAAGGCAGGTGAGAGCAAATGAGGGTCAGGAGGGCGGTTCTAGAGAGACTGACCAGGCTGTAGAACTGGCCTTGTAAACAGTCAAATTACATCATAAGTACTGGTCTAGTCTGAGATGCTAAAATGGCATTTTAAGAGACTCAGTCTACAAGAAGAGTGAGCAGTGGAGATTTTCAGGGCACAGCAGTCCAGGACCTTTTTAGCAGGGCTCTCTTTCCCTGCTTAAATGAAACAAAGGATGGTGACTGGAAATGTGGTGCTAAGGTTTTAGCCAGCCATGCCTTCCACTTGAGCAAAATATCAGAGCTCCAATCCCCATGGGACTCAAGATGCAAACTAGGGATTGGGGCAGGGGCTAGGAAATTGTCTTCTTAGATGCACAGTAGACATTGTGGGCATCCAGGCACTCATTAAGGGAACATTAGGTGAGGGCTAGAGATTAAGCCTAGACTCCACTCACTTGTAGAGACAAGGCCCAGATATTACAATCTTTTACTCAATGGTCAAGCATGGGGTAGGTTAGCCTGAGGTTTGGAATTCTTCAGAATATTTATAATCAGAATTTAACTTGCAAGATTTTGAAATAATAATGGCCACAAGCACATAAATAGAAACAAAGAAATATAAATGTATGTGGGATATAATAGTTACTTGGGTCTATCAAATTGGAGTTGGGCAGTTTTAAAAATATTTTAAAATAATCAGTGCTGGTGAGGGTACGGTTTGACAGGCCTTCTAATATACTGCTGATTTTACATTGATACAACCCTTAAGGAAAATTGTTTGGAAATTCATGGCAAACCCCTTAAAGAATATCTGTTAGTGCTTATGCAGCCCTCATTTCTACCTTTCTCTTTCTTAATACTACTCAGGTTTTATTTGGACAGTCACCCTTCTGCAAGGGACCATGTGTTTGGGGGAAGTTGACTACCTTCATGGATAGTCTCTGGTTGACTTATACCAATCAGAACATTGATCCCCTGGTGCACAGCCATTGGTCTGTAGATCAGCAGAGGATCAATATTCCAATCAGGGGTATCTCAAAACTCTGGCTTGGAATTCTTCTACTGTATGTGTCGGAGAACATCTGTCGCCCTGATGGGCTGGTAGCCATCCTACGGCCATGCAGGGAGTCAGCTGAGGATGGAGTTGCCTTTCACAGATGATGAGAAAGAAAATGAATCCTTGACCACATCGTCAATTCACTGGACCCACGAACCTGAAATCTGGCCTCCTTCTGGAATTCTAATTTCCATGTGGCAACAAAGTCACTTTGTTTTTACGCCAGTTTGAGTTTTGCTTTCTGCTATTTGCCGCTGAAAACCTGCTAAGTTTGACTCAGTGATTTTACTTCTACAAATCTACTCTAATGAAATCATCAATTCATACAAAAACACGTAAGTATGCCATTATTTATAAGGAGAAAAATAGGAAAGAGCATGCATAAATGTCCCCAGATGGGTGAAGGTCAAATAAATCATATTGTACTTACAAGAAAGAATTTTATGAAACTATTACAAATCATGTTTCTGAAGAATATTTAATAACCCTCACAGTATAATGTAAAGTATACAATGTCAGATATAAAATGGGATTCACATAATGTGATCCCATTATCTTATTTACATATAGAGAGATTGAGACCAAAACATTCACTGTTATTTATGGGTAATTTTTGTTTTCCGCTTTATGGGTTTTGAACATTGAATTTTTTAAAATGGGCACATATCATTTTTATAATCAGAAAATATTCAATACACATTACCAATATTTTTATAGTTTTGCCTTTGTCAGAGACCCCAAAGGGTAATAATATGTACTGATTTTTTATTTGGTTGAGGCACATATTCAAATCATGCCCTGGGAGGCCAGTGTGAAGGAATGCATCTCTAAACTCTGCTGCTGTTCACATAGGCCAGACCTTCCATGGAGCTCCCCCCTCCTGGCGAGAAATTAGGCTTTTGGGGAGCTGGGGCAAAGTCTGTCAACCAACATAGAAGCAAATACTGCTGAACCGAAGGACAAAATTGGTGCCTGGCCTACTTCTCCTTGAAGCCAGAATGAATCTGAAGTTACACTGACTCTTTCCAGACTCTTCCTGCTCCCTCCCCCCTCCCTCACTCAGGTTTAGGACTGTTACTGTATCTGCAGATGGGAAACCGAAATGCTCTGGGAAGTGACTCAGTCACAGCCAGACTGTGATACAGCCTGGAACAGTTTGGAACCGGGACCATCTGCCTCTCCAATTAGGGGCTTAATCCCCAAGGTAGCTTATTATCACTTGGAGCTATTTTTCCCCCAGGCAGGTGTAGAGAGTAACATCGTGAACCTGGTGGCCATGCAACCATTGCTCTTGCAGCACAGTCCCACTGGGAACAGTTCTCGTACCTGAAATTTAGGATCAGTGAGCCCTGTTTCTCCACTCTTATCCAGAAAAGGTCATGTGAGCAGGCAGTGTATCCTCCCTAAAAGATTCAGATCCTGGGGCTTGCGTGTGGGAAGCAGGATCTCCTCCCCCTCCTTCCTCTCCCCCTTCCTCCTCCTGCTCCTCCTTCTTCTTTTAGAATCATCGTTACTGGCTCACGTTGCTTAAGGCTTGACTACGGGCTTTCAGGGGCTTCCGTTGCAGAGAGAAATGTCTGCTTTTCCCATCACCCCAGTGACTTAGGCATCCGGCTGACTGAGTCCTTCCTCACCGTTGCACTTCTGGCCTTGGCACTGCCTTGTTGTCTTAGTGATCATCCGCTCACTGGGGTACAGAGCGTTTGGAGCCTCCTTTCTAGGTTTGGCTGTCCCCAGAGCCCGCTTTCTCCAGACGAAGCTCATTCCAGCTGAGAACTATAGCGGGATTAGGCTGATGATGCCGTTCAATGCCAGGCTTCCCAGATCCAACTCCTTTGTGCCTTCGTGAAATATGATGTATGAAAGTCATCCTCCTGCTGATTCTGTCCCCCTGGTCGTGGCCAGGGCTCAACTGCATGCTTGCAATTGTGCCTCACCTCCCTTGCTGACCTGAAGTTCTCAACATTGGCAGCATTCTTCGGTGAGGAGAGCACGTTAGGCAGAAGCAAGATGAAGGGTTATTTATTTTGCAGGTTCAGAGCACTTCATTCCTGACATGAAGATCTTCCAGGAGGGAGGGGAGTCTTGGAGCAGAGCTGTGGAGCATCCCCATTCAGGGAACTGGGCACAGCCTGGGCAGGCCTGGCCCGTCTCACACTCTGATGCAGTCCCAGGTGCATGGATGCACTGGTGTTAACCTGATCCAGTCCCATCCTAGCACCCCTTTAAGGAGAGGTCGTTGGTAAGGATAAACCTGCATGTGTGTATGTCTGAATCGCGTCTTGGAGAAGTTGCCTTGGAAAGGTGAGCCCTGCTTGCCTTGTGGACCGACCAGCCTCTCTCTCTCTGACTTCAGCTGAAGTAAATGTCAATGCCTGTGTCTTTAGGCCCCTGCTGTTCTCTAATCTCTCCCCACGGATTAGGCACAACCCCATGAGTGGCTTTTCTCCAGAATCCGGTCTCTGAGCTGGAGTGACATGAGCCATAGATGGGGGCTAACAGCACCCGGGACTCCACTCCCTACTCAGAGTTCCCATGGCCACATACACCACGTGACTCACTTTCCCTTAGTTGTATAACTGCTGCAGTCCCCGGCCCCGGCCCCGCCCTTAGTGTTCACTGAATGGGTCACTCCTACCATGAATGGGTCACCACACCCTTGATGCCCAGCTCCTCCAGATCTCAAAGACTGAAGAGAACGTCTGAGGCTTTGAAATCCCCCACTCCCAGGGATTCAGTTCTCTAACATTCACGGAGGGCCTCTTTCGTGCCAGGCTCAGTGTGAGGTGTTTTCCTTTATCTCAGCAGACTTTCAGATTGTTCTGTAGCTATTATCATTATCCCATTTTATAGATAAAGAAACTGAGGGATTAGAAAAGGTAAAGGATTTGCTCAAAAATCACCTGGCTCATAGTGGAGTGAGATTCAGGTCCAAATCAGCCTGACTTTAGAACAATACAGCGTGTGTCATTTGCAGGCTCTTGCCTTGTGTCAATAGCCCTGATGAAATAGGATGTTCTCATCTTTGAACTTCTCTTCCTGCATGATAAGCTTTTAGGCCTCACCTTCCAGTAGGTGGAGTCCAAAGAATGTCTGGATAAGAAGGAAGTGGTAGAGCAAGGCCTACACATCTGCATCTCGTTTCTACCCAGCCTCCCTCCTCTCTTGCATCTTGCCTCATTTTCACAGGGGAGCTGGTGACATGTAGCAATTAAGAGCATATTCTCTGGATTCAGAATGATGGATTGAAATCCTGGTTCTGCCATTAACTGTGTGACTTTAGGAAAGATACTTGTCCTCTCTGTCTCAGTTTTCTTATCTATAAAATAAGGATGGTAATAATACCTACCTATAAGTTTGTGATAATGAAATACAGCAACACATGTACAGAGGTTATTACCTGTTGTCTAGAGAATGCACAAGTTGGTCATTTGTACTACTAACAACTAGCAGCTAGAATGGGTATGCAAACTGGTACAACTAGTTTGGAGAAAGTTTGGTGGTATCTAGAAAAGCTGAAGATGTACGTACCATAGGACTCTTCTAGGTATGTGCTTACATATACCTAAAAAACATGTAGAAATATTCAGAAGACATTATTTTCAATCACAAGAATTTAAAAACAATCTGTATATTCGCTGGTAGAATGATTGAAGCATGATACAGTTGTACAATGAAAAACTCTACATCAGTGAAAACAAATGAGCTAAAGTTATACAGATTAACATGGATACATTTCATGAATGTAATGCTGAGAGAAAACAAAAAAAGTGGCAGAAGATATATACAGCATGTTGGGTTTAAAACATGCAAAACAATGAATCTATGTAAGAAAAGTATAAAGAAATGAAAAGCTCCATTCACTGTGGTGGGGAAGGCAGGAGCACATAAAGGTATCCATTCATTAGACTATTTTCTTCCTCAGATTGAATTGGGGGTTCATGGTGGGGTAGGCAGAACTCTAAGAGGGTCCTCAAGGTTCTCACTGCCTTGTCTACACACACCTACTCCCAGCTAGTCAATCAAACACTAATTGAGGTTCTTCTGTGAATGAATTTTGCAGAGGTAATTAAGGTTCCAAATCAGCTGACTTTAAGGTAGACCTTAGAATAGGGTTATCCTAGATGGGCCCGAGGTAATCAGCTGAGCCCTATTAAAAGAGGCAAGACTGATCCTGGTGATAAAGACTGGAAGCATGGGAGGGATTTGATCTGAGGCAGGTCTTTGTTGTTGTACTGAAGATGGAGGGGACTGTGTGGCCTCTAGTTGCTGAGGGCAGTCCTCACTGGCAGCCCGCAAGGAAAGGGGGACCTTTGTCCTACAACTGCAAGGCACTGATTTCTGTGAACACCCTGAATGAGCTTGAAAAAGGACCCCGAGCCACAGAGGAGATGAAGAGTGGATCTGGCCAATACTTCAGTTAAGTGTTGTGGGATCCCGAGCAGAGAAGCCAGCCACCCCAGACCTAGACTGCTGACCCCAGAATTGTGAGCCACCAGGTGAGTGTTGGTTGGAAACAAGTTTGTGATAATTTTTCATGCCATCACATCAAATGAACACACACCAGAATTCCTAGTATTATTCTTTGTGTAATTTTTGTACATCTGAAATATTTCAATGCCTTTTAGAAGCATCTAGAATGGAGTTGGAGCTGACCAGTATTATAGAGTTTAGGCCTGAATAGCATTAGAAAATAATTGCCCGAAAGGTAGCCTGTGTGTTCAGCATGGAGTAAAAACCCAATAAACACTGACATAGAGATGAAGCATGTTGGCGTGACATTGCTGAGAAAAATTCAACAGGTAAGAGGCATCTACCATGCGTGGACTGGGTATGGACTGTGGGAGTGAAATCCCTCGTTGGACCAGAGGAGTGGAGCTCTCTGAGCATTTTTAAGATGTTCATGGGATCCAAACAAAGTTCTAGCACAGTGGTTAGAATCTACTGGTCTCCCTAAAGGATCTCAGGCTCTTGGATCAAGTCATTCCTCTTCGGTTGGGGTGGGGGAGTGAATTGGATGAGATGTGAGAGGAGGTGGAGAGGAGAGGCCCCCTGAGAGTGGCCGTGCAGGAGACCCCACTCGTCAGTCCTGGGGAAGTGCTCCAGCCTGCGTTTGTTGTACAAACCTGAACTTACTCTTGCCCCACTGTCAAGTCCTTGTCTCCCTCAAACTCTTCCTGATTTTGAAAAATGATTATTAGTTACAGGTCTGGGTTTGTACCATGGAATGCCCAAGTCGGACTGCAGTAAATGGAATAAAATGAGCTTGTGAATGGAAGAGTCTCTCTTCTCCCCACCTTAAGGAGTTATTGAGTGGCATAAGTTTGCTGCACCAAGGAGCCCCAGCCCAGCCATCTGCTTGCTGCATAGCTCAACCCAGATGTCCCCATGCCGTCAAACTCAGTACACCCCGGATGACCTCATTATCTCACCTTCTCATCCCCACTGGCAGACCCGCTTTCATGTAGAACGTTGCCATTCATTTTGTTCACTCCCCAGTTTCTAATGGAGAAACTATCGTTTCATTAATTTTTTCCACTTTCCATACTCTGTTCCATCCATTCATTATATCTCTCTAGAATTTGTCACTTCCTTTTTCTTCCCAGTCAATGTGCACTTATTTTACTTATATGTAATCTTAAACCTTACAGAAAAGTTGCAATAATTGTATAATTCCTGTGTAGTCCAGTATGAACTGTTTGACATTCTGCTCTCTTTCTCTCTTCCCCTCTCCCTCTCGCCTCTTATTCCTTGTCTGTGTGTGGTTTTTGTCTATGAATGATTTGAGAGTAAGTTGAGGCATCCTACCCTTAGAACTACTTCAGGGTGTATTTCCCAAGAACCAGAACGTTCTCTTACATAACCACAGTACAACAATTAAAATTGGGGAATTTAGCAGACATAGTAGTTGTCGCTAATCCAGAGTCCGTAGTCAAGTTGGAGCAATCCTCCCAGTGATGCCCTTTGTAAGACTTTCCCCCGGGATCCAAGGGTTAGCCCGGGATCACGCACTGCATTTAGCTGTCACGCCTCCAGCTTCCTGCCAGCCCAGATAGTTCTTTTGCTTTTCTTGGTCTTTCTTGACCTTAACATTTTTTCAGAGTAGAGGCTAGTTATTTTGTAGAATGTCACACAGTTTGGGTCTTTTTCCTCATTAGGAAATTCAGGCTAGGCAGGTTGGGCAGGCATATCATTTTGGCAGGTCCACGACATCAGTTTGTCCCAATATTGGTCGTGGTAATGTTGATTATAGTGTGGCATCTGCCAATTTTCATTTCTACGTTACAGTTTCTTCCTTTGTAACTAATAGGTAATTCATTGGGAGATGGTGTGAGGCTATGGAAATATCTTATATTTCATCAAGCTTTCACTCACTAGTTTAAAAATCCATAGATGATTTTCAAATTCCTTTATTCCTTCTGTATTTACTCATTGGGACTTCTAAAAAAAAAGAATATTTATATTCATAAAAATGTTTGGGTTCTTATTTTATTGAGTGGGTTACAATCCATTACAACCATTATTTCTTTTGTTCAGACTGCCCTGATTTTGCCAGTGAAGCTCCTTCCAACTGGTTTCTGTTTTCTTTTGATGTATCCCCACCATTCTTGGTGGATTTTCTCACTTTTTTATGCAATAAGATGTTTCAGGCTCATCTTGTCCTGTCCTTGCCAGGAATGAACCTTTTCTCCAAGGAACCCTGGTTCCTTTGAATGGAGAATGGTATATAGAAACCAGTATCTGGGTTTTACATACACTTAGTGTATCGTTATTTCTAGGATTTCTCAGGAGACAGAGCTACAATATAAATGTGTGTGTGCATGTATATTATATATATATATATATATATAATAGAAAGAAAGACTAATATATACATATGTAGTAAATTGTGTGTACTGCAGGGCATATTCTTTCTCCTCTTCTTGTATATAAAATTATCTTCTCTAACAGTAAGAAACCTGGCTCTCATTTTCTTCTATATATTTACTCATTTTTCAACCTTAGAATAAACAGAAAATAGTTTCAGAATTCCTAATTTGCACCACTGCTAAATCTAAATTTGCTAGAATTCAATATTTATTTATAATTCTTTTCAGTTAAAATATACAAACAATGCAATTGCACAGATCTTGTGTGTAACTCATCAAGTGGCAAATGCATGTCCCATAAATGCCTATCAAGATAGTATGTATCCATCATTCTGGAAAATTCCATCATGCTCTTTCTCAGTTAATACTGCTATGCCCTACAGGCTACCGTTTTTCTGTTTTCTTTTTTTTCCCACCAAATATTACTTTTGCTGCTCTAGAACTTCATAAAATGGAATATCCAGACATATTCCTTCATTCTTTAGCCCAGAATAATGCCTGTGAAAAATCATCCATGTTAATGTGTTTATCAGTAATCCAATCCTTTTTCCCACTGAGTTTGCTCTCTATTGTATATATACCTCAATTTGCTTATCCATTTTCCTGCAGATGGACATTTGGATTGAATGTGATGATTATGAAGAATGCCACTATGAATATTCATGTATAAGTCTTTGTGGATGTATACTTTGATTTCTCTTAGGTAAATATCTTGGAGTACGATTGCTGGATCATAGGGAAGGTGTGCCAGATTGCATTTCCCAAACTTGGTCATGAGAGTATCTTCAGCTCCACATGCTTTTCTTGGAGCTTCTCTCTTCTGTATCAAGAGGCAGATTCTACGCCTTCACTACTTAGACCTGCACAGATCTGTGTGATATCAAAACTAGAAGATGCCACCTGATTCTACTGCTAGATCATAAGGTACCATGCACTGGCCATGTGCAATTCCCTTTTCTCAATGATCACAGTCCTGTGCTTCCTGTTTTTCAATGTCTGAAAGTCATTTTAGGTTTTTCCATCTTAGTAGTAGTTTTTTTTACAATGGGAGGAAAAGTCTGGTGCCAGTTACACTATCATGAATGGGATTCTAAGTATGGTGACTTAAAGCAAGTTTATTTCTCTGCATACAATATCTGGAGGTGAGAAATACAGGTTAGCCAGCTGACTGGGCTCCAGGTGGTCACTTCAGGAATCTTAGTTCCTTCCATCCTGCTGTGTCTTCATCCTCTAGGATGTTGTTTTCATTGCACAGCTGAAGCGAGGCACAGTCTAGTCTGAGAGCCAGGTTCATAGGAAGAGAAAATTCCTCGTCTTTGAACTTGGAAATTACCTAGAAGATTTCACACATAAATTTTGTTCACAATCATCGCATTGGCCAACTAGACTATAAAGCCATACCTTGCCAAAAGGGAAGCAGGGAATATACCTTCTAGGAAGAGAGATGGCCATGTGCCAAGATTAGAGTCTATTACTTTGAAGAAGAGGACAGAATTTGGTAGATAACTAGTAGTTTTTGTTACACCACCCACTATCCATTCCTTCAGAAACAATTTAATGATTATGTAGTCCCTCTACCTAAAACCCTTCAGTGCCTCCCCATTTCAAAATCTGTCCCTGGGCATATCAGTCTCAATATGATCTGAGCAAAACCCATCCTTCCCATGAGAACTCCCTGTACCCCTCCACACTTCACTACCTTTCCTCTCCTCAAGAGTTCATGCCTCTGCACCTCTGTATTGCCACAAACTGTTCCATCCAGTGACAAGTTTGTCTCCTTTTTCTTCGCCATGAAATTCCTGTCCATTTGTCAAGACCCTTCTCATCTTCCAGGAAGTATTTTTTTTCCCCTCTATTACTCTGTCTTTTTGTACATTTTAACTATACTTTTGGCTTGCTGGTAAATGTTTTCACAACCATCTCTTTGGGGGAGAAAAAAAAAATTGGTAGTTGCTAATTTCCATTGTGTAAATAGTTCCACCACAGTTGATTTCAAACTATCAATGTAATGTCAACTGAAAGCTGAGTTGGAAATGAGTAAGAACCAGCTCCAATTCACCACTGACTATATACATATATTGTATTTATCATATCGCATTATAATTATTTCTTTATACCCTTCTCTCTTCCATTAGACTTTAGTTTATTTTCAAGGATAAAGGCTATATCTTGTATTTTCTCCAACGTCATGAACCTTAGCATAGCTCATTCATAGTAAGAATTAAGAATAAAATCTTTTGTATGTGTTTTAGGAGAGGTTGCCATGGGGTAGAAGGAACTAAGAGAGAGGGACTACCTATGATCTCAGTAGGTAGTAACGGACTTCGCAGGGTTGAGAGAACTAGTTACCATGTACTTACGTCTAGTAAGTGGAGAATCCAGCCCTTGTCCCTGCATCTGTCTTTCCTTCCCTTCTTACCCCAACCTTGAGGCAATTTAGTCTCGACATAGTTTGTTTCTTCTTCCTAACTCTCTTTGCTCACCAAGTGCCATTTGGTCTCTTCCTGATGACAATATGCAATGACAGTCCTCTCACTACACTCCTGTACTGTTTGGACCTGCCACTGCTCTCTTCCACTTAATACTGTCTCCTCTTTGGTTCCTTGACTCCCAGTCTCCTAGTTCTCCATGTAACTTACTAACCATCTTTCTCAATCTTTGCGCTTGTATCCTGGTTGTCCTTTAGGGTGACTATTCTCAGGCTATTCTCTCTGTGAATAATCTTAATAGTTCCCTGGTTTCAGTTCTAGGCTTAATATTCAGCAACACCTTGCCCCAGTATCCCAGAGATACGTATCTAGTCACGTGTTAAAGAGTTACAGCTACACAGCTCCAGAGATACTTAGTCCAGCATGTCCAGATCTGAACTCAGACTCATTTCTGCCCCCAAATGTTTCTGCTTCTGTATTTTATTTTCTATAGGTGGGGGTCATCATCCAGAAACCTGAGATTTATTCTAGACTTTTCTCTTTCCTTAATTAATCAACGAGTGCAATTGATTTTATCTCCTAAACCATCTTCTCTGTCTTATTCTTGCCTTTCTATCTCCGTGGACCTTTAGCATCTGCCACCTGGACTGTGATAGTGTCTCTAAGTGCAGTCCTTGTCCCAGCCCATATCCCTCAAAGGCTCTCCACAGTGCTGTCACAGTGACCCCTAGAGGGCAAATCTAACCACCTTATCAAAATACAGTCTGTATCTCCCAGCATTTGACATACATAATGGCCCTTCATGGTCTAGCATCTAATTCTCTTTCCTGTCTCCCTCCTCCCTTCCACTCAAAGGCCACAATCACCCTCATTTTCTTCATCTTCTATCTACCTGCATCTTCTGTCTTTACATAAAACAACCTCCCATTGCTGTTCCACCATAGTCCTCCAAATCCACTGTCAATCCATTGTGTCACCTCCTCTCTGAAGTCCTCCTTAATCCCTTCTCTGAAGAAAGAATACCTCCCAGATTTCTTACCTGCTTACATGTCTTTTCTAGTGCATATTGTGCTGTATGTGTTAATCATTTTATATTGTTTGTCCCCTCCACTAGATTGTGACCCCCTTTTCATTTTCTTTTCCCATCACTGTGTCTGCAATGCCCGGTGTGGTACCAGTCCATAGAGAGTGCTTATTCAATACATTTTTGGTTGCAGATAGTGTTGAAATAGAATGTTAAAACTACAGTCAAACACTGCTCTTATGCAATATTTAAAAACTGGAAATTCTAGCTTTATAAAATGAAATTGACTGGCTGGTCAAGAAGATGTGAAGGATGCTTATGAGCCTTTTATGTGCTTTTTTATTAGGTCTGAGTATCTCCTAATTCATTAATAATGAGGAATAGGAAGAAAGCTAGTGGGCTTTTATCTCAAATCATTATTAAAACAGATATCCCCCCTCAATTATTCTCTGTATAAAGCACAGTTAGAGTTTGTCTGTAAAATCAGCATTCAGGAAATGACTTGGGTCCTGACCTAGTCCATAAAGATGGGATGCCGCTGTCACTTGGCATGGGAAGCCTATCCACCACGCTCATGGACTTTCTAGATAAAGAGCTGATTCATGTTGTAGGTAGAAAAGGATGCATCTCCACATCTCAGTGTGTGCAAAATAGAAGTCGTCATCCTCCCTCTCAGCCCTGTACCACCTCCTGTGTTGCCTATTTTTGGTAATGGCATCACCGTGCTTCCTGCCACCCAGGTGCAAAATCTCCCTGCTCTCCTTGCTCCCCTCTTCCTCCCCTGCCCCCAACAACCTGTCTGTTGTCAATTCTGCCTTCCTATTACCTCTATCTGTCTTGTCCTCTGTTCCCATCGCTGCTGCCCTAAATTCAGGTGCTTATTACCTCTTGCCTGGCCTGCAGTAATAAACCCCCAAGTGGTCTCTCTGCCTCCCCGAATCAGTCTTACATATCAGGTTCATCTGCCTGAAGCACAGCTTTCATCATGCCCTAACCCTGCTAAAACCCCTTCAGTAGCTCCTCCATTCCCTGCAGAATAAGGTCCGCATTCATTCAAAGTGAGGCCTTTGCAATGTGATTTCTCATTACTCCTTTCATGCTCCCTATGCTTCAACTAAATCAAACCACTTTTTCTTTATTCACCCACTCATTCATTTATTCAATAGCTATTTATTGAACCACTGGGCAAGGCATTGAGGATACAAAAATGCCACATTTCTAATCTCAAGCAGCTGACAGGTTCTGCCCTTTCCCACCTCTAGGCTGTTAATCTTTCTGTCCCAGTGGCCTGGAAGGCTCTTTTCCCCAGCCTCCCATCTATGCCTGGCCAAATCCTGCCCTTGTCTCAATGCCTCCTTTCCTCTGATTCAAATATCACCTTCTGGAAGCCTCCTTCTGGGTCACCTCTTCTCTCTCCAACCAAGAGGAAATCAATTCTTTCTCTCAAAGGTTGTAGCGTGTCACCTGCCTTCTCTGACGGCGATGTCTCATTTTCTACTGAAAATTGTATGTTCCTGAAGAAGGATATACATCAGTTTCACCTCTCCATCTGAAGGAACATTTGATACAATGCTGTGCAAAAATTAATTACATTTAGTTGAATGAACCAATATCTCAGAGACACATCATGGAAATGAGGCTTCCCAGGTTCTTAGAGCTTATTAGAACTGGGAAATAATCTTTTTCTGGTCTTTGCTCCTCATTGTCAAAAAGACCCTGGATTTTCACTACCCACCCTCATTTTCTCCTGGGCATAATGCCCAATGGCACGTGTGTTGGAGAAGTCAAAGCAAAGGGCCGCAGGTTCCTTAAAAAGCCTCCTGACTTTGCATTCCTGGGGCTGCGCTGTTTCTGAGCTATCTGGTTCCTCTGTTCCTTGGTGACCTACATTATGCAGGGCTTTCTCTGCCCTCTCCTGGAGACATGTTGGGCTCTGGCTCCTGGGGATTCTGCATCATGATGGGGTGGCACAGACAAGGCTGGCTTGAAGCCAAGAGATGGATGCACAGCTGAGCTTGTGTGTGAGGGCAAAAGGCTGCGGGCTGGGTGACCAGAGCCAGAGCCAGATCCCCCAGTTGCTCCAGGACATCCCAGAGCCCAGTGGAGCCCCAGAGAGAACCATATCTGGGGTAGCAGGATGCTGGAAGTGAGTCCGAGCTAAGCCCATGGCCTCCAAGGGGTGGGGGAACATCACTGGCTCCTTCAGCAGCCCTCCCTGGATAGAAGGCTCAGTGCACACCTGTCGGCATTGAGGGATCCAACCTGACATGGTCCCACTTACTTTTCTCGTCTTAGCACCACCTCATCTCTGGGCACAGCTCCTGTTCCCCTAGCAACTGACCGCTCATGGTTGCTCAGCACACCCTGAGCTTTCTTGCCCCGGGGGCTTTGCCTGAACTGGGTGTGTCTCAGCCTATTGAGATCCTCTGCTTTCAAAGCCCTCCTCAAATGCCACATCTACTGAGACTCTTTTCTTGAACACCCCACTCAAAATGCACCACTTGGTCCTCTAGTTTTAGCACTCATCCTGTTGTGCTCTGTATTTCAGGTAAGATAGTGCTGGTAAGTCTGTCTCCTTCAGTGGATTTTAAGATTCTTCAAAATTACTATATTTTATTCGATATGCACTCAAAAGCCAAACACAGTAACCCTGTAGCTATCTAATCAGTGTTAAGTAGATATCCAAATGAAGCACCATCACGCTGTTCACAGGATTAATGTGTTTCCAGACAGTTTCTCTACCTTACAGAAGAGCAAGGCAAACACAACTGCTCTCTCCCTTGGTGCACCTTGTCCCTGTCTTGGCCCTGGGCTGTTTTGCGTCCTGTTTAGTACAGGCTCCTCAATCAGATGTACCTGGTTAGGTCCCAACTCAGTGACACAGTACATTATCTAGTCAGAGACCCAATTCTAGGAGTTGTCTTTCTTCCCCGACTCCCTAGTCTTATCCCTCCCTCTGACAGTTTGGGGCTCACCTGTTCCCCATCACTACTTTCTTTGGACTTGGTGATTAGTCGGCATGTAAGTGAAGTATAGCCTTGCTCTGAGAGAGTGAGAGCAGGCACCCAGGCCCCTGGACAGGCAGGGACACCAGGAAAGCAGACACTGCCTTTCACCCCCTCTGTCTACCTTCTAATCATCTCCCTTGACTCACCCATTTTCCCAAGCACTCAGAGCTCTTAGAGTCTGTGCAGTATGATAGTATTGTACTCTACCTTTTGCACACTCTCCATGACCTCGTGTGCATTTATATCATCCCCAGCAAAAGTGTAAATTTCTTGAAGGAGAGAATTGTGTTTTACAGTAGTCTAGCACCCATAATATAATACAAAGAATGTAGTAACTATACAACGAACATTGTTGAATTTTGCAAATCAAGTTCCCAATCTGAGCATCTTCATGAGCTATGGGCCTCAAAGTGAAACACTGTAGGCTGTAATTAAAATATCTTCACTAGAATGTTATTTATAATAACAAATAACTGCAAATAACACCCAACAATGAGATGCAAGATTCAGTAAGTGAAGGCACATCACTTTGATGGGATATTATACAGTTATCAAATGGTAATTATAATGTGTATGGAGCAATATAGAGACTATGATAGGCTGGTAACTGATGAAAGAAGATACAAACAATGACCTGAAACTATACAGTTAAACCTTGAACAACAAGGGTTTTAACTGCACAGGTCCTTTCAAATGCAGATTTTTTTCAATAAATAAATTGGAAAATTTTTGGAGACGCAGCAACAACTTGAAAAAACATTTTCTTGTCTCTAGCTTACTTTATTGTAAGATACAGTATATAACACATATATGAAATACATATTAATCAACTATTTATGCTATTGGTAAGGCTTCTGATCAGCAGTAGGCCATTAGTAAAGTTTTGGGGAGAGTCAAAAGGTACATGTGATCTTCCACTGCACAGGGGTCAGTGCCCCTAAACCCTGCATTGTTCAAAGCTAAAAATAAAATTATAACTATTACTTTGCACTACAACAAACCTGGAGAGGTGGTATGCGAAAATATAGTTGGCATGAATGTTATAGGAGTTTGAGTAATTTTTTCTCTGTTTTTAATGTTAAAGCTTTATCATCTTTGGAATAAGAATTTAGGCACTTATATAAGTAACATAAAATTATATACACCATTTTGCTGGAAGTTTGGGACCATTAGTGGTGATAAGTCCATCTAAGGAAAGAACAGAAGTGCAAAAAGAAGGCTTTAATCAATGCAAATTTTCTGTGTATTTCACTCTTACCAAATGAATTTTGATAATGATGGTGATGATGCTGATAATAAGAAAAAGAGGTATTTCTTTGACTTTTCCTGAGAGCTGCAAATCAGTATGGAAACTGAAAATAACCATGGGGCCCTATAAAAATATGCTAAGTCCAGTGAGGTCAGGAATTTGGGAGAGGAGTGCTGCTCCAACCTGGGAAGGGCTGCTCCCTGGCTGGGTGGTACATGAAGATACAGTGACAGGAACGATGGACAGGAATACTGAAAGGCTGGATTCTAGGCCCACTTCTGGTATTAAAGACCCACAGGATTTTGGGAAAGTCACTTAACCTAAATAGGTAATTTCTTGGCATCCAGCTGGCCAGCCCATCCCATTCAACAAAAATGCAGTGAATTCCTACTGGGTGGCAGTGTGGTGCTCAGCAGTGGGCCACCCCTGATTGTCGCCAGAGCAAGTTCACAGCGCTAGTGGGAGGATAAAGGAATGATGCATGTGGAAGCTGCACGGAATAAATGTGAACTATTGTCAAGCTGTGGAGGAGCATGGACGGTCTAGCTAGGCCCACAATGCTAACAGCTGACTCAGCCCAAAATTGAGACAATCAACCTCTAACAAAGCTGAGAAAAACAAAGGCCTGATTGAAATGGACTACAGCTGACTTTTCCAGGCCTCCCAGCTGGCCTCGTTCAGGGTCTCACAAAAACACGTGTGCCTCCAGCAGGCCACTGACCCTCCTGCAGGCACATGTCTGCTCTCCTAAACTCACCTCACTGTCAAGGGCCACTGAATGAGCTTTTGTTAAATCTGAAGGCCTGGTGCATGTGTGTGTGTGTGTGTGTAAGCGTGTGAGAGAGAGGGAGTAAATTTTCACACTTGATGAGTAATTTCTGACCTAACACATAGGACAGGCCAAATTGCCCCTCTGAGCTAGCTACTTACCACTCTCCTAAAAAATACCAGATGCCTTTGTAAGGAATCCTAAGTGAACCATGGCCTTTTCCTGAATATAGTCTCTGTGGATAAAATGAGAGTTCCTGTTGGCCAGGATCCTCACCTGGCAGTGGTTGACTAGCTCACTGCACACCTGTGGGCAATACATGGCTGTTGACTCTATAAAAGGAGCTCCGCCCAGTGCTCTGGGCACAACATGGTGGCATGGCTGTAAGGCTGCAGGAGAGCAGAGCAGAGGCTGGAGAGGTGGTAGCGCTGAGGACAGAGGCCCAGAGGTTGGCTGTGCAGGATGGCTGTGTGGAAAGAGGGGCCCAGAGGACGGCTGTGCGGACAGAGGGGCCCAGAGGCAGAGACCGGCTTGCTGCATGCGGACTTGCTCTGAGTGAACGGGATTCTAGTGACTGAACTGCCACCTGGAAATAAAGTTGGGTGTAACCCTTTCACCCCAAGAACGTTTTGCTGTCATTTTCTTTGGTGACATTGAATCCATAGCGAACTTGCCCGGGGCTGAAATCCATTTGCAAGACAGTCCCCCTTCTCGTTTGGGCAGAAATGAGATGAGTTTGGTTAGTACCTATCTGAGGGGATGAGGAGAGAATATAAAGAGCTGGCAATCAGGAGAAAAGCAAAAGAAATTGACAAGAAATGGGAAAGGCACTCTGGCCCATGCTAATAGAGACTCTCCCCTGCAGAGGAGAGGGTGACCGCACTCTGCACCCCTGAGCCGTCCCTCTCTGAGAAGTGCCTGAGGCAGGTGAAGGGGGCGTCTGAGGTCAGAGCCTTAGCCTCTCTTTCCCTAAGACACAGGGCTCAGCGGTATTAGTCACAACCAATGAGGTTTGATTTAACAAATCAGCAACAACAATTTCAGTCCCTTCATTATTGCTGAGTCACTGATGGGCATGTTGGTCACTTACAAACTTGCCATCGTGCCTGCAGCCCCCCAGTCAGCATTGTGCAGGGGCGGAAACAGATGGGGATGGATCATAGAGATGGGTTAGCACCTCCTCAGTTCACCCATGGCTGTGCTGGTGTTTAAAGTGAACAACGAGGTTAATAGCCCCTATGACTAGCTTGTAGAGATTTATGGGTTTTTAAAAAATTCCAAATTAGGATAAGAACACTACTAATAGAGCTCATTAATTGATGGCTTACTTTGTCCACATGGAGTATTAAGATTTATTCCCATAGATGCTGTAGGGTTACAGAGTTAGTAAGGTGCAGAGGGAGGATTCCATTCCCAAGCATGGAACTGTGACCTTGAGAGGAAATGAGCTCAATGAATATTTATCCAGTTACCAGATACTGACTTAACATTTGTGGTAGGAGAAGTTCGGCGTTAGGCATTGGAAGGGAAACAAGAGGTTCTACGGCCTGATTCCACTTATTACCAAGCTTCAGGCTCATGTGACACTCACTTAAGTAAGGGTTAGGACACACATTTCTCACCAGCAGTGGCACTGTGACTGTCACCCAGCAGTGCACTGCTTGAATCCAGCACCTCCACCAGCACCCTGGCCATTGTCACCAGCATCATCCATGTCAAACAGCATTTGTGAAGTGTCCATTGTGTGTGTGTGTGGCACTTCTTAAAGGTGGCAGCCGGGTCGCATCTGGGGCATGCTGAAGGATTAGGTGGTGCCTAAGTGAAGGTGACATGTGACAACCTCTCCTCTCAGCCTGGAGCAGACAGCAAATGCCAGTCTCCTGGGAGCTGTCAGTCCAGGACAGAGCACCATGCTTGCAGAATGGGAAATGAGCATGGTTTACATAACGTTTTAGGAGGAGCTGATGTTGGAGGTTGCAGTCTCCTTTCTGCAAGCTGGTCTGTGATGACTTCTCTCTGCCTGATCAGAGGTCCCACCAATGTGTCACAAAGGGTGGCTATCATATCAGGAGGTCCTCACTGCTGCAAAACCAGAGGAGAAGCTGAATGCACACAGGCAGCATTGTCATGCCAACTGCAATGAGCCAGAAAAATAAAGTGAATCATAGTCTGCATTGGGGATTTATATATAAACAAATTTCATGCACATGGGCACACTATTCAGATGCATTTATATCACTTATATTACCTTAATCACAGAGCCAAATGAAACCAACCACACTTTCAAGCATGCAAACCACTTCCCTTCCCTTCTCCATGCCTTAGCTTCTTTTTAATCTACAGCCTCGGATGCCCTTCCTCTGAATTTGCGAATGTTCAAATACTGAGTGTTATGGGCTGAAATGTGTCCCCCCCAAAAGATGTCAAAGTCCTGATGCCTAGTACCTGTGAATGTGACCTTATTTGGAAACTGAGTCTTTGCAAATGATCATGTTAAGATGGGCCATGAGGGTGGACCCAATACATTACGACTGGTGTCCTTACAAAAAGGAGAAATTTGGATTCAGAGACAGCATGTGCAGAGGGGAGATGTTGTGAAGACACAGGGAGAACCACCTTAAGCCAAGGAATGCCTGCACACCAGAAGCTAGGTGGAGACCTAGAGCAGATTCCTCCTCACAGCCCTCAGAAGGACCAACCCTGCTGGTCCCTTCATTTGGATTTCCAGTCTCCAGTACTGTGGAGCAATGCATTTCTATTTTTTAAGCCATCTAGTTTGTGGCACTTTGTTACAGCAGCCCCAGGCAACTAGTGCACCAACCAAAACTCTGGGTCAAACTGCTGCCCACAGAACGTCTTCTCTGCATGTAGCACCGTGCTGACATTTAACCCAGCCGTAACTATTTGTTGACTGACTTACTGTTTGACTCTCAACTGGTGGATGGCTCTATATTAAACTCTGTGATGGTATAAATGTGACACTATTTCACCCTCGAGACTCTTGTAATCTTTGTGCAGGACAACACGTAAACTCCATGTGTAACTATAGGCCAGATGAAGTGCTGTGGAACAGATTCAGTACAGAGAGGAATAAAGGAGCTGGTCTCGTGGAGGGTGTGGCAGGATGTTAAGTGACTCAGGTAAAGGTTACCTCCTTCTCCTGGACAGTGCAGGGGACCCCACTCTTGATCTGTCGGCCTCTGCCTGGGCTGCTGTTTAAGCAGCCTTGGGAGTCAGAGCAGGTGCTTGGTCTGGGGTCCTCGGATGCTGTGGACCGGCAGGGCAGTGTAGAAGGGAGGATCCTAGGCAGGCTCTGGGTGTTGCTTCCCCTTCTGGATGCTTCTCTGGTGCTAAATGGGACTATGAGAAAACTGAGTGTCAGAGCAGACCTGGAGGGTTCTGGCATTCACAAGGTGCAAAGTACACCTGTCACTTGCTTTCTTTGTCGTAGTGGAACATCACCCTTAAGAGTCTGGGCAGAGAGTGGAAAGCGGGATAGACTATGGCTGGCCCTGCACCCAGAGTGGAATTCCAGTGATGTTTGTCACCAAGGGCTTTGGGATTCTCAAGAATCCCCCTTGGTGCATTTCCTAGGCTCAGAAACCTAGAATGCCCCGGGACTGTACATCTGGAATACCAGGTTGAAGGTGACCAGCATCATGAGATGGGAAGGAAACTCTTCAGAAGGACAGACAGCATTCCCACTGGCTGGCGGGGACATGGGGAGGCTTGGAGGGGGCATCTCCCTCCCTCGTTTGCCATGCTTTCCACAGTGACTCTGTCCATCCTTACTCTGACCTTCAGTGCCAATACCTTGGGAAGCACAGGTTCAGAATATTAGCAATGTCTCCTGTGGCTGTCATTGTCATGAAGATGCCTCCTTGTTGACCCTCCAAACCAGCCTGCCACATGCTCCATGGTCTCAGGGAGAGCTAATGCTCTACCCTGGCATTTTAAGTTCTGCTCAGCACTTTGTGCCTGATATTTTAGTTTAGTTAAATGTTGATGTCAACCCCTAGAGATCAGTGCCTTGAAGTTAGGAAACCTGTTCAATTCATGTTTTTATCATTCTAAAGTTTGGCATAGTCCCATTTGTTCAACAGAGTCACTAAATAAACCAGCGGATACTTATTATTGAGTGCCTGTGAAGAGCTGGGCATGTGCTAGACTCTGGAGATCAATACTTTGAACAGAAAGTATCAACAGGTGCAACAGAATCTGCTCTTATTCTGTGCACTTGTGCCCCACTCAGCAAAAGGGACAGGAGATGCTCCCTGACTGTGCTGGGAGTTGCCTCAGTTTACAGGTGTCCTGGCTGGGATGACTTCTATCTATGGTCAGGACAACTTGCTGGGGCCTGTTTGTCCCTTGACTGCCCTCATCTCTGGTTCCCAACTGCTTACCTAAGATTTGGCTCCTTGTATTGACTAGACTTCTCTGACTTCTGTCTTCTCACCTATCTCTGCCCTGAGCTCCGCCTTGACCATCGGCTCTCGGGCGTCTCCTTGAATCTGCCCCATCAGGCCGAGCCCCTGGTGCTGTAAGTCTTTTCTCACTTTCTGACTTGGATTTCCAGTCTTTATGACCCATGTCTGCCCTCAGACAGGTCTTCTTGAAAGGCAAAAGGAAGGACAAAATTATATATGTATTCCAATGTAAATCCTCTCGATTGTTGAAACAATACTAATATCAAATTACAAGGAAGAAAAAAAACAATGGAAACTTCCAGCCAGAATCACACATTAAGTTGGCCAGAGAAAATGGAGTTAAGTGTTCTAAGGTCTTTATACTATCTGGAATTAACATAAGGGCATTGATTAATTTTAAAATGTCCTAAATTAAGTACGTATGTTGTATTTTTTTAGGGTAAATACTAAAGGGAGAGAAGTACAGTATATAACTCCCTAACTAATAGAAGGAAAATATAAATCATAAAAATAAATAAATCCAAAAGAAAGCAATAAAGGAAAGAAAAAGAAACATGAGCAGTAAGTACAACGGAAGTGCAAAATAACATGGTAGATTTTTAACCCCAAAATATCAGAATTTACAAAACTTTAAGTGGATTAAGATCTCAGTAAAAAAACATGAACAGCAAAACCCAAAGATTTTTCTGGCAATATTATATGTAATGTTTATTTCTGTATATACTATTTTTAAGGGACATGTTTAAAGCATAAGGATACAAAAAAGCAAATGATAAAAGGATGGAAAAAATACAGCAGGCAAATTCTAATCAGGATATCGTCAAAGAATTCACTAATATGAAACAAAATAGACAAACATTACTAGACTTAGAGAGTAGAATTTCAGAATGACATGTGTTTTAATTAACAAAATATATTACAATTTAAAGTATGTATAAAGTCTAAAAAATTAAGCTTCAGGGTGTATAAAATAAGAATTGACAGAAACACAAGAGGAAAAAAAATAACAATCAGAGTGGGAGACTTTCATATGTTCCTGTCAGGCATAATAACATAGAAAAAAATCATTATGACTGAAGATTTAAACCAGATAAAAAATTTGACCTAATGGATATAGAACATTGTACCAAATAATTGCAGAAAACATATTCCTTTCAAGTATATATATAATATTTATAAAAATCAATTATTTCTGGACCTTGAATCAGTCTCAACAAATATTACTGAATTGAAATTATATGAAGCATGAGCCCCAATAAAAATACAATTAATTTAGAAATAAGAAAACAAAAATTAACCAGAATAGTCCCACGTGATTGGGAATTTAGACACATACTTCTAAATAATCAAAAAAGAAAGTATAGTGCTAATCAGAGCATTTTAAACTAAACAACTGTGAAAATGTTATTTAAAATTTAAGATATACAGCCAGTGGCTAGAGTGGGCTTGAACCAGCTTCTAAGAGCTAACTGTTAAATACCGAGGAAATTTTCCAGCCAATTGCTAACTCACTAGTAGCTTGAAATCAGTCATGGTGGGGTGCTTACAACACGGGTATAAGGAGTTGACACTCTGTAAATCAGGAATTTTGCTTTTCCTTTCCTCTCTCTTCTTTTTTTTGCACATTAGTTACCAGAGTGCCAAGAGATGTAGTTAAAACATTATTTTGAGGGAAATTTATAGCCTCAAGAAGATGGATTAGAAAAAAAGAAAGGCTGGAAATTCCAACTTCTGGAACCAGGATAAACAAAGCAATATAAAGTCAAAGAAAGTAACAGACAGAAGGTAATTAAGAAAAGAAGAATATTATGCAAAATAGAAATATAGAAAGAGAAGAAACCAAACCAAAGGCAGGTTCTTTGAAAATATGAATAAAATTGAGAAACCTCTGTTGAGATTGATTAAGAAAATAAAAAAGACATGCACAGATAATGAACATCAGGAATAAAAAAGTAGACATTACTGCTGATACTGCACATATTGAAAGGTGATAATATATATGAAAATTTTAATGCTAATGTGTTCAAAAGTAAATATGCAATATATATACATTCCTAAAAAAATTATGTACAAAACCCTTCTCACAAAGAAATAACAATCCTAATCCTTTAGTTGGTGAAACAAAGACAAAAATTTCTTATCTAGAACTCTCTAGGCCTGGATGGTTTTATCAGTAAGTTTTATAAACATGCAAGAGAGAAATATTTCCAATGTATACACTCTTTCAGACAATAGAATGAAAAGGTAAATCTTCCATTATGCATTAGGATACTACCTGTAATCTTGATTCTAATACTCAACAAAGGCAAACTGAGAAAGGACAATTAGCACCCAGCCTCATCAGGAGCATAATGCAAAACATTAATTGCAATTAATAAACTGAATCCAGCAATGTACATGCAAAAATACATCATGACTAATTTGCATTTATCTTAAGAATGGAAGACAAGTGTCACTTTGGAAAAGCAATTCATGTAATTCGCCAGGTAAGCAGAGAAAAATGGGGAAAAAATGGTGTAATTATTGCAGAGATACAGAAAAAGTATTTGGTAGAAGTCAACATTCATTCATGACATCAATACAGGAATAGAATGTAATTTTCTTGATTTTACAAAGAGTGTCTACAACAACCTTATAAACATTGCATGAAATGTTGAAACTTGGAAAGCTCTCATTTGGAAATTTGGAACAAGGAAAGAACTCCCACTCATGCCACTTTGATTCATCCTTGTCCTGAAGGTCCTTGCCAGCTTGCTAAAACAATAAAAAGCAATAAAAGGTATAATAAGAACTTAAAAGTGGGGAAAAATGACTCTCACTATTCACAGATAATGTAATTATGCATAGAAAATCCAAAGCAATCCACAGAGAGATGATATAATTATCACAGGGGTTTGACATGGTTGTAGTATTCACATTCAATACTTATACAATGAATTTAATTCATATAATCGAGCAACAAATTGAAAATGAAATAAAGGAGCTCCCATTTACAATGATGTACAACAAGATAACATCCTTGGGAATAAAGCTAACAAAATATTTTTGTCCAAGACATCTACAGAGAAAATTGAGAAGTGTTATTGGGAGATACTAAAAAAAAAAAGTAAGTGGAGCGATACACCAAGTTTATGAATCAGAATAGTCACTTTTTGTAAAGAAGTCACTTGTCCTCTGACAGAAAGCTAAATGCAAACACACAAAACTGTGAATTTGTTCCTTTTTTAACTCGGCAGGCTGATTTTAAAATTTATATGGATATGCAAAAGGTTGGTAATATCCAAGACACTCTTGAAGTAAAAGTCAGTGGCTCTACTAGATATAAAGATCAGTGGGGAAAGCAAGGATTTTTTGACAAATTGCTGGGACAATTAGGTATCCACATGGAAAACCATGAAGTTGGATCTTTATCTCACGCCATGCTAAAAAAAGTTAATTTCAGTGGTTTAAAAGACCATAGTGAAAGGAAAATCAGTGAGGAAAGATGTTGTCGTGATCTTGGGGTAAGGATTTCCCCAATGAGAAGCAAAAAGCAGCAGCTACAAAGAAAAAAAATTGTAACCTTTTTCTAGATTGAAATAAACACATTCCCTTCATCAAATGCTGACATAGAAATGGTAAAAATAAAACAACACAATGAGAGAAAATATTTGCAACATTTAACAAACAGACTAGTATTCAAAATATTTAAGAATTCTCCCAAAATGCTAAGAAAAAGGCAGAGAGTCCTTTTGGGTAAAAGGCTTAAATAGACTCTCTCAAAAAGGAAATATGATTGCCACTAAATATAAGATTAGTAATCAGTGAAACCAAACATGATGATGATGGGATTCCTTCTGTACCCCCTCTATGGGCAAAAAGTTCAGAAAGTCTGACAATGAAGAGGTGATGAAACTTTGGAAACCCTTCCTGACTGCTCACGATGCTGTAAATCGGTGCAATCCCTTGGAAATCAGTTTGGCATTATTTAATATACTACCCAGAAATATAATCCCTAGGCATATACCCCAAATTTTGCTCATATGTGCACTGAGTAACACAAGAATGTTTATAACAGCACTGTCTGTGGTAACTACAACTCTGTTTCAACCCAAATACCCATCCACAGGACAGATGAATTACTTTGTAGTTTGTTCATACAATTGGATGCTATTCAGCAATGACTGTGCTCTGACCCATGCAGGTATGTGGATGAATCTCACAGACCCCATGCTGGATTAAAGAACACAGTGGAATGCTTACATTTACATAAACTTCAAAACCAGGAAGCAAGACTTTCTTGGTTAGTATTGCAGACGTGGTTGGTAAACCGTAAAGAAAAATGCAAGGGAACTGATCCTAACAGCACACTGTCACCTCTCTGAAGACACAAGCTTGTCATCAGGGGAGAGGCCCACGCAATGCTGGACGTGTCTTTTCCTTTTCCTGACTGGTGGGGATGTGGTGTTCTCTTAATTTTATTCATTTATTTGCTAAACTGTATATGTGTGGTTTGTGTAGTTTTCTGTACCCACACCTCACAACTTTTTTAAAATTAAGGGGGAAAGATTAAATTGTGATTGCTGGAGGGCAGTTTGCATTTGCTGATAGCTGTGGAAGTACTTGACCTACAGAAGTTGCTGAATTGCCTGGCTAAACTTCTTTGTAAGGAATATGTGGGAAATACCCCAGGACTATCCATTCAGGAACCAAGGACAACCAGAGCCTGAATCAGATTTTTGGAGAACCACTTGAGTGGGCTTTTCTGGTCATCATTCCAGCTTCTTTTGCAGCAGCTCTTGGCACCAGTCACTTAATAAGCATAGACTGAGCACCACCAACATGCCAGGCACTGCGTTAGGTACTGGGGTACAGAACCCCAAAGATGCAAGCTTTAGTGAGCTTCCCTCCCATAGAAGAGAAGGAGGAAATTCACGATTACACAAGGGTACAGGCTAGTCTAAGCTTGGGAATGGAGTTAGGTGGGTCTTGGGTAGGGACATATTTGCAGAAAGGTGACATGTGAGCACTGGAGGAGGGTTCAGGAGAAGGGGCAGCCTGTGGATACCTGAGGAACAGCAGCTGCATTCTAGAAACAATACAGGGCCCTGACTGTCTGGAGCTCTTGAGGGCAGATGGAGGGTTGCTCTTACAAGATTTACTGTATGAATCCCATCCATTCCTGGCATGCCCAGATTTAATTATGGCTTAATCAAACAAGATCTTTTCAGTGTTAGGAGCCCATGAAAGTAGTTCTAGAATGGATATCCTTAAGGTATACAAACCACTACCAGTATCAGTAATTACTAAGAACCTACTCAGTGCAAAACAGGGGCTGGGATGGCTGAAACAGAAGGCAGGATGTGTGAAATGAGATAAAAAATATTTTTGTTGGGGCTTGCGAAATACCAAGGTGACAAGAATGCTCTGTGTTCAGATAGCATTTTGCCATTTTTAAACTTTCCATAAATATCACATTTGGTGTGAAGAGGAAAGAAGCCCTGGCAGGGGGTCCCACCTAACAGTTCTGTCTGTGATTGACATCAGGTCCGACAGGGCATTAGCAGGACGTCTCTGTCAGGGGCTGCTGACTTCCATCCAGGATTTATTAGAAGAGGGAGGATGATGACATATGTCCTTTTGTGGCATTACTGCATGGACAGGAATAAAGTGCTTTAGCCCTCTCAGGGCCTGAATGTTCCTTTGGGTAGAATTGCTTTGAAATCCTTAGCTGAAAGTTTTAATAAGGGCCTGCTCACTAGAGTAGTTGCCGGTAGGCCACTCACTGGTAACAAAATAATCCTGTCAGTGTAGTCCAGGCTGAGGCCACCAGAAAAAGAGGGCCACATGAGATACTCTACTCGGATGGATGATGCCTCCAAAAGGGGTTAATATGCAAAATATATAAATAATTTTCACAGCTTAATATAAAAAAAATTAAAAAATGGGCAGAGGACCCAAATAGACATTTTTCCAAAGAGGACATACAGATGGCCAACAGGCAAATGAAAAGATGCTCCGCGTCAATAATGATCAGGGAAATGCAAATCTAAATCATAATGAGATATCACTTCACACCTGCCAGACTGGCTATTATCAAAAAGACAAGAAACAATAAGTATTAGTGAGGATGTGGAGAAAAGGGGACTCTTGTACCCTATTGGTGGAAATGTAAATGGGTGCAGCCAATATGGAAAATAGTATGAAGTCTTTTCAAAAAGTTAAGAATAGAAATACCACATGGTCCAGTGATTTCACTTCTGGTTATGTATCCAGAGAAAATGTAAAACCAATCTGAAGAGATATATGCATCCCTATGTTCAGTGCATCATTATTTACAATAGCCAAGATAAGGAAACAACCTATGTAATCCATTGACAGGTGACTGGATAAAGAAGATGTGGTGCATATAGACAATGGTCTATTATCAGACATAGAAAAGAAGGAAATCTTGCCATTTGCAATGACGTGGGTGGATTTAGAGGGTATTATGCTAAGTGAAATAAGTCAGAGATAGACAAATACCATATGATTTCACTTACATGTGGAATCTAAAATCAAAGGAACAAACAAAACTAAACAGAATCAGACTCATAAATACAGGAAACAAACTGTTGGGTTACCAGAGCAGGGAAGAGCTGGGGGCTAGATGAAACAGGTGAACAGGATAAAGAGGTACAAACTTCCAATTATAAAAGACATAAGTCATGGGGATGTAATGCACAGTATGGGGAATGTAGTCAGTAATCCTATATTGACTGTAAGGTGATGGATGGTAACTAGACTTATTTTGGGGATCATGTTATAATATATAAAATATTGAATCACTGTGATGTACACCTGAAACTAAGGACATTGCCTGTCAATTACACTTCAATTAAAAACAAACAAACACCAAAACAAACAAAACCCCCCCAAAAAACTAATGTCTGATAGCCCATCTCACCTACTAGGATGGTTATAATTTAAAAAAAAAAAGATAATAAGTGTTGTTGAAGACACAGAGAAATCAGAACCCTCATCCATTGCAAGTGGGACTTTAAAATGGTGCATCCACTTTGGAAAAGGGTTTGGCAGTTGCTCAGCATGTTAGCCACAGAGTTCCCAAATGCTCCAGCCATTCCACCCCTAGCTATTTATCTACCCAAGAGAAAAGAAAACATACGGCCACACAAAAACAATTGTTCATAGCAGCATTAGTCATAATAGCCAAAACGTGAAAACAACCCAGATTCATCAGCTGATGAATAAATAAATTGTGGTATACCCTGGCAAGCAATATTGTTCGACAATAGAAAGGAATGAAGTACTTACGCATACTGTAATGTAGATGAGCTTTGAAAACATGTGAAGTGAAAGAAGCCAGACAGAAAAGGCCACACATTGTATGATTTCATTTACATAAAAATGTCCAAAATGGACAAATCCATAGAGACATAAAGCATATCTGTGGTTGCCTGGGGCTGGCAGTAAAGGATTGGGGAAAATAAGGGAGGGTCTGGTAATGGATGCAGGATTTCTTTATGGGAGGATGAAAATAATCTAAAATTAATTATAGCCATGTTGCACAACTCTGTGGTTATACTTAAAACCATTAAATAGTGTACTTTAACTGGGTGAATTGTATGGTATGTTAATTATATCTAAATAAAGCCTTTTTTTTTTTTTAAAGATAGTCCAGCTAGCTTCACCCAGAAAGAAAGCACACTGAAGGTATGTAATGCCTTCTACTTGTAGCATGATATCCCACAAAGAGCACCGAGTTTGGAATTATAGGATGTGGATTTAGCATTGGCTCAATCACTACTTAGCTGTGTGGCTTCAGGCCAGTGACTGAACTCTCTGAGATGCAATTTTCTCATAAAAGGGAGATGAAAACCTCTGCCTATCTCAGCAATTAGGCCATGAAATGAGATTAATAACTGTGAAAGGTGTTTCAGGTTGAGCTTGTCAAAGGAGGAAATTATTGTTGTTTGTTGTTATTTAGCCCTTTTATAAGATCTGCTGGGCAGGCTATTGTCAGGCAGAGTTTATCTTTTATTTTTTGTCTCCTGCAAGATAGCTCTATTCTGTCTACCAAATGGTAAATTGCTACATTGTTTCTTTGTTGTTTGACACTTAGGTTCTCCACCTAATAGTCTGTTTACTTAAATATTTCAGAGTCACTTAGCATTTCAAAAGAGGATTTTTAAACATTAGTTATGGGAAAAAAAACAGAAGAGGAAATAGAGGCACAGTTTTTTGCTTTTCTAGGCTCACCAGCTATCTATTGAATTATGCACGTATACAGGCAGAGAGAAAAAAACAAAGAGCCATTCACTGGTGGACAGACATAGGAATCATCTTAAATCTGCTAAACTGTGCCTGGCTTTCACAGTTAATTTTGCACACATACTTTCACCCCCACGTGAAAGCCAGTAAGAAAATGTCAGTTCCCAGGAACAGCTTTTTGTTCTCTTAAACAGTGGTTCAGAAGAAGCCTCTGCTTCAATCTGATAGTCTTGTTATAAGACCCGTAGTGACAGGAGCTCCCTGCAGCTTTGCAAACCAGAAACCAGGAGGTTCCGACTTTGGATTCTAGATCTTGACTTTCCTGTCTTCTTTTCTAACGTTATAGCCCCACTGTAGCTTGGTTCTAGAGGACATTTGATTAAAATCTCATTTTTAGAGACTACCTAGTTTCCTACACTAAAGTTCAAAACCTCAAGAGGACAGCTTAGGCTTGTAACAGTGTGATGCTGTTGGCCACTGGTGGCCAATGGAATCTGGGCAAGAGGGAAAGGGGCGAAGAGCCCGTAGGAAAACTGTGGCCCCACCTTGACTAAATGACGTGGGAGACTCATCTCCAAATACACCACCTTCCCTGGTGCTCATCGGCGTTCATAACGCTGGCTGTGAGAACCCACTGCCCAGCCCTGCAGAGACTCTGTGGCCCCGATGTTAGCATCAGGCAGGCTCTAGGGAGAGCGGAGGTGGTAAGCCTCCTGCCTTGTTTGGTGCAGGCGTACATGTGCTGCAGTGTGATTCAGAGGGTACCGCCCCGGGCACTGGGTACAGTAGCAGGCCTGAGTCCACCTCAGGCCCCACTCTCTGGTGGCTTTAAAAGCCGTGTGGGGCTGAGTGGCAGACATGGACTCGGTGTCTCAGCAGGGGCACTTCACAACGGATCAAGGTCCTCATGGGGCCTGCTCTCTGGTTACTAATGCATGCTTTCAAAGAGATGCTGGCCCAGGCGGTAGGAACCCAGAAGTCTGGCGTCTGTAAAGTTTGTTTGAGTAACGGAGGATTCAAGGGAATGAAATTTGTTTCCTATTTACTTACTGTGTTCTTACTGTTTAGGTTCAAATCTTAAAGATGTCAAAAATCTAGCTGGTAAAGAATCTAAAACATGTGAAAGAATTAAGAAGACTTGACCATGAGGGAAACTGGGATTCAGAGAAGACAGCAATTAAAATGTAACTGTGGTCAGAGAGGATTTTCTGGAGGTGAGGAGGCCTCCCCAGGGCTTTGAAGGACCAGCAGAGGTTACCTGGGTGGGAGGAGAACAAACAGGAAGAGCAGGGGGGTGACAATAAAAACATAGTTAATACCCAAACAAGAGAGAAGGTAATTTAATCTTTCTTTGCCTGCTCAGAAGGCTCATTAGGACCTTTCAGAGCTCCGGGATCCTTCTAGATCACGATGTGCGAGATGCAGAAGCATTGACTAAGGTGGTGAGCCAGCTGATAGCCAAGCCTCTGAGGAACAGAGTGCTGACAGCTTGCAATCCAGGTCTCAGGTCTCCTTTAAAATATGCCTTAAAAATCAAATAAATTATTTGTTGGGCTACTGAAAGGACCAGGGCACCTGCATGTGGTTGGGGAACTAGCCTCTCACCCCAAGAGCCATCCTCACTTTCTTGGTAACCATGAGTCCCACAGGGAAGAACTTTATGCCTTAGCCTGAAAAACAGAACTAATAACACGTCCCCTTGTGTAAAAATAAAAGGGCATCAGGGATAAGTACTATGTACATTATTCCTCATACTCTCTGGAAGAAAAGATACAATAGTTTCAAAGAATTATTATTATGATTACATATGCCCGAAGATGGGGAGTTGATTTTTCAAGTCATTGACTGCATAAGTCCTTTGTGTTGTCTTAGAATTGGAAGGGACATTCCAAGCGTAATTAGAATTGGAAGAGGATAACCTACTGGAAAAATCATGGGCTTTGGTGTCAAAGTCTTGGCCTTGAATCCCAGATCACTCACCAATTACCTGCACCATCTTTCCTTCCTTTATTACAGAAATATGTATTAACCTCCTATTGTGTGTTCTGAGAAATTATCTAAGTTCTTGGAGCCTCAGTTTCCCCACCGATAAAATAAAGATGGAAATAGAAATCTCTGAAAGTTATGATAATGTCTGGCATATAGTAGACCTTTAGTTCATAAGAGTTCTCCTTTAATTAATGAGTGAGGGAATTAAATAAGCCACGGCTACTTAAGAAGCTTAAAGCATGTGATGGGAGGAAAGACAGGACTGGTAGGAACCTAAGGCAAAGTGCAGCTAGTGTGAGTGATCTGAGATGGTCTGGAAGGACAGGAGAGAGCTTATTGAAGGACCGTGGTGTGGTGGTTGAAGGGGAAGGGACTCTGACCTGCTGCTGCAAACAGGAGGGGATAAGCTGGTGTGTGGAGGTGTCCCACGTCAAGTTTCATCTTGTCTACCACTTGGTCTAACAGTGGCCTTGGGGGAAGATGCATGCATCCATCCTTTCCTTTAACCATTTATTCATCCACTGAAGAAATGTTTGTCACTCTCCAGGCATTTTCCTACCACTGGGATACAACCAAGGAACTCAGAAAAGCGTGGAGAAGAAAGACAAGTAGACAGACAATTACAGATCATTGTGATGAACAGTAAGCTGGTGATAAGACATCATGCCTTGTATTTCCTGAGAGTCACACAGGGTCATACCAAACTGGGTGTTGGGCCCGGAATCTCCACTCCCTGGGTGTGGTATTAGGGAAGAGGAAAAACTCTCAGTCTCCAAGCCCCTCTGCCCTCTAGTTTTTTGGTTTGTAGGTCAGCTAAAATCATGTACTTAAGAGCTCTCTGGAATCTATTATGCCATATACATGTGCATTTAATGTATTAATCATTAGTGAATCTATCCTCTTATCCCACCAGAGCTGACCAGCTTTTTGATTTTTCTATGATAAATAACAACTGACTTGCAGATTATGGCAGTCCCATCTTTTTTGTTTCTTGATGTTGCCTTTGTAACCCTTATCTTCTAGTTCTTTCTATCAGTGTGGTTGTATCCATCCCTGGTTCAGATGAAATTTTAGGGAAGACCAGTAAGGTTTTCAACTGCCTGGAAAGGGGTAAGGGGACTGATCACTGATGAGGAAAAGACTAAGGCATGAGGCTTAGACAGAGAGTCAAGTGTTACAGAAAGTTCCCAGTTAGAACACGGAGGGTGGGGCTGCAGCATGGGGAATGGAAATGGAGATCAAACCCAGAGGAACAGAATAAGTTGAGAGTAAAAGACGGAGGAAAAGACCGAGGCAGCCATCCAGCTGATGGAGGAGAGAAAAAGGTGGCTCCCTTTTTGAACAGCTTATCTCCTCTATCTGCAATATTTCTGCTGATGTCTGAATAGAGAGAAAAATGTGTGTGTGTGTGTGTTTGTTAATAACAGTCATCTATTTATAGGCCTTAAATTATACACCCAAGAAAGCCTCTCTGAGACAAGATGTGTTATTTGGCTGCCAGAAGGAAAAGTTAGAGAAAAATAACACCAGAAAAAAGGGGGGTTGGGATCTTCTAGATGTCCCTCTTCCTTTTCCTCTTCCTCTCTGTCCATCTTCTTATGCTTAATGGCAATTGTCATTGCCAACTCTTCCATTGTTTGGAGTCACGTTCCCAAGAGGTGAGGAGGAGATGGGCAAAGCTCTTCCTTGAGGAGGTGGGGCTTTTCCATGGTTCCCTGAGAATGATGTGACCCCCAAATCATACCATTTTCTGGCTGAGTAGGAAGACAGACCAGACAGCAGCATTTCCAACTTCCTCTTATTTCAGAGGATGAGACCGGGCCCCAAAGGGGTGGTCCTGCTTGTGTCCCCCCAGCAAGCTAGAGACAGGAGTGTCCGCTGCTTCACTCAATGCCCCTTCCACCTGGGGGCCCACCCAGCTGATGCTCCACATTTCAACTCCAGTTTCCTCACTCATACATGAAACAAGATGGTGTGGTTCATGTCGTCCTTTGGCCTCATCTTTCCAGAGAAATGTCTGAATCCCCTAATGACCCCAAGATGACCTTCAGGCAATGGGGCTTAAGTTCATGCTCATAAGAGAATGGTTAAGAGCAGGGACTCCAGTGTCAGACCCAGGTGTTTCAGTGACTACCTGTGTGACATCAGCTAGGTTACTCCACCATAATACCTCAGTTTCCTCATCAGTAAAGTGAAGATATTGACAGAACTTCTTTGATGGGGCTGCTGTGGAGATAGACTAAGGCAGTGCATGTAAGCACTTAGCACAAGGAGGATCCTCACTAATGTCTTCATTATTGTCATGGCATCCAAATGGGTCAGAAAGCAAGATTGCAAGGGTAAGAGCTTTGCATGTAAACCTCAAATGCAGTGGCCACCCCGTCTGCATAGACTTTTGCATGCAGGGCCATAATGGAAGAGATGATGACCAGCCAGCAGTCAGCCCAGTCAACCTATAGATGGTCTTATAAGGGATGTCAGTCAAAGAGGAAAGACATGGTAGGGGAGTGGGTGGGCAGAGGCAGCCAGTGAGCATTAGAGGGGCAGCCACTGAGTGAGAGGGGGCAGCCAGCGAGTGTTAGAAGGGAAGCTGGTGAATATTGGAGGGGGCAGCCAGTGAGTATTAGAAGGGAGCCAGTGAGTGTTAGAGGGGCAGCCAGTGAATATTGGAGGGAGTTGTAACCAAATGAAGTGGGCATCTTCACTGGACAGGAAAGAACACACCTTCTTTCCTCCCCATCTCTCTAACTGCCTGGGGGTGTCAATTTTGAGCTCCTCCTTTTTGCCAGGAAGAGGCACCATTTGCCAAGTCCCATAGCCTGACTTCCTCCCTCATCTCCCATACCAGCCCTCCAATCTCCTCCCATGCAGTTAGCTTATGTTCAACTTCTCCAACACCTCCCACTAGAGATTTAACATTTTCCTTATGACATATTTATGGCTATTATTTTATTGGATTCAGTGACTCTTCCATGACTTGAGAACAGATTATAATTGCCATTTACAGGGAAGTCAAGATCCTGTGTTTAGTAATTGACCTCCTAAGTCCTAGGGAGGAGATGCTCTTCCTCTTACATCCCTGGCCCTTTACGGCACCTGTAACTTTACTTTTGTTCTCACTTCTAAGTTCAGATGCACCTGCGCTCACACTTGAACAATCACCAAAGCATTATATATAACGAATTTCTGGCTTTGGGTTAAGCTGAACAATATATATTCTTCCTTCCTTTCCCCTTAGGGGAACAGAGGGTCTAAAAACCAAGTCTGCAATTTATTAAGGGAAGTATAAAGAGAACCTAATATTAAAATCTAGCCTCTAAGCAAAACATTCCATTCTGACATCCTTTGTGATCAATTCAAGGGTGGGGTGATTTTCTTATAAATTTTATGTCCTGTAATATTTGTGACAGTGCTGTGAATTTAGTCAAATTTCAGTATGTGCCATGTTAGGGTGGGAGGTGGGGAAGGGAGTCCCTTGGGGAGGCCTCAACTGCTGATAGGGGCAGGATGTGAATAACGGTGCACGATCACATACCTCTCTGTAAGGCACGTTACAAACATTATCTCTAATTATCAAAACAACCTCAAAAGTAAGGTATTGTTCCTATTTTGGCAGCTGGGGAAACTGAGGCTCAGAGAGGCTAAACAATCTGCCCAATTCATTAAGCAGGTGTGAGGCAGAGCTGAAGTCTGGGATTTCCTAGTCTTGTGTGGTTTTGTGTGACTCCAGGGTCACCAGGCCACTGCTTTTTATGGCAGTTGCTCCAGGGTGGGCCCAGGTCTCCCAGAGTCCATCCCTCTCCATTGGCAGAGCCGGGGTCATTCTTCATGTGCGTCTGTGCCTCCGGCTGTGCTCAAGACCATCTAGCTGACAGTCCCTTCTGCAGCCTCAGCAGCGGGTGCCACGGGCAGGCGGTGGGTCTGTGTGGGCTCCGCTGGGAGAACTTGACAAGTGGGAGGGGGGATCTTCCGTTACTAAGCAAGGATCTGAGAGCTGTTGTCAAGGAAGACTCCCAGGCCTTCCATAAAAGGAAGGCCTCCTTCCCCCTGCTGGCAGCAAGCTTCTGCCTTGAGCACTGAGTCTGACAATCTCCCTGGCCCACCTATACTTGTGCAGCTTCAGAAAGGAGGCCCCAGCAAGTGGGGCAGGGGACGGGACCTGGAACTTGGTGGGTGGGACCTTTGTTTGAAGGCCTCTGGCATGGGAGGCGGCCGTCATCTCATCAGGTGAGCCACGGGAGGGCCTCCGGCCTCCAGCATTGTCCTTTCTGATCTGTCCCCCGAGATGTACCTGGGAGACTTTCCCCAGATGCCACAATTCTGCCTGCATATCCTCCACTGGTTCCCCACTACTACTGGATAAAACCCAGCTAATTTTGCTTTACCAGCCCTGTGTACCAGTATCTCTTTGGCCATTTCAAAGCCTCAAAGCAGAGCAGGTTTTCCGGTGCCTCTGAGCCTTTGCACATGCCGTTTATCCTGCTATACCACCTCCTCACACATACTGAGACCTTACTGGCCTGGAAATCACTCTCAGAGTTTAGCCCAAAGCTTTCCAGATCAAGACCAGGGGCCTCTCTCCCGCCAGCTTGTCAGTTATAATACCGTGCTTGGCAGCACCACCTTCTCTCTGAGTCCCAGCCCCCCAGAACCCCAGAGGAGCCAGACATTGAAGAGGGAGGTGCAGCAAGATGTTCCCAGTGTGGACTATGCCCCTCAACTCTTCAAAAATGCTGGTGGGAAGTGCCAGGTGCCAGGGTAATCTCCCTCAACCTCCCTCTCTTAGTCTAGTCAGACCGATTAACAAAAATACCATAAACTGGGTGTTTTACAAACAACAGAAATGTATCTCTCACAGTTCTGGAGGTTGGCAGTCCTAGGTCAAGGTGCTGGCAGGTTCGGTGCCTGGCGAGGATCCATGTTCATAGACGCCATCCTGTGCTGGGCTCTCATGTGGCTGACAGGGACAAGGGCGCTCTCTGCAGCCTCTTTTATAAGGGCACCAACCCCGTTCATGGCTGCACCCGCATGACCCCGCACCTGCCACAGGCCCCACCTCCTCCTCGCATCCCTTTGGGTGTTAGGATTGAACAGGTGAACTTGGGGGCCCACCAACACACAGCCCACAGCACTCCCTTCCTCACCTCCCCCTAGACCTCCTGGGGAGAATGGAGGATATGAGATTGAAATCAAGTTTGAGATCAAAGTTTTCAGTGCAAGTGATTTTTAAAAATCTGAGAATGAAGAAGCTCAGCCCACAAGGCTACTGTCGGAAAGAGAAGAGGACGTTGGGAAGCAGCTTGTGTCTGGTAGGGTTAAGGCTTCCCCGGAACTGGCTACACTTGGTTCTCACTTCTGAGTTTGACCGACGTCACTTCTCTGTCCCTCTCTTAAACGTATGTGGCATTCCCCGCAGTATGGCACCTCCCACAGCAGGTGTGTGGGTGCGTCTGTCCCACTGCTTTGTCCAGGGTGCTCACCTGCGCAGCCCACCCACACCCTTCCGGTGGCTGTGGCGGCTGACCCTGAGGCACTCACCTGCCGGGCGGGCACAAGCTGCTCTGAAGTCCACGGGCTGTGAGCGCAGCAGGGGAGAGGTTAAAGGAGAATAGGTGGATGGAGGCAGAACAGCCACAGTGCACAACTCCAGGGGGCGCTGTTCACGCAGAATACAGCTACATACCTGGGCCCGGCGCCACCCGTGGAAGCTAATGTGGGGCCATTAGGGGCTGCGGTAGCTGCTGATGCGGGTGGCCAAGGAGAGGAAGTGCATAGCTGCTCTGGGAAGACGTTATTATATACTCTTCTCTCTTTTTTCCATCTCTGCCTCTCTTAGAGTCTCAGCAACTGGCCCTCTTCCTCTCATTGCTCCAATTTCTTCATTTATTTCTGATTCTGGCCTTCATCCTTCTAAGGGCCTCTGCTGTCCCCGAGTCCTCAGCCGTCACCAGTTTCTGACCCTCCTTTATCCAGTGCACTCCCCGGTCTGCTTCCATTGTCTCTAGCATTTGTTCTTTACCTCCCCTTAGAGTTTTCAAATATTGGCTAATGATTTCAGGCCTCACTGCAAAAGAGGGCCATAAATGGTGAAATTTTGTGCTCAAATGTAAAACTGATCTATCAAGAATACCCATAAATAATGAACTCCCCTAGCTAAGAAGGTTTCTCCTGGACACCTCCAACTAAGACCCGTGTCACCTGTCCCTTCCCTTCCCTGGATGGCCAAGGAAATGCTCAAATGTGTGATGCCTGTGCCTTCCCTCCCAGCACCCCCGTGTCACCCTGGATCCTGCTCGCTTCCCTTGCTGACCTAGGCTCTCTGCGACGGACTAAACCCCCACTTCTTTCTGGGCCCCCTCTTCCCCACCTAGCTTCCCATCACTTGCCTGGGCCATCAGTCCACGTGTTCCTGGACCAGCTCTCAGAGACTGGACTGCTGCCATCCTGTCTGCTCCCACTGAAATCTCCCATCTCCTGTTGCCTCTGCTCAGAAGCACCAGCCCCCCTTCCTCAGAAGCAAAGCCCCTTTGTCTCATGGAAGATTTATAAACATGCCTCACTCAAAAATAGAGACAATGTCTGGAACTCAGACTCCAGGGTCCCGCCGAGGCCTAAGGGACACAATGATAATGCCACAGTGACAAGTTCTGGCCTGGGGCAAGGCAACCTGAATATCGGGGGTCAACAGGGGGTTGGGAGAAGGGTTAGGAGCTGGTCTGCAGCACACTGAGAAGTCACATCCTCCTGTCTGTATACTTCTGGGCACCAGGTTAAAATAGATTCTGGAGTGGGGTAGAGGGAGGCCTGGACCCTCCAGAGCCCAGATGGATGGCTCGTGAGCTCTGAGTCAGCCGGAAACACCTGCTCTGGTCCCCAGGACCCATGTCTCAGTTCCACCTGGCATCACCAATTATCTGTGCCTCTGACATAGGGCTTTTTCTTTAATTCCCTCGAAATAGGGCTATAATTAATTCCAAAATTGTACTGCAGACTTTGTAGTTGTAGCAAAGCAGAACACAATGTCTGCAGACAAAAAAAAACACAAAAAATCTCATTCAATAAAAATTAATTATTCCAACTCGTGTCCAGTGCGGGTGGCGATGTGTGGAGTGCACATGAAGGGGCACTTGGGGCGTCAGGGGATGAGGACACAGCCCCCTCCCAGCCGCCCTGGGCTCCTGCCTCCCAGGCCCCACCTCCACCAGGGCCAGACCTCACGGCACTCCTTCCCTCCCTCCCGCCCAGTAACCCCGTGTTCTCTGCCGCCGGTGGACCACAGGGGGCTGGGAGAAGAGAGATGAGACCCAGAAAGAGACAGGGAGCCTGGGATCTGTCGTTCCCAGTCAAGCTCTTTTTCTTCCGAGAGGAAAAATTCTCACCGATAGGGAATCTAAGAATCTGCTGGCAGTGAGTCCTGCGCTTCCTGCCACGGGGCATGTGGGCTCCAGCTCCACAGTGAGCTGCGGGGGAAGATGATGGACTCTGGGCTGGGCCATGTGACACCCACGTGCGGAACCCACCGCAGACCAGCCCTGGGGCTCGGCCTTTCCTGTCGTGCTGAGCGTGAGTCCACATGTGCAGTAGAGTCAGAATCGGGTTCGAACATGGACAAGCCTCCCGGGGAGTAAGGACAGTGGGAAATCAGAGAGGCAAGATGTGAATGGGAGGCAGGGCGGGAGGGTTTCACCCTGTTAAAGTAGACACTGGGTTTTGACACGGAAAAAGGAAAAGAACTTGCAAACACCAAAGCAGGCATAGAGCAGAATTGGACGGAGGGCTGGGACCCTGGCGAGTGCTCCTTGTCAGTATCTAGAGTGTCTTCCTGCAGTAGGTTAGTCTGCCCCATCCATGCTGCCTGGAGGAGGTCCCACCAGGCCTCACTGAGTGCCCAGGGCTGGGCATCATCTAAACATCTGAGTGGCACTAAGGGGGAGGGGCCCTGAGGTCAGGGCTCAAACATGCTGGGTCTTCATGAGAGGCAACTCACTGAGGGCTCTGCAAAATGGCAGGTCCATATTTAGCCCACAGGAGTAGTCACAGTACAATGCGAGAACCATCTCTGGGTTGTAAAGGCGGGCGGCTGGGAGAACTATCCACAGCAGGGACTGTGGAAGGGCTGGTGGGACGTTGCTGGAGGTGATCTTGGATTGGGGATGATCACAGCTATCCTCCAACAGCACGTTCTTTAAGACATTCTCAGACTCATGCTTTGAGTAGAAGATTGATTGGGTGGCTTCCCAAGTCCAAAATTTAGTGATTCTGTTGAGTCAGCCATATCCTCCCCATGTTGAGGGTATTACAGGATCTTATGTGGACCAGCACATCCTGATTTCCTGCCAATTCTTCTCTCCCAACACTGCAGGCCTCAGCTCCTGGACACACACGTTGTTCTAGCTACACACAGGTAGGCAAGAAATAGGCATGACAGGTCTGCCATTTATTCCACAGAAAGATTTTTCTCTTCAATTCTGTTGAGGCAAACTTTCCCCTGCTGCACCCCCACCCTTCACCCTCATTATTTGCCCAGTTTCAAAGCTCATCAAAAGCCTAGATTTCTTGATGTGGGAAGATGGGGAGCCTTGATTTAACTCAGGGGGCTGAAACCTCTGTCAAGTCTCCTTGATCCTGGGAATTAAACAATGACTGCCATTACCCCCTTCTAGTCAACATCGCATAACAGGTCCCAGACAGCACAGGAAGAAAAGAAAAAGCAGGATTGAAAAGGAAGAAATAAAGCTACCATTCATGACAGACGGCATAACAGCTTAGGTAGAAAATCTAAAAAATCTACAGATAAACTATCTGAGTTGACAAGTAGAATGAGTAAGGATGCTCGGCTCAGGATCAATATAAAATTATTTGTGTTTTATGTATGTGCAATCAATTTTTAATGAAATCTTTATAACAGTTACAATTTAAAAGTATCCAAAGCATATGTTACCAAAAAATCTTACAAAATTGTGCAATTTCACTGAAGACTGTAAAACATTATCGAGGCAAATTATGAGACTAAACAGATGAATGGATAGGCCATGTTAACATATTGAAATGTTGTAAAGACTTAAATTCTCCCTAAATTGACCTATAGATTCAATACAACCAAGATAAACATTCTAGTGGGGTATGTGTGTACGTGTGTATAAGTGTACGTGCATATGTGTGTGTGTAAACTGGCAAACCGATTCTAAAATTTATGTGGCTAAGCAGAAATGCAAGACATCCTTGAGGAAGAGCAAAGCTGGAACCCTCACTGTGCTATGTAGTGAGGTTTACTAGGAAGTAACAGTAATTAAGACACTGTGGTATTGACACAAGGATAAACAAATACACGAATAGAATAGAATGGAGTCCCCAAACAGACCATACAATGGAGGTCACTTGATTTGTTACAAGAATGACAATGTAGTGCAATGGAGAGAAGATAAGACTTTCAGTAAATGGGGCTGGCTTCCTCGTATATCTAAATGGGAAAAATGAATTTCCCACACACCAGAAGTCAATTCCAGATGGAGTAGATCAAGTACAAAACGTACAGCCACAGAGCATCCAGAAGAAAACATGGAGAAATAGCTGCATAAACCAGGCACAGGTAATAATTTATTAGATGGAAATAAGCACAAATCATAAAGGGGAAAAGATAAACTGGATTCATGAAAATTAATAACTATTCATCAGAAATACTATTAAGAGAAAGAAAATGCAAAGCAGAGTACAAGAACATATTTACAATATATTTTTAATACATCCACAATGTAGAAAAGACTCTGACAAATCCATTACAAAAAAAAGACAGACAACTATTTACCCAGAAAAATGGGCAAAAGACTTGAACAGTATTTCACAAGGATGTCCAAGTGGCTCATAACCATTCGAAAAGGAGCAATGCCTCAGCAGTCGTCAGGGAAATACACCACAAAACTGGAAGATTCCATTATATATCATCAGAATGGCTACAATTAAGTCTTATAGTGTTAAGTATTGTGAGTATATGGAGCCACTGGACTCTCAAACACTGCAGGGTGTAGTGTACATTTATACAATCTCTTGTAAAACTGTTTGCTAGTATCTACTAAAGCTAAACATGACATGCTTTATAACCCAGCAATTTGCTTGTAGGAATATACACCAAGCACAAGCTTATGGGCACCAAGAGACACATGTAACAATGTGTAACATCCCTATTCTCAAACTAAAGCAACCCAAATGTCCATCAATGGTAGAATGGATAAATAACTATTGTGAAAGAACTGTTCATACATTGGAATATTATACAAACTTCTGCTATTCACAACAAATGAATGAATTTCAAACTTAACATTGAGCAAAAGAAGCCAGCACAAAAGAGTATATATATATCATAGGGTTCCATTTACCTAAAATACTAAGTAGGGAAACTTAACCAATGCTATTAGAGGTCAGGAGAGTGGCTCCTGGGTGGTGTTAGAGTGGGGTTTTTGGGGGTGCTCGTAAGGATCTATTTATTGATCTAGGTGTTGGTTATTCAGATGGAGCCTCTTTGGGGAAATTCATTGAGCTGAACTCTTATGAACTGTAAACTTCTCTGTAAGTATGTTATACTTCAATAAAAAGTTTATGTGAAAAATAAAAAACTATTAAGGGAAGTTCTTAGAAGAGCATAATTCCCCCACTTAGGGAAAAGAGAACGATAAAGAAATTGAGGCTTGGGGAGGTCACAGGTTCAGGCTAGCATTAGAAGGCAGAATGGTGACCCCCCACGTGGTGTGATTTGAGGATCATATTGACATTGTGATCACAGGGCCATCAATCCCAGCCCATAAATAGATCCATTCCTTTAGGCTTTCATGAGTTCCCTGAAAATCTTTGGCTTTATGCCCCATTACCAGCTAACATGTTAAGGAGCTGTACTGACTATCAGCTGAGAGACAGCCCAAGCTTCTTGGACATAGACTAGGCCCTGGGAGTTCTAGAGCCAGGAGAGGGGGCCTATGTATGAACAGGAGGCAAAGGTGTCCAGAGTCACACTCTATCATCCACTCGCGGGGGGAGGGGAGCCCCTTACTCTGGCCCTCCAGATCAGCCATTCCTTCATTTATTTGCATTCAATAAATATTTATGGGAAGCTAGTATATGTCAGAATTGTAGCAAATTACAGATGTGAGCAAGATAAGTGTTACCCTTGCTCTTTCGGAGTATGTAGCCTGGGAGATCGTCAGACAAAGCTGAATTTCTAGTAGATAGATTAGCTTACTCCTCAATAGGGTAAGAGCCATGCTGGGCTTCAGTTCCCAGTCCTCTGAGCCCTCATCCAATAACATGATCTGCAGTGGGACTGATGGGCACCCCCACCATGGTGTTGTGCAAGGGGAGAGGTTTGGTCTCCTCAGGGTGCAACCCAGAACATGAAAAGTTACTTTGAGATGGTTGAGGAGACATAGGAAAATCATATCTGCAAATGGTTCCTAGCCAATATTATGACATTTCCATAATCTCACTTTATGTCATAATTACAGTGTATTTGCTCTTTACTGTCATCAGCCAAAAGGGGTTCTTATCATCATATTTGCATTATAAATGTTATGTATATAATCATGGAAATCTGTCTTTGAAGCAACAGAAGGAAGGGTAATCATATTCTGGAGAGATGTATTACCTACTATGAAACACAGGATTATTATGGGATGAATATAGCACAAACTCAGGGCTATTTCATGCCTTCCTTCATCAAGGCTTCCAAGGCCACAGTGTAGCCCTATGTCTTTGTTTTCGAACTGAAGAGAGACAGAGAGAGGGGTTTCACCAAAAGAAACAGAATACACAGCGTAGGATGCGTAGTTAACCACTGACATCTATGCATTTGGTTGCATTTTACTTATAAGATCACTTATTAGGTCCCAACACATTCTTTTTTCTTAGATTAAGGCTTTCTATCAACTGTCATTCCTTCAACTAATGTTGAATGAGCTCTTCCCTGTGTTAGGCATCATGCCTACGACCGCTGCACCAGAGGCCCATCCTCCCGTGCCACCTCCACTGCCATGAGTGCAATCTACAAGCACTCCCAAACCTAGGTCTCTCCTCCAGACTTTTTCTCCTCTCTCCAGTGTTCATTCTGAATTGCATGGGAATGCAAGTCTAGAAGTGGGACCCTCTCATTACCAACTCTGGTCTTTCTTACATGTCACACTGATTCCCACTAGTATGTTGCTGTGCCAATAGCCTCTCATATGTGTTTGCTGGCTTGCTTATTACAGCAGCCAGATCGAGACCAGCTCCTTTCTATGTGTTAGCTCATGCCTTCCTTGGCATGCTGGGCACTGTCCACTGCAGAACTATCTTATAGTTCATAGCAAATCTAGATGAGACCTTGCATTAGGGGAGTGGTACATATGCTATGGGACCCGCACATTGTAAAATTAATACCTTGCCAGGGCACGCTGTGTTCCCAACAACCCACTTGCATTCACAGGGGAAGAGTCCACAGCCTGTAATTCAAGGATCACAACAGTATCATTTCTGTTCCCACCACCTGAGAAGTTTAACTGTCAAGCCTCAGCAGGCACCTGTACCACAGAGGTGCTGAGGGGTTTCCTGAAGAATCTCAGCTTTTTTTTTCTGAGACAATGAATCCCAAGCAGACTTGATGTCTGTTGTGATGAGGAATGTGGAGCAATAAGGCTGGGTGCCCACTGACGGATGAGAGCCAGAAAACTCCTGGAAGCAGAGCAAACCTTCCCCAGATTTCTGTGGAGAGGCCTGATACCTGGTACATAGGCAGCCTTAAATCTGACAACAGACTTCCAAGCGCTCAGTGGGACTGCTGGGGTCTGGGCTGCTCGCTGTTCTCAGTCTCTACAAACTCATCTAGGACATTCCAAAGAAAAATAAGAATTGGGTGGACTCTAGAAGGATGAAACAAGAAGATGCTTAATTTTAAATTTAACTTCATCTGTTATTTCTATAAACAAAAGCTCACACAAGTTCTAAGAACATGTGATAGAAAAACCAGGTATAATATTTTGGAAATGACCAAGGTCATTCAAGATTTTGGAGTCCAGTGCTGCATGTAAATTTTATAGTGAGCTCGAACACATGCTAGACACTCAGGAGCTAATAATTTTAATCTAAACTCACTGAATAACTTCAACCGAATAACCTCCAAAGAAAAAAAGTTCAGGTATATGCAGAGAAAAAGGTTAGTTGAGAATAATATTGACAAATAGTGATGAGGGTCCTATGAGAGGAGGGAAACAGGCACATGCTTCTAGCCTCAAGGAGAGAAGAGAGAAAGCTTCACGACTGGGCTGAAAAGGACATTTACCTCCAACCGTCCTCTAAGATTCAGTACAGGCTGGACGCCAGTTGCCTACTGCAGGGAAATCAAGTGAGCATTAAGAACCCAAAATAAGATGCCCATGGCAAATATCTGAGAGGTGACTGAAAGAAAGACATACAGGCGAGCTGGCAAGGTGGAGACAGAGCTTATGAACATATTTGAATTCTGAAAGAATTTCTTGGCTAAAGACCTGGATGGATTGCCAGACAGGAAGACACCTTAGCCCTTCTTCTCCTTCTCTTGGCCCAAAGGCTTCACTGAACACTGATTGGAATTTTAAAAACTGAGAGTGCCTAGAAGGATTCTCAGTTTCCATATTTAATGATATATATATATATCATATATATATATATTTAATGATATATATTTATGTCATGATATATGATATATATATATAATGATATATATATATATATATATATATATATATATATATATATATATATATATATATATATAGTATGTGATTTAAGAACTTTTGTATTGTATTGTATGTACACACAGCATATATACAGCTCTTTATGGCTCAGTTATGGCTTTGATTAGTATTGGGTAAAACCCACTAGGTAACAAGTCAAATCATCAAATTATATAATAATTTGATCAGCCAAAATGATCCTGCCCTAGGCTTTGTTTCAGATCCTCTTGGATAAATTCTACTAAGCAAAAAAGCCACCCGAGCAAACCCCAGAGGCTTCCCCAGGGTGAAGCCCAACCCTGCAAAATGTGGTGGCCTCCAAAATGCCTGTTACTAACTAGGTTAAAAGTGACATTCTATTAGCTAATGACCTACGTGTGTATCCATTTTTATTAATCAGTCTTGAGTACACGTAAGACTAGACACTTGCCACAAAAAGGAGCCAGGGCGCCAGGGGTCCTGTTCGGCGGATTCCAGTTCTGGGGCATGGAAAGTTCACGTTCTGGAATATGCTGTTCCAGAAAGCAAGGAACTGCTCAAAACTGATGGGAATGTGTCAAAAGTAAAAAGAAGGCAACTTGAAGAAGCTCACAATGGCCAAATTGTTGTAAAATTCAAGCATCAAAATAAAAATAATAGTAATAATAGGAATGGATTATAATAAGATGCTTAATAAAAAAAAAAAAGAATCCCTGAATCCAGAATATTATTCCAAAAAAGGGAGATGGGTTCTTTTCATGGAAGTATGTCAGCTAATAAATATAGAAGAAATGGTACAACTATAATGTAACCATTTTATAATCACTGAAGTAAGTTAGGCAAGTATCATCAATGGGTAATAAAACTACTGGGTAAGTGTCATTGCAACAAGATATCACACAGTCCCAGAGTTTCACCCCACAGATTATGTATTAGTTACAAATGAAAACATGTGGCACTGTGCAATGGAGAAATACAGAAGCCATCTCTTCAACCAACTGAACATATTCAGCATCACCAATAATGGGACAAACTGACATTCTATGTCTCCCAGTTTGATGTACTAAAAGGTCAAAACATCAGCCAAGGAGTACTCTTGGCAAAAATGTTTAATCTAGTTATGAAAAAACAGTCATATAAATCTCAACTGTGGGACAATCTTACAGAATAACTGACCTGAACTCTTTAAAATGCCAATGTTTTGAAAGATTAAAAAAAAAAAGGCAGAGGACTATTCTTCATTAAAAGAGGGTATAGAGATACAGCAACTAAACACAATGTATGATCTTTGGATGTTGGGTCAAATGAAGGAAAAAAGCTGGATAAGACATGAGAGAATGGGAGAATTGAAAAATTGAATACGAGGTATAGATTAGAAAAGAGTCCTGACTCACTGTTAACTTTCTTGAGAATTATAAAGGTGCTTTTAGGAGGTACTTATTAAAGCATTTGGGGGCAAATTCTGATCATGATGTCTGCAATTTACTTTCACATCATTTGGGTGGGGTCAGAGAGGGAAGATGAGGATGTGGAGATAACAGCAGACATGGCAAAATGCACACCATTAGTGAATAGGAGTGAAATGAATGAAACTTCATTGTAATATTCTTTCAATTATTTTGTAGGTTTGGAGCTTTTTGAAATAAAAGTTGGGAGAAATTTGATTGTGAGGTTATAGGGGAAATATGAGGATGTACCATTTCAGTATAATTTATATTCTCTGGTGTACTGAATGGAGTATGCTAGGAAAGGGATCAAACATGAGTATGCAACCAAAAGGAAAATATCCCTTCTTAATATTCCTCAAGTAATAATATCTCACACTGAGATATTTATCCATGTGCCTAAGTGCTTGAAATGTTTAGTTTCATTTAATTCTTGCAAAAAACCTTATGAGATAGGCACTATATTGCAGATGAGGAAACTGGGGTTTATGCCAATGTCAAACAGTAAACAGAGGAGCCAGAGCAGAACAAACTGCATGATTCCAAGCATGGTTCTCAGCCTCTCCTTCGTGCTGACTCTACGGCTTGTTCTGGGGGCCCTGACCCTCTGTAGAAAACCAAGTGGCATGGGTCTTATATGTACAGTTTTAGAAATATATAAGAATTTGTTAGGAATTGGGAAGAAAGCCACCTAATTTTATGAAATTGTACTCTGAATACTATTAATCTGCTAGTCATCAATTATGAAAGTAATTCTTAAGTTATTTAAAACTATCTGTCAGTATTACCATTTACATTATTGTGTTAATTCAATATTCTGGCCAACAGAGTTACCATATATACCATGGGTTGCCAGTTTGGAGACCAAAGAGACCATTTTTAAATTACCAAGTACAGTAAGTCCCTTATAATAGTATCAGTATAAGTAACAGACCATCATTTACTGGTAAGTTCCCTTTAGCTTTTCAAACACACTTTGCTATTATCCAATTTTTCATCCCTCATGAGTATCATTATTAACATGGATGGAGACAGGTGTCCGTGGCTGTAGGGATGGAGTCCTATCTCAACTGATTTTATAATATCTCTCAAGATTTTCTCTTACAAATACACTGCTTGATTTGTGCTTTGTTTGTATAAATGTAGAAGACAGACTGTGTATCTCTGGCTCTGCCAGTGAGTAGAGAATTTAGTGTTTAGGAAATCAGATAAAATAGTTTGGATAGATTAGGCATCTCTGGTAAATGAAGGCATTGTGGCCTAAGGAAAAGTAAATAGAGGACAATTCCAACTAAGTTTCCAAAGAGACTGGTGCAGACATTTCAGCCCTGTAGGTACCTGGAGCAATGGGCTTCGACAGGAACAAATTCAAACCTGGCACCATGGGACACAGGACTGAATGGTAGTTAAGAGTGTGCGTTCAATAGTTAATCTGCCCAAGTTCAAATTCTGGCTTGGCTACCTTCTAGCTACATGACCTTACACGAATTATTTGATTTCCTTGCCCCTCCATTTCCTCATCTGAAAAGTGGGAGAAATAGGAGCTCCCACCCCAGTGCCACCTAATCTAACACTCTGGTAACAGAGAGCCAGTAATGGAATAAGAGAGAATAAGTTCATGCCAAGAGCCCAGAAATATTTTCTTCTACAAGGACACCCTGAGTGCCCTGAGTCCCAACAGCACAGTACATATGGCTCAGTGTGTCTGGCATTTCATGAAACCAACCCCAGGGAAGTCTTCGGCGGTCATTTGATGGCAGCAGGTAGAGCATTCTAGAAAATGACTTAGAATGTTCTGGGAGACTTCAGCCAGATTTGAAGTTCTTTAGTCGTACTTACAAAGTTGTGATTCTTTATTGGGATGTGTTACAGCCACCAAGGCATGGACATCTCATAGAACAATGTGTCCTGTATGAAGATGGCAGGGAAAATTCTACTACTCCAAAGCCTTTGGCAGCATTTTCAAGCATCAACAGCTACTTCTTCCCTGTAGACCAGACAACACCTATGGAGGCTACAAAAGAAACAAACAAAACAAGAGACTTACGGTCTAGTATAAACACCGGAACTTAGATGAAAATGAAAAATAGGCAAAGTCTGTCTTTGCTAATTCCCTTTTCTCACCTCTCCAACTCACCTCCAGTATCTTGTACTGTCTTGCTCTCTAGAACAGCCAAAATCCCCAATTAGGGTAGTTCTGCTTGGCCCATCCTACCAGGTGAAAACTGCCAACCCCAGTAAAACTACTAACCTCTTAGCTAGTAGGAAGACAACTGGATTAAAGGAGTTACAAGTAATTGGTAGGTTTGAATTCCAATAATTTTGAATTTTAAAGGAGAAGCTTTCCTAATGAGGTTCAGATGAAAAGGAGATAATTTAAGAAATACCTTCTGGGCACTGCTGTAGACCTCTACAGCTCATACACATAAACTCCAACCTAGGAGAACAGAGTTAACTTCTCAAATTTGCCAAGCCCTCATTGCTTTATGGAGCACCAAACCAATGTCCAAATGACTAACTGAGGTCACAGTAATTCTACAGAGATCTACCAGCAACTAAGAGTGATTGAACTTACAGGCAAATAGTGCCGGAAGGAGGTGGGATGGCTTGGAACCGGCGAGTCATGTTGCGTGGTGTCTCGGGTCATTTCCTCCATGTCAGCAGCTGGGGCGCTGGTAGAGCCTACAGTAAGCCTCTTCTTCCTGGAGTGGTGCAGGATGCAGCTCCTGAGTGCTTGTCTCCAGGCCCCTACGTTGATAACAATAAGCTGCAAATGAACATTAAGGACAAGCTGGAAGAGGGCTGTGTTGAGAATGCCCAGTGAAGCCGGAAGCGGTCGGGAGGAGGCACAGTTCTACCTTGCCTTGGTGATAGCAGATGCTTTTATAAACTAATGCTAAATAGATGAGCCTTTCTCTGCTTTAATGTATCCTTATTTCCTCCCTGCTGTTTCCTTGAGCCCCTGCTCATCTCCGAGGCTGGGCTGAAGGATTGGTGCTCCGGTCAGCCCTGACGACGTAGGCTGAGGGCACTGTGGCAGCACTTCCATGTCTATTGATGGTGTAGAAAGCTAACCACGGGTTCCAACTAACTTGGCATTTTCTCAGCTGTGGCCTGATGCACTTGGATTTTATTTGTGATAGGCCCCTCATTGAGCATGAAAGCTGGTTTCCTTTCTTCTGCCAGAAATCCTGGCTCACTCATTTACCATATTTTCTGGGTCTGCTGGACTCAGCTCAAAAACGCCTCAGCAGAGTCTGTCTCTGTGGAAAGGCAGCCCTGAGAAAGGACAATTCAAAGCAGTTTTGTCTGATTCCTACTGGCAGCTGTGTACAAGTGAATACATACAGAAGGTCAAGGTCCACGGCCCATGGCCCACACACAACCTGACTGTGCAACTAAGCAACTTTCCATAGTGCTTCCATTTGGCATAGGGGCATTTAAAGGAGACTCCTTCATGGCACAAGCTAGGGAAGGAGGGTATAGGCCATTTACCTACACAATGAGGCCAATGTCCTACTTGCTAAGTCTGGAAAAATGGGTGGAAGGAGTGGTGGCACCTATTCTCCCAAGAATACAGTTTGTCTCTTTCGCTCCATTTTTTGGTATCCCCCCTAGATAGGACCACTCTGGAATTAAAGGTCATGACTGAAGCCACATGAGTCGAAGACTGTTCTACAGAAGGAAACCAATAACAGACTCATTGATGTTTTCTTGGCAAACAAGATCATTGACTTCATCCACTTGTGTGTGGCCTGTAAATTGGATTTAGTGCAGAAATCCAAGGAAACAAACGGAAGAGGGTCATTCTCTTGACTGTTTACTAAGAGTCAGATAAAAGTTATGATGGCTTATTAACAGAATAGGTTTTGACACCTTTTCATTGTTGGTGTTTATCAGACCTGAGAATTGAACACCCCTCAAGTCTCACATTTTAGAAAAGGTATAAAAAGAAAAGCCCAATGTATCAAAATGTATGAGTCATTTATTCTGGGCTGATTAGCTGTAGGAGTAACATAATCTCTGGCATGAAATGTAAAGTCAAAATAATGACATCAGTGATCTTTTCAGTACTTTGTGAGTTGGCCCCTTACAATTACCTTTATTACAGGTAGAAAGTATGGTATCCAGTCCCTAAAATATCAGATACTATTTCTTAATTCACATATAAGTTTAAGAATATTATATGCATATAATAGCTCTCATATCCCTCCATTAAGGATAATCAAGAGCTGAAGGTATATGATTATTTCTGGAAACATATTCTTTTTTCCTTTTGTAAACTTATTTTTGATTATGACTTCAGTGCCCACAAATTATATTATTCAGCCTTCTGAGTGAAATTGTTGAAAGATACCTTTGGTGAATACATACTTTTCCAGTGGAGAAGGTCCCCCATTTTCTTGGTGCTATTGACAAGGACAGGTGATCTGAGGGCAGTTTTCACATATTCCTGTTCTTAGACCAGAACCTTATAACCAACACATTCAGAAGCTTAGCACCAACTCCAGGACTTTTCTCCTTGGCTTATGCATCCAAATCCTGTTGACTCTCTCTATCATATCATTAATTATTTCCTTCCTTTTCATGTCCTCTGCCACCATTCTATACCCTGGACAGCAGTGCCTGTCTCTTGACTTATGTCCCCTCTCCAAGAGTGGGGGGACATGACTATTCCTCACCATAATTGTGCTGTTACTACTGTTCACCCCGGGCTCAATGCCTCCCTGAAGTAAGGTGTAGACATGTAACTTTCCCTGGCTGAGCACGTATGAGTCAAGATACAAGCAGAAGTGAACATTCCCTTTTGTCCCTTTTGAACTCTCCTAAAATGGAGAGTTGCATCATTCCAGAGAATCAGATCCCTGACAAAGATGTGGGAGGGCAGAGCCCCTGCCCACGTGGTGTGGCCATGTATAAGGATGAGAAATAAACTCTGTTTAAGCTACTGAGATTTCAGTTCTGTTTTTTTTTATTTTATTTCGCTTAAACCGATTAACGCATCCAGTCTTCTTCTACCACTTCTCTCGTACATTCTTTGCCAGGTAATTAAATCACAGGACAGATTATTCCCTAGTCAGAAGCCATCAGCATGACACTATATTATGTAAATATAAAACCCAAATTTCTGACTTTCATGAAACCATAAGCTCTGTTCTCAATCTCCTTTTCCATCTTTTTCATCAAACCCATCTTCCAGCCCAGTGGGAAGACTTACTGATACCCTCAAATGCCCCTGTATTAACCTGGGATATTACCTTCATCTGGGGACCTTTGCTCTGATAGCATCATCTTGAAATTCTACCATCCGTGAAGCACAGGCTCAGAGGAAGACTTTTCTGACTTCTATGAGTGGATAAGTACTCGCTCCCTTCTGGGATCCCTTAGCAAGTTGTATCTCATCCATAGTATTTCCACTTCCTCTTGCATATGGTGCAGTTATCTGTGGATACAGCACACCTCACCTACTAGACTACAGGCCACATTGGGGCACACCCACTATGGTTTATTTGTGCATTTTCTTACAGTGCCAAGTTGTGATGCTCCTCAATAAATAATTCATTAATTAAATATTAATCTTCAGGGGAGGATCATGGAGTTCAATTTAAATCCCAAGTGACCACAGTTCAGTAAGTGACTAGAAATGCCACCTGTAGAGGAGAAATGTGTCTTCCTGGTTAGTCTCCTTTTTCGGTGGGAGATTCTGCCAGACTCCGCCTGGGTGAGATATCAAAGAGAGCCTGGTGCCCAGGAAGGCTCAACTAGACTTCAGGCCCACCATAGGTTAGGTGTCTCCACCCTGCAAATAAGCTAACAACTAGAGGAAATCTTAAGTCAGGAAAAGAGAGACATATTTTAAGAAGCTAGAAGAATCTTTTAAGACAAGCATTGGTAATTCTTGCATTCACAGGAAACTGCCGTATTGAAGAAAATTTCTCAAGGCCATTGAGACCTTACAGCCACTTGTCAAGGGACCAAGAGAAGAGGCTCAGTGGAAGAGGCTAGCTTAGAATAATTGGTGATGCTGAAGGAGAGCAGCATGCATGGTCAGCCGGAAGAATTCTTCAGTCGAATGGCACAGGGAGATACAGATCGGAAGCCAGTCCAGAGAGTTACGGATGGGAACAGGTGGGGCCTGTGAGGAGACGTGTGTGACTTTGGTGCCATTGGGAAGGAATATTCTTAGTTACAGATTGAATTGGGAAGAGCCTTCCCAGCTAGATTGGGCTCTGATCAAAGCTCCACATCCCAGCAAAGATGGAATAGAAATGAAGCCCATTCCTGAGATGGTGCAGAGAGGCAGAAAACAGAGGGGCTCATCTGGTCTGGAAGCTGTGCCAATCTGAATCTATCTTAAGTTTGATTGTTTTTACCATCTCACCCAAACAAATTCCACAAAACTGAGGATCCCACAGGCTATGTCAACTCAGCCCATGTGTTTTTAGGTATTAGTTGAAACAAAAAAGTACCATACAATTACAAAAATTAACACAAATTTAATTAGTTTATGAAGTACTGTTCTCTGATTACAATTTTGTCTTGCTAAGAAATATTCTTTTTAAAGTAGCCAGCCACTGGTGCTCCTGAATTTAGGAGAAAGGTGGATTGTTTTTCCCCCTCCCCACCACAACAGGCATGTAGGCAGTGGAGATCGGCTCATCCGTAGATTCCAGAAGCAGATGTATTACACAAGCTCAAACACCTGGAAAGGACGAAATCATGGAGAATGGAGCAGCAGGGGTCAGTGCTCACTCGCTTTTCATTTTCTAGAGCTGCTCATTTTCTCTCTCATTTCTCAGAGGGAAAAAGAGAGGTGCATTTCTTTTGTAAAGAGAATATTAACAGATGATATAAGAGATAACATTAATTAATATTAATACATTGACTAGGGAGATAACATTAACTAATATTAATACATTGACTCATCTCTGAGCACATTGAAAGTGTTGACCTTTCTTTGGCCCTGGCTATATATTTTGGAAGTGGCGGGAAGGAGGATAAATGGGGATACAGCAGGTACCTAGGAATCCTACTATATTCTTGCTAAAATCACTGAGGTTTTAAACAGTTTTGTCTCAGTGGTTATGTTGGGGATCAGGCTGACCTTAGGGCTTAAGAGGCACTGGGGGTGTGAATGTAGACCATGCCAGCCTGAGTCTAATGAATTCAAAGACGCTAAAAAACCAGACAAAACACCAGGTCTGAAATCTATAGAGTCAACACCAGGAGGGAAAAAATTAAAATCGCAAAAGCACAGGGACTTTGACAAAGCAGTGCGATTGAATGAAAGGACGATGGGCTTCGGAGTCAGCTTGACCTGGTCCTGGACTCCAGATCTTCCACTTCCTCTGGGCAAATGGCTTTCCGTTACCCATTACAGGGGACTTCAATCATGAGGACACAAAAGATCAGAATGTGGTCCATCTTTGTTCACACATCCACTAACATTTTGAGTTTTCCTCTACACTAGGTACATGAGAAATAATGATGAAAAAGGCAGGATCCCACTTTAAAGGAACACATAATCTACGGAGAGTGATAATAATAACAGTAAAATCATTACCAAGAAAAATATATTCACAATACATGGGGCCACTCTAGGAGGGAGGTTGATGGTAGAGATTTCTATGTCACGACAGAAGAAAGTCCTATTTTGTTGTTCATCCCTGTCTTAGCCCTTCCCAGTTGCTGTGTCAAACCACCATAGACTGATTGACTTATAAAGAACAAACCTTTACCTCTCACAGTTCTGGAGGCTGGGAAGCCCAAGATCAAGGTACTGGCATGTTTGGTGTCTGGCAAGAGCCCACTTCATGGTCCAGAGACTACTACCCTGCTGCTCTGTCCCCACATGGTGGAAGGGGGTGACAGAGCTCTCTGGGGTCTCTCCTCTAAGGCCACTAATTCCATTCAATAGGGCTCCACCCTCATGACCTAATTACCTCCCAAAGGCCTCACCTCCTAATTCCACTGCCCCACGTGTAGGATCTGAGCAAACAAATTTGGGCATGTGGGTGGGTAGAGAGCAAACATTCAGTCCATGACATCTCTGCTTACAACACTGGAGTTCTGCACAGCTGTAACATGGCAGATGGCATGGGCCCAACAGTTATTTACTGGAATTTCCAAGTAGGAGAGAGCTCTCTGACTTGGATATCCAGCTCAACTAATTCATTTAAAGATGAGGAAACTGAGGAAGGAGAAGGTAAAGTGATGTGGTCAAGCCAGTGGCTTGGATATTGCTCAAGTCAGAGCTGAAGCTCAGATCTTGCGTCCCACGCAGTGCTCTTCCATCACAGTGTCTCCCACTGACAAATAATATTGGTTAGATGCCAGAACTGCTTCCCAACAGATGTTAAGAGGCAAGAAATTCCACACGCGTTTTCATGGGTGATCTGTGACAATTTCCATGGGTAACAAGACATTTTAGAGACTATTGTCTCAAGCAATGTCATCCAATAGAAATTTCTGCAGTGATGGAAATGTACTGTCCGTTATGTTGGTCACTAGCCACATGTGGTCACTAGCCTTTGGCCAGTGTGACTGAGGAACCATATTTTAAAATGTATTTAGTTTTAATTAACTAAAACCTTGATTTCAATAACCACATATTGCTTTTGGCTACCATATTGGACAGTGTGAGTGTTAAGCATTACCTATAATTTTAATTATGTCATGGGCTGTGTGATTGTCCCTTTCTAGTTGCTTTAACTCTGCATTCTGCAAGCTGCTCTATCCAGTCCCCAATCTCTAGCAATACATAAAGAATCTCATTGTTACTGGTGGGTGAGGTCTTGAGTCAATCTACTCTAAGTTTATTCCACCTTTAGTGTATTTCTAAGAGTGTTTGCCAAATTCCACCATAACAACAAGGATAATTATCATTTCTAGCATATTCTATATAATCTTTACTCACTCTAAGTGCTCTATAGGTATTACATTAATTAATCTTCCCAGGGACCCAGTGAATATGTTCTATTACCTTTAACAAGTGGCCAGAAGGCAAATCTGTCTTCTTCCAAATTCCATGCTTTTTTCACTACATGGTCTCTCTAACAACTGAGGATTGGTGTGTAATCCCCTGTAGCCTGAGCAGAGGTGATTTTTATTCACCCATTCAAATACATTTATTGACTGTTAAGTGCCAGGCACTGTGCCAGGTAAAGTACCTAGTGAGGAATAAAATAGAATCATTTCAGCTGACACCAACCCTGCCTTCTAGGAATGAAATGCTGGTTTTCTGAGAAAGAAATTTGGTAGGTTTTTCTAAGTAGCTAAGGATTCTACTTACATGCTGTAGCTTACATGCTGTAGACGACATTTAGACTGGAAGCCATTTCTTTGATGTTTCAGATGTGTGGTAAATACTACCTCATGACCAGGGTTTCTTATTTTTTATTTTTTTGCTATTAAAACATGTTGCAGCATTCATCAAAGAACTAGAGCAAATAGTCCTTAAATTCATATGGAACCACAAAAGACCCGAATAGTGAAAGCAATCCTGAGAAGGAAGAATAGAGCTGGGGGGATTATGCTGCCTGACTTGAAGCTCTACTACAAAGCCACAGTAATCAAGACAATTTGGTACTGGCACAAGAACAGACCCATAGACCAGTGGAACAGACTAGAGAGCCCAGATAAAAACCCAAGCATATATGGTCAATTAATACACAATAGAGGAGCTAGGGACATACAAATGGGGAAATGACAGCCTCTTCAACAACTGGTGTTGGCAAAACTGGACAGCTACATGCAAGAGAATGAAACTGGATTATTGCCTAACCCCATACACAAAAGTAAAGTCGAAATGGATTGAAGACCTGAATGTAAGTCATGAAACCATAAAACTCTTAGAAGACAACATAGGCAAAAATCTCCCGAATATAAACACAAGCAACTTTTTCCTGAATGCATCTTCTTGGGCAAGGGAAACAAAAGCAAAAATGAACACGTGGGACTACATCAAGCTAAAAAGCTTCTGTACAGCAAGGACACCATCAGCAGAACAAAAAGGCATTCTACAGTATGGAAGAATACATTTGTAAATGACATATCTGACAAGGGGTTAACATCCAAAATATATAAAGAACTCACACACCCTAACAACCAAAGAGCAGGTAACCTGATTAAAAAATGGATGGAGGGGAAGATGACTGGTTAGCCAGAGACGGGTAAGATTCCTCAAGGGAGGAACAACCTAAAACAGGCACAGTTGCAGGGGGGCCATCAGGTGAGAAATCGGGGAACAACAGTGGTGAAGCTTAGAACCTCACCCCTCCCCTGTTTTGAGAGAAAACTTCTGCATCCATGGATGTTTTATTGCCCTTGTCTAGCTCAGATTAGCACATAGTCTACAGGCACACACCTGATCATCTACAATTGCTCTCTTACAACACTAAACTATGTTTTCTAACTTTATCTTGCATCTACCTACCACTTCAGCATTTTATTAAAAATAAAAATAATAATAATAATAAAGGGAGAAATGTGGGATCCACATATAAATCAAGTATAAAAATCAAACGAATATTCATATTTGACCTGATTGTTTATAGTTCATAATGCGTGATCAAAACTGAAAGTTTCTGTGATGAATGCCCTTGTACTGTTCACCATGTAAGAACTTATTCACTATGTAAGAATTCGTTCACCATGTAAGAACTTGTTCGTTATGCTTCAGAAGATTGGAAACTGACGAGAATTAGGCTTGAGATGGATTAATGATTGTGCATTGAGCATTGACCCCCCTATACAGAATTTTATTGTGGTTAACAACCATTTGATCAATAAATATGAGAGATGCCCTCTCAAAAACAAAAAAAATGAATGGAGGATATGAACAGACAATTCTCCAAATAAGAAATTCAGATGGTCAACAGATATGTGAAAAGATGCTCCAAATCACTAATTATCAGGGAAAAGCAAATTAAAACCACAATGAGATACCACCTCACACCAGTTAGGATGGCCAGCATCGAAAAGACTAAGAACAACAAATGTTGGCGAGGATACAGAGAAAGGGGAACCCTCCTACACTGCTGGTGGGAATGTCGGCTAGTTCAACCATTGTGGAAAGTAATACAGAGGTTCCCAAAAAAACTAAAAACAGAAGTACCATTTGACCCAGGAATTCCACTCCTAGGAATTTACCCAAGGAATACAAGTTCTCAGATTCAAAAAGACATATGCACCCCTATGTTTATTGCAGCACTATTTACAATAGCCAAGATAAGGAAGCAACCTAAGTGTCCATCAGTAGATGAATGGATAAAGTAGAGGTGGTATATATACACAATGGAATACTCTTCAGCCATAAGAAAGAAACAAATCCTACCATTTGCAACATCATGGATGGAGCTGGAGGATATTATGCTCAGTGAAATAAGCCAGGCAGAGAAGGACAAGTACCAAATGATTTCCCTCATTTGTGGAATCAACAATGAAGCAACACTGAAGGAACAAAACAGGAGCAGACTCACAGACTCCAAGAAGGGACTAGCAGTTACCAAAGGGGAAGTGTGGGGAAGGGCGAGTGGGGAGGTAGGGAGAAGGGGATTGTAGGGTATCATGATTGATGCACATGGTATGCGTGGGGTCATGGGGAAGACAGTGTACACAGAGAAGGCAAATAGTGACTCTGTGGCATCTTACTACACTGATGGACAGTGAATGCAATGGGGTATGGGGGGGACTCCATAATATGGGTGAATGTAGTAACCACATTGTTTTTCATCTGAAACCTTCATAAGAATGTATATCAATAACACCTTAAAAAAACATTATGTTGCATTCACTCAAGAGTTAAACTGCTAGGATTTCATCATGAATGTCACATATAAACCAGTTTCACAATAGGTCATCACAGAAACCTCCCAGATCAGTCCTGAAGCAGTGGACCACAGCTCTGAGTTAATTTTACCAGGCTATTAATTGTGTTTGTAAAATGTAAGTGCATGAACTCAATGACTGCGGGTATTGTTTAAGAACCTAAAAAGTGTATTAAATAATTAAGTTAGATAAAATAGGGGGATGAGAGTATAAAATATGAGATACCATATTACATCAAATCTAGCATATCATAAATTTGAAGACTTACCATGATTTTATGAACCAGAGGAAAAAATGCTGCCAATTAAGTTATGACACAATGCATTAAATTTTTATTTCATACTTTTTAAAAGGCTCTTTTAGTTTATTTAAACATAATTAGTGTTTTCTTTATATTACCGATATGTGTATATCAAAAAGAAAATGTAAGCCAAAAAGTTTGGTTAAGAATTCCTAACACTGCTACACATTGAGAATTTATCTTTTTGAAATTGTTTTCAACTCGAGAGTTATCAACATCTGTGTTTTCCATACAATGTCAACTTCTGTACCATCAGGATCATTGGGATGCAGAATTTCTTAAAAGATTTCCTTCTGGAATTTTCTTCTAAGTTGCTAAAACGTTTCAGCAAAATTTGAAAATGGTGCCACCTGTTTGGTGATGCCAGTTTTTGTGCACACATCAGTGAGTCAATACATCCAAGCTTTGTCTACTATTGGGTATCTTCCTTCTTTATGTCTCGTAAAGCACTTGGTGCTGCTTTGCAGAAAATAAAGAATTGTTGTCGTTCTTCCGAAACCAAACATTTACTTCAGTATCATCAAATTTATGCCCCAATATTCTGTCCCTCTATCTGTGTATATGCAATAACTTTCCATCTGGAAGCCAAATCGCAGTGTACTCTTTGTCCACAAAGAGTAGCAATATGCGATTGAAGTAGCAGTGACAGAAATTGCAAAAAGGGAGGAACTTTGCACACTTTGCACATGCATAGAGAACAGTAACGAAATAACGATGTCATAGATGCTGCTAGCCCCGCACCTCCCTGAGGTTGCAAGATACCATGTTAGTAACAGACAACCTGGTTTCAGATATGGTAAAATATATTAAAAAAAAAAAGTCAGAACTAATCAGCTGTGGATCTTTGGATTCCAGGGATGCTGATGACCAAGCTTATCTATCTTGGTTAACAGAGAAAGAATACTTCCCAGTTATGATGCCTTGGAAGCAAGAGACAGTGACATGAAATTCCTCCTGTTCCTAGAAGTAGTGCTTTGTGCAAAACGACTCCTCAAGTTTCAGGGTAAAAGCTGAATTAGACTTTGTGTGCTGGAAAACGAAGTTACAATCTGGATTTCTGGCCTCTTTCTGTAGTTGAACAGTTCTCACCCGTGTCACCAGATACTAGTGAGTTAGTAAAGCAATAAAACAGTCTGTAATACTTACCATGCTCACTCAAAAAGATGACTTCTAGTGTCTTACAATAGAGGCATCTTTTATTCATTCATTTAACCACACATTCCAAATGTATTTATTGAGTTATCACTGCATGCTAGGCATAAAATGCACTGAAAAGCCTGCTTTTGTGGAGTTTCCCCTGCAGTGGTGGAAGACAGAAGACAAACAAGTAAAATATATACCATGCCCTGTATGCAGTGTGCGCAGTAAGGGTAACGGAGGGGAGTGAAGCCGAGAGGAGTGAGTGCTGCCCACAAATCCCTCTCAGCCTGTCACATGGGAAGTGAGCCTGGCTTGTCCCTAGCAGCGTGTCACCCCGTTGGCTGCCCCTGGGCAGGCTGCAAGTCCAAGCAGGTTTCACTGAGTCTTCTCCGTGAGCCCTGAGCCCCTGACAGACAGGTTTGGACTCTGCCTCACTTCCTATTCCCTCAACGGTAACAGTTCCAAGCCTCTTGTCAGCCAGCTGCATGAACGGAGGAAGTCCTTGTCTCCCCACTTCTGAACCCACCTGCCACTGCCCCCCAGAGCTGGCGGGCCCACCAGTGTCTCTCCTGGTTGCTCCACTGTCATTTCCAAGCGTTTCCAGATGGCAGCAATGAGACCTGGAGCTCATGCAGCGGGTGACACAGTCTCCCCACATACAGAGGGACTGAGCATGAATGTCTGCATGGGGTGGCCTCCCACTGAGCTCCATTTCCTCCTCAGCTGGACAGCCCAGTTTCCATGCAGTCATCATTCTCTCTGCCTTCTCAGAGGTTTCCCCTTTTCTCACAAAGGGTGAGTAAAATTTTCTCCTTGTGTTGCTACAAAAAAGCCTGCTGTTTCCAGCTTGAACTGATGGAAGCCTAGGCTAAGGCTGAGCACTCCGGGAAGTCTATCGCCTGAGGCGTGTCCCTGCTGCCCTGTGCTGGGTGGACAAGCTGCTTCCATGTGGGCTGCATGCGGAGGGGAGTGTGGCTTCCCCCACCTTGTGCTGGACCCAGAGCAGGGACTGTCTCTGCTCCAATGAGAGGATCCAAGATTTCTAGGTGGAGTGTCAGGCCCACACTGAAATTGGGTCTAAGAGGATTTTTCTTATTAATAAAAGGAGCTTAGTCTCTCCCTTTCTGGGGCCTCCATTTTGTCACAGTGAGAGATGAGGTTCTCCCTGGAGGCTCAGAAATGATGGTCCTGGGGTTTCAGAAACATGGCACAGGAGGAGGTGGATATCAAACCATTAGCTGGTGCCTGTTTCCCACCCTGGTTTTACCTAGAATTACCGGAGACCAAAACTAAAACTGGTCATTCAGTGGTGCATGGCCTCCCAAGGGAGCAGGCCACCCCCCTGCCACCCCGAGGCTTCCAGGCTGGAATTCAGGGCTCAGGTTCAGGCCTTGCTCTAACCATAGTCCACCATCAGCTGCTTCTCTTGCAGGCAGGCGGGCTGAGAGGGCTGCGGGCAGCAAATTCCCAGCAGCGCAGTCACAGGCAGCCTGCAGTAGTGGGGCTGAGCCCAGCAGCCCCCCACAAGCTCCCCTCTCCGTGGCTGGGCTGCAGTGGGTGCTCTTCAGGCACACAGCATTTGCAGTGCTCTGCTTTGGTGCAAAATGCCTTGTAGGGAAGGTGGCCGTGGGCTCCTGACACGAGCCAGTAGCTCAGTGCCTTTCAAAAAGGAATGGAGAGCTGAATATGCCAAGATGTAGAGGCTGGGGAGATAGCGCCCAGGTGTGCACTCCCTCAGCATGGAGGGCATTGCCTTCCATGTGGCTGAGGCATGCTGGTGCCAGAGGCTTCAGCGTGCCCATGTGAGAGGCTGTGTGGATGACAGGGTCACGGTTCTGCCAGGAACCTTCTGTGTGCTTCTTGGGATTTGGACAAACAGGAGGAGGAGACCTTGAAAGGGCTAAGACAGATGCATCTGGAAGGTTAAGGTATCAATGCCAATAAATAATATGAATCTGTTGGAGGCATGGAAGAAGCGAATCCTGGAATGACTACATTGCCAGCTTCTTCAATAATACATGTGGCCTTAGAGTGCAAGGGACTGTGTGTGCCCCAAACACTGCTTACTCACAGCAGATACAGATGCCAGACACCTGGCCATGTTACAGATGGAATGAAAGACAACCCAGGAAGTAGCAACAGAGCCCAAAGCAAGATCCTTAATGTCTTCAATGCCAGACCAGAGCTATGTCACCTGGCCACTCTGCACCTGGGCTGGGGGAAGCTTGGGAGAGCAGGAAGCAAAGGTCAATGAAATAGACGCTGAGTCCATGGAGGGGGTCAGGCAGGAGGAGGAGGCTCACACAAACTGTCACGCTCAAGACCAGCGTTGCCCGGAAGAGATGGCAAGGAGGAGACATATTTAAGAATTGGATTACACCTGGTGTGGCGGGTTGAACAGCATCCCCCCAAATTCACCTTTATGTACTACCTGTGAATGTGACCTTATTTGGCAATAAGACCATATTTGTAATTAAGTTAAGACAGGATGGGTCCTCAATGCTGTAGGAATGGTCCTTGTAAGAACAGGAACATTCAGACAGAGACAGAGACACAGGCGAGAGCGGCACATGAAGACAGCAGCAGGGAGCCGAGTGATGCATCTGTATAATGCAAGGGCACCAGCGTAACCAGCCACCAGCAGAAGCTGGAAGAGGTGAGTACGGACTCTTCCCTAGAGCCTTTGGAGGGAGCAGGTCCTGCCGACACCTTCATTTTAGACTGCTGGCCTCCAGAACTGTGAGAAAATAAGTTCCTCTTGTTTTCAGCCCCCTGCAACCTTTGTCGTGGCCGTAGGAAGCCATTACACCTGGGGTCAGGGCGACATTTCAGAATGCAGGTCAGGGGCCTCTGTGAGGTGGTAAAGGTGCTGGTTCTTACTAAACTTTCCCCTGGGTAGGCTGAGGTCTGGACGGTCTTGACATGAGACTGATCTCTCTGTTGTGGCCTAGAAGCCCTTCAGCTTCTCCCTGAGGTCCTGGGCTTCAGCTCTTACTGTAGGATAGTGCAAGGCTGGAAAGTCAGCAGAGCTTTCAGCGCAGAGAGGCCCCTGTAATTGAAGCTTGGCATGTCCCCGTGGCCCACAGAGCTTCATGACTCAATGCTGAGCATTTTGCAAATGAGGGAAAACTGAGAAGCACCTGCAAAACTCTCCATGTGCCTTAGCGGGTTCATAAGGCACAGAGATCTGCGCCTCGTTCCCACGTGGCACATTTTATGTCACACTTTCCCATCAGTGCTGATTTGCATGACACACACCAGCCCACCTTCAGTCTTGACTGCAGACTCATGCACATGAAAACTTGCAAACAGTGAAGCCACTCTTTTGCAAGCAGATGTTTCTTCCCTCATTCAGATCAAAGCAAATCTGATTTTCCTGGGGTCTGCCTACTCTTATTTACTAGCCTCTGGTGCGCACATGCTAATGCGGTCCTCTTCACACCTTACATATTAGTTACCCATTGCTGCATAACAAATGATCCCAGAACTTGGCAGCATAAGACAATAAACATTTGTCATCTCACACAATTCCTAAGGGGCAGGAGCCCAGGAATGGTTTAGCTGGGTGGTGCTGGCTAATCTAGTTGTCAGCCAGGCTGCAACCCTTTCAGGATTTGACTGGGGCAGGGAATCTGCTTGCAAACACATTCATGTGATTGTTGGTGCATCTCAGTTCCTGGCTCACTACGGCCTGGAGCTCTTAGTCCCTCACCATTATGGCAACTCCATAGTGTCCTGACTGTCATCACGATGTGACAGCTGGCTTCCCCCGGAGCCTGTGATCTGAGAGTGCATACAGGACAGCACAAGCCAGAGGCCACACTGCTTTATAAGCTATCTTGAAAGTGACATGCAGTAACTTCTGCCCTTGGCTATGGGTCATGCAGACCAACTCCAGCCCACTATGGGAGAGAATACACAAGAGGGTTAATACCAGGAACTTTGGGAGCCATCCTGAGGGCTGCCTACCAACATCGCACAGAAGTATTTCCTGTATTTCCTGAGCACAGAGCAGCAGACAGATTACCCATGGCCGCCAGAGTCTGGGTACATGACCAACTCTGCCATGTAGTCTCACCTAGGCGGATCCAAATTTCTCCATTTTCCCATCAGCCAAAGGAGATAACCCCATGGGGCTAGGAAAGCTATAACACTTGGTGCATTCCTGTGTGGTCAGACTACCTGGATTCAAGGCTCACCTCCTTCACCTACTAGCTGTGTGAATCTGGGCAATTTTACTCAACTTCACTATGCCTCAGTTTTGTTGTACGTAAAATGGGACTAAAATAGTAGATACTCTGTAGGATTATTGTACGGCTCAATGATGTAGCATGTGTAAAATGAAATGCACGTGCTTCTTAAATTGTAGTTATTATGACCATTGCTGAAACAGATCCTATTTTAGGAATCAGAAAGAAAGAGTGGGTTATGAGGACTGGTAAAACAGTGAAACGTCAAGGATTCTTCCTTGATTAGCCCTACTGTGCTCTAAGCAGCCTTGGACTTTCTGAGGTCACTGTTACCCCAAGCAAGTGTTCCCATTCCCTTCTGTTCCTTCCCTTCATGAACACAAGGACATTGATTCGTGTGCATCTTACAAGCCACCCAAGAAGGCCTGACCAATCACAGCCTGACCTGTGTGTCTGTGATTTGATGAAGGTGAGCTGCCCCAACAGAGGAAACCTTAATTTAGGCCTTTCAACTCAATGGAATTTATTTTAAAAAGAGACAAATTAAAAACCAATGAAGTTAATATATTTTTTTTTGAGCTGAAGTAGAACTCCTTTATTAAATTCATTATTTTTTAATATTCCTTTGCTGAGTTTGGGACAGTTACATCTGCCAAATTTCAACTAGGTCAACCCAAATGTTTTTATTTGTAACATATTCCTTAGTAAAAATTACCTATACCCCATTGTTTGGGAACCCTTACCAAGTGGCTTGGGTGCGGGTTTAAGTGCTTTGTCATTCCCATCTCAGGGGACTCAAGTTATTTGGACCAATGGTTCATAAGCCAGATGGCACTGAATACTTGGTTTGACGTTCCTCATTCATATTTGCAGATCTAGAATTAGAAAGTGAGATACTGCAAACAAAAAGAGTAACAATTCCAGGCTTGGCATTAGAAAACAAAACCAAAGTTAATTCTGAAGGGGCAAAGGAACAATGATCAAGAGCCATTCAGCCTTCCTCCTGTTGGTTGAGTGTGTTTCCCAGAGCCCAACTAATGGATCTCCTGAGAGGGCCAGAGGAAGGCCCCCCTGGTGGAGCAGGCTGATGCGGCACCCCTTGTGCTGCGTTTCCATCAGCATTTCAAGGCCAGCAACCACGGCCATTTCTCATAAGTTGTTAGAACAAAAAACCCTATGTCTTTCCCTTATGTCTGTTGCTTACAGATCAAGGCGGTACCTCCTGGCAAGATTCCTGGAGTGTCTTCATGTGTTACTCTCCCCAAATCTGACAACCTAAGGCAGAAAACAGGACGATGTCTCAGAGATGGAAGGTGGCTCGGACAATTTATGGCCAAAAGATTCAGCAGCCAGGCCAGAGTAGTAGCTCTGGTAATAAACAGGATTCTTTTTCAACCAGTAGCCCACATTACTTAGCTTTCTCCTCCCCAGAGGCCCTGCTGCCCGACATAGAAAAATTCATAATGATAGTGGAAAATTTCCAAACTCAGCAAATTTCTCCAAGCAAATAATGATTCCAATAAAGAGTGTTCAACTTTGCAATAATAATAATATTTTGTACATCCAAAGTGCTCTCATCCCCTAGTCTACCATTTAATATGTGGGGTTCATACATTTGCATATGCCTATTGGAGAATGTGAGGTGTATTTTGAGTATATAAAATGATACCATGAAATATTGAGTTGTGTGATTAATTTCCAAAATCTGTTCACCTTGCCCATTTAACATATTGTGTTCCAGATACTACATTAGCCTCCACCCAGTCTCATGAATTTTTAGCATCAAAGTTGTTATCTATTAGTACCATATAGATGGCTAAGGAGTTGTGGGCATATAATTTTTTGAGCATGTAACATCCTATGCAGGAACTAGAACAGAAAGAACCTGAGGAATAGGAATAAAAACATTTTGACACTGGGGATTTGCTTGCTTTCTGTTATGTGTACCATCTTTCCCTGAGGTCAGATGCTCATGAACCAGCACACAGTGGCCTGACTTTATTCAAGTTTGGAAACAAAACACTAGAAATACTGAATTCTGCAGAGCTGATGATTCCTGCGCCAACAGTGGCTCATGAACACAGCAAAAGGAATGTATTTGATTTGAGTTTGGCTTTAAAATGTGCCATATTAATGTCTTTTGGCCTCTTCTCACCTGGTAGAGTTCCACTTAGAATATCAGAGCTGGATTTGTAAAGGCCCCCAAGCTCTTTGAGGAGAAAGGCTGATTTTGTGCAAAGTTTTATTTAGGATCCATGAGAAAATATAACTCAGCTTCACAGAGTGACTGAGAGAGGTCACTGGTGGGTTGAAGCTCAGCCATTACTGGCCCTTCTAAGACCCTTGATCTTTTCTATGAATATCAAGGGAAAGTGGGTATAGGAAGAGTAGTACAAGGTCCATTAGAAGAAGAATGAGAGAAGGCATTTAGGGAGAAGATTCAGTTCAGCAAGCATTCATTGGCATAAGAGCTAGAGATAAAACTCCGTAATTCCCTGCCACCAGGGGACACCAAACAAAACATTTCAATAAAGTGTGCTAGGAAATAATGTACAGATGTGCTAGGGAGCCCTGGGGGAATAGCACGGGGGCACTGAGGTCATCGTGGGGGTTTTAAAGAGGGTTTCTGAACAATTGAAGCCTGAGCTGACAGCCAAGATACACAGAAAGGAAGAATGGTTTAGAACAAGTGACAGCATCCAAGAGAACAGGAAACCGCAGAGGGTGCGCTGGGAATTTCTAGCACTTCATTACTCCAGGGCGTGTTGGAAAATGAGACTGAAGTAGACAGTGCCAGGTCACAGGGGACACTGCAGGCAGTGCCAAAAAAGCTAGTCATTCTTCTGTTGGTAGTGTGGGAGCCACTGAAGATTTACATCAGGGGACAAATGGGGTCTGAGCTGTGTTTCAGGTAGATCGTGTCACTAGCAGCAGATACTGAAGGGGCAAGGCTGGAGGTGGAGAGGCCAGCCTGCAGGTAATTGTAATAGTTGAAGAAACAATGGCAAAAGCCCCAACTAGGACAGTGGTGTCAGGGAGGGGATGGACTAATGCGGGGACGAAAGTCAGTGGAAACCGATCGGTTCTTTGATGGATGGGAGGAAAGCAGAAAAGAGGAAAGAGGAGGCTTCTGGAACAGTGGTTCTCAAAGTGTGATAGCTGGACCAGCAGCATAGCCTCGCCCAGGAACTTGTTAAAAATGCAAATTTGGGGGCCAGCCTCGACCTTCCAGACTGCTCACTGCATCACAAACACTGAGGCTGGAGCCCCGCAATCTCCAGCTTAGCAAATCCTGCAGGGGATTCTGAGGCTCAAGTTTGAGAACCACCTGCTCAGAATAACCCCCAGGGCTTTGCTGCCGGTTTCTGGGTAAATGACGTTGCCATAGACTGGGATGGGGAAAACTTTGAAGGGAACAGTCTTATTTTGTCTGGAAGTGAGGAGAAGGCAAGAAGCTAAAAAAAAAAAAGGAGGAGAAATAGGGTGATAGGCAGCAAGGAAAAACAGAAGAAAGCTGGGAAGACAGGACGTGAAGGAAGGAAGCGGTAATCCAGCCCTGCTTGAGGTTAGCAATTGGCGGAGGGGAACATTTGAAAGCTGTTTGCTGCTCCTGGGGTAGCACTGGAAGGGAGAATGTGGCCTGAATGGTGAGTTAGCAATTTTTGTTTGAATCCTTCAAAAATCTAGTTTTCCAAACTATCAATTGTAACATGCTGCTTTCTATACCGCCACATGGTAGCCAGAACTTGGCAGGATTTGACAGAGGTCTTCCTACTCTTGTCTGGCTGAGGAGATGGAAAGAATGTTCAGAAACACAGCACCCAGGCTCACAAGTACCTGGGTCTGGGTGTCCCCTGCACCCTGAGCATACGCAACACTGTGGTCAGGCAGCAGAGGTGGTGGCACTTGCAGATCATGGTAAGATGAGGCTAAGGGATCAGGAAAGCATCTCTCATAGAAACATAATCCCCAGCTATTTTGCCCCTGAAGCTGTCTGTCACTGTGCTGGGTTGGAGCTAAGATACGGCCTGATGTGACCCTAGTGAATGTTTCAGGTGACCTGGGGAAGATGGCAGGCATGATGGAGGGCAATGGGATCTCCTGCCACACTGGGGTCAGAGGTGGATAAGGTGACAGGCTCCCATGAACTAATGCGTGGTCCCAGATCCAAGAAAGTTCTGCCCAGATCTAACCCTGCAAAACACAAAGAGAGACGGAGTAGCACTCTCACCCCTTTGAAATGGAGTTGCTTGCCCAGGACATTCAAGTCTGAAAACAGAAGCTTTAAAACACCAAGGAGGCCACTAAGTCAGTAATGACAGATGTATGGAGGCTTTTTCTTGATATGGTATCTGAAGGTCAAAGCAGCTTGGGGCAGACACGTATTTTAAATGCTGTCCTCCTAATACAAATCCATCATCAGTTAGCTCTGCTCTTTGACCAGCTTTTTAGCAGAGAGAATGGTTTGTGCTAATGAATCCACATGTTCTGTGCCAACACTTCCAAGACCTTGGCGTTGGAACACCATGTTCCAACCAACTGTTCCCTACCCTACTCCCATTTATTCTACATCTCACTGCCAGACTGATTTTCCAAAGTAGTTCCTGTGTCCCTCTTTGGGTCATAAACCTGCAGAGGCTCCCTCTTGCCTATAGTGTTGAATACAAACTTTTCAGTTTGGCCAAAGTACCTGAAATTCTCATTCTTATGCCTGTATTTCCTCCAAAAGCCATAGTCATAAAGGAACTATTATGATGCCTGTGAAGGATAGCACATGCACTCATTAGCACCAGTTAAAAATCTGACAGTGGGTACATTTCACAGATGGACAGAAGGCAGTCTCCTGGTAGACACAGGAAGGTCATTTTCATATTAAGCTTCCTTCCTACATTTAGGCAATATTTATGATAAATGTGTTAGATGGGACTTATTCATGGCATGGGGGAGGAAGGAAAAAGTCAGGACTAGAGCACAACATTTTGCTTAGGGCTGAGGAGTACTGATGAGCATTGATGTACAGCCAGCCCTGCACATGAGCGACAAGAAATGACAGGAGGGTCCTCACAAGGGCCCTGAATCATTTGTGTTAAAGTATGTGCAGCTCATCTCCTTGTAGAGACAAATCAAATTCAAGTGCTCTGACTGGTTGCCGGAATGCCTCTGCCTGTCCCAACTCCATGCAGACTACTCGTCAGCCGTCTGCAGTGGGCTCCCCATCACCTTCATAAACAAGCTCCCAGACTTATTCATAAATGATAACTGTGGTACCAAGAAGTCATGCATTTTCTTGCCAATAGGCAAACCATGAGTGCCCAGGCAGAAGTGTGTCGTCGAAGAAGGCAGCGCAGGGTGCCCCCAGTCCCCATGCCTGGTAGGGTGCTCAATGGTTTTCACCTCTGGGGTCGTTTCCCCAGCTTCTGCTGCAGTCTCCTCATCTGTAAAATGGAGATGATATAATGATAGTGCTCACCTCACATGACTGTTACCAAGGTTAAGTGAGATAATATGTGGAACATACTCAGAACAGTGTCCTGTACTCATTACAGCCCATGAAGTGCTGCTGATGCTGTTAGTCATAGATAAGATGATTCTGGAGTCAGATTTTTCTGGGTTCCCAACCCAGATTCACCCTGCTGACCTTGGGAAATTACTTCATCTTCTCTCTGTGTCTGTGATTCTTCATCTGTAAAATGGGGGTAACAGTAATTCTTTGCTTATAGACCACAGTGGAGTTAAGAAAGCTCGATGCTGACTCTCAATGTTAGCTATTATTCTAGTCACCCTAGTCCTCCTTCTGCCCCACTGCCCCTCTCTGCTGCCTCCCCACCACATTCATGTAGTTTTTTAAACCTTGGCACCTTATGTTTTAGGGAGAGTCAGGACCCCCCGAAGTCATCCTTCCTGCAAGTCTGTTCTGTTTCATTTCTTGATCAGTGGGTATTAGACTTAGGGTCGTTGTACAGCCCTGATGCTTGGGTCCTGCCCCAGAGACTCTGATTCAGTTCACACGCAGTGGGACTTGGCACTGGTACTGTTTCAGGTTCCCCATTTATTCTAATGTGCTGTTGGGATGGAGGCCCACTGGTGAAACTGATCTGAGTCAAAAGAGAAGGAGAGGAGACATGCTGGACCACTCATCAGGTCCACCAGCACCTTTTCCAACCAGTGAGCACGGAACCTTGGTAAATACTGCAGACCAATTTTGGAAGAACTCTGTGTTTATGGAACTCTTATTAGCTCCAGATATTACTCTTGGCTTCAGCTCAGGGACTGATGGGGACCCTTACCGTGGAGCCTTGCCCAGGTCCATGGCCTGGCACACAAAAGATGCTACTCGGGGGCCTCTGGCATTGAATTTTCAGCTACACTTTTTAAGAAATTGCTTGAGCTGCAAAGGAAAGGAAGCATAACTCATCTCAGAGCATTCTAGCTGCTGGACCAGCGACCCTTTGTATTTATTTCTCTATCCAGAGGCAGCCTTCACAGTCATTGTAAAAGGTTTTTTGCTGCAGACTAAGGATTTTGGACTTTATTCTTTAAACAACTGTGGAAAACCTGTGAAGATTTGGGGCAGGAAAGAAATACGGTAAGAGCATCATTTTAAAAGGATGGATGGTGGTGCATAGAATGGATTGGATTAAGAAAAGAAGCAGGGCAGGAATGTCATTAATGGCAACTAAAACCATCTACGGGGAAGTACTGGGAGAGAAGGAAGACTGGCAAGAGGAAGAATGGACTGGGTGGGGCCTGTGGGTGAGGGCTGACAGCCTAAATCATGATGCGGAAAGCCATTGGCTCATGTCTCATGCAGCATGAAATTGATTTAATCCCTAAAATGTGCTAGTTGTAGGCACTGGTGATAATTACTAATGGACAGAAAGCTTGCATAGAACTAGCTCTGGAAGGGGGATGGGAAGGAAGGATAGATATTAAAACATAAATACATTAATAATTGTTGAATCAGTATGTTATACACCCAAAACTATGATACTATTATGTTAACTGTATTTCAGTAAAATGAATTACGTAAATACATTAGCGTTAAGTGCCAGACAGAGGATTAAGCTGCAGCGGGATGATAGGGTGACTCAAGCCTACTTTCCGTGGTGGCCATCAATGGCCTCAGGAGGATGTGGCATTTAAGCAGAGACCTGAAGGACACAAAGGAGCCAGCCCTGTCACAGTTGCTGGAAAAGCATTCCAGGCAGAGAGCACAGCAAGTACAAAGGTGGCCACGAGCTTTAAAAATCTGAGAAGCAAAAAGAAAGCTGGTGAGGCTGGAGGGAGGGGCTGGAGACAGGTCATTCGGGCTGGAAGTCAGGCTAGGGACCGAGTTTGTACATTATTCCAAGCTTGATAAGGATGGGAAACAATTGGAGGGCTTTTAAAAAAGGGATGTAGCCTGATCTGATTTCTTGAAAAATCATTTTGGCTGCCCTGTGGAGAATAAAGTGTAGGCAGGGCAAAAACGGGGAGGATGATGTTGGCTTATACTAGGGTAGGGGGGTGAGTTTTATTGGAGTACATTTTGATGATGGACCTGATAGGACCTGATGAATTAGATGTAGTGGTAAAGGATGGAGCCACATCAAAGATACTTTATGGATTTTGGGCCTGTGCAACTAGGTGCTACTTACTGAGGTGGGAGTCTCAGGAGCAACAGGGTGATGGGGGTAGATGATCTGAAGTTCTCTTTCTACCATGTTAGGTTTAAGATAATTATTAAACTTTCAAGTAAAGAGGCAAAACAAAGTAAATAAAGATGAAAATATTTGATATAGGCATCTAAGTTTGGAAAGAATTAGACATAGCCATAAAGATCAAGATCAATGGATGTGCAATGTAGGTGGCACTGTGAGGCTAGGCAAAGCCACCTAGAAGGAGCATGCAGATGCAACAGAGAAGGAGGTCTAGGACCAAGCTCTTTGGCACATTAATGTTTGCGACTGAACACGAGTGGAAGAGTCACAACCCTTCCTGTCTGCGAAGCAGTGGCCAGCGTAGCAGGAGGGGTAGCAGGAGAGTGGGGGATCAGGGAAGCCAAGAGCAGAAAGTGTTTGCAAACAGAGACAGGGATCACCTGCGTGAAATGCTGAGCAGGGGAGTCACACAGAAGCAGAGGCCACACGGAGGTCATTGGTGGCTTAGTCAAAGGGAGTCCCTACGGAGTAGTAGTAGGACTGGAAGTCCACAGAGGCAGGTTAGAGAAAGCGTACAGGACAGCGAGGGGAGAAAACAACATTAGATAGCTCTTTCAAGAAGTTCTGCTGAACAGGTGAGAGGAGAAATGGGCCAGTAACTGATGAGGGGCAATGCTTACAGCAAGTTCTGCTTTATTTCAAAGCTAAGTGGTACTAGAGTATGCCCTGAACAGAGGGACTCAGCAGAGGAACGAGCAACTGGTGCAGACAAGAGGGGAAGAAGTCGCAGTACTGAAGCCTTTGAAGGCGAGAGCAGGTGAGTCCAGAGTACAAGAGAAAGTTTGGCTCTGGATAGGAGCAGGGAGGGAGGGTGGACGGCGTGGCTGCTGCCCGGAAGGGTGGTGGAAGTGGTGGAGGGAGATAGCGCTGCTGACCAATTGCTTTTATGTCCAATCCAGTATGAGGTAAGACCATTTAATTGAGTGAATAGGGAAAAAGGCAAAAGGGTGTAGGGTTTTCAAGGAGGGAAGAGCACAGCAATTATAGCAATTATTTCTCTTGAGTTTCTATGTGCCAGGCAGTACACAGATGCTTTCCTCATTGACTCATTTAATTCACATAACAATCCTACACAGCCGTTGCATTATTAGCCTCATTTTACAGATGAGGAAATAGAGGAACAATGAGATTAAGTTCACACAACTAGTAAGTGACAGAACAAATGTTTGGCCTGGCTCTGCAGACAAAGTGTGAGATTCTGTGGGGGATTGTGAGAGATTGTGTGGGAGTGATGCACGACGGCATGGTGTCAATGCTCAGTGCCATTTGAAATCTATGCTCATGCGTTTAAGGTGAAACAGCCCAGAGTGTGTGTGTGTGTGTGAGCGTGTGAGAGTTCACCTGCTAGGGAGCAGTCACAGACTAGGCAAACAATTTGGTTTAACCAGGCTCAGGCTTTGCCTGGCAAGTTGTGTGGTGAGAGGAGCAGGCTGTGAGGGTGTGAGTCTGGGGATGGTGCTCAGACATTGGGCAGGAAGGGGATGTGGCAGTGATGGACCACGGGCAAGGCGGCAGGGCCAGCAGGTGGGAAGACTCCTCTCGGCCGAGGCCTTGCCGTGACGGCGGAAGACAGGTTGGGCTGGAAGGGTGGGAAGGGGGTGCTCACATGCTGGAAAATGAACTTCTGGAGAAGATGCAGTTATCAGTGACAACAGAGTGAAAGGCAACAGACCCAGTTCTCTTTCTGCCTCTGCTCTTACCTTGTATGGGCCTCACGGTGGACTCCATGCTCCTTCCGTAAGTTAGCATTGCCATCTCTCATCTCCGTGCCTTTGACGTGTCCCTTTCTGGCCCTGGATACTTTTCCTTCTGCCCTCTCTCATGTAAACAGTACCCATTCTTCAAGTCACACAGAACCTCCTTTGTTACTCCCCCCTTTTCACAACCTGATGCTAAAAGTTATTTTCTTCATTCTCTTGTGGCACTGTTAATGCCACTAGTACAGAATTTTTAATATATTGCCTCCAAAGGAGACATTTGCTCTTGTGTCTTCAGCCACTCTGCCAGATTATGAGAGCTCCAGGGCAAGGATGACAACTTGGTGTTATAGTCCAGGCTTGACTCAGGGCCTTCCTGCTGGTGAAAGCAGCACCCGTGTAGCATCTGATCTCCTGAGCCCAGGGACCGTGTGGTAGATGTTCGAGAAATGTTTGTTCAGTTGAATTCGTGACTCAGCACATTAGGAGCATCCTTTTATATTTCTCACCTGGGATTCCTACTCCCAGGTATCTGTGCGCTAGCATGCCTGCAGGTCTATCCTTTTTGTGAAGTTAATAGTTCAAGCCCACAGGCTGGCTCTTTATGATAGGTAATAATACTACTAATCACCCCCATTTAGTTCTTACTCTGTGACAAGCACTATTCTAAGTACTTTCTTTGCATGTTTTTAACATACTTAATTGTCATAATAATGTTAAGAAGTGAGCGTTGTTTACTATTGTCATTTTATGGAAGAGAAAACCAAGATTTAGAGGGGTTAAACAATTGTCCAAAGTCACCCAAGGAGTTGATAGGAGAGCCAATTGTCAATAAAATTCAATAAAGCTCATGCTCTTACCCAGTGTATTCTAACTTTTTGACGGTGATCCATAGTAAGAAATATTACACTACAATCTACCACAAATACACACACACACACACCCTGAAACAAAAGTTTCACAGACTAATACTTCTCTCTGCTATATGCAAAGTTCTTTAGTATTTTTTGTTTGATTATATTTCATTAAAAATGTGAGCTAGAACTCTCTAAAATGATTTCACAACTTACTAATGGGTTGGGACACACAAGCTGAGAACACGGTCCTACCAGTGATTTTTCTTACCTCCGCTTGGCTAGAATGGATGAATGTTTCTCAGTTTTTCTCCAGTTCTCCCAAACCACTAGTCCAAGTTTCATTTCTTAAAAAAAGCAGTATCCTAACTGGTGTATATGTGAAATAATATGCACCGAAGCTGCTGTTTAATTACACAGTGTTGAGTCTAAGTTAAATGACATGTTCCCTTCTGAGCTACAAGCAACCCAGCTACAGAATTGCTGGAGGCCTAGTTAAGACAATTCTAATTGATAAAGAAATATAATTAAGTTCAGAGAAGTCAACTGTGACCCGAATCACTGTCCTATCCCAGGATTTTTTTCCTCAATTTTATCACACTGACTAAGCATCTTTTTGGCAGGTAGAGCCCTGCATGCAGTTCTCTCAGTCTTTTGCTTGTTACCAACTTACCAACTCATTCGTTTGGAAAAGGTTCAGAAAAGGGGATAGCTAAGCACCATGCTGAGTTCCCACGATGGGCCCTGGTAGTACTGAGATATTTGGTCCCTGCCATCAGTGCACAATTCAGTGTCAGAATGCCAAGAAGGACAAATGCCCCAGCCACTGCAGGAGGACAAAGGGAGGTGGCCCTTGTTGTGCCTGAAGCGGAAGGGAGCAGGGAAGAGCTGGACAGGAGCATGTTGGGACCATAGCACTGAGTCTTGCTGAGTGATAAGGGTTTTATATGGAGGAAGAGTGGGAGAAGATGGGCTGGGGTGGGGAGGGAGGGGAGAGGGTTCCAAGTAGAATGAAACATGGGAGGGAAAGATGTTCGTTTAATAAAACGCAGCTATGACGGAGTGTACGGTGCTTGTGGGAGATTGATGGGACACACGCAGGGAAGCGGACAGGGCTCAGCTGTGGAGATTTTGTGATATACAAGGAGCTTGGACTTTATCCTGTAAGTGACAGGATGCTATTAAAGAATGTTTGGCTGTTGCTGAATGGATAGCATAGTGTTTAAGAAAGAGCAGTGATGGTGTGTGGGAGCAGTGGGGAAGCAGGAACAACCCTGGATGTGGGGAGAAGACTGAGGCAGGTTTGAGAGCCATTCAGCCAGCAGAGTGGGCAGGCAGGAGGAACTGTCCGGTGTGGACAGTGACACCCAGACCCTGCTTCAGGCGGCTTGACAGACCGTAGTGCCATTTGCCAATAGGGCTGCAAGAGCAGAAGCAGGTATGGAGGACAAGCGAGTAAGTTCTATTTTAGGGAAGATGTGTTTGGGGCCCCACCAAAAGGCCTCCAGGGATGGCATGTAACAGGCAGGCAGAAACATGGTTCTGTTGCTTGGACGTGGGTCTCCTTATAGGTATGGATTTGGAAACTACAGGTTCCAGTTGGCAGTTGAAGCATTAGGTGTAAATGAGCGTGCATGTGTGTGTGTGTGTGTGTATGTTTGTGCAGTAAAAATAAGAGGGCTAAAAGCAGAGCCCTCCAGTGTTTAAGAAGTGCTGGACAGAAGAAACGTATTTTTAAAAAATTCCTGAATGTATCAGTTGGAGAAGTTGCGGGAGAATTGCAAGGGGCTGCCATTATGGATGCCACAAAGGAGACTGCAGGGAATTTTCAACAATCAGGTCACATAGAAGCCCAGGATTGCTCAGCACAAGTTCAGGGGTGAGGCCATGGATAGGGAGGTGGGCAAGAAGCTGGGGTGCAAAACTGGGCCACCTAGCACTGCAGAGGCAGACAGCATAGCCTCTTGACTCCAGGGACAGACCCGTTTATCCCCCTAATTCTGACTGAACATCTGCTCTCTGTGGGCATTCATCTGCGCCCTAGGGATGTGTCACTGAACAGCGACAATGAAGGTGAAAAATCCCTTCTCTCACAAAACTCCGATCCTTGGATGACCTGATTTTGAGTTCTGACTGTGACACTGCTTACTTGCGTGGCCTTGATAATTTAACCTAAGTTAGTCTTGGTTTACCAGTGCGTAAAATAGGTATGATAGTGGTACCTCTCACACTGACAAGTTGTGAGAGACAGAAAAATAATGGAAGTCACTTGGCCCCATAAATGCCACCTAATTATCTCATTACTGAGCTAAGTTAAGGAGGATATGGGCCACTTTTTCCAGAGACTTGTCTGTCTTGGGAATTCAAGAGTTCTGGTCACAGCTAGAAGGGGACCCAGGTTGAGGAGGGCATTTCTCAGCACAGGGGAGGTCTGGCTTGTTTGTGCACACAGGAAAAGAGTGAGTCAAGCTGATGAGAAGCAGAAGTTTGGGCATGAGACCCCGGAGAGAGCAGGCCCATGAGCCACTGGGTGAGCAGACGCACAGCAGGGGTCCAGGGAGGCGGGGCGAAATGACCCTGAGTTTTGACGAATGACCTTGTTTGTGAACTCCCAAGATCCTTTGTTTTTCACTATCTTCTTATAATCTGGTTCTGGGTCCAGAGCGGCCTTGCCCACACCCGGAATAAGCCTCTCAGTGTGCTGTTGGCGCACTGCATAGGCAGCAGCCCTGTGTCCAGGGTGACCATTCACCCAAAAGTCCCAACGTGCTGTTTTTCAAATCAGCTTGGAGGGTCAGTGCCTCCTACCTCACCAAGTGTCTTCTTGCTCCAGATGCAGGAGCCGCTGGTGTCACAGGATGCTTGAGCTTTGGAGTCAGACAGACCTGAAGCCCAGTGCTGTCGCCAACCAGCTGTGTGGCTATGGAAGAGTTCCTTAACATCTCTGAGCCTCTGCTTCCTCCGTGATGAGCATGAGAACCATAATACCTACCTCCCAGTGTCACTGTGATTAAACTTGAAAGTGGACAGTACCTAACCCATGTCCTGGCAATCAGTAAGTGCTCATAAGTATGTGTCTTTCTCTTCCCAGTTAGCCCTGAAGCACACAGTCATTTGATAATCACAGAAATTATAAACACAAAGACTCATGGAATAATATCACGCAATCATTTACTTAACAATTTCTCAAAACGGGAATAACAGCAGCTTCCCTCTGTCCCCAGCACAGTGAGGGTTGTGTGACACAGGAATGTGGGGTTTGACACAGGAATGACACAGTCTCTGTGGTTGGTTTGCCCATTGCTCAGACTTGAAAGTGCCTGAGGATACTTGCCATTGGGGAAGAAATCCTGGTGCTAGACCTGCAATGAAGTGGAAAACTGAGGTGTGTTCTCTGTGAAAGCCACATCGGCCTCCCTAAAACTAGGGGACAAAGTGCCCCTCAGATGTCATGCAGGGCTGCTTGGAGTCCAGCCAGCCTCTCCACGAGCACGGGTGTGGGGACCCATGCAGCCTGACCCGTAACACAGAGCCTGAAGGTAACCCTCAGCTTTGTTAATAATCCTCGGCTTGATAATCAGCTTTTTGACTGGATTTTCGTAGGCAGTACTGTAGGGTTTTGCACCAAAACCCTCAGTGTGAACGGAGTTAGAAAGAAAGATACCTGGAGGCATGTCAGAGGTCAGGGGCCACATGGGCAGGGCACACCACTGTGATGTAAAGAGGAGACCCGGGCTTTGGCCCCTGGCAGACGTCAGCACAGTAATCCGGCAGCGTGAGTCCAAACAGCCTGGTGTGGCTGCCGGCATCATCCCTCCTCTGTCAGGCACAGCTCCTCACGACCTCTTGAGGTTACAGCTGTGCTTGCTGCCCCTCCTTTTGGTTTCTCTGATTTGTTTGCATCTGGAATCTCTGCATTTGGGAATCAGAGGACTGGGAAGCCAACACGCCATAGCTGGAGAGCTAGGCAGCCATCCAAAAGCTATGTGAGCAGTACAATTAATTGGTAAATGAAGCCTTTTCTGAGAAAAATAGGACTTTCATTATACCCCTTAGCCAGGGCCGCTCTGCCTTCCACTGACTGGGATGCAAGGGAAGGGACCCGGGTTTGAGCACTCTAAGTCATGGATACCAATGGTATCGGGTCTGGCTGCCATGACGGTGAGCCTCTTGCAGAGGACAGGGAAGGCAGAGGCAGGAAAGAAAGACTGTTCCATGTACTATTCCTCATCTCTGTCTCTCTCACCCAGCTCTTCCCCTAACACTTCATACCCAGCCACTGAACCTTTGCACTGGCCATTCCTTCTGCAGAGAATGCTTTTCCCTGCAGTGCTTCATGGCTCACTCCCTCTCTACTTGAGTGGAATCTTCTCAGGGAAACCTCCCTGGGACACTCCCATAGACTCTCTCTCCTTCTCCTGTTTTACTTTTCTTCCCAGCATAAATTGCACTTCAGAGCATGAATCTCTTACAGGTTTATTGTTTGCCTCCTCTCACCAGGCCTCGACTCCACTAGGGAAAGATTTTTGTCTGGGCCGATATGCCGTATCTTCTGTAATAAGCATTTGCATCACATATAGGAGATACTCAAATATTTGTAAGAAGGAGGGAAAGGAGGAGATGAACAGGGAGAAGAAAGATATAAAGAAAGGCCAAGGTATATTTTTTGCCCCCAAACTTTCCTCCTAATTTAATAAGCATGGTTTCAGCTTGTATTCTATGCTGAGCCCCTGCTCACACTCTTGAACACAGGAAGTGTTAGTAGTTACCTGTCTCACTCAGGACCTGCCAGTCTCATGATTTTGAGACCAGGTCAAAACCAAGTGGCATGAGAGAGATGTGGACATCACAGGAAGACCCATCACCCGAGTGACTGGAAAGGCTTCAAGGAGGAGGTGACATTGGAGGTGGTATTTTATGGGGCAGAGGAAGTGGGCTATTGTGATTTTTAATAAGAAATATATATGTGGTCTTCATTCCATTCCTGGCATAGAGCTTCTAAAGCCCTTGGAGTTTACTGAGCGATAAGAGAGAGAAAGGGGGCTTTGTTATTCACACCCCACACGGCTGGTCACCAAAGTGTTCAGTGTTGTGTAGAGGAGAAACACGGGGGTGTTTTGTCCTGAACAGGAGCTATAAATAGAGATATCTGCATGAAAGTGGGGTAGTATGGGATGTGATGAAGAATAGTGAATAAACCAAGCAAGCATCAGCTCAGACTGTCGGGGGACACTAGACAGGGGGGCCAGACCACAGTGTCGGGGAAGCGTTCCCGCTTCATTTGTGGGCACGGGGAGCCGTGGGTGGCTTGGGGTGGGAGACGGCCAGGGTGTGCTGCGTCATAAGGTCGGCCTCACAGGGTGAAGGAGGGGTCGGCAGGAGGAGCTCTGGGGGGAGACTCCTGCTGGATGCCATTGTCATTGTTGCAGGGGGTCCCGAGGGCCTCCCCCAGACTGAGGGGAGGCACTTAGATTTCACAAGCAGATCTGATGGGCTCCGCAGTGGACTCACGCTGGGTGGGAAGCACAGAGTCCAGGTGACCCGGCTGTGAGCCTGGGTGGAATGTAAGGAACGAGAATTCGCAGAGCCAAAGGGTGAGGCGATTTCGTTAGAGGGCCTGTTTGGACAGCAGCCGTGGGCTCGCCTCCCTCTGAGAAGAAAAGTGTCAGGATAAGGACACTGGAGTCTGCAAGTGTTCAGATTTGACTCATCATCCCCTGTGATGTTGCAGAGATACATAAAATGGGCTTTCCGTAAGATGCTGGGCCACAGAACAGCCATTTCAAAGTCACAGGACCTATCACCTCCATAACTGAGTCACCTTGGGCAAGTCCCTGAACCAATGAGTGCCTCTGTTTTTCCTTTCTTCAGAATGGGGTGGCTCTGATCCTCACCAGCACACTCTGCATGAACGTCTAAAGACCCAGTTACATGCACTGAACTCCTGGCCTAAGAGGGACTCTAGTGGAAACACAGCTGGCCTGTCCACATGAAAGGATTGTTATGTTAGACGTGTAGTTTAAGATCCCACCATGCTATTCACAAGGTGAGACAGGCAAGGCTGGGGTGGGGAATTCAGGTGGGGCCAGATTCCAGCGCTTGTAATCACACTCCCCGTGGGCTCGCCGTGTGCCCTGTTCCCTTTGTGCATGGCTCCCTTCTCGCTGTCGGCCCTCAGCGCCTCTGCTCTGGTCCTGTCCAGATGGCCCATGCCAGCCAGGCTCCACTAGAGAAGGGGATGCATTTGTTGCAAGGAGAGGAAGGGCACTAAGTGGATGTGCAAGACCCAGGTTGAAGCTCAGGGACACTGGGACATGGCAGATGCCCTAGCAAGGCCAAGTGATTACTTTTCCTTTCTCAGCCTTCCAAACGAGAAGCCACCTATGTCAGCTGAAGTGTTAATGTAAGCTTGGCCTGAACTGGACCTATGGGCTTTGGGTGACTGGGAAAAGCACAGGGCATTATCAGGGGCTGAATGCCACCTGCCAGGACCCAGGCCCGCATGAATGCGGTGGCTGCCCGCTTCAGTACCTATTGCCTGCCCTCCTGGTGCAAGGGAGGAAAGCTTTTTGCCTCTGCTATGGAGATGGCAAAAGACTGGAAACTTTTCTGAACAGTAGCCTGAATCCAGGGCTCGAATCTAACTGGCAGAGGGGCTGGAGAAGTTAATATACACTGAAGGGAATGTGGGTCTGGGCTACCTGGGGAGGAGCTAGTGTAAGAGGCGCCCTGGTCCCTCCGGAGACTTCAGCCCTCTCCATTTTGTGAGCAAACACTCCAAGAGCAAGGAGTTGGAGGCAAGAGTGGGCTTGGCCTCCTCGAGGACAGGCAGGGGTGGCAGCCTGCACCACCCTGGAAAGCATTCTTTTGAGGTCCCCGTGTCACCCGGCCCTCCCCTTGCAACTCCTGTCCTCTTCCTCCCAGGGCTTCTCATGCCAGGCTGATGAATTTAAACCTGAAGAATGTTAAAGAAGAAAACGAAAAAGGAAGAGTAACGTTTGCATTAAAAATAGAAACCTGCCCCATGTCTGACATTCACCTTCATGTGGAAAAGAAAAAGATCTGGTTTTCTAGGTTTTTGTTTCACTGTTACTGGGAGGGGAGACTTAATCCCAGGGCAGGGTGCACGCCTGTGTCTGTATTTGGTTTCACTCCACCCTCACGTCTGCCGAGCTTCACAAGGTCCGGTGGTAAAGCACTGCGTCCTTTTCTCTAGCTCTCTTGAGGAGCCCCTCTTCCTCCCGCTCAATCCCTGTTGCAATCCTTCCTTGGAATCTGCCTCTCTGATGTTCATGCGGGAGGTAAAAGCCATTATGTCTCAGAACCCAGAGACAGGGGCGGGGCACAAGGGCAGTGGGGCTGGGCGAAGCAGGGACCCTCCGCTTCTGATGATTCCAGCCTGAGGGCATGGCACCCCGAATAGTCAGTGTGGCATGAGGGCGTCTCAGTAGCCAAGGCTGGCTGTGGGGAGGGTGACATGAAATCCTCCCAGGGCTGCGTCGCAGCCAGGAGGCTCACTTGTTCATTTTTGTTTCCCACTTAGATAGGAATGGCAGTGAGTTGAGGGATGCGATGGGAGAGAGGGGCTCACAATGCCACCCACTCTACAGGATGGGGCAGAAAATAATTTAGAGACTGAAATGCCCGGAGGGGATGGGGAGGCAGTGCCTCAGCAAGAGCCTGGTACATTTGCCTGCCCTGAGGACAACATCTGCACGTGTTGACTTGGCAGGATGGTGGGGAAACTGTGTGCGCAACCAGGGGCCCTAACATAGGCTCAGCTCTGTGGGAAAGCAGATTGCCCACCAGCAGAAATGCAACTCAAATAGCGCCCTCACGTTGGTATTTCCTCAGCTACCTCTGCACAATTAAATATCAGTATCATGGTGCTGGGGTGGCCAGAAGAGGCCACGCAGGTTTGTGCCCAGTCAGTTCTTGCTGGTAAATGTTTAAAAGGATTTGCCATCTTGTTTTCTTCACGTGAAGGTTTTGTTACAGTGAATAAGTCAAAGTATTGAGGAAGGGTGTGAGTCTGTCTCTATATTTGGGCCTGTTTTACCTTCCCTTCTGTCACATCATCCTCATCACCTTATGTTACATTTTTAACTTCCCAAATTCCTGCAATTATACATGTCAATCATCATGAGAGTAGCGTGGTACAGTAGAGAGAACCTGGGCATGGAAAACCTGGGAGCCACTTATTACTCACAGCGTGACCTTGGGGAAGTCACTCTTTCCCATTTTTTCCTGTGTAATGTGGGAAAAATGCTGTCTGCCTTCCTAGATGGCAGGGATGCTGTCAGACTCAAAAAGACAGCTGTATGGAAACAATTTCTCCTCCTAAGTCTTTGACCTCTTTCTCTTTTCTCCCCTGCCACACCTCCAATTCCAGAGTTCTTTATGCTCTTATAAATGAGTGTATCTATTTCTCACGTCAGTTCAGGTATGATTTCCATAATCTGTTGTGGAGGGCTTCCTCCAAATGAGTCTCTGGAAGAGAACCCCTTCTGAAGGGAAATGCATCCATCCTCTCCAGAGTCAAGGCTCTTCTGTGGCAGCTGGGACCCCCTGCACAGGTAGCTTTCCTGGGACAGTATGTATGCGGCCAGATGCAGTGTGATAAGAAACGTGCCACCTAGGAGTCCACCCCCAGGGTTGCTGGGGCCATGTGTGACTTTCCAAGACTCTGCCCAACGGAGTATTAGCATAGGTGTTCTTGAAGGCAGGAGTTTTTTTCTGTATTGCGAGCTGCTATACCTTTAACTCCTAGAACAGTGTCTGCCATGTAGTAGATGGAGATGCTCAGTCAGTGTTTGGATGAATGAATGGAACTGAGTCAAAGCAGGGGAATCTTTTCATGGGCCTTGCCTGGGAGTTACCTCCGTGGCCCCCACACAATTTCTGTGATCATTGTTACCTTGGAGCAGACCAGCTTTATCAACATTTACCGTTAAGTTTAGCCTAATAAAAAGAGACACATACAAAATAATTAAAATTTCCTTCTCTCCCCACCACTGCCACCACAATCACCAGACTAAATATAAAACAAAACAACATATAAGCATCTACTTATATAAATTGTATTGTTACTAGGTAAATCATATAGAAAATTAATTACAAATTATGCAATATGTAACTAATCTTGTGCAAATATAATTATCTATATGAAGTTGCCAGGAAATAGTGTCTCCTAATTATATGCAGCTTACAAATTAATTACCTTGAATTCTCCTACCATTGTGCGCGTGAGATTGTAGCAAAGCAACGTCCTGTATTTCTTGCTATAGAACAAATAGGTCTGTAGCTTATGAAGTTGTCTCTTAACCAGCATCAGAACACGGAAGCCTGTAGCTCATGAAGTTGTTTCTTAACCAGTATCATCAATTGGGATGGATCCCCATGTTCCTACCAGGCCCAGGAAACTGGTTTCTAGAAACAGGACATCTGTTATTTGTATTAAAAGGACTTGTTTATTCAGGCTTCATGGGGGAGCCCATGCAAAGCTTTTCCTCCATCTGCACTTTTGTGATCTGGCAGCAGAGTTATTAGGGGAGTGAATCAATGTGGAAAACAGGTTCGGTAATTCAGTGTGGCCCTCAGGGCTCACTGAGGAAACAAATCACACAATAATCTGAATAGAGAAAACTTAGCTTACAGAATAGTTTACTGAGTAACTGTTTATGGAAAGGGCACGGAGAACTCTGCAGCAAAGGGCTTCTGAAGCCCCAGGACTGAAGCACTAAGGATGGGACTTTGCACAGAGAGGAGAGCCTTGCAAAGCTGTGTTGAGAGCATGGCGCCTGCTGGCTGTGTCATGAAGGAACTGCCAGAGGCTGTTCTAGAGCCATGCGACCTGCTCACAGTGTGGCATAGTTTTATGGGCCAGCTGCGCAGGGAGAGGCTGGGAGCTGCCTGAAAATACCTCTTGTCCCGGCAGGGCCCTGTACTGGCAGAGCCTAACATGGAGTGGCTGGCAAAGGAGCCATGGAGCTTGCAGAGACCAGCTCTAGGATCACAAAGCAGGGCGAAGAAGGGTGTGTGTCGGAGCTTGGAGGCCACACTTCCTGACCAACACATCCCTAAAGGACATGTGGGTAAACAATTTTTCTGGGTTTTATATATTCAGGTCTTGAGCCTTCTTTGCACTCACTGGTATATAGAAATTTCTTCCAGCCTTCCCCCCACTCGCTCATGGCCCTGATTTTATTTTCTGGCATTAAATGAAGCCCCTGGCTCCATAATAGCCTCATTCAATGTTACAAAATACTGAGTACTTAACATCTGTAAGTTCAAAATCCTAGGTCACTCTCATATGCAGCCAGGGTTGGAAACCCCTGGATGAGGCAGTGGCAAGAAGTAAAGCAGCTACAAAAATAATACATTTTAGGGGCATTGTAGGCCTTCAAAAGCTCTCTAGTGGAGAGGCTCTGGGGTCAGATGGATCTGTCCCACCTGGGCAACTGCAGGTGAGTTAAGTTACCTCAGTAAACCTCAATTTCCTTCTCTTAAAATGAGAGTTGGGAAGTGGAATATGATGTGTCCCAACATTATTATGAAGAGCAAATGGGGTGAAGTCTGTGAAATGTTTAGCACAGTGCTGATAAATATGAAGTATTCCATAGCTGATGTTTAGAGTGACAGAGATGATGGCTGGTCTCACCTGCAAAGATCATTTGTGCATGATTTTCTCAGAATGGTTACCAACTATGACAGTTTGGACAAAAAACTGAATGTTGCAGGGTCTGAAAGAGGAGATTTGCTTAATTGTTGCCTAAGTAATTGCTGGGGACCAGAAGGAGAGTGAACACCGGCTCTTATAGGCATAATAACATGACGTTAGATTTTCCTTGAGTACTCTACAATGTCTGAAACAGCTTCACATTTATTGCTACTCCTTTCAGGAGATCTGTGGGGCTATTTGACTTAATGGTCAGAGTAAGGTGTTTGAGATCAGCCTTTACTGGTTTTGAACTGCTCATCTTTCACTTAATAGTGTAGATATAGATGTCTACATTCAAGATGGAGCTCTTCCAGCCTGCGGTGACACAGTAGCAACCCAAAACTTGGGTGACCTTCATGTCTCTAAGGGCTCTGCTTGACCAGGAAAGTCAGCACTCCCCAAATGCCAAGACACCTCTGGGCTATATGCTTACTTCTAAGTTCTTTATTCTTTCTCCCGTGAAAGCTCCCTGCCTTCTGCCCCATTTAGTGGTCCTGCAGACCCTTGGAAATACAGACTGCGTGCTTCATGAGGTGTTAAATAAGGTTTGTTTGTATCACCTAAATTGTCTCCTTTAATCATTTTTAAACAATAGCTCTGTGGCTTTGAACAATTGATACATCTCTCCAAACCTCAATAACATTTGTGAAACAGAGTTATTAAGAGGCTTACATGAGATAATGAATGAAAGGTCTTGGAGTGTAATAGGTGCATGTTAACCGATAGTTTCTTTTAGGTGTATCCTGTCCTCTGATGTCTGGGAGGGTTCTTGGATAAGATAAAAGTCATACTGCTGTGTGCACTGGGATTAAGGAAGGATCTACCCAAAGATTAAATCTAATCTCAAGAAAAGGCAAAAGAAAGAGAGAAAAAACTTGACATTTGTAGTTTTTGTGGGTGTGTGTACTTAAATGGTGGAGATAGCCATGTGATGGGCCATTTTATTAGTCATTGGTTGGACCTGGGGACACAGATCAGGAAGAAAAACAGCATTGTCACTGCTTTGCCCTAAAACAAGAAATGCTGTTTCCATGGTGTAAATATAACTTTGTTGAGCATGTTACAGCACTTAGGAGAAGGGACTTGGGTGTGTGTGTGTGTGTGTGTGTGTGTGTGTGTGTGTGTGTGTGTGTACTGAGAGCAGGTGGTAGAAGGGGGAGAGTGTTGAAGAAGTAACTACCTCCTAAGGTGAGACAGGTAATAAGAAATGATAGGGATCGGGCTAAATGCAAGAGCAGATACTATCTAGACGCATTCAAATTTCAATGTTCAAACAACTGAGTCAGCCAAAAACATTCCAGTTTCCTGCTGGAATCAGCCTGCAGGGCACCAGCTTTGGTTTCGACTCTATCATCTGTGGGATGATACTGGGGGTGCCTACCAGTCACCCCCCAAAAATCTGCCACTGCTTGTAAGAAATAAACAGGTTTCTCCCACTTTATTTCTCCCTTTGACTGATATAGGTTTCAAAGGTATTTTGCCCTGGGATTTTACGCCTGGAGTTACGTCTGGTGATAGTAGGCAGGAACTCTGAACCTGAAATCTGTCTACATGGTGTGACACTTGGGTGGGATGCCCCTAGAGATGGTAAGGAGATGCCCAGAACCCTCACTGTGGATGGTGCAGAGGCCCCAGTGGCTGTAGCAGTAGAGGGTGCAGCTTCACTTAGGAGCCCCCTATCTGAGGGGCTTCCAGTAGGGGAGCCCCTGGTGGGAAATTGGTCTAGGGTAAAGCACCTCCTAGAGGGGTGGGGCCTTCCCCAGAACTGGGGAATGGTGGAGACACCCGAAGCTGGGGAATTAGCCCTCCGTGAGATAGAAGACTGCTTAGAGGCTCTAAGTGGCCATGTAGCAGCTGGGATTGTAGGGTCTCTTTTCCTCAAGATAGTGGAAAGTGTTATCGAGGAGAGAGAGAGAGAGGAGGATTATTGAGGAGAGAGACTTTCGCAGGAAAGAGACACACTTCAACATCACTTGGAGAAGCTGGGCAATGACCTACGGGATGCTCTTAAGAAAGAGAGACAGTTATTGAGAAGACAGATGGCACTCCTGAAAGATACATTAGCAGTGAGGGAGGGGGCAGTCAGAATCTGCACTGCAGGAGGCTGTGGGGGAGGGGAAGGAATGAGTGATGCCTTCAGCCCTGGAGATGGTAGAGGAGATGTTGGGAGAGGATGCAGGGGTGTGGCTGAGGGCTGATCTCTTGCTGAGGCCACTGCCCCAGCCTCTCCTGTATCAAAGGCCCTCCTGGCTATAGCTAGAATTTGGTTTTAGGCTGAGGGACCACATGAGAATTAGGTTAATGGTTATGGTTCCATGTGGGTGAAGGTGAGGAGGGAGGTTAGGGCTGGACTTAGGGTACGGTTAGGGTAAGGGTTGTCTTTTGGTGTAGGGTGCTGATATGATTACAGCGAGAGTTAGGCTGTAATTAAGAAAGTAAAAATGCAACAGCCACAGGCTGCTCAGGGGGAGGACCACCCCTCCCCAGGTTGTGGAGGACTCCCTGCTCTGCCCCTACACCCAGGATGAGCTGGTGGGCATGAGCGTCCAGTACCAGCAGAAGCCCTCGGAACCTCTGCTTACATGGCTTCTATGTCTCTGGGATATGGGGGTGGAAAACATTGTTATGTTGGGCTCTGAAATGGGTAGACTGGCCACCCTGATGACTCACTCTTCCCTCCAGCAGTGGTTGCAAAGTGCCCATCACACCTGAGGGAATCCGGTGCCTCTGGATTGGCTGACAGCAGCCACCAGGGCAGTTTGGCCTCATCAGGGTGATTTACCGTATTTACCCACTAGCTGGAAAGTGTATGCAGAGCTCCAGCAGGAGTTACAGGAGCTGGGCATGAAAAATATCATCGATAATATGGACCCCCCCAAGGCCCCGAAGAGGAGTTGTTCACAGTAGGAATGAGAATCTGGTGCTCCATACAGATCCCCCATCTCTCTTTGGGTCCCTGTGACTATTCTTGCCCCCAACATAGGGCGACCCATAAGAGAAGCTACTCATACTTCAGCAGATCTGGGGGAGGTAAACAATAAGAGCTTGGAAGGAAGTATGGGCCATGACTGAAAGGAGAGGTGCAAAGGGCTCTGTGAAGGTCTTGAGGACCCAGATGTAGGTTGATTTGATAAAAGTGGGGGTAGTGAAGAAAAACTTGATGGGCAGCCCAATAGGATCTTGCTAGAACTGTGGCCCCAATTACAGCCAGAGCAGCACTTCCAGCTGTTGAGGTCCAGGACACAGAAGCCGGAGGCAAATTCCCCATGTCCAGCCTGTGTCCCTGAAAGACTTCCTGGGGAACAGTACTCGGCTCCACCTGGGCCCTCACGCCCACAGGATGATGATTGGGCATCACAGTTTGACTGAGGGGAGAGTCAAGGCCCCCACCTTGGGGGACATGGTGGGGACTGGAGGCCACATGTAGAATTAGCAATTCACTGGTCCCCTGTGAATATACAACGTGTCCTGGAGCCGGTGGACACAGGAGCTGAATGTTCTCTGGTTGATGGCAACCCTGAGCGGTTTCCTGGGCCCCCTGCTGTGACAGATGGCTATGGGGGTAAGGCAATGAGAGTGAAAAAAGCCCAAATCTCACTGGGGATAGGGTGTTACTCCCAAAGGACTGTACTGTGTACATTTCTCCCATCCCAGAATGTATTTTGGGGGTAGATATCCTGCAGGGCCTGTGGTTACAGACCACTGCAGGTGAGGTCAGACTGAGGGTATGTGTGGTAAAGGCAGTTCTGAGGGGACATGCTAAACCCCCACCTGTAGCTCTGCTTGTACCTCAGTGAGTGACAAATACTAAGCAATATAAATTGCCTGGGGGAGAACAAGGAAATTGGAGAATCTACAGGAGTTGGAGAGGGTGGGCATCATAAAGCCCACTCATAGTCCTTTTAATTCCCCAGTGTGGCCAGTGAAAAAGCTGGATGGCTCCTGGTGTTGACCGTGGAGTACAGGGAATTGAATAAAGTCCCATCCCCTTTGCATGCTGCTGTCCCCTCTATAGCAGCCCTTATGGACACGCCTTGCTAATGCTTTCTTCTCTATTGACATAGCACAGGGAAGTCAGGAACAGTTTGCCTTCACGTGGGAAGGCCAGGAGTGGACATTCACTGTCCTTCCACTGGGATACCTCCACAGTCTCATCATTTGTCATGAACTTGTAGCCCAGGACTTGGCCACATGGAGGAAACTGCAAATGGTGTGGCTGTATCACTACACTGATGATATTATGCTCACATCTGGTTCTCTTTCAGATTTAGAAGGGACAGTTCCTAGACTGTTGCAACATTTACAGGAAAAAGGATGGGACCTGGTGTGTCTGTAAAATTCTTGGGGGTTGTCTGGTTGGGTAAAACTAAAGTTATCCCAGAAGCAGTCATAGACAAGGTCCAGGCTTTCCCCACCCCTACCACTGTGACAGTATTACAAGAGTTTTTGGATCTTTGGGGCTACTGGAGAGTGTTTAACCCACAGTTGACACAACTCCTAAAGCCTTTATACTGGTTGGTATGAAAGAGCATCAGGTGCAGCTCTTTTACTGCTGCCAATCGGGCAGTCAAGGCAGTACAGGCCTTGAGTGTAATGGACTCATCAAGGCCCTGTGAGCTAGATGTTCATATAACTGAAGATGGTTATGGATGGGGTCTTTGGCAGCAGCTTGAATGGACACGCCAACCTATTGGATTCTGGTCACAGCTATGAAAAGGAGCAGAGGTCCAGTACACTTTGATAGAGAAGCAACTGGCTGCTGTGTACCATGCCTTGCTGGCTACTGAGCCCATTGCTGAACAGCTCCGACCAAGGTAATAACCACCTATCCCATAGTGGGATGGGTGTGAGACTGGACCTAAAGGCCATGGAGTGGTGTGGCACAGACATCTACACTGGACAAATGGGGCACATATTTACAGCAGTGCGGTGCCCTCTCCACTAGCCCCTTAAGTGGAAAATTCCAGTGCTTACTGGGGCCAGTGACCTACACCAGTGGAAAGCAGGAGGAACTTGCTTTTGAGCCATTGGTAGCTGAGAGTCCTTATCAGGAGGGAAAAGCCCCCATACCTGAAGATACTTGGTATACAGACAGCTGCAGTCATGTGCAGTCCATGAAGTGGAGGGCTGTGGCTTTCCATGCTAAGACTGAGACAATATGGATGGAGGATAGAGAGGGGAAGAGCAGCCAATGGACTGAGTTATAGGCAGTATGGCTCATGATCGCCCAGGAGCCCTCCCCTATAGCTGTCTGCACTAACAGCTGGGCCTTCTATTGGGGATTGGCCCTGTGGCTACCGACATGGTACTATGTCAACTGGATCACCAGCACCTTTGAGGGTAAGAGTTGTGATGAGACCTATGGGCCTCCCGTTAGTCTAAGACAGTTACTGTATATCATGTGACTGGCCATTTGCCTTTGGCATCCCTGGGGAATGATGAAGCAGACACATTGGCCCAGGTGCATTGGCTAGAAGGAAAGCCTGCCAATGGTTACATCAGCATTTGTTGCACGCAGAGCAAAAGACAATGTGGGCTGTAGCCCGTAGGTGGGGCTGGCCATTGACCTCTGAAGAAGTCAGCAGAGCCCAGAAGGAGCACTTTGTGTGCTCCAAGAGGAACTTACACCGAGTCCTGCAGCAACATGGGACAATTGTAAGGGGCCGATACCCTTTGTCAGGTGGCAGATAGACTGCATTGGGCCTCTGCCCACATCAGAAGGATATCGGTGTGCCATGACTTGTGTGGACACAGCTACTGGACTATTGTTTGCTTTTTCTGCATGTCATGCAGATCAGCAAACCACCAAGAGGGGCCTAGAGCATCTCTTTGTAGCCTATGGTCAGCCGTAGGTGATTCAGTGATGAAGACACCCACTTTACTGGACATGCATTATAAGAATGGGTTAAGCAATTAGGAATAAAGTTGAAGTTTCGTGTACCATATAACCCTATTGGGGCAGGCATGATAGAGAGGTACAATGGTTTGTTGAAATGGTTTGTTGAAATTGGACACCAATAGTCTACAGGGCTGGTTTGTTTACGGACAGTGCAACGGTGTTTGAATGAGAAGCCTTGAAAAGGAGCCTTGAGCCCTGTGGACATGCTAACACATTGCTGCCTCTCTTATCCAACTGTATGTGCAAACCAAAGAGGAGTTATTGAAGCCAGGATATGGCCAGCAGAGCAACATCCTGCTGCCAGCCCCTACTGCATGAAACCCTGGAGACACTGCTGAGTGGATGTGGCCCTGGGCATTTTGATGCATGGACCAGTGATTGCTGGCCCTTCTAGCACCTTGGGGAAAGGCCTGGAAGCTGGCCTCCTGTATTCCTGGAGTAACAGGAGAGTGGCCCAAAAGATCACAGCAGTGTACCCAGAACGGCCGGGAGGTAAGAGCAGCTGATGGGGAATTTTTGTTTTATTTTTGTGGCCAGTACTTGTACCTCCTGTAACCCTATATATTGACCCATCTGTAACTCCCACAGGGAGGGGGGGTGAGAGGCTGGTACACTAGAGCAGGACGAGATCCCATTCCTGCCACTGTCCTATCACAGGACCACTCTCTTGCATGCATCCTACCTGATGGACAAGATTTGTCTATGCTGGTGTCATTAAAACATATGTCTTATCACCTTTAAGGTTATTTTCTTCTATAGTCCCTGTGGCCTGGCCCCACTCCCTGGCTGCAGCTGCCATGTGATGAGTACTCTGAACTCCTTACCTGTTCAGCTACTGCCTGCCTATGGAATGGGCGAGCTATGGACTAAATCTGCATAGGATTTTAAATTTAGCTGCATCCTCCAGCTTGAGGATTATCATGATTTTATTGCTGTTGCTATTGTATGTTATTAGTCTGGTTACAATGCTCCAGTTTTCTCACCCTGGAGCCATTGTGGAAGATGGGGAATGAGTAGATTGTAAGACAAGATTTCTGCGGGGGTGGGCTGTGGGTAAAACTGCAATATTTCCAGAATCTCTCGCCAGGCTTTAGTTCATCTCCATATCAATAGGTGTTTCCAAGGGGTGGAGAGAAGTAGGCCATCTCCATATCAATAGTTATTACAAGGGTGAGCGAAGGTGTATCTCGACCAGAGAGGTAGGGTGGTGTCTCTTCCTCTGCAGCCAGGGAGAGAGAGATGCTGCTTGCAAGAAGTAAATGGGTTTCTCCCACTTTATTTCTCCCTTTGACTGATTTTAGTTTCAAAGGTATTTTGCCCTGGGATTTCCCCTCCAGAGTTACAACGTCATTTTAAATTGTGGAGTAAATCCAGGAATTATGATATGTCCATAAAGCAACCTCTTACAATCGGTTTAACTTTTTGATTTTCTTCCCATAATCATGGGAATAGTCATATTTAGTGTCCATCTGGAATCTGAAATTTGTGTAGAATTTCCTTTAGCTAGACTGACTTTTCAGTATATTCACAGCTAGCCATGTATTGTGATGGTATGCAAAATTAAAGAACTGGATTATAACAGTGAATTGAGCTTTCCCTATATTCATTCTGCAGCTCCAGTAGAAGAGGCAATAGGTCCGGGAGTTCCAGAGGGCGACTGTCCATGAAGTGAGTGGTGATCCCTGAAGGTGAGAATGACAGCAGAGAACGGCTGCAGCACAGAGCTGAATTAGCAGTAAAGAAGAGACCTCCTTTTTCCAACATACACTGACATAGCGAGAGTGGTTCTCATTCTGGCTGCATATTAAAATCACCTGAGGAGGTTTTAAAATGCCCGATGCCCAAGATGGATTAGAATCTTTGAGGGATGAGACCCAGGGATCAATGTTTTAAAAGCACCTAAATGGCTCCAATATATGACCAAAATCAAGAACTGCTCTCAGTAACCCTTGTCAGAGAAGGACAGGCAGGTTCTGGTGGTCATTCCCATTTTCTTGATCGTTCTGAAATTCTATAAGAAGTTGCTTCCTGAGAATAATTTATATTTTTGAAAGGATTATTTTGGGTCCCTAAAAGGATGGGAATGGGCATATTCAAACCAAATGATCAGGGTGTTTGAATGACAGATGCAGAGAAAGGATGTCAATCCTGGAGCAGTCTGGGAAGCCCAGCCTTCTGGGATAGTTGATGGGACAGTGACTGGGGGGACCCTCAGCCTGTCATTAGACTACTTATGCTGATAGTCCCTTACAGTGTAACTCAGGGTGGCACAGAGACACAAAGGACACAGGTGCTCTGAGCTAGTTAATTTAAGAGGTCTAAGGTGGCGGGTGAGGTAGGCAGTGTAAAGAACAGATACTTGCCACAGTCTCAAGAATTTCAATCACAAGGGTGACCTGGTCAACTGAGTCTTTGGTTCCTTGTGGCAGCCTGGTAGTGATCAAAGGTTTACTATGTCCTTACTGGAGGCTGCTTCCCATCAGAATTAAATACTTACTCTGAAGCTTCCCTTATTTAAAACTGAACCAAGATTTGAATGGAAGTCTTCTCTTTCCCAACTTTTATTTTAAAAAGAAGTCTCAGATTTTCAGATAAAACCTATTGTACAACTTTCAGATTCTTGTTAAAAATAATTCTGTGGCCCAAGGACAATCTGGGCTTTAAGGAAAAAGCTCTAGAAGTGAAGAGAATTACTGTATCTTGGAGGAAGTCTGGGTTCTGTTAGAGCCCATTTACTTTTCAGGAATGTTCAGGGAGAAAGGAAACCGCTTTGTTTCAGTACAGAAGAGATATAGGAGGAACCCTCATGGAGAATCTTGCAGAGACAGCAACACCAAAAAGACATAAAATAAGCCTGAAAATTACGTTGAATCAGGATCAGAGGTGCTGGCTTCTACTCAGGACTTTGCCACGTCAGGTCACTGAGGCCCCTTAGCCACAAGATGGGGTTCTGCTAACCATTCTCTGTGTAGTCCTTTCTAATACTAGGACTATAGGAGGAGCACATGGCTTTTAATGATGTTGGAATGTGCTTTATGATTTCCATTTGAAAGCTAACTATACCTATGATATTTTCTCTTATTATCAGAAATTCCATTTAACTTGAATGATTTAGAAATCAAGGTATAGTAAGAGAAATCATCCAGTCCCCACATACACAGTCAGTGACAGAATTGGACTAGAGGAAAAAAAAAAGACAATTCAGGTAAATGTAATAGCTCAAAGGACAGGTTGAAGAGCCAGACCAAGTCTTTGTTTCTTGTCTTGGCTGTGGGCGGAGCTTAGTCACCTTGGACCACATTGCTGCTGTCTACCTAGATGAATGTGACTGGCTAATTCTTTTAAATGCACTGCATCTTGGTTAAAACGAGAGCCAGTTTGCTTTTCTGATACTTCTAAGCAATGGAAGAAGAATGCATTAAAGAGTAAGACAATTACCACTTTATAAGAGGACTGAGGAACATGTTAATCTTTACCATGGGGACACCATCTGCAAAATCCAGCTGTTGGCACTTCTCCAGGATACTTCATTTCTTTAACAACTACATTTCAAGAAAATAGAGTCAAGTGGTGAATCTATAGATTCAAAAGAAATGTGAGAAATTACCAAACAATTGTGTGGACCTTATTTGACTTTTGATTAAAAAAAGCAACAACAGCAGCAAAACAGTATTATATTTGAGACAATTAGGAATGTGAACAGTAACTAGATTTTTGCTATCAAGGAATTATTGCTAAATTTTGATGGCTTAATGGCATTGTGGTTTCTAAACTAGAGTCCTCAATTTTTAGAGTTACATAGTGAAATATGTACAGATGAAATTACATGGAATTTGCTTCAAAATAGTATAGAAGGGGAAAAGGGATAATAGTATGATTGAAACAAGACTGGAATAAATTGGTAATTTTGAGGCTGGGTGAGGGGTACACAGAAGTTCATCGTAACCTTCTGTCTACCTTTGAATATGTTTAAAATTTTCCATGAAAAAAAGAAAAATGTAGATGAAAAACTGTTATGTAGTAAGGAAAGAATCTTATGGAAAATAAAAAACTGTTTTGAGATCCTCAGCATTTAATCTCCCCCTCCTCCCTACCAAGACACTGTAGCAGCAGCTCACAGAAACAGATTCCTAACTCAACTGGATTCATCAGTCCAGACTGCCAGGGATAACCAGAAACTCACTGGGAAAGGGATTTTTCCCAAATAGCGTCTTGTAGTAACACGTTTTTCCAAGTCACACTAAAGAAAGCACAAAGACCAAAGACCAAACAAAAAACAAAAATCTCTTGACTCTGGATTTTTTTTTACCCTGATAATTTGTGGTAGGTTTCTTTATTTTTTGAATATAAAGTGACAGAAATAATTTGCCATTAGAAAAGAGAAAGAATCTTTGACTATTTACAGCTTTTATACATCACAAAGTTTTTCTCATTTTTATGTTGTGTCTTTTTTTTTTAATTCATTTTAATTTTTGTTCCTGCGTTCATTTGAACAAGTCCAAACTGGAAATCTATACACCTCACAAAAAAGCCCTCCACCCAAAAGACCCCCCACCCCCACCCAACCCCAATGAGAAACAAGATAAATCAAAAGAATGAAATTAACTTATTTCTTTTTTTTAAAGGTAAGTCGTTTGCTTATATATATACTTGTATTTTTTTTTTCAAGTTCAAACACCAAAATCCAAGAAAGGAAAAATAAAAAGACCCAGTCATCCGCCCCCTCCCCCCACTCCAGAATCTCAGTTGATCCCTGCACGTCCAAAATAGGAAGTATATATTTACAGAAAACAAAAACAAAACAAACAACAAAAAGAACTTGGAGGTGGATGGGCTGGGGATCTGAGAGTCAAGAGGAAGGCGAACTGGCCCCAGGGAGGGTGGTGGGATCTGGGCCTCACGGAGTCAAGGCAAGCCTGAGTCATCTGTGCTTTCCCTTGGGAGGATGCCCACTGGGAAAGCTAGGGACCCGTCCCCTCCACCATATTTCCTGGGGAGGGACGCGGCTCTACGTCTGCAACCCAACCCCAGTGGATTCCTATTTCATGTTTCCATAGTCACCATCCCTGCCCACACTCACACACACATGCGTGCCACACGTGCATGCCTTCAGACACACGCACGTGCACCTGTCATTGTGGCCAAGTGTAACTGTGACACTGCTAGAACACTGGCATCTGTCAAGTGGAGAGAAAGAGATTTGCCCTCAGGGACCAGAGCTCCTTGCCCTGTCTTGTCTCTTCTCCTATCTCCACTGTAATACCCCATCTAGCTTCCCGAAATGTTTCCACAAGCCTCGGGCTGACTCTGAAGTATGTGCTGGGATGGTCATTGGGTAACAAAGCTCCTGTGAAGATTTGCCTCCCACTTCCTGCAAATCCCCTTAACAAACAGCTGCACCCAATTAACCAGGTGCCAGAAAGAACCTAAGAGGGGACCTCTCAGGCAGAGGCAATGGAAACTGCTTTGTTCTCTGCTCACCTTGGAAAAGTTGCATGCCCAGAGGTCAGAAAGCAAAGAGGAGGCGTGACAAAAGCATCCTTGGCCAGCTTCCCTAGCTTGTTCCTAAATGGGGTTCTGTTAGTCTTCAGGCATAAAGCACAGTATGACCCCTAGAACTGGCTGCAATATCCTCCCAAACAAGAACTCAAGACGTGGCATTTAGACAAGCCAGGATGAACACAATTTAATCTTTTGGGGAAAATGCCAGGCAAGACATGGCTAAGCTATGGGCTCCCTTAGCTGGTGGACAGAGAAGCTGAACGGGTAGCAGCCATGGCTGTGATCAAAGCATTGCTCTGCTCAAGATTCTGTGGCGGTGTGGAGAGCTAGTCTAGCTCTAGAAACGGTTGAACAGCTTCTGTCTCTTTTCAAGGTAGGAGTTTTGGTTTTTGTTAAGGGCACAGGAAATGAGATAGAATCAGCACACCATCTGTGTCAGAAATCTGTGGAATGTTCCTGGGCACGAGCTCTAGGTTGTTCTTGCTCCATCTTCAAAAGCCAACAGTAGATTTTGTTCCCCTGCCTCCCTTGGTCAAGTTTCTGACTTTTTCAGTCCCTCCCTAAAAGCCCCCACTGTCCCCTTCTCCTGCGGTTCCACACAAAGCCCTTTCCTTCCTAATTCTCTCTTGACCTTCTAATCCTTTTGCCCAAGGCCTTTAAAGAGTTTCGATTATTTCCTTATGTTACTGTCACACTGTCCCTCTGTGTCACAAAATAAAATACTAAATAAAAATGATCAGAGAAAACTTCCCTTTAGCAGGACTGGCTAGAAGCAGAGCTGCTTTCCAGTCCTTGTACTTTGGTTTTGTTTTTAAAAGATAAATGAGAGTAAAGGTGAAAAAAGAATTATGATTCTCCCAAGGAAACTAACATAGGTAGGGAGCTTTGAAAAGAGAAAGGACGAGAGCTACTAGAAACATGTGTTCTTCCCAGAGCAGATGTCAAAATGTGGCCTCAACCCATGACCACATTTGCTGACTGCTAAGAAGATGTGTCATGTCTTATCACAGACGGCAATGGAGTTTTAGTGGAAGTTAGAAAAGAAAAAAAACAATGACAGCATTGAAGCCAAGGTACCAGAGTTCAGTGTGGCATCAGACTGTATGTCCAGCACTCACAGCCTTACCACCTCAATCTGACAGAGACCCCAGGATGCATCCCAAATGCCTGCAAGTCTTTTCTGGGGGAGTCACCATGAGAACCCCAAGATCCCTGGAGTATCTCTTAATACTCAGACTTTCACCCCAGATGACCAGCCGGGTACATCTCCCATCTGTGCTCATTGCCCATCCTTTGTGAACTCCCCAAATCCTTCCATGAATCCATGGTCCATCGACAGCCACCAGCCTGTTGAGTCCCTTCGCTGCCTTGCTCTGGCTAAGCCCGGCCCTTCCCTGAGGTCTCTGCGGCCCTCTCCAGGGGCAGGCATTCCTCCCATTCCCCGTGGCACTGGGCCTGGCGGGGAATAGGCGGTTCTTGCTCCTCATTGCCTCTTCTGGACCACATGCCCTCCCCCTTCCTTAAAAATCAAATCAAACCAACAAACCAGAACATCAGACTTCCAGCTGCTCCCCTCGCTTAAAGCAGTAATTTAGTGAATCTCATTTCTGCCAGTCTTCAGTTCCATTCACATGAGACGTTTGCTGGGCCCTGATAGCCACCGAAACCATGGTTCCCACACCCTGGCCTCTGAGTTCCTTGGCCTCTACTCCTTCAATAACCTTCACCCCCACCCCCTCACCTCAGCCCCCACCCACACCAGACCTCAGCCCGTGTGCCTACCAATAACCACAACCTTCTGTAGCTGAAGCCTCAGGCTCAACTTTACTCAGTTCCTAATTTCCGCATTACTCCTCTGGAACCTGATTCAATAATCTAGTGACCACAGCCAACATCCCAAGCCCTACCCCCACCTACACTTCCTGATTCCTGATTCCTTAAAAATCCTCTTTTCTCCTCACCCAGCTTGGATTCTGTGGCCGACCCTAATCATTATTTTGCACTTGCCATTAACTGTGTCTTTTGCTCTCTCCATTGCATTCATCTGTTCAAACCCCAGCCCTGCCTAAATCCAACTCTCCACTTTGTCTAAGCAGCTGAATGTGGCAGAAGAAAGCAACTTCAATTTCTTTTAAACTTGTGACCATGAGATCTTGAAGTAAGCCCTTCGTGCCACCTAGCATGTCTCTTACATTTTCTTTGTCTCTTTACTCTTTTACTGGATGGCTCAATGAATAATCAGTGACTTCTTCTCTTCCCAAATCTCCACTATCTATTCCCCAACCCTCACTCTTATCAGATGAACTCCCTTTGTGCTTCACTCAGTAAATAATCAGGAAATACATGCTCCCACCATCACACTTACCAGCCTACCTGCATCTGTGCTCAGATACACATCTCCCTCCTATTACTATACCGACCGGGTTAGGCTTGTACCCTGGAGCCCATCCCCTCTCACTTCATCAACACATTTCTCCAGCAATTATCCCTCTCTTCAAGCATTATCAATTCTTCCTCTTTACCGGATCACTGGGGTTCAGCATAAAATGGGCTGTGATTTTTTCTCCCATTTCAAAGCAATTCCTCCCTGAACCTTGAACATCTTTTACCATTTGCTGCTATTTCTATGTTCCCTGTATAGCAAAACTCCTAATAGAGTTACCTATATATATTGTCACTGCTTCCTCTCCTCCCAGTCCTGAGCCCACCCCATCATGCTTTTGTCCCCACCAGGCCACTGAAACAGCCGTTTCCCAGCTCACCAGTGGAATGACCTCCATGTCTCCAGATGGTCTTGCTCTACTCAATAGTAGTGCTTGATTGCTACCCCTGGACACTCCTCCCACTGCTGGCTCCTCATTCTCCAGGGCTCAGACCAGCAACTCTCTTCAGTCTGCACTCACTCCCAGATCCAGCCTCATGATTTCAAATACTATCCAAATGCCCATGAATTCCAAATTTATATCTTCAGGTTCTACCTCTTTCCTAAACTCTGGGTTCACATATCCAATAGCTTAATCAGTATTTCCACTTGGATGCCTGGTGGACATCTTAAACTTACTATCAGGCTCTCTTCCCCAGTCTGCTTCTCCTGTAGGATTCCTGTCATTAACGGTGACTCCAAACTTCTGGTAGCTGAGGCCAAAAATTCTAGGGTCACTCTTGATTCTTTTCTTTCGCGGTATCTAATTCATCAGAACATGCTTCAAGATACTTCCAGAATCCAACCACTTCTTACCAGCTCCACTAACACCATGGACCAAACCACTGTCATCTTTTATCTGGATTGATGTAATAGCCTCCCAACAACCTTGTTGCTGTTGCCATTGCCTTCCCTCTCATAGGATGTTCTCAACCCAGCAGCACAAGACTTTTTATTAAAACAGAAATTGGGTCATATCACTCTCTACTCAGAACCTTCTAGTGACTTCTCATCTTGCTCTTGGTCAAAGCCCTTATGATGGCCTACAAGGTCCATGGATCAACGCCCCCTCTTTGACCTCATGTGTCACCCTTTACCCCTCACTCCTGGGACTCCTAGCTCTTCCTCAAGTATGTCAGCATGTGGTTTGACCTCAGGGACTTTGCAATTGTTTTCTCTTTGTCTGAAAAGCCATTCACATAGAGAACTCCAAGGCTCACTCCCTTATTTCATTAAGCCTTTGTTCAAATGTCATCTTTTCATAGGAACTTTTTCTGTCCACCCTATAAAAAGTAGCAACCCCACACCCATTCTATCTTTCCCACCCCCTTAATATGCCTCATTTTTCTCCACAGCACTTTGAAGTAACTGGCATGAAATATATTTATTTGTTGTCTCTATTTCCTTTTATCAACATGTACGTTTCATGAGGGCCTGGACTTTGTGTTGTTCACTTTGGTGTCCCTGGCATGGGGTTTCCAGTCAATAAAAGTCAACACATGAATAAACCATCTCTCCAAAACCTGCTTCTACACACCTCCCAAAATGATGAGTTTCAGTAAAATCAACAAAAAAAATATGGATGCTTATTCTAAACTTTAACCAAATTTCCAAATGACAAGAGTGGAGCTCACTGTCCAGCTCCTTTCTGATCTGAGAATTGTCCTTGGGTTTATTAATTTTTTTAATAATTAAGAAAATGACTTCAATCAATGACTGTCTATCTCTCTCCTTCTATTGCCTACCTCCTAACTCCCTTGTGGCTATAGTAGAATTTATAGATTCTGTATTTGGAAGGATTACTTAATATTTTGACCTTTCTGGTTTGCTCAGAACATGTGATCTACTGCCTTTCAATGATATTTTATAGCTTGAAAGATCATATTGAGTTTTTAGTGGAAGTTCCATTTATAGCTTGAAAGATCATATTGAGTTTTTAGTGGAAGTTCCATGTTCATGTGTGTAAAACTCAGGGTTAAATCAATCTGTAAAAAGCCTATTTATAATCTAATCTACCAATTTCCTCCCTGAAGTAAATTGTAGTCAGATTAGAAACCTAGTGTTTTCACTGGGGAAAGGAAGAAATAATTTTATTTAAAAGATTTTTCTCTTTCAGAGGTGACCTAACTTTGTGATCTAAAATCATTCCAAAATTGAAAAAGGTTTCCTCTAACTCTATCCCTTGATGTATTTGTTCTCCAGAGGGACCTTCAGCTTCCCAGTTTATGTAAATGGAATCACCATAGGTCTAAGGCTCTTCTACTCAGAATCGTCTTGACTAAGAGAATGGAAATTATTTGAGAGGAGGTGCAATGCTTGAGGAGGTGCAGTGCTTCTCCGTGTCTTTCTGGAAGGAAGCCTATGCCTCTCTCTACTGTCAGTCTGGCACCGTTTTTCTGGATTATCAAGAGTAGCACAGCTTCCCCTCTTGCCAGGGCTCACAGGGAACAGTGAACAAATCTCTCCAGGAATAAACCAGAGCCTCAGGGTGTTGGTGTCATTGTCTCTTGACCCCAAATATTCTATCCTGCTTTCTCTCTTCATTGCTTTTAAATTTTTCTCAGCTCAGTGAAGAGTATTTTTCAGAATAAACCTTTTTGTCACTTGTCACTGAATCTTCCCTATTACACCTTCTCTCTCATCCCAATAGAGACACAATGTTAATGGTTAAAAATAATGTAGAACAGCTCACTGTGTGAGCTAGGTAGAAATTCTGGGGCTTTAGGGTCCAGGAGAGCTGAGGGAAGTCCTATCACCCGCACGTTCAAATGGAACCCAAGCATCCCCCATCACACACGGCTTGCGCTTTGAACCAAGAAAAAGAAGAAAATGTAGCGACAGCCACAAAATGCCTCCACGCCCACAACAGTCGCCTCAATCAAAGTCCTGGTGCCCATCCTCACAGAGGGTGCTTAGGGTTCCAAAGCACATTCCTCCCCACTGGTAGGACTGCAGGCTACCACCGGAGGGCACACACTCTCCGAGCCCTTGACCTTGAGTTGGAGCTCGCGGTAATAAAGCCTTTCTTGTTTACTCACCATTCTTCTCTTTACCTTCTCCATCTTTCCAAGTTAAAGAATATTGAGAAACCCTGAGAAATCATCAAGGGTTCCTTTTAATAATCTAATAGTTTGGGTAATAATGCAGTTTCAGGAATTCATCCCTCCTGCAAAGAAAAGAGGTGATCCCAGACCATGAAGAGGAAGCGGGAGAGCCGCCAGAAGGCGACCATGGAAGGGCGAGTTTCCGTGTGCAGAACCTGGGAGGTTCAACCACAAAGCCCCCTTTGCAATGGCTAAAAGCATAAGGTATTTTTGTTCTGTTTCCTATTATAGCTATCATCCTTTTTGTTCAGCGCCAACCACTTAAATCTGTTTTGGGATCATGGCTGCCAGGAAAGGAAAGAGAACAGGCACCTCAAAGAAGAAATGGCTCTGGAGAAGAGAATGAGCACCCCAAAGATAGGAGTCAATGAAATATGCTGATTCTACTCACTCTTCATGAATTTCCATACCAAATTGTGTCCGTAGGATGTTTGACTGGTGATGACCAGGTAAAAATTTCTCCACAATGTGGGAGAAACAGAATGAAACAGAAACAAAGGAAATGAGAAAACGGTGATGATTGACCCAGAAGGTCGTAGATTTGTTCTTGGTCTCATTTATCTTCCCATCCATCTGGCCTTTGCCCAAACAGGCTTGTGTAGATTATTTTTCCATGTAAACTGTATCGACTTTGCCCTCTTCTGTCTTTTCATAGGATATCTAGCACCCAGGCCCACTCGAATCTACCCCACATGGGAAGGTATCCTCATTGAATGTATGCTCTCAGCTTAGCAACTTCAGTCTTGTATAGGTGTGAATTTTCTTTGTAAACCATTTCCTTCATGGTTCCCTGAGCCAGCCTTGTGGCAACTCTGCTTGAGGGCTGCCCTTTTCATTTCTACTATATTCTTTAATACTAAGCACAAGAGCTCTATGGTTTCAATTAAATAATCCTCTGTTATTTCATGCCCTTAGGGTCTCCATGAATCCTTTTATCCCCCCACCCCAATGAATATAGCTGTAGCTTAGCCAGAAATGGTCATCTCAGGGGAGATACTCCAAATGCTCATCAGCCATTGGTCCTGTTACCTGTCATTGATGAGCATCATGATCCAAGCATCTGTAATGACACCTGTGTGAAAGATGGAGTCTCCATGGAGTCAAGGTAAAATAGCACCCCCCCCCCCAACCTTAGCTTACTATGATACCATCATGATTTCATGTGGCCTATTGGGAGGCAAAAAGGAGAGAAAGGATATTTGCAATTGACATGATTCTGAACTTTGAACTTAAAGAGGGGTCTAGTGCCCTCCTCTGCACCATTCACACATGGGAATAAAACTCACTTCCTCTGTCTGCCCATATTCTTTCCTGAAGCCAGGCTCTGGGAATGATTACAGTGTGCAACTGATGGGATGGACAACTCCCCACTCATCACTTTAGGGACATTTCCATCTTTCTACTTCCCCTAGGGACAGGATGTACTAATGAAATGAAGAAAAATTCTACATAAAGCTTAGGACCTTTAGAGCTCTTTCCCTGTTTTTAGTATAAGCAAAATACTCTGTGAACCAATATCTGTTCTGTGGCACCAACTAAACATACTACTCTTTGGAAAGACCGATGAATACTTCCTGAGCGTGATGCCATTTATCAGTGAACAGGTGGACTGCACAAAATAGTGGCTGTAGGATTCTGCGGCCCGGGTGCTTAAAGAATTCCCCTTTATAATCCTGGGGCAAAATCAAGGTTTCCTAAGAATTCTCAAGAGACTTTTATGAACCTTTGCAAGGCCCATGTCTCCCTTCCTTCAGGCAGGCAATATTTTATTATGAATCTGGGGGATCTAGATCCTTCCTTCCAGAATTCACTGCATATATGAACTTCTTCATGCTCCCACAACTAACTCATGGCTTAACACTGGAATCATGCTTGCTATGTTTGAACTGGATCAAGCACATCTGGGTATCCAGAGAAGAATCTGAGGGGCTCTCCCTTGAGGTTGCCTTCCTCTCTGTGGGCTGGCCAAAACTACTATCGCGACTTCCTCCTACACATTCCTGAAGGCTCCCTTCCCCATGTAACAGTCTGGAAGAAATTCTCTCAATTTTTCTTGAGCTTTTTATTTGTGTGGGTTACATGCTAATAAAAATTTTTAAATAATAAAAAATTATTAACAATGTCTTACCCCACAAAATTCAAAAACATTTTTCTTATTTGGCTTTCAACTCTTCATTATGGAAACTTTTCTCCCCCTTTCTCATTTTCCCAGTTCTCGCATCATTCTTTACCCCTTTTGACTTGTCTCTTTAGGCTCTTATGGACTGTGAGGTATGTGTGTGCGGAGCATTCTGTGGAGGAGACAAATTTTCAATGGGAAGATCTGGATAAATCAGCTGCCTGGCGTTCATGATTTTTCTCTACCATGAGATGCTGAACGTAGGGTGGGCTGGACATTCCTGGCAGCACTGCTCAGGGAGCTAGGCTGAGAGACATTCAGACCAGTTTTGGTGCTATAACCTTAATTTTGGCAAATCGTCAAATTTTGTTGTGCTCCAACGTTTTTATCTATAGAATTAAAGGTGATGCTATTCCATACCAAAGGAGATTATTTGTAGAAATCGTCATGATAAATTGTCCCATATCCACACACTAATGACTTTGATTTACTCAGAATGTACCACATGCTATAATGTGGAGGTGCACGTGGGCTGTTGGCGACCCAAGAAACCATCCCTTTCCAAGGAGGGGCAGCAGGGTCAGGCTAGAAATAACCAGAGCTCAGGACCTTTTTACATGGGAATTAAGCTAAGGATGCTCTAGGAGTGATTCCACAAATTTCTATGTGCTTCATTTCTTGTGCCTGCTACCAAGAAATAAGCAAGGTAATTGCCCTGTGCCTAGGCATCTAAGAGTGATCCAGGGACAAATTTCTCTTTTCTGGGATCCAGAGTACCCAGTTATGCACAGCAGGCTCTGTTCCTAGTCTTTAAAATACCAGGGGGCTGACTGAACCAGCCTCACTGGGCTCTGGCTTCGTAACATTAAACACCACGCATGTGTTCAAGCTCTGTGCTCTCTCAGCTTCTTTACCTGTGTGTGTGTGTTTGTGTGTTTGGAGGGTGAGCTGCTTGAAACTGACTCAGGACGCAGAACTCCTCGAGGTCCTTAACCTGAGAGGGCAGTAAGAGAATGTAAGAGAGGGTAGGGGAGGGAAAACAAGGTTTTAAGTGCTCTGGTTGTCGTACAATGAATTTGCATCAAAAAAGGGTATTTTTACTAATTTTTTTCTCAATAAGAAGTCTCCCTGGATGCTTCTGTAGCCTCCTTGCTTCCTGCTCAAGTAAAGTCTTCTATTTTCCCTGTTCCTGACCCTGGGAGAGGAAAAAATGATCGATTTTTCCATGGCATGTATTGCCATTCCTGTCCCCACAGAGGACAGACCTGTCTACCCCTGCTCATGGTGTTGTCAAGAAGAGATGTGGGCACACATGGCTCTGTGTGGATCTAAGCAATGGACTGTCTGTCTTTGGGGAGACTGGCTTCTGCTTCTCCAACCTCCTAGCCCTGATTGTTACTGGGACATCAGAGGCCCATGTGGATTCCACAGCAGGACAACTAGGTTGTTCCCTCACAAAGGAAATGCTTCTTTCACATAAAGCCTGGATATTCTATCAAACCTTGAGGTGTCAGTAATTCACAGGCTAGGTAGAGCCAAAGAGAAAACACTAGCTCAGTAAACTATATATCCATCCAGTTCTAAATGAACACTTTCATCAACTGAGAATATATCCCCGCTCCTCCATAAAGTGATTGAAATTGGGAATTTGGGATCTATTTTGTTAGGCATGTGTGTTTGTGCAGTATGTGGAGTGTGTGCATGTGTGTATGTCGGGAAGGTTTACAAGCACACGAGAGCTCATGGCGAAGAGATCAAATCTGGTGCAGCTGTGCTGTTCTGGCAAACGCGGGAGGCGTTGTGTAAGCTGCTAAGAGCATGATTCAGACAGAGGCGGGATTTGGGCTTATCCTCTGGTTTGCAGCGGTTCTTCTATCACAGCCAAAGGGGACATTAAAATAGCCCTTGGTATCAAAAGAAAATGATCAGTTACAATTAAAATGTGACAATGACCTCGGGAGTTAACTGCACAGACTAATCTGAATGTGATTGAAGCTTCAGGTAGGCATGTCTTGGATTTTAAGAAAAACGTCCTCTCTGCAAACAGGTAATATCCTTATCTACAAGCAGCAGGCAGCTCAGCACATTGCCATGCCCATGGCCACACCCCCTTAAGCCGCGCTCCTGTCAGATCTCACAGACCCGAGTCCCTTCATGCAAGGAGGACAGAGGAGTCACAGCGCGGTGGCTCAGATTCTGTAGGGAGGGGTGGGGGTTGCGAGGAGCCATTCCCTCTCTGCTCAGGTCAGAACCTCCCGGGTGTGGCTGGGTCCAGGCTGCACACTCACCGGGCCTCACAGTCAGGGCTGAAGGCAGCCGGGGCACAGTTCCTGCATCCCAGCACTGCGCTGGACAGCTGTTCCCTTCCGGGTATGCTTGGCATGGGATCAGAGAACCTCCGTGTCACATGCGGCCATGAAGGTGGTCCTCAGAGAGTGCTTTCCAATTTTTGAAAACTTCCTTCTGCATCGCAGGTGACAGTGAAAGTGGAGAACAGTATGAGTAACCCTATCCTCAGTCCAGTATGCCCAGGAAACAAGGTCCAAGTCTGAGCGAGCCTCACCCTCCGGGCGTGACCTGCATCTGGAAGGTCATCAGCGCTGGGTCTTCCTCGTTTCCAAAGCTGTCACCAACACCAGTAACACAGGGAATCCAAGAGATCAGATGTAGGCTGCAGGCTCTGTGACAGGTAGGAGGACCTGCTGTAGTTTCTTGTCCTTTTCCTTCTTCCTGTCCTCCCTCAACACTTACAGCTTCTTACAGGCAAAAGAGTGACACGAGCACCTCACGGGTAAACTGCATCCTGGATATGCTTTGAATTTCCTGGCATCTTCTTCATTCCATGGGCCAACAGAGATTCACGAATGTCCTTCCTGAGGACGGCACCTTCCCACCCTCCACCAGCCATTATCAGACTTTTTGTTTCATTGGTTAAAACAAAACTTTCACAACAGAGCAAGTGAGATTTTGCTCTAAAATATGAACTATTCCCACTCCGAGGACTACCTACACCTAACAGGACTTTCGGGGAGAGAAATCTCCCTCCCGACTTGCACTGTGATTTTCATTAGGGTGCCTCCCAAGCTGTCCCACTGTGCCACATCTTGCCAATAATAATTCTCTACCTGCCTCCTAGCTTTGTTCACTTTTTTGATGAAAAGATGTGGTACTGCCTGTAACTCATTCGAGTTCAGTTCTCTCAAGTATGCTTTAAACTGGCACACAGCGGCAGAAGATGCCTCCCCCAGGAGAGTAATTCCTGATCAATGACATAATGAGATTTACAGGAGAGGATGGCCAGAAGGGAGCATTATCACTTATCAGAGCAGCTTAAGTGAAAGGGCAATAGCAGCTCAAGACTTTCCTCAGGGGGACGAACAGTGACCAACACGAACTAGAAGGAACAGGACAGGTGTTTAGTTAAAATACCCTGGAGGTGGGAGTGGGGGAGGGGAGAACAGGGCTCAGAATGAAGGGGCAGAGGTTTGTTGTTTCCTCCCGTGTATTGATCTCTTCACATTTAGAAAGAAAGAAGGGGGTTGAAAGCTAGACTTCTGGGATGGCTCATTCAAATCCTACCCCACCTCCATTTGCAATATACAGATCAGAAATAAGTGCTTGATTATGTCAATTCTCATTTTCCCTTTGAGAGAAGTTCCCTACAGACAAAGCTCCAGGAAGGGCTAGAATTCAGAGTCTAGGAATGAAATCTCAGGACAAGGCTGTGAGCAGCACAGACAGTTCCCCCATGTCTGGCCTAGCACAGCACCAGGCATACAGCATAATGAATTGGTCCTACTGCACCATCACTAAGGGGCTGTAAGACTGTGTGATTAGTGGGCCTGAATTGTTACATGGTCCTTTTGGTATTGCATGTATTTAAAAAAAAAAGCTACAGCTTACATGAAAGCCAGATCAGTCCCAGCATAGGTGGGGTGGGTAGACTTGGTCCACGTAGTGATCTGTCTGGAGACCAGTTCCACTCAAAGCACTTGAACAGCTCCTGACACCTAACATTTGATCAATACCCTGCATGACTTCTGCCTCTGTCACTTACTTCATTTGTGGACATGTAGTCCTCCAAGTACATTGTACTAACCCTAAAACAGTCACAGAGTAACCTCAGAGGACAAAGCAAAACTTACCAAGATCCAAATTCCTCTTTGAAATAACAATTAACATGGAAATGTACACATGTAGTCTATTTCTGTGGCTGCAGGTAGGTGAGGAAATATAGACAAAATGAGGAAAGACTCATCCTCAGGTTTTACTGCAAATTAAAGTATCCTGTGGGCAAAATAAAAGGACTCCTTTTTGACTATAATTTATAATATTAAATATTTACCAGTGCCTTCCCCTATATCAGATGCACTCGCAGGTGCTCCAGGAGATAAAAGGTTGAATAAATGCATGGCCCTGACCACAGGGCATTTATAATCTAGCAGGGGAGATGAGATGCATGACCAAATAGCCATCAAGTAAGATGGTCTGTGATAGCTGACACTAGAGAGTTACAATTAACTCACACAAGGCAGAGTTATTTACTTTTGGATGGGAGATGAAGAAAGGCAGACATGGTGGTCCATTTGTTCTGGTCTTTAAAGATTTACATAGAGGATGATGGATATAATGCAAGAAGGGAGTAAGATGGGAGATAGGGAGGAGAGAATTTGGGGTAAAGGAAGCAGTTTGAGGGAAGACACATGTGGGGGAAAAAAGTCGGTCTAGGAAAGGTAGGAGACAAATGGGTGGGCCTGCCTTTCTGGGCCATGGGCACACAGAGGCAGGTAAAAGAAGCTCTTCTTGTTGGTAGACTGTAGCCAGTAGAACCCGTTGAAGGTTTTCTGTTTGTTTTTGAGTTGGAGAAGGACATGATTGAATTTACATTTAGGAAGTCCTGATTAGAGTAGATTCAAATATAAAATCTTGGAACAATGCTGAAAGACATTGAAATAACCCCGAGTGGAGGGAAGGGTCTGGAGGAAGAGAAGACTGGGAAAGTTTAGGGGTCAGGAGCACCAGGCTTTCCAAAGGATGAGGGAAATGGAAGAGGCGTAAGTGGCTGAAAAGCTTCATTTTGGTGACAGAAGGAATGGGGGTACCATTAACTGAAAGGGGGAATGTGGAGGTTATGCTGGCTTGCAGGGGTGGTCTTGGATATTTGACTCAGTATGTAAGTTACTTGTCCAGAAGGTGACTGGAAATACACCTGCATTAATTCAGCTGAAGTGAAAAGTGGGGTCCAGGGATGAAGATTTGGAATTCATCCTCATTCAGAGTGGCTGAAATGGTGGCAGACAGAAGTATCGCCACAGGAGCATGGAGATGGGGAGGGTCAGGCTCAGAACCCCATGGAATTCAACGCTGAGGGGCTAGGAGGAAGAGTAGGAACAAGTGCAGGGACACACAGAGAGGACCAGAGGGCAAGGGTTAGGCCCAGCACGCTTCCAAGGGTAAATTTAGGCGAGAATCCAGAGTTAATATTCATGAGGCCAAATTGCAAGGAAAAGAAAGGTATTGGGTTTCATAGCAAGAAGTTCACTGGGAGGAAGCCACAGAGTAGTTTCAGGAGAGTGGCTAGGTGTTACCCCGTTTGAACGGTTAAGCCATGAGCATCAGGCGAGGAAGTGAAGAAAGGAAGACTCTCCGGTTGAGAAGTTTGGAAGTAAAAGATGAATGGAGATAGGACAGGAATTGAATGCAAGAGTCTAACTGGATTGAGAGAAGGTTTGTTTTTAGAGATGGTTGTAGGATTTGCTTGTAGATGGTGGCGGCGTTGAGAGATCTAGTTTTAGAGACGGTTGTAGGTGGATATATGGAAGAGATTAAAGACACAACAGAGAAGTACCACTGGCTGGAGTGGACCTTCAAAGAGGTCAGAGGGTGGGTCTCAGACCTGGGAAGAGGAGCACTGAGTTGGGAGGGGGAATGCAAAGGAAGGACCGGAGGCATTTCAAGGAGAGCAGAGCTTATGGGCGAACTCAAAAGCCAGGCATCTTTCCTTAGTAATACGGCAGGGAAGATGGCCTGCTGGAAGAGAGGAGGTGAAAATGAAAGGAAAATTAAACCCAAATTAACCACTGTGAGAATGTGACATGGAGGCAACGTTGGAGAAATGGCAAAGGTGCCCCAGGTGGGTAGGGTTCAGGCGAGACTGAATGGGTCAGAGTTGAGCTCTTCAGCCCAGGTTTTCAGGCCTCTTGTTCTAGGGGATGGACTGGGGGAGGGGAGGACGGGACACGGCGCTGGGAAAGCAAGGCCCATGGGGCAAGATGCAAGAGCACGCAGAGGTTGCTGGCGGTGGTGTTGGTGCTGTGGGCGAACACAGGCTTCGACAGAGAGGGGAGCGAATGAAGTCCAGGGCCTCATGGACCGCAACCACAGGGGGGCTGAAGGAGAGCAGAGCAGAGAGAAAATGCAGTGGCGGTGGTCAGAGGGACATGGAGTGACTTCAGAAAAAGAGGTTCAGGCCTCGCATGGTGGGGAGAGCTGAATCCCTGCAGTGTTTTTTAAAATAACACAATGGATGATATTGAAGACTCACACCACGAAACTGGAAAACATTAAACCTGCATGTATAAATATACCAATTTATGCATACCTATTTATACATACATAATACAAACATTTAAATATTTTATACATTTGCATTCATTTATTATATGAGTATAATATACTTCATTTTAAGATCTTTTATATTCTTCACAGCACCAGCCCAGGGGCATAGTATGTGCTCAGAACACATTGGTTTAATTGAAGTAACATATTTAACCAGAGCTTTTATATTGTTCTCCTGAATAGTAGAGGAATCTGTTCCACCCCCTAGATCACAAGGCTAAAATAATGACAAGGAAAGAGAGTTCGGGTTTAAAGTGTGGAAATGAAATCTTTAAAATCACAGTTCTGTAAAGGGCTGAGTGTCATGCTTTTTAATCGTACCCTCAGTCCTCGCACAGAGTTATGTTCCCATTGCCTTTGCCAAAAAGATTCCCCACACCAGAGTCCCAAGGCTGTCGGGGAATTCTACTCATCCACTCTGCTATCTCCCTTGAGTCCCTATCAGGGTCCTCACTCTCAAAGTCACACCAGCAGTTAAGTTTTAAAGCACAGAACAGCACCAGAGACTCACTGCGATGAACTCTGAGATGGATGCACATGGACACACTAGCAGGGAAATGTGCATGATTTCAGATGGTCCCACTGTCTCCTTGTACTGCTAGCTCAACACATCACTCCTTGGGGAAATTCTTTTCCCTTGCTTCAGTACTATAAGTTAGAGACCCCTGAATTCACTAACCTTTCCAAGGCCCCTGATTTCACTAACCTCTCCAAATAGCAGTGACTTTCATTGAAGGTTTTTTTGGGGGACTCTGTCATGAGAACAGATAGGTGTAAATACTTTGTGCTGTAGCCCATAGGGCCCCTGTGTGACTGAGTCAACTCAGTTGGGATGCAATCAGATATCCTGTCATTATATATAATGGGAACCCCCAAACTAGAATGGAATCCTGGACCTAGATTTAAGTTCTAAGACTGATGAATCTACATTTTAGTGATGTCCCAACTACCCAGTAGGTTGACACAAGAATTGCCCACTGGTTAAGTTGTTGTACCTGGTAGTCCACTAGCTCCTGAACAGTTAGTGTGTGTTGGGGTCACTGGGTGCCCCATAGAGATGGGGAAGTACAGAATATAGAACTCAGTTAAACTGGAAGATTAACTGAACTGGGATAGAGAATAATTATAGTAACGTTTTGTTATCCTAACAGTAAGTCAATTTGATCTTTTTAGCTACTTATTCAGTAACGCGTAATGGATGAGAAGCACAGAAAGACTCCTAGTCTTTACTCTGCCCTATAAGGTATTGAACTGAGAAATTCATACTGTACACTCATGTGATGCTTACTGAAAACAGTGCCTGGCTAGGAGTCCTATTCCTGTGTCGTATGAGCCTTAAATAAAACCAGGTGGAGGATGAGATGGTTTAAATGTCTTATACTCTAGAACCTGTATCTTTTACTTCCTACTTTGTTACTTTTAGCATTCTTTGCCCTCTTCTTCTTCTAATGTATAATTACTTTATTTACAGAAAAGGAAGCAAGAATCCTCATGTAAACTAGGTGTTTAAATGTATAAATCCCTAATATGGCTTAATATGTCACCCTTCCTGGGATTACTTTCATTTACATGACAGATGAGCAGCTCAGTGCTAAAGCAACAAACCTGTGCAGGAAGCCAGTAGTTGAAGTGGGTAGAGAATGAAAAGGAAAGGTCCTCTCGGGACCTCTGAAGTCACACCATGGACTATATACTGTTTGGAAGGCCAGACCCATCCCAGCACACCTGTCCACCTTTGGCTGCTTCTCATCCACAAAAAGTTCCTTAGACAGAAAGAAGAGTCTCTGACACTCAAGTAAAGGAAGCAAATGCTCTATGCAAGTATTTGGCAGTCTACTGAGCACACATTTCTTATATGGCTTTGGGCTCAGAGAGCACCTAAGTTATGGCCGCAATACCTGGAAATGCCTAATGCATTCCTCAAGAGCACCGCAGGTGCCCCATTAATACACACATCGAGTCATTCTTAACACACCAGACACACACGGGGTGTCGAGCTACGACAGGGCTTATTTTTTTTAGATAGATGGGGGTTGAAAGAATAAAGTGAGTTCTGGAATACATTTTTCCAAGGGCTATTGCCCCAACAATCTGGTTATTCTGTCTCTCATTCTTGAACTCCCTAAAAAACCAAACAAAAAGCAAAAACAAAGAAACCCTAGTTCTTAAATGAGGTGTGCAGGTGACCAGCACGCTGCAGCTTGGATTACACAGTTTCTTTACCCCCCCCACAGAGAATTCTCTCTAGAGCAACTCCTGATGGCCACGGAACACCGGGTGGGTGATACTCACTTAACTGTATAGACAACTCCCATTTTATCACATTATGCATGTCTTTTGGCACTACTGACACTACCAACATATAACAGAATCATTTGTGATTTGTTCCCCCAGTCACAACAGGGCTGTGGCCAGTACGCAGGAATCCACATTAAAAATGTTTCACATGTTCTGGCTGAGGATACACAGTGACATACTTTGAAACTCCAAAATCCACTGGACATGCATCACTCTGAAGGGTGTGCACCTTCTTGTCTCAGGAAAATTCAAGGGCCATATTAGCTGAGGTTGGGAGAAAATGAGATTGAAGCATTTCCATTGAGAGGAATGACCCAGGACCACAGCGGAAGGGAATGATAAGGGAACACAAAAGATGTGACCCTTAAGAAAACTGGAACAATTGGTGCTCCCGAGGGTGTCTGCGGACTCGGCCAGTTTGGGACAGACGGGGTCTTGTACAGACCCATCTGTGGAATAGATGCCTTACTGCCGAGTTCACCCTCATGCATTTTACTGGCTTGCTATTTTGGAATGAAGTAACATTTAGGACTTGATGATGCCCAGCCTCCTTTTCTTTAAGCTTTCTCGAGAAGGCCATGAATATCTTATTTGGTCCCAATTTGACCATCCAGTTGAGGAGAAGTGACCAAATGGGGCCGGAGAAGGGGTGTAGAAAAATGACGTTGTCCAACTGACACCTTTTGACAGTGCGGGGGATGGGAAAAAGCATAATGTAGAATCTCAGGTAAATGGATTTGGAAATTTCATCCTGTAGTAAAGAGAGAGAGGCTGCCACCCATCATAAAGCCAACAGTCCCGTGAAAGAAATTCTGTTTGTCTGGTTAACCCGAGGTCAGGGTGTGAATACCTGGCTTGAGGCAAATAGCACCTTCCTGATGGCAGAAATGATGACAAGGCAGATATAAAGTCACTATTGGCACCGTCCCTCACATATGCACCCTTCTACCTCTAAAACCAACTTCCACAACCTTCCTAAGAGAATCCTCTGGCCACTGGGCTTTGAGCAGATTTGGTAATCTTTTCTGGAAGAGCATGCAAATTTGTAAGAAAGACATGTATGTATCCAGGGCTGCCTCCCTGTGACCAGACATCACAGGCTTTGAAAAGTAGACTTAGTGGGTATTTTGTGGGTGTGTGTACAGTGCTGACTTCTAAAGAGTGAGGGAGAGGGCAGGGAGGGGGCCCCTGCTCAGGGACAAGAAAGGACAGAGTCTGAGGGCTGGGATGGTTGTTAGGGGAGGTTTCTCAGGACTGAGCTTCCAGAAACCCCACAGCCACATCAAGAATGAGAGGGTCATTTGACCTCATTCTGCCTGAAGCACATTTAGGAATCTTTCCTACCCTGGGCACTGATGGGGAAAACATGGCGCCACCAGCTTGACTTTGCCTGGGATGCCGGTGATCTATGGTCTGCCTGGAAGACAGGAGATGGACCTGGGTTTTGCTTGGAACCAAACGGGACCCTGGGCCAAGCCCCGGCCCATGGGCACGGACACTTCTCACAGACCAGTAAGAAGACTGGGGGGTTGGGGAGTGTGGACATGAAGTACTTTTCCCTGGCTTTGTCACCACAGTGGCCTCCATTCGCATTCACTTTTTTTCCAGACACCCTGAAGCAAAAGCAGTTCCCCCGGTGGAAAATGAAAACCCAGAACAGGACACTATTTTCCCCTTTCATTCCCATCCCCGCCCCACACCCTCCAGCCCAACAACCTGAATACTCACAAGAACACTTCATCTGTACAAAATTAATTAGAAAACAAAATATTTACATATGAAATAAACACCATCTTGATTTCCGTCCCCAGCGGAGGCCGACAGAGCCCCTTTGTTCTAGATTGCTTGGTGAGTTGGTTTGGTTTTTTATCGGAAAGGGGTGAGGTAAGAGGAAGAATGAGGGAAGAGGCCCCTGACCTCAGATGCTGCCAGGGTGAAGCAGTGCTTATATGGCCCTTCTCCTTCCTCCCGGACGCCTCACACCCTCTGTCCTCTCTGTCCAAGTCTTCCCTTGAATCTAAGGTAAAGCACTCATGTGCTCTCCTCTCCAAATCTGTGAGAGGTTCAGCCCCTGGCCCCCAGGTTCATTTTAGAAAGAAAACAAAGCTTTTCAAGGCCTTCAGTTGGCTTTAAAATGAAAGGTACTGAGGTAAAGATCAAGGAGGGGCTGGGGGACAGCAGTCAAGGGCAGGGAATGAGGAAGGGCAGAGTCAGGGCAAATAAGAAGGCAAAGAGCAGCCCTGGAGGGTGTGACTTGAGGAGACATGGCAGCTTCCTTCCAAAGGAGGATGAGCACCTTTCTGGTTTATGTGTCCTGTGTGCAACATGGAGATCCTGTGGCCAAGCTTCCAAACAGACCCAGGGCTCTGTGGTTGCCACCTTGTGGAAGGGGAGGATGGCAGGACAGGGTGACGGACCATTGAACACCCCTACCCCAAGTTTCAGGACCGGCAGTGACAAATACTCATTTCCCTTCTCAAGTTTCCTACTTTTAGTGAAGGGGGCATGAGATCTGCCAGTACCCTCATCCCTGGAGTTATATATATATGTATGTGTTTTTTTTCCTTATTCTTGAATGGTACAATCTGGAAGGAAAGGAGTTGTCACAGGGAGGTGGAAGGGCTTCTAGCAAGCATGTTCACACAGGGTTCCATAGCATTCTCAGGCAGGCAGACCCAAAGGGGCGGTGGGCCAGCCCCTCCTCTCCCTACCTCCCCACTTCCAAATCTCTTCCCTTCCCTTATGCCTCCTGAGCTGTACTCACAGAGCAAGCTCACTCCTTTGAACTGATGACTCCATATGTGTCTTCATCAATTCTGGGGGAACAAGCCTGCTCTCCATGCTCCAGGTTAAGTAAGAAGGGATCAAAGCATTGAAAACATCCCCCTCTCTCACTTACCCTGCCAGAAACGATTCCCTTGGTCTTCAAAGCCTTACTGTGCTCTTCCCCAGACCTGGCCAGGTGAGGGTCTAAAAAGCTCAGAAGAGCTTCATAGAATCTTTTGCCTCAAGTGTGGGCAAAAGAATCATGGCTGCTTCCATGTCCCTTTAGCCTTCCTGGAAAGTTCTTGGCCAAAACTAGTTCAAAGTATTGGCAACCACAGAGGAATCACTTGTGCACCCTGTTCTTGTAGGATTACTCACCACTGTTTTACCTAGACCACAGAAGCTTCTCTGTCAAGAACTTCCATTCTCCTCCTTCAGGAAGGGTGAAGGGTAGAGAAAGCCAAAATTCAGGTAACACATGACCATCTCTGTTTGTATATAAGCCAAAACAAGCACACTGATTAGGGATATCGAAAGGAATGACATTATGAGTCAAGGTTGCCTGACCACATGCATGTCTAGACTACACATGTGTATGCATGTATATGGACACAGATGCACATGCAGTCCATCCTCTTCTGCCTCTAGTGCACCATGAAACACCACAATGATGCACTTGCCATCATCCACCCATGAGCTTTCCTCCCAGTTCACCACTAATGAGTCTCACAGAATTGAAGCAAACACTTTTTGGCTTATATATAAACCACACATGGTCTACCACGCTCTGCTTGGCACCCTAAACAGATGCCATCTAAGCAACAAGAATTTAGCAAAAGCCTCTTTCCATTCACAGGCAGTATGCTAAATAGCCTTATTTAGATGCTTATACTTCCCCACCTAAATATAAAGATCGGTTTGGGAAGGGCTGTCTTGTGCTCAAGTGGACTCTTTGTGCTTCTCCTTGCTTAAGGTGGTGGCAGAGAGTCCTTCCATGCCAGGAGGAAGCTCGCATGCAGCCACTTCCTTTCTGCACTGCACCCTCCCATGCTGAGCAAGCCCACTGCACCTGCTCCCAGGAACAGGGATGACTGACAGATGGGGATGGAGGAGCCAAGTGGGGAGGGAGAAGACAAGGTGCAGTCCCCGGGGGAATCAGAACTCCAGGATCCCATACATAAACTAAAACAATGAGAAAGGGGCAAATGGGAACCAAGGTCACCCCCATCACCCTCCATGCGCACCACACGCCCCCAGCCCCACCCTCCCATACCCACCTTAACCTCTCTTCCCTCACTCAGACATCAGACTCAATACTAGAAAGTTTCTCATAAACATGCCCATTGCTGGAGCCATTGAAAGCCCTGGGGTTTTTGTTGTTAGGCACACAGGGGTTGGACTGGTTCCCTATACAGACGTCTTTCTGGAAACGGCCTGGCACAGCCCCATGGAGGGCCGAGACCACCGGCTTGTTGGTGACAAGGGCACGGAAGTCTGGCCTGGCTTTCGGCGCCCCCGGCACCGTGGGCTGCCTGAAGAAGTAGGATTTGCTGCCATGGAGCAAGCACTGGTCGTCCCCAAAAGTGGGGATGAAAGGGTTTTGTGTGACCCGGTCAGGGTAGAGCGACTTGCTGAGCATGTAGCTGCCGCCGGGGTTGTTGTGGTGGTGGTGTCCGGCAGTGGGCACTGAGGACTTGCTGTTGGCGAAGGTGCTCTCACCGGCTGGCATCTCAAACATGTGGGCGTAGGGACTCCCATCCAGGAAGCGGCCCTTGTCTTTCAGGCTGACGCTGCGTGGGGCCAAGGCGGCTTCTTCCTTCTGCAGGTCCACGAAGGTGTCGTAGGAGTGCTGCCGGCGCAGTTTGTTCCGGGTCTTCTTCTGGGCCTTGGAGTTGGTCGGGCTCTGCGGGTACTTGGTGGTGGGCGCATTTGATGTCACCGCCACCGGCGCGGCTGGCTGGTCCAGCTCCTGCAGGGAGTTGTCCTCGCTGATATCATACAGGTTGCCCGCCTTCTTGCAGGCCTCGCACCGGATGCACGCCTGCCGGCCCGAGTTCTGCCCCGGCACCGCCGGGGAGTAGTTGTGCAGCTTCGAGGGGCAGCTGCGGCAGAAGTTGCCCCCGGAGCGGTCCTCCCAATCCACATTGGTCAGGTTCTTCTCCCAGGGTGCTGGGACCCCGCTGACCACGCCGTGCTTGTCGCCTGCCCCGTGCTTGAGGTGCGACCTGTTGGCGCAGGGCCCTCCTCCGCCAACCGAGTCGCGCTTGAAGTCGTCGCTCTGCTCCTTGTAGATGTCTGTCAGGTCCACGTGCTCCCAGTGCGGCGAGTTCTCCTTGGTGCGGAACTGATCCAGGTAGAAGTCCCGCAGCCCCTCCTTGTCTCGGAAGTAGCGCTTGTGGTCGGGCGAGCGCGGCGGCCGTCGGCGGTAGGCCAGCTCGATCTCGTCGAACTCCCGCCGGGACTTGGCCGAGGCCGGCCGCTTCTTCAGGCTGTCCTTGTACTGCTGCTTCCGCCGCTTGGCCGCATTGCCCTCGATGTTCCCGTAGGTGACGGTGTGCGTGGAGATGTCGGACACGTCGGAGCGGATCAGGTCATCGTGGCCACTGTAGCGGTCGCTCTTGAAGGAGAACTTGCCGTACAGATCACTGAGCTGGCTGTGCTTGGAGGCGGGGAGGCTGATGTCCAGCGGCTTCTTGCTGATGGACCTGGGCTGGGTGGTGAATGGCGGGTTGTCGCAGTCATAGAGCCCGTCGATGGAGCTGGCGCTGCCGATGCTGTGGGGCCGGTGGTGGTGGTGGTAGTGGTCTTGGTACACGTTGCTGTCCTTCAGCTGCAGGTTACCAAAAGTCCTCTCCACCTCGCTGATGTAGTCGCTGAAGAGGTTCTCCTCGCAGGGCGGGTTGTTATAGGATTTGCAGTCCGAATGCGTGAAGCTGCGGCGGTGCTCAGAGATGTCATAGACGGATGACTCGCGGCGGATGAAGTCCAGGGCGCTCTGCGGGGAGCCGTTCACACCAGACAGGTTAGCCATGTTCTTGGCCGTGCGGAGCAGGCGCAGGATGTTGGAGTGTGTGTTGTTCATGGTGGCTGTTGGGGAATTCATCACGGACTGGCGCTCCTCGATGGCCACGCCATGGATGCAGCTGTAGATACCCTGAAGCAAGGAGAGGATGCATAGGACAATTAGGTATCCAGACAGGCTAGAGAAGGCCACGGAGGTCACTCTCCCCTTCACCACCACGGATTGCCTAACTGGATATGAAGTCAGGGAAAACATGACATAGTCTAATACACTCATAGAGTGATGTGGCTAGAAGCTTGCCTGATTTACCACCCTTAAGCTGAATAAATTTCATATCACAGGCTGAGGTCAGTGGTCTTGGCCACACCATGTACCTTGAGCAAACAGACTGAAATCACAATGACATTCTTGCCTCGACTCTACCATTGACTTGCATGGATTTTCCTTTCTATGCCTAGGTTTTCATCTGAAAAATGAGGCCATGATATCAACTGAGAGCAAAAAATATTGTCAGCCTCCTGGAAACCAAGAGCCATGCTCTCCAGATGTCAGGGCTGCTTTTTCCTGGCTGGCCATCCTTGGCTGGCGGTAAAACACAGGGGAGATCAGTAGTGCACAATTGCCACTCTTTTCCAGCTCTGACAAATCCTGAGCAGCTTTTTGGATTTTGGTCACTGAATAACTGAGTAGTTCTCTTCTTGAGCCAAGAAGGAACCAAATTGACAGAGTGAATTAGGAAGCCCCAGGGTCAAAGAAGGATTTTTCTCCTGCTGGGTCATACACGGTGGGAGGGAAGAATTGGGACAGATACCAAGTACTAAATAGGAAGATATAATTCCCTTGTTGAATCCTCTCATTTATTTTCTCTTTAGCTCTGGGTTTCATCCTTATATCTCACTCACTTAATTTTATCATACATTATTAATGTCTTAACAAATTAGTATTGATTGTGAGCCCCCTGTATACAGCTCCTTGTACAAGGCCTTGAAGAACACTGTCCAGGAGAAGTTATGAGTTGGGTACAAGTCTAAAGTCAAGCCAACCTGTTAATATTTTGCTCCCTGCCTTGGAAGGTGGATACATTTGGAACTTTTCACCCTGGCAAGGGAATTATTTGAAGAAGAGGTTGTTTGAATTACATCCTTAAAAACAAAGGTTATTTGTTGAATTTGGAAAGCTGTCCCAGTGGACGGGGATGAGAGGAGAGAAGATTAGAAAGCAGAATTGCAGCCAAATGGGAAAGAAGGAAGGTTTCACTGAGGTAAGTCTCTCTGTCCCAGAGGTCAGCAGCCAGGTGAAAGATCTTCAAGGTAAGGTTACTTTTTTTCATAGGCTTCCTTTCTAACCCTTCTTGTTAATGCCCAGAAGGAAATGCAAAGCATTTTTCTTCTACAGATTCATTGATTATGTTGAATGGCTATGAATGGGATTTCTATTATTGGCCACCAATCTCTAGTGCTTCTGACATTACCCTATCTGGGGCTTAAGCAGGGCTGTGCCATTGAATAAAGTGGCTCATGCACCACAAATTCCATCCTCCTGCTCCCAGATTACTGGATGTCCTGAATCAATTCACAGCTGGAGAGGAAACTGTTCTCTATCATTAAAACACTACAGGAAAATGATGAAAAGACGGGAAAATTTAGTAAGAAATCTATTTTCTTACATAACTCCATTAGAGCCAAAGTTGGTTACATCTGAAATCTAGACCTCTATTCTAAAAGGGCATTTGAGTTCACCTCTAATGAATGAGTCCCCTAACTTTATTAATAAAATCAAAAGAAGTCTGCTTTTCAAAAAAATATTTTTACTCTTCTCTGTGACCCTCTGTTCATATTCAGAATTGTGTTCTGAATCCTTATTTCGGACTGAAAACAGAGAAGATACCTAAATAAAGAATGACTTAAGAGTTATACTCTCGCTGTAATTAGGAAGTTTCTAGAATGTAAGTTTCTTATGGGTCAGAATTCACTTCTGAAGGTTCTGTTAAGCCCTTTAACTCCCCTAACTCACACATGGCTAAAACATATAGTGGAAAAGTGAACCTACCAATGGTATACCTTTATATATTACAATAAGAGAGATGCATTACATTTCACTATATAAATAGAAATATGGTTTTTAAAAAAAGATTAAATGACTAATCCAACCTATATAGAATTAACTAATAATGATGAAAGACATTTGGTAAAAGGTCAAATTTTTCATTTTGATAGATCTGCCAGTTCTTATTGAGAACCAGAAGTCCAAACCCCACCTAGAAAGCTGTTTCTTGAAGGAAAAACAGTACCATCCACTTTCTGAGCCACATAAAATTATATCACCCACCCCCTGGGGAAGTGTCTATGATGTGGCCTCCTGCTTTAGCAGCTCAAGGCTGGAGTGCATGCCCACCTGGGTCTCTCAGCTTTGCTCAATGCTAGACTAAGCCGTCCTTCACAAGCTCCTGGTGCATAAACCAAAATACTTACTCTGCTGATGGAGAAGACCATGCCAGGTTTGCCAGAACAGACGCCCATGAAGCAATGCCGGAACTGCCAATAGAAAAGGTGCTCGCAGATGAAGGTGATGAGGCTGAGGGCCATGGCTGCCCCCAGCATGTAGAAGACTCCTGCCATGTTGTCAATGTCCAGCTGGCTGCTCATGACCTCATTCTTCTCATTGTGGCAGATGCCAGTGAGCCAAAGAGCTTCCAGCTCCTCCATCTCCCCTGGACACAGGGCAGAAAGGAGAATAGGAGAGAGAAGAGAGGAGAGGAGGAAAGAGAAGGGGGTGGGGTTTTGGGAAAGAGAAAGAAAAATATGAGAGAGAAAGAGAAGAGGGCACATAAAAAAGAAAATTTCATTAACACAATTAGATATTCATCAAGGTACTCAACAAGTACTCAGTGAAAACTTAATATGAATAATGCGGTGATACAAGGATATCTATCTACCCACCATAAATCATATATAAATAGTCAACGTGACAAGCTATATGCAGGTAACAAGATTTCAAATTCAGGAGAATAATTTGTGCATGGGGTGGCCAGTGGGTTTTCATGAGGAGGAGGAAAGGGAACATGGTGAATGGGTGAGTTTGAATTTATATTGTACAAAAAGGCACTCCAGGCAGCAGAAATAGCACAGTCAATCGCAGGAAGGTGGGTAAATGCAAGGCCTGTTTGAGAAAGGCATGCAGAAGGGTTCAAACAGAATAACAGTAGGCAAAGGAAGAAGAATAAAAAAGTTGATGCAAGATTGCTGAGGGCTGAGTATCAGACTAAGTACTTCAGATTTTACTTTGTAGACAGTGGGAAACAACTAGTCCAACAAGTGATTCAGAAAATTGCTCTTAAAAAATGTGCAGAGCAGATCGGGTGGTGAGAGGAAAGAGATAGCAGAGAGATTGATTGATTTCTTAGGGACCTTCAGACTTAACTGATCTCTTGTTGTAGAGGAACATATAAATATAATATTAAGAGTAAAGGGGAGAAAGTTTGAATCAAATGAGACCGCCAGATTCAGACCTGTCTCCTTGTATTGCTGCTTTAGAAAGCTTTGATTAATTCAGTGCATGCCAGGTTACAATAACCTTCATTCACTTCACTGGATATTAGAAATGAGAACAGTAGAAATCTTAGACAAAAAGAAAATGAAAGAAATTGTATGCCCTAGAATACATCTAATTCTAGACAGGCAAAATTTTGAAAAATCCCTAGAGAAAACTGCCTGTTCCAATAGTTTGCCTAAAAAATTAAATTTTGTTTGTATAACCTGACCAGAGCTTGGGCAACTTTTGCAAATCATCTCTATTGCTGCTCTTCCTCATAGATGGAGACTCCATTATTACCTGGACGTCATAGCGACATTAAAATTACAGATGCTCTTATACCAAAACGGCTTGTTCACACTTCAGCTATAACCCTCTTCTCTTTCCATTGTTAAGCAAATCACTTTTTACTCATTTCTTTGATCAGACTCTTACTCTCCTCACTAGTGAAACAACCAACTCCTCCTGGAGTCTGAAAATCCAGCTGTGCTCTTCTGTCTCTTATCTCATCCCTAACAGCAAAGATTCTGCAGATGTAATTTAGAGAACCGCTAGGCTGATGGCCCGTGGAGCCAAGCAGTCAGGCTGCTCATCCATAACTGGATTCGCTGCTGCGAGGCTAAGAAGAGGACAGGTGCAAAGAGGGGAGAGGGATGCAGACGGCATGAGGATCATGAAATAGGAGATGAAATTTTCTCAGAGTTGGCTGGCTGCTCTGTCTGCTGCCAGAATGACCCTGGGGAACTATGAGTGTCTGCCTCTGGGGACCCTATCCTCTTCCAGCTGAAAGAGCCAGTTGGCAGAGCGGGAAGTGTGACATGGCCACAGGTGTATTTCTCTGGACACATAGAAAGCAGAGACCTTTCCAAAGTTCCATCAGTGGCTTTGGCTGCATGTGAGATTATTTGGAACCTCTAATACCAGCCTCCCTTACTTTATCCCTGAAGGCTTGATCATACTTTGCAATCCAGAAAACACACCTCCTTGACCAACTACTTGAATCCCCTTCTCCAAATTTCACCTGTTATAGACTGAATTGTGTCCCCCACCCCACCAAATTCCTATGTTGAAGTCCTGACCCCCCGTACCTAGGAATGTGACTTTATTTGGAACTGTGGTAACTGCAGGTGTAATTAGTTAAGATGAGGTCAACCTGGAGTAGATGGGCCCCTAATCCAATATAATTGGTGTTCTTAACAAAAGGGGGAAATCCTACAAAGGCATGCCGAGAGGAAGGATGCCATGTGCACACGAAGGCGAGGTGGGGCGATGAGTCTGCAAGCCAAGGAACGCTGACTTGATCTTAGACTTCAGGCTTCAGAACTGTGAGACAAATTTCTGTGGTTTAAGCCACTTGGTTTGTGGCACTTTGTTATGGCGGCCCTAGGACACCAAGACAGACCCCCCCATCTCATAGGACACAGTGAAATGCTTTTCTGGAAATGCCAGGGCTAGAGGCATGGAAGAGAAGGGTCGATGTTTGGGACTGGTCATCAGACATCTCTTTCCCTTTCTGTAACTCACCATCCCCAAAGAGTTGCAGGATGGCAAGGTCCACCTGGCGCTTCCACCCGGAATCCTTTTGGATGGCAATGCCATAACCAGTGGAAGCAAAGACCTTCCCACTGCCAATGGTCACCAGCTTGCAGCCTTCGTCTCTGCCGGCCATGTAGTTCAGCACTGCTGCATCGTAGATGAAAGCATCCAGTTTTCTGTGCAAGAAGAAGCAAGTAAACAAAACCTAGTGAAGGAATTTCAGTAAAAAACTACTTCTGGAAACATTAATATGAAGCAGTGGGACATCAGCAAACTGTGGGGAGAATGGTTCAAAGTAAGGCTCCAGTTGGAACTCAGCCTGCATCTACAGCCTCAATCTCAGGCTGTTCCATATGTGATTTCAGGTTGAAAGGAGAAGTTCTTTCCCTCCTACTGGGAATGATGAGAATGGAAGTCAAGCCTGAAGCCAACAACTAAGCTGTCTGAAAAGGAGAAGGAGTAAAAAGGAATCAATAAAAATAATAACAGAAATAATGAAAAGTAACCATCACAATAGTAACAACAAATAGCATGAGTTAGATTTATATAACATTTTTCATTTCTCAGTTCATTACAGCCCAGAGTGGGGATAAGTGTAGGTGTATGTGTTTCAATAGATGTGCAATGCTATTTTTCGTGGTCAGAAAGGTTTCAATATTCTGTTTTGTGACACACAGAGAGCAATGAGTAGCAGGGCTGGTGGCAGCATAGGCTTGTATGTTAAGAGCAAATGTGTGAAAATTCTGAGAAGAGAATGCAGCCTATAGAATTCAGATCTCTGAAAACCCTGAACTTAGAGGAATCTCACTTTATATATTGTGCATTGCAAGGAAGGTATATGTAGGGAAGGGAGTAAGCCTAGGGGTAAGGGCAGGAAGGCATGGATCAATATTTGAAACCAACATTTAAACACTTCAAAGGTAAAGGTAGACATTCAGATACAGCCATATAGATAATAGAGAAGTCTGGGAGAAAGAAAAGCATGCATCATCCCCTTCACTTTCACAAGTTAAGTTAGCTTCATCCCTCCTTAAGATCTTAAGAAATAAGCCCTTTCTGGCATGCTAAGACACAGAATATTTTTCAAAAGGCCCATAAGTACCCTATAGAAAAGTGGCACCCCAGAAAACCAAAGCTCAAATATGACTGAGAACTACAGTTGTCCCAGGGCCAGGCTCTCCAAAGTGGTCTGACCACTAGCTCAAAGCCCACCTTCTGCAATCTGCTGTGACTTCATGATGATATGATGGAGTCTAACAGTACTCAGGGAACACGTACCTGGGTGGCTCTTTTAGAACTGGAGCCACTGGGAAGCCCAATGCTGCTAGTTATCATACAACTCAGGAAATCACCTGCAAGACCACTTGGCCCCCACATCCCACATCTGTAATGCTCAATTGGCTTATTCCCCAGCTGTAGTTTCTGGAGGCTAAATGAATAACTGAACCAATGTGGCTGGGATTACACAAGCCACATACATGCAGTTGGTGAGCTCCTTTTAATAGACAAATACTACCTATACATAACAGTATATAACTGGGTCAAAGAATGCCTATAAAAGCTGGAACTGGAGATTAGTCAATCCATTCTCACTGTTCATTATCTAAGAACTTTGACTCTTCTTTTATTTCTCCCTTGTCCTTAAGATACTGGAATTATCATTTTCACCTTGTAGTCAATGGGCCTTTAGATCATGCGTAACGCATGAACCTGAGCCTTGACTCTTATCTTCTGCTTTTTTAATCTATTTAATTCTTGTTTAATGGCTACATTAATACAGTAGAATATGATTTATAAAGAAAAAACAAATAGAAGTAAATAATAGCATAGGAACCTTTGCACACTGTCCTGAATTATACTGTTAAATTTAACTTAGAAATCCATGCAGAGCCACAGTAGTGTCCATTGCTTTAACGTTGTATGGCACACAAGCGTGGCACATCTGATTCAAGGTACATTTAATAAATGTGAGAAACATATCCAAGACTCTGAGTTTGGAGGCAGTTCTTACCCTGTTTTCAGGGAGAGCAATGCATCATCTACACCCCTCTGGTTGAACTTTCCCATGTAGGCGTGCATTTCTGCATAGTTATTGCGAATATTCCTCTCTGTGCTGCCATTGGGAACAGTCCCAAAGCGGAAAGGGGGTGAGAAGTCATTAGGTCTCTGGAACTGGAGAGAGAGAAGGACAGAGAGAGAGAGAGAGAAAATGCTTCAGAATGTGAAGAGATATTAAGTTAGCATTAGAGGATTTATAATAGAAGGGGCCTGACTATAGTTCACCAAATACATTAGCCCTTACTGAAGAGCAGCAATTGCTTTATGAAAGTGGACTTCAGTTCAACTCAGTTTAATACGTATTGTTGAAAGCTTTCTGTTTACCCAACTCTTTCATCTCTAACCTATTTGTGTTCTATTTATGCAAACTACACAATACCAGCGATGATGTGACTGCACTGTTAGCTTAAGGGCAGTGGACTAGTCACCTTTATTTCTGGAAATTGTGGAAAATCTGCCTCCAGGCTTCTTAATTTAGGGGCTTAAATACATTGTCATTATGCTGTTTAGGCCATAGTACCTTAGTGAGGTGAGCTACATTGCATTCCTAAAAATAAATTGTGGGTATCAGATATGTTTTGCTAAGAGAGATTCTCTTGTCCTTCCTTGATGTATCAAACCCCCACATTTATCCTATATGAGATGTGAGCTAAGCTGCAAAATCAAATACAGCTTTAACTATGTTCCTTCCCTTGCTCAAGAATTGAGAGCGCCTGTCATAATAAAGTGAAATCTCTTGGATTTTCATCCCTATGACATCAGCTTTATTTCTGGCTATTGCCCTGTAAGGAGTAAGTCTGTATGTTGCTTGCTGAACAAATAATTTGTTCCTTTATATCTTCACGGCCTCATATAGCCTGTCCTCTCAGCATGAACTCACCTTTCTCCCTAGGCCAGTTCATGTCCCTCATCTCACCATGTAACTCAAAGCAATTTCTTCTGGGCACCTTCTGTGAGTTTTTCTTCCACCATTCTGCAATCAGTACTTGGTGTTCTTGGTTTAAGATCATTGTAATTCATACTAAAAATTCAATTAAGTAAGCTGCCTACATTCTGAGCTGGTCTCTGTTATAGTCATCAAGAGTTTAAGCCCTAGATTTAGACAGATAGGGATGAAGACTAGCTTTGCCACTTGCTACTGTGTGAACTTGGGCAAAGAACATGAACTCTCTGAGCATCATTTCCTCATGGGTAAGAAGGAGACAATAATGTCTATTTCTAAAGATTGTTGTGTAGACAAAATGATACAATGTATAAGAAGTGCTTGCCATAGCACGTGCATGCATTAAGGGCTCAATAAAGATTCCTTACATTATTTTAAATTCATGCCTATATTCTGCATTCTCTAATAAAGTCACCCTCTCCAAGTTTCTCATTCTATTAGTATAACAACAACTATTGTGACCAGAGTAGCTCGGCATGGGAAAGAAAATGTAGATATTTAAAGTCTTCTCGTCTTCCACGTGACATGGTTTACTTTAGAGATACATTTAAAAATCTAACCTGCCAACTCAGGAGTATGCTGAGCCTTTGGGGTTGTCTGGGCTTAGAGCCTCTCTCCTTTCTCCTTCCATTGACCTGAGAAGCTCAAGAGCTTTCCAGAATATGGAGAATTCATGGGCCACCAGGTGTCACAGCACCAGGAACCACAAATACTGCCCTCACTCTTCAGAGCTGGCCACAGATAAAAGCAGAATCGCACAGTGGTGTCAGGCAATCTGATGCCTCTCTAATCCAAGGACTGCCCAGTTTGACTTACCAGTGCTGTCTGCCATTAAGAGATTTTAAATATTTTTGAAGAAGTTGTGAGTTTTAAAAGTGAATAAAGACGCTACAAAAGAGTTAAAGAATTTGAGAGTTGGGTGAGCCTCATAAGCTTAACTAGTCCACACCTTTCATTTCACAAATGAAGACAGAGCCCAAAGAGGACAAAGAATTTGCTTAATGTCGCACAATGGCAGATGGCTAACATTATCAGGAATCAACTGGCTTCATTAATAGTACTCTTCACTGTCCCCAGCAGATAGCAAGCTTAGGGTAACATGGATATGCTTTATTGGAAGAGACAGAATGCTTTGCATATCGCTGTTACCTGCAGCACTTCAGACATTTGAAAAAACATCTGAATCCTCCAAACCAAAATAGAGTAGATAGACACTGTGGCAGCCAGCAATACAGCCAGATAACTCCCCTTCATCAGTAATTCTCTACTTTGCTAGGACAATGACACCTGATACTCACAATGACAGAGATACTCTTGGCCCGAAGTATTTTCTGAAACATCAATACAAGTTGAACCCATGTTCAGTACAATTCTGATATAAATTATTTTATTCTAGGTTTTCTTGAAAACTGGCAATCCCTGTAAGGAATCTCCAACAATTTTTGATGAACCAAATGTAATCGGATGCCCAAAGGGCCTCATTCCTGATGAAGCTAGATTATAGAAAGCTTCCATACTACTCTTGACTAACTTTGAATTTTAAGGTAGATTTCTCGAAGCTGTTTTACGACTACATCCTTGAATAAACAGAAACTAAAGAAATGATAAAGAACCTGTAACAGAAAAGACTTTGAAAGAACTACACTGAATGACTTATACTGCCTGACTTGAAGACTTATAATAAAGCTTTAGTCATCATGACAGTGTGACCCTAGAGAGAGAGGAAAGAGATCACCAGACAGGATGGGGTGCCCACCAATAGGCCAACACATACATGTACAAAGACAATTCACTGGAGATAGAATCAGCTTCAACAAACGGTGTTGGAACAGTTAGATATGCAAAAAAAGGACTTCATTCCATACCTCACAAGATATACAGAAATTAACAAGAAGTGGATCAAATACCTAAATATAAATCTGAAAATTATAACATTTCTAGGAGAAAATAAAGGACAAAATCTTTGTAATCTTGAGTCAGACAAATATTTCTTAGGTATGGCACCAAAAACACAATCCACAAAAAAAATCCCCCAAAAAGATAAATTGGATTCCATCAAAATTAAGGACTCTTTGAAAGACAGTTAAGATCATGAAAAAATAAGCCAATGACAGGGAGAAGATATTTGAAAATAAAGTTATTAAAAACTAAAGGAATTAGATAATAACATAGCAAGACTTTTAAACGGTTAAAGCATCTCCCATACGAAAATAGTCAAAGAAACCAGCCAGCCTGGGAGGAATGGGAAGGCATAGTTCTACGGGAAGCATAGTTCTCCTAGTCTTGGAGGCAGACAATTTAGATTTGAATTCTGGCTCTTTCTTTGACCAGCTCTGACCATTTTTCTGCAGGCAATATTTTTAATTAAGAGTAAGATAATATAGGAAACCATTTAACACAATATCTGACACACGGTAGAGTCTCAAAATTATTAACAGCATCTACAAGGATGAAGTCGCACTATCTAAAATTGCCCTGTGTCAGACAATGTTCCTTGTTCTCTAAGTCGCTCCTTAAATGAAGCCAGTCTGGGGGGCCAAGAGGGTGAGTGCATTGCCCAGAATTAGCCAATGCAGAAGCAGAAGTAAGCTTGCCTTCTTCTTTGGAATTCTTGTTCAGCTAGGGGAGGCTTAAATAAAATATTGATTTAAAAAAAAGAAAACTGTCATTGGAACTTGGAATTCACTGTCATAGAGAACTGTATGTTTAGCAAGACCCATGGGGAAGAAAGAAAAAGTAATTTTCTAAATGCCTTGATGCTTCTAATAATGCCCCGTAATAAAACTTACCCCAAGTTGTGAGGCATTATTCGGCACTTGATTAATCTGACCTCTGGAGTTTGGGGAAGCAGTAAACTCTGTCAAAATCAGAGTTCTTAAAATCCATAGAACAGAGAAGACCCCAAAAACACTTTTTAAAATTCAAAAAATCAATACACCAAAGAGACCAGCATAAGATTTAAAGATTCAGCCTGATGTTAAATTAGGGAATTTTGTATGGTATTCCTTACTATCTTTGGCTATCACGGAGCTTCCTTGAACTTGGAATCTTTTTCTGGAGTTACCCAAATTGGGGTTGTAAAGACATAGATTTAGATAGAGAAATAAAACACAGAAGGGAAGAAACTTTAGGAACCAGTCCCATTTCACAGATGAGGAAACTGAAGAGAACAAGTCAGCTGTTCAAGGCCGCATGGTTAAGCAGGAGGCCAGGCTGAAGCTCTACACCTCTGTGCTGAGCCTTCCCACTGCTGGCTCAAATGCTGGAGTTGCTTATGCAGGAGATGAAGCCACACGCTGTAGGTGGGGCCGCCTGGTGAGGGGATCCTTCCCTTTCTGGCATATCATATGCCAACTCCCACTCCCCTTCTGCATTCAACACATGACGTCCAGTAATTACTGTAGGCACGCACTTGCACAAGGGTAAAAACAGACCAGAATGTTAAGAGAACTATAATCTCACTTGATCCTCCTAGATGGCTGCAGAGAATCAGAATTCAGCCCTCTGAGCTGTTCAGATTGTCAACCCAGCCCTCATGTTAATGACCTCAAAGCGAATTAGTCTTGACAGGCATGCAGGGTGAAAGGTGCTGGAAGGCTGGGAGTAAAGTTCCCTGGACCCAAATATGACCAGACCAGAGGGCCCTGGGGCCATTATGGCTGCCAGCTCTCCAGCAGAGAGAGCCCCTCACATAGACTATTACAGAGAGAAAGGGAAAGGGGATGAAGTCAGGTAAGTGGGGCATCTGGTCCATTTCATTTTTAATTGCTTTTCCTGTGTATAAGTATTATTAATTTATTCATAGCAGCCACTCATATTCAACACCTAGGTATGTGCCTGGAATAAGCCACATGATCTTCTTTAACTATAATAATTAAAATGCATCCATTCATTTAGCAAATATTTACCCAGCACTTATTAGCATAGAGGACTATATTAGGAACTGAGGACACAAAGATCAGAACATCAGACTCTCTTTTCAAAAAGTTTACATACTAGAGTCAGAGATGTAGACATTCATTCAATTCTCCATTCATTTACTTTTTTTTTCATTCAGTGTTCATTTATTCTTTCATTCATACAGATATTTAGCAAGTATTTACCAGCATCTTTCACGTGTAGACACTATTCTGGAAGCTGGGGATACAGTATTACAGAAGAATAAGAGCCTGCCTTCAAGTTCACATTGTAAAGATGGGAAGCAGATAATAAGCATTTTTTTTAGATGTAGTGGTTTAATATACAGTCATAAATTCTTTGCCATTCCTTGCATCAAGAGGTGAGCTCTATGTTCCCTCTCCTTGATGACTTGCTTGACCGACAGGGTGTGCAGAAGTAACATTCGGGGACTTCTGAGTCTAGGCCATAAGAAGCTTTGCAGTTTCCACCGAGATGTCTTGGAACCTTCCTCTGAGGGAAGCAGTCCATTTTGTAAGCAGCTCTACAATCCTGAGGCCACCATGCTGGAAATATCACCTGTAGCTGCTCCTGAAGTACCAGCTGAGCCCAGCCTTCCAACTGATCGACCCAGTGCACCACGTGTTAGAATAAAACCATCTTGGACCCTTCAGCCTGGCTGCCAGCAAAATACCAAGTACCTCAGTTAAAGTCACATGAAGCAGAAGAATCACCTGGCCAAACCTGTCCAAACCCACAACATAGTGAGACACAATGGAATGGTTCTTGATTTAAGTCAGTAAGTGTTGGGGTAGTTTGCTGGGCAGCAATGGATACCTGGAAAGCGGGTGATTTCAAATAGTGAAGATGAAGTGCTAAGAAGAAATTGGAACAGCTATTATATAGGATAAGGAGTTACTGGTAGAAGAATGCATTTAATCAGCTGTTCTGGAAAGGCTTTTCTCTAAGGTGACATCTGAGTGAAGACTGGAAGGAAATAGGCTCGCAAAGATCGGGGGAAAGTGTACTGGGGCCAGGGAACACCTGGCGGGGTGTTGCGGAGCAGTGTGCCCACAGGGCAGGGGAGCAGAGAAAGGGCACCATCCTGAACAGCGAGTATTACAAAGGCTGTACTAGGATGGGGGGTAGCAGATTTAGGGGACTAAGATTTGAAGGAAGAGTTTTCCAGTTGGACCAGAGGAGCAAAGGGGTTTCTAGATAGAGACAACAGTCTGGGCAAAGACAGAGGACAGTGAGAGAGCCGGGCCTGCCCAGTGACAATGGGCAGAGTGTCACTGCCAGAGCCTAACAGATATGGCCATGGTAACTGGGCACTGACACAGTGAAGAGGGAGGCAGGGCCTGGATCACAAAGGGAATTAAATTCTCTGCAAAGTTGATTGGAGTTCATGCTTCAATATCCAAGGGTTAAGAAACAGCAGAGACTCCAGGGGCAAACAGCCTAAGTTCAAATCCCAGCTCTGCCACTTGATAGTTGTGTGACCTAAAACAACTCACTTAACCACTCTGTACAGTTTCCACACTTGTACAATGGGGGTCATAACTGTACCTACCTCATAAGGCTTGTAGCATTCAAGTAGTTAATCTGGGCAGAGTATTAGCAGAGTCCCTGGCATGTGATAAGTGTACTCTATTAGCTATTGTCATTATCATTACTACTGCTATCATATTATCATCCTATCAGAAGCAACTGAAGAATTCTGGCAGCATAAAGACTAGGTTTTTGTGTGAGAAAAGAGCTCAGAGATTCAGCATGAGAAACAGGTTAGAAGGAATCTGACAGGAGCTGAGGAGGACTGGAGGGTGTGTGGGCACCAGGGCAGATTAGGAAGAACAGAAGCATCACCAGATTCTGCCCTCGCATTCCAAGAATATGAAAGATGGCATGTGCACGAGAAGGTAAAATACAAGACCACAGAGCTGCGTACTGGTGCCACCACAATTCCAGAAGAGAAGGGCTGCTTGCCGCCTGGCTTTCCCTGAAGGCTTCTTGCAGGGGGCTGGACTTATTCTGGAGGGAGAATGGGTTGCATTTGGAAAGTGGAGATGGGGAGTCAACGTCAATTCACACCAGAACCCCTCGGCCCTAAGACTCCTCCGCCAACACTGCTTAGTTTCCATGGCAGGTGAGGAAACGGGGATTTGCAGACTCTTTGAGGCCATGATGCCAGGAAAGAGCAGGCTCCGAAAACAAAACAAAAACTCTCCTAATGTTGCTGGTGTCCAAGCTTTTGTGCTGAGCCCAGACAAAAGCCCAGGGAGGTTAATTAGAGTTGGATCTTGTGAATGACAGCATGCAAATGAAGGCAGCACTACCAAAATGAGGGGGGCCCTGAGGAAATGCCCCCGAGGGTCCTCAGCTCCTCTAGTTCAGCCGAGGCTGCTCAGCTATGTGGATCAGGACAAACCCGCTCTGGGCCCTGCAGAGATGCACACTCCGGTCCCACTTGTGGGGTCCATCCACAGGACACATGGAATCTGGGGGCTTCTGTCTTCACAGCTTGGCAATCCTGCACATGAATATTCATTCCAGTACTCCTGCTTTTATATTTGTATCACAAAAAGAATCAATGCCCAAATGCCACTCAGCTCTTCGAGGCCCCCAAGAGAAAAGGTGGGAAGGCTTAGGATATAAGGCGGCTCCTGGATTGTGCTACTAATTACGAGGAGGTGACTGAAGGGACCACTTTTTTACCTACCCAGCCCCAATCCATTAGCATTATTACTACCAGCAATACCTTCTGTTTCCATTGCTCTTCTTTATTATCGATCTTTTTTATGTGCAGTGCTATGAATTGTGTTACTCTATTTTTTCATTCACTTAAAGTGTAGAATACAAGTAACAAAATTTAGCACTTTAAATGTTTTTAAGTTTACAGTTCTGTGGCATTAAGTACATTTACATTGTTATGCAATGGTCACCACCATCCTCCTCCAGGACTTTCTCATCTTTGCCAACAGCAACTATGCACCTATTAAGCACTAACTCCCCGTTAGTTCTATGAATCTTAGCCATGTAGAGAGTCTTATATCCACTGGCAAATCAGGACACAGAACAATCCTATCAACCCCCAACTCCTTTACAGTTACCCCTCCACACCTTTAACCTTTAGTGAACACCCATCTGTTCTCTCATCCCCATAGTTTTGTTTTCTCCAGAATGTCACATACGGGCATATGTGGCTTTATTGCACTTCGCAGATACTGCATTTTTTACAACGGAAGGTTTGCAGCAGCCCTCCTTGGAGCCTATTAGCATAGTTTCTCCAAGAGCATTTGCTCACTTGGTGACTCTGTGTCACATTTTGGTAATTCTCACAATATTTCAAACTTTTTCACTATTACTCTATTTGTATGGTGGGCTGTGATCAGTGATCCCGGATGTGACCACTGGAATTGTTTTAGGACCCACAAACCATGCCCATATAAGATGAACTTAATTGGTAAGTGTCGTGTGTTTTGACTGCTCTGCAGACTGGCCATTCCTCATTTTGCTCCATCTCCTCAGGCTTCCCTGAGATGCAGCAACATTAGGCCAATTAATGACCCTACAATGGCCTCTAAATGTTCAAGTGAAATAAGGAGTAGCATGTCTCTCACTTTAAATTGACACTTAGAAATGACTAAGCTTAGTGAGGAAGGCACATCGAAAACACAGGCTGAAAGCTAGGCCTCTTGCACTAGTTAGCCAGGTTGTGAATGCAAAGGCACAGTTCTTGAAGGAAACGAATAGTGCTTCTCCAGTGAACACATGAATGATAAGAAAGGGAAACAGCTTTATTGCTGACATTGGGATAGTTCCAGTGGTCAGGAAAGAAGGTAAAACCAGCCATAATCATCCCTTGAACTGAAGCCTAATCCAGAGCAAGGCCCTAACTCTCTTCAGTTCCATGAAGGTTGAGAGAGGTGAGGAAGCTGCAGAAGAAAGCTGGAAGCTAGCAGAGGTTGGTTCATGAGGTTTGAGGAAAGAAGCCCCCTCCATAACATAAAAATGCAGGGGAAGCAGCAAGTGCTGATGGAGAAGCTGCAGCAAGTTCCAGAAGATCCAGCTGAGCTCATCAATGAAGGGGGCTACAGTAAACAACAGATTTTCAGTGTAGACCAAACAGCCTTAATTTGAAGAAGATGCCATTTAGGACGTTCATAGCTAGAGAGAAGTCAATGCCTGGCTTCAAAGCTTCAAGGAGCAGGCTGACTCTCTTGTTAGGGGCTTGTGACTTAAGTTGAAGCCAGTGCATATTTACCATTCTGAAAATCCCAGGGCCCTTAAGAATTATGTTAGATCTGTTCAGCTTGCATTCTATAAATGGAGCAACAAAGCCTAGATGACAGCACAGCTGTTTACAACATAGTTTACTGAGTATTTTAAGCCCACTGTTGAGAACTACTGCTCAGAAAAAAGATTCCTTTCAAAATATCACTGCTCATTGACAGTGCACCTGGTCACCCAAGAGCTCGATGGAGGTGTATGAGATTAATGTTTTCATGCCTGCTAACACAGCATCCATCCTCTAGTCCATGGCTGAGTCATTCTGATGCTCAAGGCTTATTATTTAAGAAATACATTTTGTAAGGCTAATTGCCATAGGTAGTGATTCCTTATGTGGATCGGAGCAAAGTAAATTGAAAACTTATAAAGAATTCACCACTCTATATGCCATTGAGGACACTGGTGATTCATGGGACGAGGTCAAAATATCCATGCTAACAGGAGTTTGGAAGAAGCTGATTCCAACCCTCATGGATAACCTGGAGGGGTTCAAGACTTCAGCAGAGGAAGTAGCTGCAGATGTGGTGGGAATAGCAAAAGAACTAGAATTACAAGTGGGGCCACTGAATTGATGCAATCTTGTGATCAAACTTTAATGAATAATTTTATTCCTATGATGAGCAAAGTGGTTTCCTGAGATGGAATCTACACTTGGTGAAGATTGCTGGAACGGCAACAAACGACTTAGAATAAGACATAAATGCATTGATAGAGCAGTAGCAGGGTTTGAGACTATTGACTCCAATCTTGAAAGAAGATCTGTGGGTAAAATTCTATGAAACAGCATCTCATGCTATAGAGAAATGGTGAAAGGAAGAGTCCATTGATAAGAGTAAACTTCATTGTTGTTTTATTTTAAGAAATTACCACAGCCTCCCCCATCCTTTAGCAACCATCACCCTGATCAGTCAACAGCCATCAACACAGAGGCAAGACCCTCTGCCAGCAAAAAGATTACAAATCACTGAAAGCTCAGATGGTGGTCAATATTTTTTAGCAATAAAGTAATTTTTAATTAAGCTATGTGCATTGTTTTAGACACAATGCTATATTGCACACTTAATGGACTATAGTATGGTGTAAACATAACTTGCAGATGCACTGGAAAAACCAACAAATTCATTTGACTCGCTTTATTGTGATACCGACTTAATCATGGTGGTCTGGAACCCAACCCACCATGTCTCTGAGGTCTGCCCGCCTATAAATGGAAGCACAGAGTATGTGGCCCTTTGAGATGGACCTTTGAGAGTCATTTGGGCTGCTGTTTGTCTCTGTAGGTCATCCCTTTTTAGTGCTGAGAAGAATTGCATTGTATGAAGGTGTCAATGTGTTTATCCATTTACCCAAAGAAGGACATTTAGGTTACTTTCAGTTTGGGGTAATTATAAATAGAGCAGCTATAATTTTCATGTACAGGTTGTTATGTGAACATGAACTTTATTTCTTTGAGGTGATTACCCAGTGCTGGGTCATCTCCCCCACCTAACCACCCCCAAAGTACGACTGTTTTTACTTCTCTTCTCTCCATCTTCCCAATTTTGCCAGGAATCACAAAGGAAGTGCAGCAACCATTATTATCTTATTATTCTGCCTGCTCATTCTTCTCATAATAACATCCTACAGCCTAACTAGGATGAAGTAGGTTATGTGTGTGAGACTTCAGACTCTGAGCAACATCGAAGATCACGGGAGTGGGGGATACAAACAGCAGCCTCCTTCTTCACCCACCATCCTTTGCCCCAAAGAGTAGGAAGGTCAGAAGATAACACAAAGGACAGACTTTCTGGAGGCATGGTCTTCACTGTTCCATGGCCCATAAAATGCTTGGGACAGACAGGAAGAGATGATATTCCATGTTTCCACTGAAAGGGCAAATTAATGATAAAACAGTAAGTGTGGATATGCGCTATGGGCTCAAAAGATCTAAGTTCAAATCTGACCTCCAACACCTATTTAACCAAGTAATTTAATAAGCAAGCCATTCAGCTTTGAAACTGAATTTCAACAATGTTCTAAGAGGAGAAATGAGGTAAAGCATCCCGTTACAAATCCTCCTTTCAAAACAGGAGGCCCAGGGTCATCACCCAGGACCCACCCCGTGGAACAGCCTGGCTGTGGATATAGGGACAGATTAAAAGTCAGACCATGCACCTCCATGAAAGTTATAATCTGGGATGGAGGTGGGAGGCAAAACTCATTATTCTTACATTTCTTTATAAACTACTCATTGGATAGAATAGTGTTTAAATACATTCAGAGTAAGTGGCTGATTGCCGTACACAATAATATTATAAAACATAGTTAAAAGATACAGGTACATAATAAAAGTGCCCAAGTGAAGTCAGTTTCCTTCCTGGGCCCCTGGAGAACCTGATGCTATTTGCTACTGCCAGAAAGTGAGTTAGCACATTGTAGGCCCTCAACACCTTAGTCATTTCTGTTCTTTGTTATTAATGCTCATACTGGTGCTGTGGTCATGCACAGTGGCAACACACGTAAGTCTGCACGTGAAGAAACATGCCCTTGGGTGTAAGAAGCTGGGCACATCTTCACAACTGTGGGTGCCATGCTGCTGGGGCAGGAGCCCTGGCCTCTCGAGCTCAGCATGGAGCTGGGGTCCCCATGATAGGCTCTAGCTGGGAGGAGGTGCTGGGGAGAACGGAGCTCCACCCCCTCCTGTGGTGCCCCAAACAAGAGCTCTCAGACGGAAAATACCAGTTCTTCAGATTCCTGGAATTGGGTGTATCATTAGATTTCCTCACAGGAAAGTCGTCATTTCTTCAAGTATTTTATAAAATTTGGATATATGAGCCTTCATAAATATTTCATAGACTATTTCATAAAATCAGAAAATGGCATTATAGTTATTATGAGCTATCTGAGTTTTGGTCTGATCTAGAAGAGCTAAGCAAATGGCTTTATTCCTGTATTAACTGTACCGTGTTGTACCTGTGCCCTAAAGTCTTAGGTATGTAGCAAAGTCTTGTGTCTGGCCATGAAATATCATCATCAACACACATTTAATGTGTTTAATCCATGCATAAGTCACTGAGCTCTGAAATGAATACCTAAAATGAAATGAGGCCACAGATACAATTCCTATGGTACACTTCAGTTGGAAATAAAAATGGAAATATGATGACAGCGGCAGCTAACACTTCTATGTAAACGTAGCATGCAACTTACATATAGCAACTCATTAATCTTCCCATCAACCCTAAGAGGTAGGTATCATTACCTCCATTTAACAGACAAGGAAACTGATGCACAGAGAGGTCAGTGATTTGGATAAAATCCATCTAGAAAGTAGCAGGACAAGAATGCCAACCCAGGGTCCTCACACCTAACTGCAAGACACATCCCCAGGTTCTGTGCACATAGAAGAGAGGCTCAGCAAAAGTGAGTAGGATAGAAAAATCCAGTGACTGAGTATGCCATGCTATCTCGCTTCTCTACTTTATTTTAGCAGTTAACACTTTCTCATATTGTATATAGCTGCCTTTTTAATTTATTTCCTTCCCCCTCCTTTTATAATGCAAGTGATAGGATGGAAAAGATTTTGCCTCATTTGATCACTGCTGCATCTCCAGTGCCTAGAACAGTACCTGGCACTTGGTCAGCTCTCAGTGTAAAAGAATGAATGACTAAAGGAATGAATGAATTGAATGACACGAATGTGGATACATATACTGTATAAAAAGCACACTGTTTATGGATTAATCCATTATCAAGCAACACAAAGTGCAGCATAAATGTTTCTCAGGTCTAGTGCTATTCTGGCACCCTTGGTGAATAAGGAGTTAATTTGTCCTCATACCAGCTGAGGACATCTTTCTTGGCACCTTCTCCATTTTCCCTTCAAGAAATGTATCAGATCTGAGATCCCATGAGAGCTTGTCACATTTAGGACTTGACAATGCATATGAATATTTCTTTGGCACCAAAAATGTGACAGAATTGGAGATGATGATAACATGGCGATGAAGTGAACGAGAGGCACAAGGACTACGGCATTTGAGCTTTATCCCTAAGTCATCCAGTGCATGATGGACGGCCTCTGTTGTGCTCTTCAACCTGCCCCTAAGCAAGACTATGACAAAGATGTGTTACTGCCATCCATCCACTCCACCTCGCAGAACCACCTGTAAGAGCGCAAGGACTGCTGCAGATATTTCGGGAAAGCTGCAGGTGCTTGCAAGGAGAAATGGCCTTTAAAGAGGATCTTAAGCAAGAGGTACAGGTCACCATGGAAACTGGGATTCTGGAGCTTCACTAGAAGCCCCAGCATCTCCCATAGAGTTTTAGAGAGCATACTGAAGGTACTCCATATTTAGGGGTGCTCCAGCTGTTAGCATAACATGAGGTTCCTAACACCATGTCCATATCCTTGGAGTCATGAAGCTGGGGTTGGGGTAGGACTGCTGATGGACGTGCCAGGCAGGGCCTAGGGCAAGTGAGGATCCAGAGAGAGGCTCGCCAGGGGACAGCACACCCCTGTTTTCCCGGCAATCAACTGGATCAGTCAATTCCAAACCGAGAAATGGAAGTGCCGACATGTGCACACACTGTCACATTGTGACCCATTTACAGCACAGCAGAACCTCTTGATTTGTTCAGCAAATTCAGCCCTGTGTGGCGGACACTCCAGTTTATAGAATGTCAGCGCCAGGAGGGCGCCTTAGTGATCCCATCGTGCATGCTGCATCCCCTTCTGGGGTTCACAAAGGGCCCTCACAGGGGAGGGCTCTGACAAGTCCTCTGGTAAAGGAACTTAGTTACCCTTGACACAGCATTTTCCCAAACATATTTGGCCACAGTTATTTATTTATTTTTTTAAAGAATATCTATTATGTCTCCCAGAACACTCATGGGCTGGGAAACAGTTTGAGAAATGCCAGTGGAATAACTTTCTCACAGTACAGGGCAGGAAGCAGAGGCCTGGGTGGTTCGTTACCTGTCCAAGATCACATGGCCATTCCCTGTTCTGTCCCCTCCCTACCCCCACTTCATCTTGTCACCACGCCTACATGAAGCACCACTCAGTACTGGTACTGCATGAGTCAATGGCAGGGGAAGGCAGATCCTTCCACACCTCAGTCCCTTAGGATGACGAGCATAAAGTATGCCTGAGGCATCCTTCAAGGGCCTCCAATTACCGTGCTAACAGAATTATGTAAGGTGACGGCCACAAAAGTAAAAAATCAATAATCATATCCGGAGAGGAATGGAATTCAATTTGGCCAGCTGACTGAGGGTTAAGCCACAAAGCCCTTTGACTCTCAACCCTTTTGCTGAAAACCATTGTAAACTACACTGATTCACATTCCTCTTTAGGGTTGCCCTCCATTCGGACACGCTCAGTGAGCATCTGCTACATGCCATGATACTGGGATGCGCTGTGCAGGAATGTAGACACAGAAGGTCATAGATGGTTTAAGGCATTCTGTTTAATGTGTAGCTGTTCCAGGAAAATCTTAGAAATTGTTTTTTTTTCCTTTGAACAATTCCTTTATCTAAGCTTGTTATCATTTATCTCTTTTCCCCTACGGAAGAGGTAATGGCACTGTTCTAGTAATTTCAGGGTTGGCCACCTCTTGTTAAATGAATGAGAGGAATGTAGAAAGTGCTCAGCAAACACCTGGGTGATTGAGAAGGGTCTCACCATTTAGAGAGCAGGGTAAGACTTAGCACGTGGCTACACGGAGGGGCCTACTGTCCTCACCTACACAGGGCAGGAGAAGCTATCAGGGGCTTTGAAGAAATCAAGCATCTTGCCAAACTAGGTCCTGAAACCACTTTGTAATTTCAGATCTGCCAAGCCACAGCAGAAGTACCATTAGACACCCCATTTATTCAGTGTTCCTCTTAAATACCTGCTTGATTTAGATGGTTTGAGAGTAGAAACCACCAGATGAGCAAATTCTGCGACTCTGAATGTCAAACATTTATTATCTACTTTACCCTTTCTTTCTTCTCCCGACCTTTAGTTATAAACCATCTCCCAGTGTTTCTCAAATTCTAACAGCTAATACAGAAAGAAAAGTAGCAGCTTATACTACAAACACTATACGAATTATATAACTTCATCATTCATTCATTCATTTATTCATTCACTGACTAAGTGATTAATTAGTTGGTTCTTCAGCAAATATTTGAGCCCCTATGTTGAACAGCCTCTATTACAGCTACTGTGGATTTAGCAAGGAACAATAGCCATGACTTTTGCCCTCATGAGAGTACAGTCTGGGAAAGAGAGACAAATAAACATATGAATATGTTAAATGTTAGTATGCCACACCACAGAACATATAATTTTAATGTAAGGAAAGAAAAACGAAGAGAAGGATGATTTATTTTAGATTCTCTTCCAAATTTTAGGTCAGATGCTTTTCTGGTGGTCTACATACAGCATATTCTGAATTTCAACTGTCTTTCAGGGACACAATGTCACTGTTCTCCAGAAACTCTTGTCTTTAACAATATCCCACCTATAAGCACCTTCCTTTTTAAATCTAGCTACATTAGCTTGGTGTGCTATGAATTTTCAGAGTAGTGATTTCATGTTTGCATCAGATAAACATATTAATATTAGTTTTTCCACTTAAAACCCAAGGTATGTTTATCCCAGGCTTGGAAGAGAGACTTTTTGTAGAATAAGCAAATGGGCTGAAAGGATAGGATTACTGGCAGGACAGCTTGTTTATGAACTACAACACATATTTGAGAAAATAATCTAGCTGGGTCTATTTCACACCTTTAAAATCTCTGTCTGGGTGGACATAATTAGGAAGAAATATGTACACCAATAGGGATATTGTCTCTGCTACCTAGTATGGAAGTTATTCAAAAGTTTCCTTACTGAGTTCTATGATGGTTCTTTTAAGATACCAGGCCACCAGTTCCTTTTAATGGAAGTGTATATGTCACATACCCTTTGTGAATGGTTTACAGATAAACCAGCCTACTTTAAAATTATTCTACAAATTCCAAATCAGGAGCCAACTTATAGGATGAGAAAAAGTCTACAGCCCATGCCAAAGTAAGCAGTAAACAAAGAAGTATCTCTTTTTCAGAAAAGAGGCCCTTACGATAGGCAAGAGGGACACTTGGTGAAAGGGCAGACATGATCAACTAGGGTTGGGAGTGTGGGGTAACTTACTGAACACACAGAGAAAGGTCTCATTTTCTTTAATAACTCAGATGATGTGACGGAAAACATGCTCTTTAAACCTGCAATGACACTAAATTGGATTGAATGGCTGGCCATTCGGGAATTGGAATTAAACATCAAAACTAAGTCTGGCGTGATGAAAGAGGACATTAAAAGGATGAAGTTCAATTGCGAAGCACGCAGAGTAACTTTCCCAGGATGTAAAACCACCCTAAGTAAGAAGGGCTAGGAACTGGCTTTGTTTTGTCAAGAGCCTGGTCAAAAAAGATTGTGGAGCTCTAGTGGACCACAAGCTTCATGAGTTGATAGCACAATGCTATTATTTAAAAAGAGAGCTTATAAAGGGGAGCTGGAGAAAAATGTGGCAGGTGAGGTGGTCATGGTCAAGCCCCATGAAGCACCAGTAGGAGGGCTTTCTGATCACTGGGTGCTCTCCTCTCTAGCTCACAAATGAAATAGGGAAATTTCAGAAGACAGTTAAAGATGAGGGGAGCAAGTCTTATGGTGAAAGATTAAAAGACTATGTTTATTTACCCTGGAAGGGAGCACCCCAGGAAACTCCTCTGTCACTATACCTCCCATCTTATGTTTTAAGAATGGTTTGAGTGTCTGCCTCCCTCACTGGACTACAGGATGGGGACTGTTCCAGCTCATCTCCAGCACCTCACAAGTTGGGTGCCCAGGACATTTCAGGATATACTCATACTAAAATCATACTCATCATTTATCAGAAATCCAAATTTAACTGGGTGCCCTGTATTTTTATTTGCTAAATCTGGCAAACCTACTTGGAGGGCAACTGGTAACCATCCAATAAATACTGAATTCATTGCTATATATATGCAATTTATGCTATGTGCAGGGAATAGAAAAAACTTAAATAAAAAGTCAGGCAGATAAACAACAAAGGCCTTAGTTGACCCAAAGAACTGCAGAAATGGACAGGATGCTGGTAGGAGGAAGAATCCAGGTTGAACCAGGGGCTTATGAAGGGTAGGCAGGGTTTCTGGAGACGGTTAGAGATGAAGCAGCACAGCTGTTGGTCTTTCTGATTCCAGAGCCTCTAGGCCTTAATCTTGAGCAGATGGTAGATGCTGGGACCCCTGACACAGCCTGTGCTTGAACTCTCAGCAAAGGGCTGACCAAAGGATTAGCGGTAACAAGTTTGCACAGAGCTGTTGTAATCTTCCAATACCCTGTTCCAGTAAGTGGCTTATGGTAGATACTTAGGGTTACCTGCTGAATAAATAAATAAAGAGTAGGTGGTGAGACAGGAAAGCAATGCCTGACTATATGGACACAACCATTATACTATAGTTGCATCACACCCATGTACAGGATTCGGTGTATTAATATAGCACGTGGTAAGTGTGAATTGGCCAGCAGAAACCCTAACTGGGATGAAGATGGGAGGAGAACAACCTGGGTTGGCAATGAGAAGAGGAGCTTCAGGGACTGAAACCGCTGCACCTCAGGCTGTTCAAACCCACATCTAAGCTGACATTCTGGGAATTTCCCAAATGTCAAGGGATCCTTAGGGAGCATCAGTATTTCCTTCAGTAGCGACAAATTGTGATAGAGTAGCAACTATTTATGACAAGAAGATCATACCTTCTATTGCTAAATAAACTAGTTGAAGTGTGGACGAATGGTAAACTTAGGAGTGGTATACACTTTCTGGTTTCATCAATAATTTGCTGGGAAGCTAAAGCTCTTTTCTAAGTCTGCAAGAGAGCTTGAGGCAGGAGAAGTTAGTTTTTACTTTTTCTGGGGGTAGCTAAGGACCAAAGTCTTTGGCAGTACTGAGCAGGCAAGCAGAGAAGGCTTTAAGGGAAACCTAGTTTTGTAATATGTCCACTCCTGTATGAAACTGCAGCAGGACCCAGTGGTCAACGGGAATCCTGTTTGAAGTTACTGATCACTATCACAGTGATGGGAGACACGTGACTTAGGAGAGTTCATGGAGTTCTCACTCTGCACCTGGGAGGATGGTATGTACTTTCTCTCAAAAGACTCCCTAGGAGGCCTGCACAGAGTTGCCTGGCACCCCCGGCCTATGGCAGGTTCCCCTCCTCCAGGCCTTCTGGGACCCAGGGCTATTCAGGGAGTCTGGACACTGCAAGGAGACTCCATGCACCTTTGCACCTTTTCCAGCCCTGACATATTTCTCGTCCTTCACTAGGCCCTCGGCTCCCCAGCCCCCACCCTCTGCAGCCTCACTGATACAGGTGGAGGGAGGACTGTGGGGCAGGCTCTAGAGTGGAGTAGCAGCAGTTTGTTTATGGCTTTGAAAGGCCATGTTAATCATATACTGGAAACAATATGGGCTTTGGGAATGGATTTAGGCACAAACCCTGGGTCAGCCATAGGACCCAAGTGCTAACATTTGTTGAGGGGTTAGTATGCATGGGACACTGTTCTAAGCACTTCATAGGTATCATAAGTCTTTAATCAGCAGAACAGCTATAATGTAGGGAAAATTTTTATCCCCACTTATAATTAGGAAACTGAGGCACCAGAGGAGTTCAGGAGCCCAGCCCTATCACATGCTTTCCAATGGCGGAGTCTTCTTTTCCTCTTCTGTAAAGCACAGATAGCATTTGCCTAAAAGGTTTGGGAGATGAATGTCGAGTGTCCAGCCTGGGGAATGCCACCCATGGCCACCGGTGACTGGTCCACTCTCTGCGGCTGTAACTGCTGATGTGGTTGTACGTAGTCATTACCACGGATGAGGGCCATGAAGGCTAACATTGTCAAAGAGCACATCATACAAAGATTCATTTATTTTTGGCTTTAGAAGTACAATTTTTAATAGGCAGGCTCCAACCTATGAACACGCTGTCCTCAACAGTTCATTTACAAATCAGCAGTCAGAGAAACAGAAACACCATCTCCCCAGAGAAACAATACTGCAAATGGTTAGCTCACTAAAGGCAATTTAATCCCTAAGAGAGCAGAACTTCAGCGTTAATATTATTAGCTTATGTTCTGGAAACATTCATTCACTTACCATACTTCTACGATGTAATAGGCACGGTCCCAGGAGTTGAAAAGACAGTTACTGAAAGCACATCGGCTGCCCCAAGGATCTCACAGCGAAGTGAAGGAAATGGGCAGCTGATCAATGACTCCAGCAGAGGGTGACAGAGGTAGCTTCTGGCTACTGTGCAGGACAGGCTGGGGTAACTCAGGACATGGAGGGCCAAGGGGGATGAGTGATGTACTGGAGGGAAGAAGGAATTTCCCTGGCTCGGGTTCAGGACGAGCCCTTACACTTCGGCTTCTACGGGCACCTGCGCATCCTGGGCCTGGTACTTTCCTAGACTCCCCTCCAGGGCATCGAACCTGACAGTACCTATTTCCCTATGTGACCCACGTCCACAGAATCAAAAGCCCTGTTTTTTTTAGTCCAAATGGATCTAATTTAGATGTTAAGAAGCAGACTATCTTAAAAAAAGTCTCATTCACTGGTTTATGACTAAACCTTCACTCGGTGTCCCCAAGATATTTGCATTTTAAGAAAGTAGTAGATGATTTAATTATATATACAAATGTTCAAGCTAGAAGTATAAGCACATGAAAGCATTCCAAAACCAACAGTGGTCCTCAGAGTGACTGGCCCAGCTGTGGACTGACTACCTTGGGATCGTTTTGTTCCAGTGATTCCGTATTCTTCACTGAACTGCACATCTCTCAGAGGCCACAAGGACGTCGTGTTTTCTTTTTTTGTTATGTATACATGTAGCTCAGGTGAGTGCTGGTACCACCAAAGGACGGGGTGGTGGCAAAGCGGCCTTGTGTCAGGGTCATCGGGAACCTGTAGGGACTCACCCTGGAACACGGGTGTATCAGATGATGTGTGATTTTTACATTTCAAACCAGAAACCGGAGTTGCATTAGAAAGACCATTCAGGAGGAGCTGGAACCTTCCCAGCTTCCCCACCAAGCGACTCCTGCCCCACTCATGTCACTGCCCTCAGCCACCTGCTCTACCATCCCCAGCACAGAGGACCAGGGAGACAATTACATAATTTAGTTAAGAGCTTTTTTTTGAAGACTGGGTGTTGAGAGGTGAGACTGTGATTCCAATTCAAGAGGAGATTCTTAAGTGCTGAGGGCAAAGCAACAAGGTGAGGCCACCCAGACAGGAGAGAGTCCTCACAACCATGATGACTGGGGAATAAACTAACTCTTCCTCTGCATGCAGCAGTTTCCGAATGAATGGACAGCTCAATGGTATTTTCCAAATGAACCAATCTCCTGATGTGAGGTCTCAGTGTGTGTTGACTTCCTCCTCTGTGTGGTTGGTCATTTCTGTGGGCCGTGCTTGGTGGCCTGTGCTTGCCCTTGACTGCAGGTATTCTGAAGATCATGTGGGACAATTATAGCCACACCTGTCCCCATGCTTATGGTCACCCATCATGTCCTGCAAAATGTCTTTATGGTTGTCAGATGACAGCGACAGTTCAGGAGTCAAGCTATTCTGTCTGTACTGTTTGGACCCCAAATCATCCTGAATCTTGCCAGTTCTAGTGGTGACCTTCATCTCAAGGTCAAGTCACACCAGGGCAAAGGGCACTCTGGGAGCTGGCATTGACTCTGCCTCTGCCTCCATCTCTGCTGGAAGCCTTCTCACGTTAGCATCAGAGGGGTAAGGTGGCTCCTCTGGTGGCAGGGACTTCTCATTAGCAACCTGGCAGCACTGCCATACTGAAGGCTGCATTGTTCCTCAGCATTTGAATATCAGTTTGCATAATGAAGCAGGTGAGAGTGCCTCTGGCCTGTTCAGGCAGCCCTGATTGGCAGAGAGAAGGGAATTTGTACATAATTGGCCTCAATTAATTTAATGTGCTTTTATAAGAAGAAAAGGAAAAAGCAGAAAATTGCTCAGTGCCCCAAGTCAAAGACACATCTGCTCCCTCTGTGGTGTGTGTGTGTGTGTGTGTGTGTGTGTGTGTGTATGTGTGTGCATGTGTTTGCGGTGATGGGTGGGTGTGTCATGTAATGGCAAGTGAGTGGATAACCTCATGTGTGTTCAAATGCATTTTTTTTTCCCTGGGAGCAAGAAAAGGCTCGCTCCCCAGAGGTTCTTCTTCCAGGAAGGTCTGCAGCTGCAGCGTCCTTCCAGTGCAATGCCGTTAGCCATCTTGTTCAATCTGTAGGTGAGGTCACGAGGAGCATCGTCAGACATCACAGCATTCTTTCTTCAGCAGCAGGGTGACACCCAGCTCAACATCTCTTTTGTACTCAATCCAAAAAAGGCTGAGTCCAAACTGTCTCAGGGTCTTCCAGCAATTGGTTCTTGCAAGGAAATGAATTGGCTTCTACTTAACTCAGGACATGCTGTGGTTCTAGTGATAAGCTGGCAGAAGTCCAAGGAAGGTTCAAGAATTAATCATGTAGCAATTTTAACATCAAGGTGGTTTAGAGACGTAAGCTACTCATGGTCTCCTTGCCAAAGTACTTCAGAAATAGTAATAGACTCTTCTTGTTTTATTTTCCTTCTAAGATGAGGGTGGAGGGATGGAGTAGGTACATTTCCCTCCCCTCCAGTTCTTTCCTGTCTGTTTCTTGTCCCTTAAAGGGAAGGCTCCTGAGAGTGGGACCTTTTCTTTTCTGGCTGGATTAAGTACCTACTTTGGTTACTTCCCAGAAGAGGGAAAACACGGTGCCCTACATTCCATGTCTCTTTGATTTATTTATCCAGTCAACCCTCATTAAAGAAGTGGTTTTTAAAGGTGCAAGGGGCTGTAAGCTGAGAAACGAAGCTAACAGAGCCCTTGCTGGAGACACTCCGAGACTTGAGTGGATGAAGTCTCTTCCAGGTTCATGAGCACTTACTTACAGCCGGGCAGTGGTTCCCCCCACTCTCCATGGGCCTATGGGGGCCATAATCTCCCCCTGGAGAATTCAAGAAGCCAGGCCAGAGAGGGACCCAGGATGGGGCTTCAGAGGAGTCTGTGGTCTCAGGACAATGCCTCTAGACACACAAAGAAGACAGACTATGGCAGAGCAGTAAGTCAGGATATGCAGGGCTTGGAGTCAGCTGTCCATAATCCAGTCCTGACATGTCACTTCCTGCTGTGTGACTTCAAGAATTTGTTTAACCTGTGTCTGACTCTCCTCATCTGTAACATGACATCAATATTTATCTCAAAGGCTGGGCGTGAGGGTTAAAATTAGCAATAAATGTGAAGAGTCTAACAACTGACACATAGTATATGTTCATGAAATAATTCAATAAATGTTCAATAATAAGGGCAGAGAGAAATGGGCACATTTGGCCCAATGGCTATCAGCTGGCTGGGAAATAAAAATCACAGTGAAGTCAGCTCTTAGAGATCCTGGAGTCTAGCTCTTCTGCCCGGCCTGAGGTGGGGTGACAGGCAGCCGGGGCAGGGCCAGGAGGGCACTCACCCAAGCGGCGCTCTAGGGATCTGGCCTGCTGCTCTAGGCATGGCCGGTGCCCAAAGCCAACTCTCCAGCTTGTCAGGCAAGTCCACTGGTTCCCTAGAGTCGCAGTGAGCATGCTGGTCTGCAGCTCCTTGAAAGCGGCTGGTTGCCGACATCAGTCCCTTCAGCTTCTCCACCCATGAGACTCCCTCCAGGTATTTCTGTTTGTCTTGCCTCATCCTGAGCAGGAAGCCCTTTGGCAGTTTAAAAACACCTTCCTCCACTTCCAGCCCAGACCCACTCCCGCCTTCCCACATGCCCTGCCCTGGACTTGAGGGTCGTGGACCTGCCCCACCAGTGCTGGGAGCCTGGCCCACCCACCAGGTGAACCACTGGAGTCCACCCTGTCACCCTCCATCTCCTGAGGCCTGGGTCAAATGCCAGCCTCTTCTGCATGCTAACTGCAGGGCTGAGCACCAAGCTGCCCACATGGTCCCCGCAAACCTCCCCTCAAAAGGTGTGAGGGCAGTGGGAGCAAAGGGGTAGATGCCACAGCCCCAAAAACTGCCCCGCAAAGGTGCTTGCCCGTACCCCCTTTATATCCTGTGGTTTTGTGGCTGCCTCCTGGCAGGTCCTGCCGGATGGTCCTGTGCTTTTGGTCCCAGCTGGATAAACAGAGTCCTATTCAGTTTGAATGGGCTCCGCAAACAACTGATATCAATACTCTGCTCCACACCAGCCGGTCCTGGGCAGCCACTCTTTCCTGTGTCTCCACAACTCAGTAGATCTTTCTCGAACTGACTGACCATATAATTTTTAAAGTGAGAACCCCTCGTCTTCCTCCTGCTGACAGTCAGGGCTGCCTGCCCCTTGAAGGAGCCTGCTTGCCTGCTTGTTTTCTTCTCACCAGTCAAGAAGCTCTGAGGTAGCCAGGGCCCCTGATGCTCTGGATCAAAGCCCCCCAGGTAGGACTGGCTTAAATACCAGAGGAAATGTCTGAGATGATACTTCACAGAGCAGGAGCTGTCTTTCCATGGCTCTCTGTGACCCCTGCTGGGGAGGGAAGCTCCACATGGAATGGAATGGCAATCTGAATGGTTGGGCTTCCCCAGCCTCGGGCCCCATTGGACCCCACTGGCCCTTGCACATGCCCAGCTATGCAGAGAGCTTCCAAAACTGTAACAGGCTGCACACAGTCCACTGAGACCCTTGCTCACACTTGCCGCATGATGAGGGCGGGCAGGGCAGTGGAATGCAGAAAAGCTGAAACCCCCATGAGAGCCCAGAGCCAGCCGGTGCCGCCATTTTCACCGTGAAGACAATTCTGACATCTCTAAACCCTGATTCATTTTAGGCCTGCTGCCTTGGGCCACATATAAATTTTCATGGCTGCGTTAATTTGTCTCAAAGGACTCGAACTTAGTTGCCCAAGAGTGAAACACTAATTCTTAATAAATCTTCAACCCATATGCCAAGATTTAGTGAGTATATAAGAGCTTAGCCCCCTTCAAATAAACATTTACTTCTAGCTTTCATTTTTGATGAGAGAGAAAAGGATGCTGAGGAACTCTCTTATTTTTCTTTCATGTAAATAAACATCAGTGAGAATGAAGAAACTGCCTTCCACAGACAGCTGAATGACCTGGGTCTCTTCTCTTAGAACCAAAGACTTGGCTGTAAGTAGATCTGAACTTCCGTGGGAGCCCCCAGAGCCACTTGCTCTTCCCAACCTGGGAAACACACAGCCTGACTGAGGGTGGAAACCAGACAGATGGGTTCAATGATCCTCCAGTTCAAAAAAGAGCCTACTCGCTTCTCCCACTCTCAGAGCACCCGAAGTTCAAGTACAGTACAACAGGCTACATGCCTTGATTTTTGTTAACAAAACTTGTTTGCTGCCAATGTCTGGTTTCCATCTGGGCCAATTCAATTCAATTCAGGTGGGGAAATTGTGAATTCACGCTCATACTAGTTCGCAAAGTTGCAAAAGTTTTAAAAACGTTATGGCTCCTGCAAGGCTTCTAACCCTCTCACCCTGTGAGGATGCGCACCTTTCTAGGAAGGGTCATGCAGAGTAGATCTAGCCCAAGATTGAATTCTGGTGATTTTTTTTTTCCTTTCCTTTCTTTTTTCTATTTTCTTCATTTTGTTTTGTTTCATTACACAAAAAGATGGTGCCACTAATACCAGCAAAATGAGACAAAACTTTCTTCTTTTTCCAAGTAAGAAAGACAACCTTCCTCATATCCATTCAGTAAAACTTATATTCTATGCACATGGGACACTTGGCTGCCTCACACAGCTTTGTAAACATCAGGTGCCTAATTACCCAGTTACATTGTTATCTTTATGTAGTTTTGGCAGATGGATATACAGCTATATGTGTGTGTGCGTGTATGCACATATGTATACATCTATACACATATGCACACACGTACATATATGAGTGTGCATTGCTGTGCAACAAGGAACATATGTTCGTCTACATGAAGACAGAGGACATTGATGAGAAAAATATCACCTTTTTATCTGATGACCAAATAAAGTCCCTTCCAGTTCTGTAATTTGAACAATGCCGCACAATCCAGACTATGAGAGGGGTGCAGTAGTAGTATTTCCCCCAGGAAGGAGCTATAGAAATGATACATTGTCCAAACACATGTCCTCAATCCCCTCTGACAACAACAGTACTACTAAGAGGCCTGGCAGAAGGTGATGTGCAAACGTGCACACAAATAACAGACCACATACTGGGGGAAACCAACAGTAATCAGGCTCCAGGGCAGAGTGAAGGGAGCACACAGTGACACTTAGGATTTTTATTGTCTCCCTAAAATTCATCAGCACGAAGCTCCCTCTGTGTGTACAGCACATCTCTGCAAACCTCCAGTGTGACGTAGCTCTGTTCTTCTGAGCAAAGGAGATTAAGGAGAGGAGAAACTGACATGGGTCTTGCTTTTCTGAGAGAGAAAAGACCCCAGGGAGGGGCTGGGGGAGGGTGACAAAGGCAGCTGAGAAGAATAAGAGAAGCCCCAAAACCTAAAGGGTACCATGAGCTCAGAATGCAGGAAGTAAGGTAGGTCACAAAGGCCCTGTGTTAGTGTCCATGGCTACCGTAACAAATCACCATGAATGTGTGGTTTAAAACAATACAGATTTCTTTCCACACGGTTCTGGAGGCCAGAAGTCCAAACTCAAGATGCTGGCAGGACAGTGCCCCTCCAGAGGCCTTGGGCAGAGCCCGCTCCTCGTCTCTTCCAGCTTCCGGGGGCTCTAGGCATTTCTTGTGGCTTCTACCTTCTCATGACCTTCTTCTCTTCTGTGTCAAATCTCTCTGCCTTTTCCTTAAAAGGTCACTTGTCACTGGACTTAGCATCGCCCTGGATAATCCAGGATGATCGTATCTTGGGATCGTTAACTTAATCAAATCTGCAAAGATCTTTTTTCCAAAATAGGCCAACATTCACAGATTGTAGGGGTGAGGATGCAGACATATGTTTTGGGGGACCACCATTCAACCCACTATAGGCCTCAGCAGTAGAGCCGAGGTCACAGGCGAGGAGTCCTGGGGGGGAAATCATGAGATGTCAGGAAGCAGGTGGTCATTCAAGGAGGGGGCCTGCTGGGGGAAGATAACTAGGCCATTCTCAAATGAAACTAGGACAGTAGTGAGAGCCGACCCTGGCGACAGACCCGGGGTGCCAAGCCCTAGGGCTGTGTCCTGGGTCCGTCTGGATGGGGGTCACCCTGGCAGGAATGAGGAGACTCAGTGCTTGGGGCAGCAGTCCATGTGCAGGGTCAGGTCGGCTCTGCTCCTTCAGGGACCAAGGGCAGGTGTCCCTTCCCCTGTCCACGCCTGTCCTGTGCCCGGTGACTCCCAGGGTTTTGCAAGTTTTCTTCTCTTGTTTCTTCCTCCAGAACTGCTCTTGACACACTGCCACAAGAGGACCAGTTGCCTGACAGCTCTGCAGGGCTCCCATGCAACAGATCCCACCCTTTTCTTGCCCGTCTACCTGGAGATCCATCCCAGACCCTCATTTCCAGCTCCCTCCTGGTCACACCCGCTGGTTTCCCTAGTAAGCTGTTTTGGTCCCACTATTCCATGATTTGACCAAGAAGGTCTGGGCCAGCATCAGAGTATGACAGATCAGGCTTGAGGTCAGCTGTCCCCACTGGCTTTCAGCCTAAAGTTAATAAGGCACGGAAAGCATTTGTACCGTGGAAAGCATGGCCCATTTCCTCGCGCGTGCTCAAACACCACCCAGACATTACACATCAGTGTAGCTGTGGCATAAACATGCTTATCACCAGGCTGGTTTGCTTCCCAGTACAGACAGGCTCATTTGTGTGCACACTGATTTAAAAGTCATGCACTGCCTATGTCCCAGAGGATGTGAGGTGACCTCCAGACTCTGTGGGACTTCTCAGAAGCTCTAGCAGAGCTACAGGGTCTCCGTCAGTTGGTAGAAGGCCGCCCGGATCACACTGTCAGTGAAGCAGGCAAAGATGGCTGCCCTCATTCACTAGATAAGCATCTTTTTGACATTTTAAACTTAATAAAGTTCCTTGAGGAAAAGAACTGCAAAATATAACATAGGTATATGTCACACGGGTGATAAAATGTGTGAAGCAGGATGTAGCCAGATACCCTTGGGAGCCCAGGGGCCAGACAGCAGCCTCCCGTGACTGTACGGCCTCTGCCTCCCTGCAGGCTTCCTTCACCCCATGGCTGGCCTCATACCTGACCCTTCTTTCTCCTGCTGCCACTCCTCCAACAGCAGCTTAAAGCTCAGGGTCACAGGCCCAGGCTAAAGTCAACATGTAGGCATTAGCCGGCCCAAATACTGGAAATCACTGGTATTTTCTGTTTAAAGTAATGCCTCTGGAAGACTTATTTTAAAAGTGCAAATGTTAAAATGCTATCTAAGAATTATGGATCAGTTAATCAGATAGCTACTTTTTAGTAGAGGAAAAGGATCTCACTTGTTACACTTTAACAAGGTCGAAGGGCAGGTAGGAAGCAAAGAGAGTGACTGGATAAAGCAAAGAGATCTGAAAAGGGTCACACACTGTTTAGGTGCTACAGGGAGCCAGGGACATCAGAGGGAAGATTACTTAACTTCTCTGAGCTTCAGTCTCCCCATCTACAAATGAAGACATTAATAGCACCATTACATAAAATAAGCTATGTAATGTATTTGGCATTATGCCTGGTTCGTAAGAGCTGAGAAATGTTAACAGAGACATTGCTGTTGCAGTTATACTAATAATAATGGTAATTTTTATAATTATCATCAGGAATAGTAGTAGAAGAAATGAGTCGTTTTGTTGGTGATAGCATTCTGTGACCAGAAAAGGGCTGCGTTAAGTGGAACTGATGTGAAAAGTCACTAAATCACAGGAAGAAGTGGGGGCAGAGATGGCAATACTGAGTCCTTAGCTGTCGGAACTTTGTCTGGGATTTGCTACCATGGGACATCTGGCAGAGTTCAGAGTCCAACACGTACGGACCCAAACCATGGCTGTGTCACTTGATAATGGGTGTGCCTACTGCCCAGCAAATGTGTCCCTTCCTCCACCCAGCTAGGCTCTCTGCCGTCTGCAATGTAGTTGGCAGACTGTAAAATGAGAAATCCCTCTGAAGAGGTGAGAAATATGAGAATTAGCATTGTGTGCTCTTTGTTAAGAGATGAAATATGTCACCAGCTTCCTTACGTTCTCCTCCCACTGGCGGAACTGATGGAATATACAGCAGGGCTGCCAAATGTTAGAACTTGGGCCCACATTTAGTTACAGCATGTAGCGGAATAATTCAGAATGCACTGATGTAATATGTACTAGTGCAAAATGGAAGCCATCCAGTAAAAAGGAGCCCAAATAGGTTTCACGGAAATTTCACTCTGAACATTCTGATTTTGTATCTTAACATAAATGATATCTGGGAACATTTTTCTGCCGTCAAGTTGAAGGTAATTTCTTAAAGATACACAAATTTTAAGGCTACAAATATCTTCCCATCATCACTCCAAGACCTTTACCATTTGACTTGAGTTACATGGAAAATATGATATCCATGATCATCAGAACAAGCTTAGGAACGCTTCTCCATTTTAAATGTTTCTTTCCTTGATGAAAATTTAATTTCATTGAAAAAAGAATCTTCAAAATCACCTCATTTCTATTCTCAACGTTATTGTTTTGACTACTTGCCTCTTTCTTTTTCTAAATTTATAGAACACACTTCCTCTCGTGCAAAGACAGTCCCAAGACTTTGTTTTCTTGAGATGTTTTGAAATAAAATTAATAAGAATTTTGGCATTTTAAGTGCACTGTCAGAAAACTCTCTTTCTGATTTACATTAGCGTAGCTAACACTGATACGCAGTTATATGTCATTAGTTACTTAAACGTTTTCTATAATTATGTAAATGATGTTGACACTTTCTGGCAGGATGCTTACACTTTACTATTTAGTAATTTGCAAAGTTCCAAAATGTATCCAATAACTATTTTCAAATATTCTCAGATTAAACAGCTGTTACAGGGTTCTTGCTCTCTGGTTGTTTCTTGGCCTATAGTTCTTCCTCTACTGCTCTGCACAGGAGGCTCTCAAGTAAATACACTGTCTCTCCCTCTCTCCCCATAGACTTTAATGAAAAATAATAATTAACTTATGGTCACTGCTCTGTGAGGCTCATGGTCAGATAGGGGAGATGCAGTCAGGTGCAGGTCACGGATTATTACAGTACAAAGTGGAAGACAAGTGCTACGATTAGTACGAATGACTGCCATGAAAAGGAGAGAATGGCTAACTGTCCAGTGAACCAAGGAAAGCTCCCCAGACAAAGTGATCTCTACGCTGGGTCTTGACATTTCAGTAGGAGTTTGAAGAGTAACAAAGTGAGGAGAAGCACAGGGAGAGGCCTGGCTGGGAAGAAGAGTGGTCAGGGAGGTTCTGGAATGCAGGGTGCAAGAACCGAAGCATTGGCTCATGAGACTGAAGACCTGGAGCACATCGGAACCACTTGTAAAGGCCTTGAAAGGAACACTAGGAAAGAAGTCATCTTTATTCTCTAAGCAATGGAGCTGCTCAAGTCCTTTAAGCAAAGAACTGACGGGATTTGACATCTCAGAACATAACCAACATGGTGTGGAGGACAGACTGGGCACAGCCTCTGTGGTTTAAGCAGCCTAGAATGATGTGTTTTTCCAAAACCACAGATGGGAAAACAATCTCTTATCATCTTCAATATGCTTAAAGAGGAAATCACTCAGTTGTTGCCAGGTGGCCTTTGAAGGTATGAAAAAGATAAATACAGTGGCTGAAGCAATTCTCAGAGACATGTAAAGAAAAGAATGGGATAAATATGATGGGTCCCCACTTAACAGCCCAGAGCTCCAGGAAGCCCTGTGACCCACCATGCCTCTGCCATAGCCTGATGCGGAGACGGTCTGCCATGCTTCTGGCAATCCACATGTGGGGTCCATCCCCCTTTGGCCACATGTGTGGCTGGGAATGGGCATGGTTCACACACCTATGCCATATCCAGGCACAGAGTCCTAAGGAAGTAGTTGTACTTAGCCCCACTACTGTCTGGGTTATAAAAACAGACCCCAAACTTGTTTGTAACAGAGGGTGAAGCAAGGTCTCTCATTCAAATTTTCTGAGAGTCAGGATCATAATGATGAAGGATATTGACGAAAGGACAATGAGAAAGAGAAAGGTGTAAAAATGAATTAACTAATAAATGCATGAATATATGAATAAATGTATAATAAATCATGTGCAAGAAGAGAGAAGTAAATGAAGGCTTAAAAACAAGGGAGAAAGAAAACACAGGTATTAATTTTAAAAATAAGGAAGAAAGATAAAGTAAAAAGACAAGTTAGAGCAAGAGATAATATGAAGAGGTGAACTAAGTAAATGATCCATAAATGTATATTTTTATTTTTTAATTTTTTTAAGAAGCTTATCCTCCCCATGTGCTTGAATGTTCTTGATGAATAGAGAGGAACAGATAGAGAAATCAGAACCTAGCCCCCAAAGAGACTATCTCCTCCTTTTCACTCACTTCAAACCATTTGCTAAGTGCTTAAGGTTTTGTCTTGGGGAAACCTAAACCACGTTGACAATCATTAACTATCTGACCTATCTAGTCTAAACACACACCCGTCTACATCTCATAGCTTCCCCATCATGGTTGGCTACAAAACATATCATTCTAGGCCACAGAAATCTCATTTTCTAAGTCTTAAGGAAACACGGAAAGGGAACTCTGTTGTAAGTGGAAGTCTCCAGAATTAGGTGGGGTGTCCGTGAGCCGTCGGGACCCTCCCTGCACGGAGCTCATCTCGCCAGTCTTGGGCCATCCCAGTTATTATGGCTTCATCTCCCACAGAAACTCTGAAGCTTCAGGCAGACCTAGAGAGTCAGATGTTTTGCACATCCTCAGCCAGAGAAATGGAGACCCGTTTCTTCCCCTGTTGGCACAGGCCAGCAGGGAGGCTGGCAACTGGTATGGGGGCCGCCCATTCATCAGCACCACACAGGGCGACTAGCATTCAGTAGCAGTTACTTCTCTTCAGGGCACAACATGAATGATCCTCCTGCTCAGCCCTGGGAACACACCAGCATACGAGGAACAAAGGGAGAGCCCACAGCCAAAATTCACTGGGAGGAAAATGAGGGCCATAATGGGCCGGTGCCTTCTGCGTGGGTGCACGGGGCGGCCCTCTAATAACACACCCAACGGCAGCCCTGTGCTGATGGGCCACCCAAGCATATCCAACAAGAGGTACCACATAGTCAGAAAACTGCTACCCTTATTTGCAGCCCAGGATGTACTAGTAACAGGCTTTCACAAATCATGAAGCAAATGTAAAGTACTATTATTTCAGTAGGGAAGCAGATTTCTGCTCCCATGTCCCAATTTAAGGAAACATATGAAAGAACCTTTAATTCTAAAGATTTAGAACATTAACAGGTACATGAGAACTCTGAGTATGGCTCAGCACAGGATGGAGCGAAAGATGAGAGGTTTCAAATGGTTCTCTTACCTTTTTGTCACTCAGGCCAGAAACCTGGTCCACATACTCCTCTTGGATCATGAAGGCAGCTAAGTTGGCAGTGTAGCTGGCCAGGAAGATGACAGCAAAGAAGGCCCACACTGACACCATGATCTTGGAGGTGGTCCCCTTTGGGTTCTGCACGGGTACGGAGTTGTTAAACACCAGACCCCAGAGTAACCAAATAGCTTTGCCGATGGTGAAAGACGGGCCACCTGGCTCTGGCATGACGAAAGGACAAGGACAGAAAGTCAAGACAGAGTCGCTGGCTCTAGAAACCTACAAACACACAGAGCAGGCAAGCTCCTGCTCAGAACAGGAAACCCTGTAAGAGGCAGGCCTTTTACAGTCAGTGTTGAAGTGCAGAGCTTGTGCTTCTCTTCCGGGACCCTCAGCAAGGCAGAAGAAGTTCTTTAGGATAAAAATTGAGGCCTGGGGTGTATGTGTGGGGGTAGGGATCTTGTGCCAACTAATGGTTACAACTCAGCTGGGGCCACGGAGGAGCCTGCTTCCTGTCCCCGTGTATATAGACCCTCAAGATCACATCAGAACTGAATAACAAAAGCGAGTATCCCACTCTCTCCTCACTTGTGTTCTTATTACCATTGTTCCTAAAATTTCTATTTGTATCTATCAAGAATGCATTTCAACTTCAGAAAAGGTCCACAAGAATGTTGTGGGGTCTTTTTCTACCATTGTCACGGACCTTCAGTATTCACACTGGGTGCTGGAAGGCTTTGAGTGCACTTTCTCCTAACCCTTCTCGAGCTTGTAGCACTTAGCACTAAATGTGTCGAAGACAGCTTGACCCCGCCCCCATGCCAATACCTCCCAATTGGCTTCCTATAGTAGCAGCTTCTGTGTAAGATAGTATCAGGAAGCCCAGGGACAGAGTCACAGAGCCTGGCTTTACCACCCATGTCTGGGGGCAGAAAAGGTGGACTGTCTTCAACTTCTCCCCCCTCAACCTTTACACAGGTAGGGCAAGGGCTACTGTTCATACATTTATTATATGACCTCACTGTTTTCTCTGCAAAATCTTGCCTGATGTGTAGGTCTGCATGCTGTCCCTCCACTGCAGGAGTAAACATCTGCCCACACAGTTTTATAGCCCATTAGCACAGGTCTTATGAGGCTCTCTGTGATCCTGCTAGCATCTGCCCAGCCAACTAAATCATCAGTGGGTACCTGTGTCGAGCCTGTGTCTAACTGTGCGCACACATCTGTGCATGTGGACCTTATTTCATGGAACAGATGTGTAGCTAAAAAGTTGTTTATGAATCAGTTTCATACATTGTAAAACACCCTGAGGAGACTTGATATTTAAAGTGGCCCCATGTTGAGTTCCTTTGTGACAAGCACCCTTTGGTAACCTGAGTAATGGAAAGCCCTGGTTCTGACTTTTGTGTCTGGATTTTTGTCTCCTTGGTTTTTTTCTAGCAGATTTAGTTCTAACTAAAGTTACACACTAACTTTAGTTCCTGACACTGAGAACACCCCCGTGTACTTGTGTGCTTCTAGGGTGCTTCCCTTGTTACTTGGAAGGCCCCTCAGGGTGGGAAGGAGGTCAGGGCTCCTGGAAGACCCTTCAGCACAGGCAGAAAGCCACCCGGCTATACCATACTGTGGTGACACACCAACTTCTATCCCGGAGTATACAAACCAAGTAAGAAGGCAGGTCTGCACCAGTGCAGTGGTGGTTCATGGCTTGGACTACGAATTCAATGGAAGCACTAGGGAGCTTGAGCAAAATACTGCTGCCCGGCACCCCATCCCCAGAGATTCCTATTAAAGTGGTGCGGGATGGGGTGGTAATTCTAACATGCAACCAAGGTAGAAACCACTATTTTGAAACATAGTGGCGCAAGCCCCACCCTGGACGTAGTGACTCAGAGTACTAGAAAATGAGCTCCAAGCACCTTGTCTTTTAAGTAGCCCATAGATAATTCTGATGTGTAAGCCGGGTTGAGAATATTCCACGTTGGAGGTATGCTTCCAAGATAAAACTCATATTCTAGATGGGAGAAGACTCAGAGAAAGTGCAGTATTTCCTAACCCTGGGAGTCTCAGGAAGTTTGGGAGGAGTTATTTACAAGGGTCTGACGGCCCCCTTCAGAAATCTAGTAAACTTTTTGTGAAGTCTTACGAGTGCCTCAAACACAGGGGCAGCCCCTTAAGTCTCCTGAGCCACCTAGCCAGAAAATCGGACTGGCCCCAAATAGTAGCTGTGGGTGGGAACTAGTGTCTTCTGGCCGTTTCATTTCAAACACCCCACACCTCCATTCCCTGGCAGAGGGAGCTGAGCCAGAGACACATGCTTTGGAGGTCTTGACCTCAGTGGTCATCCTGTGGCTGTACAGAACTCTCCAGCCACCACTGTCTTGCATGTACCCTGGAGTAGCCTGTTTTTCCTTATTCTTAATATATGGGTATAATCTGCCTTGTTAGTCCATCTGTTCAGACAGACTGCTCACTGCCTAAGGTTATCAAAATCATTTCCTCTGACATGTTTATTCTACATGTACCTACTGCCAGCTTTCGTCTCGTTTACCTAGAGGTGGAACTGGGCTTGGCATCAGGGAGGGAACATACAGATTCAAACTAACCTCTTAATTGGGGTATTTCTAATGAGCGACCAAGCTGGCGACAGAAGGCTGGGGTTCATTTCTATAAACAGATAAGTTAGGGAGGAGGCAGACAGCCCACGAGGAGCAGAGAGATTCAGCATTGAGAATGGTAGAAAGTGCGGAAACGCCACCACCGCAGCCCCTTACCTCTGCCGTCAGCGAGGCACCTGTTGTAACCCACGGGGCTGAAGTACTCGAAGACAAAGACAGCCACCGCTGAGACAATGAGCAGCATCACAAACATCATGACCCACACGTCGGCACTGAATGGCTCTGGGGAAGGAAAAATATCAGTGCTCAGGCTTAACACAGAGACCAACCAGATTCCGAGTAATTCACATATTCAGTCGCTCATGCAGCACATATTTTTTGGGGAAACAAACCACAAATATGTGGCAACTCCTCTCTGGATTAGGGAGGTGTTAAGAAGAGTAAGAGTAAGAGTTTGGAGCATCTCCAGTCCCCTGATGGGCAGATCAGTTTGTTTTCTTCCAAACACATGAGTAGGACAGCCTCTTGCCTGTGAATGTTTTGAGACTGTAGAGATGATCTTTGCCATTATCAGCAAATGGCGCAAAGGGACGAAGTACTACCTATGGCGTAAATGAGTCACATTGGACTGGCTCAGGGTTTACATTCTCATTTATATGGCCACACCATGTGGTGGAGACCTGTGAAAGCTTTCACCAATGCTCCTGAGCCTTCTGGGCAAATTCATTCTCAATAGACTTAGTGACTATTTCAGGGTTGAATTGGTTCAGTAATCATTATATACTTCTAGTAGACTTCCCAGTGTAGGTCTACTTTTTCAACCCACTTTGAGGTGGTGTATTACATTCTCATACACTAATGATGCCTAATAAAAGTCAATGTTAAAAAAAAACTCCATGGCTATTGGTACCTACAATGGGAATTCAGCAGGTGTCAGGGGAATGTGCTTTGGCTTTAATTAACAAAACAACTACAAGCTATTCCCTATCACCAGGTGACAGGGTTGATGGGCCAGGACCAGGCCAGAGAGCAAGAATGTTCTACACATGCTTTCTTTAATATCTTTAATCATTTCTGCTGAATCCTTTCCAGTTGATCTAAATCTCTCTGGCTTAGAGGTGTCCAGAAATTCGACACTATATTCCAGGAGCCATCTCTCTGAAGGCTTATAAAAAGGGACTCACTAGTCTGCCCCATGATACATGCTCCCTCAATTGTGTCTCAAAATAATTCTGGCCTTTTTAGCTGTCACATCACATTGTAAACTTGAAACTAAGTGAATTAATGTGCTGTTTTTTCTATCTTCCAAATCATTAATAAAGATGAAGTTGAAAAAGGGGGAAAATTGGCTGAGAATTAGAAAATATTTTTCTTACTTGAAAACATCTTTACTTTTGAACTCCCAAGAGAATTGTAAAAGCATGGTCCTTTAATCAATCTAAAAAGGACCTTGATAGGGCACACATCAAGCATGAAATATAAAACCTTTCAGTGGCAGCCAGTGATTTGAATGTGGAAGGTACAGTTCAAAGCCTCTATTGGGGAGTGGAGAAAACCTTCCTCCTAGGCTCTCACTGATCACAGTCCTACCCTGATTTCACTTCGGTCTAAGATTAGGGAATAACTGAGTACAAGCATCCCCTCTATGCTTTTTTCCCCAGGTGAGTCCCAGATAACTTTTTATACACAGAATACAACAAAAATTTGTCGTGATCTTTACTGTTTAGAAAGTACTCTCACCACATGTTTTATGTAATCCTTGTGAAGGCCCTTTTGGGATGGTTTTACCACATCTTTTTCACAAAGGAGTAAACTAAGACTCAGAAGTCAAGGTGCTTTTCAAGTTCAAGCTCAGAAAGTGTCAGGTCCAAGTTACAACTTGAAGTCCTTGGGGGCAAAAGCCTGCTTTCCCACTGTCTTCTAACACTTCTTAGTCTCTACCCACTACAGTGGTTCCTGATTAAGAGCTGAGCTCTGAAACAGCTCCACGTGTACCCTGAAGGCAGCCACATTGGGGCTTTCATCCTGAACCTGCCAGTTATGAGCTGAGAGACTGTTGGGAAATTGCTTGCCCTGTCTCAGATTCAGTTTCCCAAGCCATTTAGTGTCTTATCGAATAGTATTGGTGAGATACCCTACCCAGAGGGTGTACAATAATGCATGACACACCACATGGAAGTGTTCAATAAATGTTGGCTTCTCTTACCCCTGTAGTTAACCAGTTGCTACTCCTCCACACACACACACACACACACACACACACAGACACACACACACACACTCTCTCTCTCTCTCTCTCTCTCTCTCTCTCTGATATTTCCATGTCATCCTAGGACTATGCTAATATATCACTGACTCTTCCAGTTTAGAAGCTGAAGTTGGTGCTATGCTGACAAGGTTAGAATTAGAATGTAATTTTGTTCCCATCTCTTAATGTTCCAATTATCCTTGTAAGTGAAAACAGCAAATAAAATACATAAAGCTGCTATGAGGACTGATGCATATAGTGTGGTTTATCTAATAACATCTCACATAAAACTGGCAGGGCCAGAACTTGCCTCCCTGTAAGAAGGGTTAGCTGAGAAACTTGAGTAATTTACAGAAAAATTCTTTGGAACCTGTAATTCCACTTTATAGTGCACTTATTGAGTGATCCACCTCCCTTCCCCCTGACACACACCCTAGATAGAGCTTAAAGAAATGTGAATTACTGTCTATTTCAATGTCCTCATGAAAAAAAAGGTTGATACCCTTTAGGGAGATTGTGACTTGTCCAAGGGCTTATAGCTTGTTTACGTCCAAGCCAGGCTTTCTGTCTCTTAGCCCGGGGCACTACTTTCAAGGTGACATTTTATTTTTCAACCCCTTGCTCTCATAGCCCCTGCAAAAAATATGGGGTGTGAGCTCATGAAGACCTCATCTAATTGAAATCTTGGCCTCATCTTCCCTGGTCTTATATCATAAGACTTATAACTAAGGCTTTGACGCGTAAGTGATTTCAGAGAGTGGAGAAGCACAGGATGGCTGGGGGAAGGATGGGCCGGGCGAGAGCAAGAGTCCAATCAGCTTTATCTGTCAAAGCCTCAGAAAAACTCAAGTGAAAACAGAAAGCCTCTTTTGGTAGATAATTAAACATGAATAGGCATTTCAGTGATATCCAGAATTAGAAATTATTAAAGCAGGAAGTAGTCTCAGCGATCAGCTAGTCGACATGCCTTCTGCGGGTGAGGAGTCTGAGTCCCAGGAAGGAGCAAATTTGCTCAAGGTCAGATGATGAGGAAGTGGCAGGAATGGAACTAAAGTAGGATCCCTGATCACCAGGCCCGCACTTTCTTCTTAGGTATTATGTCATCTGAATTTTTTGTGTATTGGGGGTTCTTCAGTGTTGGGTTTGAGAATGGTCCCTTTGGAAGTCCCTAAAATGGAACCACCTCCTGGCTGCAGCAGTCTGTCCACGTGTTCTCTCATTTGTTCCTGCAGGACAGGTATCGTCCTGATGTCCATGTCCTTACCTAAGAAGGCAGAAGGTGAGACAGTCCCGTTGCTGCGTGACACCATGACACTGATGCCAGTCTCTATGAAGGGCACAGAGAAGTCGACTACCTCGGATCGCTCCTCATTGATGGTGAGTGATCCCACTGCCATGTAGGCCCTCTTCATTACCACCTGGGGAGAAGGGTGCAATGGCCCAATGAGAACTTTCAGGAAGGTGAGAAAATATAGCCTGGCAGTGGTTTCCTTGGTATGGTGGGAACGAGAGAGTATATTTACTATTTTGTACTTTCTTAATTTATAAAGCATGCATTTTTTTTGCATTTAAATGAAACAAAATAAATGGAAAATGGAAATGGCTCTGACTTCCTGGCACTCACCTCTCCAATCATACCATTCCAGGTTCCATTGATCTTCTTACCATGCTTGCCATTGGTAACCAGGTAAAGATCATAAGTGAACTTCACAGATTTGGAAATTTTCTTAAGGATGTCAATACAGAACCCTTTGCAGCATTTTTTGATGTAACCTGGCTCCTCATCTGTTTTATTCCTAACCAATTAAACAAACAAACAAAACAAAACAACAAACAAGCCAAGGCTTTAATACAAGAGGCAAATATTACCTTTTGCCATTAAAACTCCAACCCCAAAGCAGGCCCCCTTCACAGCTCAGCATGGTGTATATCAGACCCGAGGGAGGACATAAATCAGACCACAGGATTGCAATTCTCTCATTAGCTCGTCACACTGAACCCTTTTTTCTCACAATCTTTAATGCTCTTCTTAAGTACAATGTACATGAGGGAAGTATGCGTATCCTAAGCATTCAGTTGGATGGATTTGTATACACTGAGCCCACCTACTTGACCAGCACCAAATCCAGATACAGAACAGTTACCAGTACCTTAGAGGCCTCTCATTCTCTCTTCTAGGCATTTTCTGCCCTCACCAAAGAGAACCATTAATTATCGTGACATCTAATGCCATACATTAGTTTTATCTATTTCCAAAAATGTTTCTAAATCTCAGAAGTTCAGAAAATTCTGGCCCAAGAAAACATATTTCAACACCAATATAAACTTAAATCTCCATGAACTTGAGGTCCTGGTTATGGAGGCCAGGGAAGGCACAGACAGGTTAGCGCAATCAGCAGTCATTCTCCAAGGTCACGATCTGGACAGAACCAGACATCAGACCACAGGGCAGTCAGCAATTCCATTGCCCAACAGTAACCAAAAACTGGACATGATGCCCAACTATCTCTGTGCCTCAGGTCCCAGGCCAGCCAGGACTAACAGCCTGACCATCCCATGCCACCCGGAGCCCGTGGGAAAGTTGCCTTACTCGGAGATGATGCGTTTTTGGCAGGGAACTGTGTTCCTCATGCAGGTTCCACTCAGAGGGTCCACACTCTCCACAATGACAAACGGGGCCTCTTCCAGGGTCACGATGCTCAGATGGTCATCCTCCTGCTCTTCAGTCTCAGGACACATTCGGGGCCACACGTAGTACTTCATCTGCAAGGACTTGTCTTTCCACTTCCCCACCTGCACAGGGGCAAACAGAAACCTCAGAAACCACTGGCAGAGGCCCTGGCAGCCTCTCCTAATGTTCTCCAGGCAGCTGGTGAGCAAAGGCAACAGACACATGCATTGTACATGATAGACTTTTTTTTTTTAACCCATATGCTCAAAATGAGACTGCTGCATCCAAATCTCAGAAAGGTAACATACACTTGCTCACCCACTTACCAAACATTAAAAGAAGACCTACTGTGTGCTCAGCACTCTACTAAGCCCCATGGCTCAAAGAAACATCTTCCTGCCCTTCATCAAGCTCATACTGAGTGGAGGAGCTAGAAATGTAAACCAGTGTCTACAGCTTTGTGTGATAAGTACTATGACTTAAGCCTGTACCAAGTGCTGGGAGGGTGCCAGGTCCCTGCCCTGGGTGGCTGTCAGGTTTTTCTACTTAACTGTAACAAGGAGCATTATAGTGAGAGTGGCAAATAGCTTTGGAAAGGTCAATGGGATGACTGGAGCAAACGAGCCAGAAGGATGTGTTTTGGCTTGTAGCAGGGATCCAGTGGGAAGCCATGTGGGGAAGGGGGTAGATTTGGATTGGAATAAAATGATGAGTCAGGATTAAAGAATATGGACACAGCTTGGCTGGGAAAGGGGGTGTTGCTGGACCTGGGGGAACACACGGGTCAGCACAGATATGCACCTGCTGGGCTGGGTGGGAGCCCCAGGATGAATTGTGTAGGTGTCTCAGAGAGCTGTCACATATGGCCACACAGGCTGTGCCCCAACTTCAGGGAGCACCATTCATGTGCATTCCAGTAGGAAAGGCAGATGCCCCCAGAAATCATTCATGTGGTGGCCCTGATGTTGGAATTAGGGGCTGCAAGCTCCTGCATTTCCCCATCGACAACTCCCTCCATGCAGCGACCCAAATTAGTGAGGCCAGGTGAGGCACCAAGACTACAAAACTACTGAAGTATTATCTACATAAACCAGTAAGGGACAACCTATGGGCAGAGCTGCACACATTTTCAAGCAAACAGGCTGAGACTTCCTTATTCATGCAAAACCAAAATTCTCTCCTGTTCTGTTTCTGCTTTTGTCTACACTTAGGTTCCTACCTAGTGCCTCCCTGGGCATGTTTCCTGTCTCCCTCCAACCTGTCTAGTAGGTGCTGTCTATTCTTTGCCCCAATTAGTCCTGCACAGCCACTGCCTTGGTTTTACTGTATCACTGGAACACAGGCTGCAGGTGGTGTCCTGGGCTGTCTTGTTGGGCATTAACCCAGATGTTCATCTTCCCCCAAGTGTGCCAAATGTATTTTACTTCTGGGTTCAGAATTATGCATGAACTGAACTGTTGCTTTCCTGTATATATATAGTCTTCTCTGTACTGTTGGCCCTGATTTGGTGTAAGTCTGTTTTTCTTCATACTGCTAAAACGATTTCTAAAGCAGAAATGTCCACATCACTTCCCAGATATAAGGAGATATTAGCGTCTTCTCCTAGGGGTTGGGGGAGGTGGGTGTAGGAGAAGGGAGCTGCCCCACTGGCCCCTGATGTCGGATCACCCCCATCTCCAGCCCTATTTACCCCAGTCTCCAAACTGTTATTTTCTGCATGTTCAGTGATGTGAAGAAGGTTGAGAAGTCCCAGAGTACCTATTTTTATTTATTCTTTCACTCCTATCATCTTTTTCTAATAGGCCCTTTGGAGTTTTTCTTTTAAATCTAAATTTATTCTCTTCCATCTTTATTGCTACTAGCCTACCCCAGCAGTCCAGTGCGCATTCTGGGATTACTGCAGACGCTTCAAACCTCATGTATGGCTCCCCCTAGAGTCCTTTGTTGATAACTGCTGCCAGATGTCTCATAAAACATTGTTACATATACATTGTTATGAATAAAACTTTATTATGCACTTCCTTTTCAAGAATTTCAATAGTCTTCAACTGCTCTCAGGACTGTATCCAAACTTTTCTCACTTTGATAGCCAAGGTCTGTGCATTGAGTCCTATTTACCTTTGCACAGTTCACTTCATTATTTTAAAACATGAATCCTTTGTTCACGCTGGAAAAGGAAGTTGTCAGTATTGGGAGCTAATACAGGTTAATCAGGAACAGGTTTTGACAAGCTCACTGAATGTTTTCTTCTGACAGATTTACTGTATCTGAAACAGAAATGCTGCAGACACAGCATTTGGCCAAGTTTTTCATGACACCCTAGTAAACAAGGTGGAATATAATATGGATTATTGTTCACTTTGATAGATTTGAAAGGAGTTCAAAATCTGTATCCAAAGAGGAAAAAAAATGGTTGTTTCATGAATCAGTGTCGACTGGAAAGAGGTCTCTAGTGACAAGTCAGGAGACTGTTCTTCGGTGTGGCCTCTGCAGTGTTTCATAAAACAAAATAGAAGTGAATTTCACAAAACTGCAGATAACACAAAGCTAGACAGCACAGAAGATATTCTGCATTGCAGAATCAAGGTTGGAAGCATTATGAACTAACTGGAATAATGGACTGAACCAAATGGCATGAAATTTAATAGTATTTATACTTGAAGTCTAGCATTTAGAATTTTAAAAAGCCAACTGCCACAGTACTAAAAAAGGAGATATTTCAATTAAGAGCAGTGTATAAAAGCTATTGCAATAACAAATGGTGTATTTATACATTTACAGCATCTGGTACATGGGGTGACAGGAGGGCATGGTTGGTCTACTCTACTCTGTGGGTATCATGCTGCAGCTGGAAAACCAGGTTTTGATCCTGTAATTCTATGACCAAATGATTTTTGTTTATTAGATCACTCTTATTTCCCCAACAATAATCTGTTCAATCTAGCATCCCAACTTCCTGTCAAGCTTGCCGAATTATATCCTTGCTTCACTTCAATTCACCCACCAACAACTGCATGCCACTCTTACGCCAGGCATGGGCTATGTTCTAGAGACAAGAATACCAGGTAGCATTGATGGGGGGCTTAGTACGTGCTAGGAACTGAACATTCTAGTAATCCTATTCATCATCACAGCAAGCTTGTGAAATGGAGAGTATTATCTAACATCTCATTTTATGGATGAGAACAGAGGGCTTGGATGACTTGCCCACAGTCTCATGGTGAGTGGGTGCACTGTCAGGATTCGAAGCTGAGCAGTCTGGCTCCAGAGCTTGGGCTCCTACCCATTACACTGCTTCTCTGACAGTGAAGGAGGAAGTCATAAGCCCTATCCTCCAAGGATAGTCTAGTGGGGAGACATGATCTCTTGACAACTACATCAATTTAAGCTTTGGTAATTACCCTAATAAAAGGTATAAATAAAGGACTCTGGAATTCAGGGGAGAAGGGGTTATTTTTGAAAGGGTCAAGGAAAAGCTTGATGAAGACCCTTGTCTTTGAGCTGGGCCTTGAAATGTGATAGCCCCTTCGATGCAGAGTCCTTATCTGCTGAGGCAAGAGCAAAGATGCGGAGCCCACCAGTGGCTCAGTGGGAAGACCAATGCTAGTCCTTGACAGCCGAAAGGCACGAGGTGTGCGGAGAAATGGTCTAGTTCAGCTCTCCTCCTCCTCAAACACTCGGTCACTACAGGTGGTCTCTGTTACTCTTGAGAGCTGATCCGTTGCATTCATCTCTTTCCAAGGTTTTCAAAGGCATTGGGCTGCCAGCTTGAACCTGGCTGTGGGCACCAGGAGATTGGCAGACCCTAAGGTTCAGGGCTTCTTTGGCTCACTCCTGCCTGCAGGTGTCAAACGTGCACCAGCTCACACCGCTCCTTCATTATTTCCCCAGGGACCATGTTCTGAAAGTCCCTGAGTTTGTCCCTTCCGAGAATGTGTCATCAATGGAGAAGGAGAGGGGACCCCAGCAGGGCATGGCCACTATAAACGCTGCTATAGTCCTTGCACAGATGGCAAATAATGAAGGCAACCAAATCCTTCATTATTTCATGCTATTTACTACCTTATTGAGTGACTTCTTAATTCACGTGTCGTGTTTCCGAAACTAAAATAGGAACAGATCCCTAGGGATTTCTGTGATTGTGGACACATTTCTAAATTTGAGTCTGTTTCCGCATCATAAGGTAAGGGAATGGTCTCTAAAAAGCCTTCCCCAAAACTCACGATCCAAGGACCTCTTTAGGACAAAGGCTCTTTACTAGGCTGCCATCAGATTAGAGCCCAGTGAATGGTACCCAGACATGGTGATTTCCTGAAGGCAGGGAAATGTCTGATTTGTTAATACAAAATACTAGCTTGTCTTAAAGTCATAATTCCTTTTTACTGTTTCTTCAAGGATGACTGTGATGAGAGGGAGAAGTATCAAATTCCTTGAGGAGTGAAAGGAAAACCGGTTTTAAAAATGAAACAAAACCACAGTCCTCTACGAATATCATATTCTCAGTGCCAAGACTCAGTGGTCATGTTAGAGAGCATGGTTGGTTACCCAAAGGCAAGGAGCGAGGCAGTTAGCACAAGCGAACACCTAACATTAAATACAACTGGGGTGATGTATGTAGAATAAGGTATGTTTCAATCACTTCTTCCTTTAAGGGGGAGGACGTAGAGTGAAAATGTTGCAAATGGGAAAGTTTGTAAGAGTAATTATGAGTGGTAAATAAAGAGAAGCCTGGGACACTGACAGGAACAGTCCTGAATGCTTTTCTAGGCTGTCCGACCTGGTGTGAGTACGCCATATTTGAAATGAAGAGAGTGGTAGAAGAGAGACATGAAGTTAACAGGAGATTTTCAGAGAAAATCCAGTGAAAAAACTGAATGAAGAATTCAGAGTCAAGATTAAAATATGATCAGGAAAAAGAAGGATCTTAAGAAATAATGAAGAACAAGTCTGTACAGTGCTCTGAACTCCTTAGAGATAAGCCACTAAGCAAACATCATTATGACAAGCACATTTAACAACAACATCTGTCCATAAAAAATACAGTTCTCTGCCATACTAACATTTAAAAAGATCTCTTGAGGACTGAAATCATCTTTCTCAAGAGAAAAACAAATCTCTGATTAGTTTTCTTAGGGAAAACACAGTCACATTTGGGGTTTCTCATTCTCTTAGTCTAAGGTGAACACCTGCTCAGTTGGGAATTTCTCCTCACAGGAAGTCCACCTTACAAACCCATAGCATATTATTCCATAAGCTTTCCTTTATGAAAATTCTAGAGAACCAATCTGGGGTGATTTAAACTTTAAAGTCTTCCATTTGTTAACAGGTTTCCTCCATTACCACTAGTGAAATTGGCACCAATTAGCAACCTCACAAGGCCACACATAAAAAAAAAACCCCAGGGACCATGTTCTGAAAGTCCCTGAGTTTGTCCCTTCCGAGAATGTGTCATCAATGGAGAAGGAGAGGGGACCCCAGCAGGGCATGGCCACTATAAATGCTGCTATAGTCCTTGCACAGATGGCAAAGGACATCCGTCTTCCCAGGCTGCCTGTCTCATCTGCACAGAAAGTCATTGTTTAAGTTCCTGAAACAAAAGCACTTATTAGAGCCTCTTTAGGTGTCAAAGGTTATTTTTCAAAAATCAAAGCGCTTTTGCTATTCACTTGAGATGACATCTAACACTTATTTTACGCCTTCACCTGACTTTTAAAATGCAAAATTTAAGACTGCAGGTTTTGGACAAGCTGAAGGAACAGACATACTGTCTGCAAGGCAGTCCGAATCTGCATCCCATTCCATCCCAAAGCAGTGCCACATCAGGTGGCTGTCTGTCCCCAGTCGTGTGTCAGTGCCACCTTTGGGCTGGGAGACTCCTAACAGAGCGGCAGGCTGAGAACAGGAGGGCACCCCCATGTCTCCTCCCCCAAAAGCCACACATCTTAGTTTTGGGGATTTTTAAAGGTCGTGTGTTGGATAATACTTCGTTTTGCTCAATCTTCATTTTTCTGTGTTAACCTCCTTCCTTCCTATCATTTGTAACCAAGTGAGTATTCTGGTGCATGGCCACTCACTCTCCACAGGCATACAAAACACACATACATATGTATGGAAAAAGGGGTGGATAGATGTGTGTGTGTGTTTCTCTGAAATCAGATCATAAACATCTCTGCAACTTGCTTTTCTCACTTAGTTGCATATCATGGGCTTACTTCCGATACAGCAGATGGTAGATCTAACCCCTCTTAATAGCTGCATAGTAGTCCACAATAGTGAACATTCCTCAGTTTATTCAGCCATACCCTGACTGATAAATATTTAGGACATTTCAAAAAAAAAATAACCAAAATACATAATAAATACCTTGGTATTTCTAAGGCATGCAATCCTTAATAATGAAAAAGCAGACTAGAAGGATATTTATGTTTTGAAATGTTCTCAAAGTTGAGGGGAATACTTTACCAAAGGTTTATAGCAACTGAAATTCCCATCAGCAAAACACAAGCGTGCTCTTGACTCCTGCCTCACCAGCACTGGGTTGTTCCCACTATCAAGCTCTCACCAGTCACAAGAATGAAAACTGGAACCCAGTGGTTCTAATTTTCATCTCCTTGGCTCGCAATGCACTACAGAACCTCTACACCCTGTTTTGCCTTTAGATTGTCCTCTTTCACATCCTTCACCCATATTCTATTGAGTTGCTTGTCTTTCTTATCTCTTCATGTGGAGTGCCTGGTGGTGTGTGATAGTAACCCTTTATTTGCTGGATATGCTTGAAATATAGACTCTGAAACTTATCTCCTGGTTTTGGTCATTTTTTTAGGCCCAGAATGTTACTTCTGCTTTTTTTCTTTTGAAGGAAAATATGTCTTTCAATTCGGAATGCTTGGTTTCCAAACTGACTTCCAAAAACATGATCTATCCCATTCTCAAAGTGTTCTCTGTTCTTTCTTTCTTCTTACTGTCACATGGAGCTTCCTCTATACTGTGTGTGACAGGCATGTGGCTCTGCTCCCCCTGTGTTATACATAGATTTCCCTCTGTCAGCTCTGTCTGTATTCCTCAAATGTTCTGCAACCTTTTTGGCCCTTTTTAGGCCTCCTCACCTCCCCAGTGCTGTCCCTGGTTACCCTTGCCCAGAGAAAAAGCTCTATTTGATCTTCTGTAATAATTTTGTGGGTCAACTGCTCTTTTTGACTGTTGTATTAAAATGTTATCTATAGTTTGATACCCAAATTCCTGTCTCCGAATGTGTCTTTAAGCACTCTAAAGCAGGACCTGTATTATTTTACCTCTCTCTGTCCCTTGGACTAGCTAGAGCAAACGTGTTCTCAGTAAATTACTGATTGACATCACTGGGGGTGAAATATATCATACCTTCCTCAAAGCCCCCAGTAGATATCATCCCAGCGTTCTTCCATGAAAAGGCCATAGGAGGTAAAGGCCGCCTCACATACTGCCTCTCCTCATCTGTCCCTCTTCAGCTGTCCTGATTACAAAGCTGCCCTGGACGGACGCAGCTCCATGCGGATTGCTGTAAGTAAAATGACATAACCTGCTCTACTGCGTCCTTAACAAGGCCACCAGAATTCTCCCGATTATTTGCATAGTCGGTGACATCTCCGTCTAGAAATCTAGTGCTTGAAAATGGCGTTTGCAAATCACTTTCCTATTCAAATTTGAGCCATGACCGCTTTGGTCTATTACTGCTTTGGCACTTACTCAGCTGGGGACTGGTGGCTCTGGGCACCCATGTGGCAGAGAAGCCTGTCTAGCCATTCTTGCCTGGCACCTGTGTGGGTCTGGTGATGTTGAGACATCAGTTACTAGCTCAGGCTTCTGCGGCTCTCCCTGGCTGACCTCTGCCTCTCCACGAGAGCTGGGGGCTCCCTCGGGACTGTGCATACCCACTGTGGCTGCAAGCCACCACCTTCTGCACGAGCCTTGTTCTCCACTTACTCCTCTCCTCATATCTCCTGCTCTGGAGAGTGACAGACCGGGAAAGTGGTGAGCTGGACTACAATCTGGTGCCAGGAATGGAAGTTTTCCCTCGGCACCAGAGAACAGTTGCAGCCATTTAAGAAAGCACCAAGAAGAAGGAGAACACTGGCCTATGGAGAGAGAAGAACAAAGCCAGAGATGATGAATGAAGCCCAGGTTAATACTAGAGTACTTGTAGCTATTATGGGTCAGACCCTGTGCCAGGCATTCACTGGCAGTTACCTTTCTTTGTCACTAATTCCCCAAAAGTCTGCTGTTGTTATGCCTGCAATGTAGATGAAAAAACTGAGGCTCAGTGAGGGTCCAGGGTCTTATCCCTGATCTGACTCTAGAAGCCCATGTATCTTTCAACAGGCCATGATGTTAAGAGAATATGCTTGACCTCGTTATCCCTTACGTTACTGTGATCTGAGATGGGCGAGTCTGTTTCAGCCCTGTAACCTCCCACCCTCACCTCAGTCTCCCAGAAACTATGAATGATGGGTGTCTCTAAAGGTTTCATGGCAGGTGGCAATGGGAGTCTGCGGGGGGCCTGACAGGCAGGATGCTGGCAGGTGGTAGTGGAGGCAGGACACTGACAAGCTGGGTGACCTGCGGTGAGTTATCCCATCTCTCTGTGCCTAGCAAATGTTAGCTTTAGCAAAGTATTTGTTTTTCTTTCCTCCGCCTGCCCCCCTCCCTAGTACTACTATTACATCTATGATTGAAAACACTGGTGAAATTCAGCAATGCACCTACCCTTCTCCCATAATTTTTTGCTTGCAAGTGGTAAGGGGACATTGAACAAACAAACTCCAACTTCTCAAACTTTTAACTCAATCTATTTCAAAATGTCAGGGTAAGTAAACTCCATGGAATTCTTTCAGTTCCACGCAATATTTTTATTCAGGCTCAAATAAAAACAGAAATAGCAAAGATAAAATTGCTATAACCCTCCTAGATTTTCCAAAGGCCTTGAACCCAAAGAGTCCCAGTGAGCCAGGTGCTCCCTCTCCATAAGCTCCTGCCGAGGATGAGATGTTTGTTTTCGAAAGGGCATGAATTCTTGTAGGGCAGAGAATTTTGTAAATATTTTGCCACACATGCTTAAATAGATTGAAAGATTCGACATGTTTTTCTGAAGTATCTGATGCCTCCCTAGCTCGTGGGTTAGAAATCTATACCCCAGGGTCCCCTCCTTGGGCAGCGATCCTCAGAGTCCCACCCTGGCAGCTAGAAGGGCTCAGTTACGGACAGACAAGCTCCACCATCTCCTCTCATCCACCTTCTTCCAAAAAAGCCCCTCTACTTAAACACCAAAGCTGAATCCTGACTCATCCTCTGGGATGAGCAGGATGCAGTCAGGGCCCTCTCAAACTTTACCAGTCCCTGCGCTGGACCCACTTGCTCTGAACCAACTTCGTCCTATATCACAGGGCTCTAGATATGTGTGCCACATGTGCAAGCCTTTGGCTGGCTCCAGAACACAGCCCAGCATGGATGCTGCCTGATGGCTGTGTGTGGGCCTCAGGGGTGCTGCCACAGGTGCCAGCCATTGACACTGTTCATCTCATCACTGTCTGCCTGCAGCCTCGAATGCCAAGCTGTAAGCGTTTAAATATTCGTAGTGTCTGACCATTCTCAATGGGACTTCCTGCATTTGAGCACCAGTGTGGCAAGGTCTTCACTAGTACTTGTGTGTATACGCCCAAATGTATCATGCATGTGCATATGTATGTATGTGTCCATTCATTCCACTACTTCATTCTAATTTGTCATATTAGCTAAGTACCTAGGCTTTGAGGGCCTAAGTCCTGGCTTTGGTTGTGTGTGACTGGACAAGCTACCAAACCTTTTAAATCCTGTGCTGTGGATGGCTGCTATTTTGTCTACCAACAGCCCTCCTCTGTCTGACCCCCTGATTCGCTCTCTCCCCCGACCCCTTTTCTTAGCTCAGTCTCTCCTCCTTCTGTGAACTGCTCCTTTCTCAACTCCAACCACATGGTCCCTGTGGAACCTGCTACACCTCCCAGTCCATCCCCTGGCCCACCTACCACTGAGTGGCTGGGGGCTGGGGCACCTGACTGAGTGGGTCAGACCTTTGGGATTTTTGGCTTTAGGAACAAAAAGAGTGTTAAGTCAGTCTCATCCCAACAGAATAAGATGTAAGATGTAAAATTCAGATGCTATGGGCAGCCATATTGGCACCTATGGAGAAAACCGGCCTATGGAGGGAGAGAATGAAGCCAGGGGCCAGAGGAAAGTATATACAATGAGGAGGAGCAAGATAGGTGAGATCATCAAAGTGTGGACTGGTAGCTATTCTGGGGCTCAGTCTCAGTGGATTCTGTGGATTCTGGTGAGACAATCCAGTACCCTTACAATAAATTTGCCTTTTGTTTAAGCTAGTTCAAGGTGGATGTCTATTCTTCATAATCAAAGCAGTTCTCATAAGGCACTGTTTATCTCACCTCTATATGGCAATAGGTAATGACTACCTTTATGGGTTTTTGATGAAAATTAAATGAAATAATGTACATAAAATGCTTTGCAAAATGCTCGAACATGGCGAGCACTTACTAAATGACAATAGTGGTTGTGGTAGTTATTATCAACTTTCTGAAAACACCTTAGGGGCCGAGAAATTGGTTAGGTCACCAGAGAAAGGCAGATGGCACCGTCATTCCTAAACAAGCACTTGCCGGCATGGGGTCAAGGGAAGGAGAGGCAGGCGGCTTCCACTCAAATCTCAGAGTTCGGGGTTTGGGAAGAGCCAAGCAGCTAGAGGTCCTGTTGTCAAGTTTGACAACTTGTGGCTGCATCTCCTACCTCTCAACTGGGCTATGTGGACAGTCACAATCTCTACAGCTGCAGCCAATCTCTCTCAGAATGGTGTCTGGCATCTTAGCCACTGGCCCACATGCCAAACCCTGCCGCCAGGTCCAGTTGTTTCCATGCCTTCTGCCTCACTTTCTGTTCTTCATGCTCTCCTTCCATAAATCCAATCCTCCTCCAGCATTCAGAGCTCATAACTAGAAGGTTCCTATAAGATCTCTATGTAGGAGCCCCCAAACCAAGCAAGGGGGAGAAGCAGGATTTGAATGTAGGCAGCCTGACACCTGAGTGTTTTTTTACCACTCCTCTATATTGCCTCAAATATTATATAAGACACATAGGAACAGTATCAGGCATGTGTTAATAATGCTCAATAAACGGTACCGATCCAGAATGACCCACTTGTCCTGTTCTCGTTAAGCAGCCCCACATGCCCTGGGCCTGCCAGCGCATTAGAGCTCCTAGGGGGCAGAGCAGCAGGAGGATGAAAGGCACAAAGTGGAAGCAGTACCACCATCTGGAAGGCTCTGAGTTGTCATGGGAGACCCTGGGGGCAAGAGAGAATTAGACTGCTCTTCAAACAGTGTTTACTGGACTGATCCCAGGTTGCTCTGCCCTTTGCCTCCTAAGTCTCATCAGATCCTCCATCATGATCCTCCTTTGAATTCCAAATATATTCAATATGTTTACAGAAAAGGCTATTTGAAAATATGCAAGAATCTACCCATAGATTTTAAACACACTGGACTAGCACCCCTCAGTATACCTCAGGACACTAAGAAAAATGATGCAAATTGTTACACATTCATTGAACAAACCAAATAAGCAAAAGTGAGTTCTTGTGCAAATTCTCAAGAGCTAGGAAAGGTGGCCGGGACTGGAGCAGGGCCTCATTAGGTGACACGGTAGGGAGCTGGTTGTAGCACTGCAAGGTGCTCAGGTACAAGGGCCAAACAAAAGTAACAGGACACATTCCAGAAAAGGAACATATTGCAGAAGTATAATGACAGTGTTTTCTAGACCGCAAATTGGAATGGAAATGCTGATAATTATGAATGTGTTTTCAAGGACAACAAAGCAGCATCGTTGAGGGGGGATCATCCAGGAAATCCAAGGCATAAGGTTGTGACATATATGAAAAGAAAGAAGGCATGAACACTGGAAAACTATAAAAATTACTGAGGTGATAAGGGAGCACAAATAGAAGAGGCCAAAGTCATTGAAAATGCATTATAATTTCAAAAGGCTAGACACAGAGGAAAGGTAAAAACCACAAAAGATGCATATCCAGGAAGGATAATTCATAGAACAGTTCCCTCACACCTCACCAAGGCCATGCAGAAGAGGACCAGATCACTAAGAACAACACTCTAAGACTGCCTGGGGCCCACCACCCCTCCTGAGCCAGAAAAGGGCAACACTGTGGACAAGCATACCTGTTAAGTATGTAGAAAATAGTTTTTCTGGCATATTCTGGACCTTGCTATCCCAAACTGGGATATCCAAAGGAGCATTCCTTTCCTCACTGAAATGCTCTCCCCGAGCTTTGGAGGATAGAAATGGCAGGAAAGGATCTTACTCTGGCTTGACCTGCCACCATGGGAATAAAGCTGGGTGATAAAACTTTTTACCCCAAGAACATTCCATTGTCATTTCTCGGTCTCATTGAATCCATAGTGAAGTTATCTGGGGCTGAAACCCTTAGGCAAGACACCTGGCTCTATTCTCCTGGCTGTAGGTCGAGCACTAGAATCACATCTGCACCGAGCAGTCTGCAGGTCAGTAATCTACCTCTGTCTCTGCCTCCACCCAGAGCACTGGGCAGAGCCCTTTATATAGTGACTCAGTCAATAATAGCTCATTGCCTATGGGTGTGAAAGCAGTAGCCTAGCAGTAGGCCAACTACATCAAATAGTTTAGGGTCAGGTGAGGATCCTGGCCATAGGAACTTCCATTTTCCCCATAGTAGGTTCCTATATTAGCAATATTCTTGAATCATACATCCCAGTATCCATGTCCTTGTTCAGTTCCCTCTTTCACTGAGTTTAGATTTGGTCCTATGACTTGCTTTGACCAATAGCATAGCAAAAAATGTGACACATGTAGGGACTTGATGAGTTTCAGTGCAACGGGCCTTGTCTTCTTGGAATGCTGCTGGCAACTGAAAACACTCGGGCCAGCTTCCTTGAGGATGAGCAAACATGTGGAAAGGGGCCCAGCTGATGGCCAGTACCAACATCTGGACATACGAGTGAGGCCATTTTGAATTATCAAGCCTTGGTTGAGCTGGCAGATGACCACAGCAGGTAAGTGATCCCCAATGAGACAAACCCGAGGACCCTCCAGCTTATCCCAACCCAGACTGCTGACCCAAAGAATGGCGAGTAATAGAATGGTAGTTGTTTCAAGCCATTACATTTTGGGTGGTTTGTTACATAGCAGAGATTAACTAAAGTATATCTATGTGAGAAAAGGCTACACATATGAGGCAAAACCAAAGAAGAAGCTGGAAACAAGAAGAAAAACAGAGAGAGAATGAAAAGGCAAAATAGCACAAAGTTCTTTAGAGTTCTTTAATATAAATAAGTACAGTGCTGACGTAAGTCCTTCTTAATTGTAGTACTGTGGAAAGAATGCTAAACATAGACTTGGAAGTACTGGATTTCAGGCCCAGCCCACCACTGACAAGCCCTGTGAATGTGACAAATCTTTAACCTCTTGGCATCTGAGTTTCTTTATCAGCAAAGTAGGGAGATACGTATGAATGTATGCATATCTCACAGGGCTGGTAGGAGAACCAAATGTCCATCAAACTGTCTGAATGCAAGTATTCATGTTATTGAAATTAGTAACTTTGGGTCACAACAATTACTAACAGTTTTCCCATAAACCAATAAAAGCTGGTGGGCAGTGAGGGAGGGGGATTTGGAATGGGAAATTCAGAAATTAAACTGTCAGCATGTTTCCATGTACCAGATAATTTTCTCAAATAGGTATTGCAGCACCTTTAGTGTCAGTGGTAGCTTATCATTTTCTCTTTTAAGGTGCTCTTGGGATATCGTGTGCAACTCTTTTTTTTCCCCCAGGGTTTAAAGTCTAGTTTCACATCATCCACTAAAGGTCAGGAAGAGACTTAGTCTCAATGTGCTAGGTCTGCAGCATGAAGGGTTGGTCAGCCTTGCCACTAACCAGCCATGGGACCTTATCCCTTAACCTTGCTGGGCCTAATTCTCTATCTGTAAAATACGAGATATTTTTATAGTGGTAAAATTATGAGATATATTTTATATTTGGTAAATGTTTGTAATATGTTTACCAAAACTCCTCCCACAGGGGTTGGGAAGTGACAAACATGATAATGTGTGTGGAAGTGTTTTGACACTAACTACTCCCTGCACAAAGTCAAGGTAGTTTGAATGCTCCCATTCTGAAAAAAATTACCCCATGTTTAGTGGTGTTTATTTATTTAGAGGCATTTATACTGATGATGTGCCAGACACTTGGCTTGTGGTAGGTTTTGTAGGGGAAAAATGGGGAAACTCACATTTTGAAATGCAAAGTAATTTGCCTGTGGTCACATAATTAATAAGTGGCTGAATTGTATTCAAATCCTTATCTGCCTCCCTCCAAAGCCCGGGCTTCTTGTATAGTGCTGGGCAGCTTCCAAATGGAACCTCCTCAGCCCATAGGAGAGGAAAATGATTGGCCAGGTAGTTTACCATTAAATGTGGTCACCAGCTTGTGGCTAAAGAAACAGATGATGATGAAAACAGTGCCGGAGGAGAAAATGCCTGTTTACAAACACAGCTTAATTAATTAGTCAACTCAGAGGAGGCAGAGGAGGTGTGTTTCCAGTGCCTGACACAGAGAATTAATTAGGAGAAAGGCATCCGCCCCTGGTCTTGGATTCCTGTCCACAGCACATGGTGGAATTAAATTACTAAACTGCCTCAGGGCCCCTCACCTTAATGCAATTGCCCCTCAACTTCTGCATGAAGCCATTTGATTGAAAAACACCTCACTGATAATGGCAACTGGACTGAAAAGGCTTCACCAAGTAAAACTTTGAGAACAGTCCAGAAAAGAAAGTAGATTCCAGTGTTTCTAGTTCAAGTCGCAAAGGGTCAGAATAAATTTAAAGTGAAGTTAAGTTCCACCCCACTAGCACTTGGCAATTCCACACCTGTAACTGCTGAGGTCGATTGAATGGAAAAGTAAAGTAACTCTCATTCCTGCCAGGCAAAGCCATACCTTCACCTCTGCTGTCCTCATGGTCACAGTGGAAGTGTGTATGGGAAAAACCAATGGCTCAATTTTCTACTTCACTTTGCTTATTTAAAAGGATAAAGGTTTCTTTAGAAAAGAGAGAGAAATCCTTTCACCTGAGCTGCTTGTTGTAAATACAAAGTATGTATGAAATCTGTAGGAATCACTTCAAAATGGGGTTGGACCAGCCTGGGAGAATAAATAATGTGGAGCCGATATTAAGTGAAATGGTTACCGTCCAGCTCTGCGTGATTTTATGAATCACACTCGCTTTCCAGGAATGGGTCCCTTCTCTGCTTCCACCGTGAACATTTCCTGGGGGTTCTGAAGGTGCTCCTAATTTGTTGTTTATATTTTTATCAGTGAATTTCCATGTATTCTGCAATTGTTTGGGACTTGTTCTCTGCCTAATTAAGCAGAGAAAGTTAATGAAGTGTGAAGTACTTTGTACCACACAGTAAATAGAACACAATGCGCATAGAGAGAAGTAAGCGAGGGGTCAGGGCAGAGAATCAAGTGAGGTTTGAAGGTTGGGGCCTGGGCAGAGGGTGGAGGGACAGACAGACAAGGTGGAGCTCCACCGGAGGGGGACATAAACTTAGACTTTTAAGATCTGGAAGTGATCTAGAGAGAATTGATGGTTTTCAACCAGGCTCTATATTAGAATCACCTGTAAAGCTATTAGAATACTGATTCCTGGGCCCCATCCCAGACTAATTCTATCAGCCTCTCTAGGTTGGATGTGGTCTAAACAGTATTATTAAGAGTCTCCCCGGGTGATTCTAACTGGCAGTAGCATAGAGAAGCATTCATCTATGGCAATGTCTTCATCTTACCAATGGGGCAGTGAGGAAACATCAGGAGAAGCAAGAGAGACAGCATGAGTGTGGGTCTGTGGTGGTGGGGGCACTTGACGGAGCTGTCCTGAGCGGCTCTGCTCTCCATCACAGCTCTGACTGGGCTTTATGGGAAATGGAGATTTCACTACCAGGGCCCCTTCACCTTCTCGGGCTGCTGTAGCTTGTTTGAAGATCCTTCATTTGTCTATGCGGACTGGGGCTGAAGGGGTTTAGACCCGAAGTGTTCAGTGTGGCCCGAGAGAAGCAAGCAGCATGAACACCACTCGGGAGTGTGTTAGAAATTCAGATTCCCAGGCTTTGCTCCAGACCTACTGAATCAGCAACTGTAGGGATGAACCCAGAGATCTGGGATTTAACCAGCGTGATACATCCTGAAGTTTGAGAACCACTGGATTGGACCATCCTTCTCCAGCAGAGGGTCTTTAGAGGCAGGGAATAGAGTGGAAGGTAAGAGTAGTAGGGGGCCCATGAGGACACTGGCCCTGCAGCTGAGGATGAAGGACAGCAGGGCTGTCTTTGGAGTGGTCAAGGACTACGGGGCAAAGCTTACCCCGTCCACAAAGAGGAGCTTAATACTTACTGTGTGTCACCTGCCTCATGACAGCCAGCTGGCGGAATTAAAATGCCTTTTGTTCCTTCAAAGAGATCTGATGCCAAACTGATAAATTCCTGCTTTGAACAAGTTCTATTTTTGCCTACAACGGGATTTATTCAGCACCCTACCTGGTCTTAAATTCCTATTGTAACTCTAGACTATGTCTCAGTAGATAATAAGATGCATATGACAGTAAAAAGATAATCAAAAATTTATTTTCTTTGCAGAATGTCTTCACCACTCACCCTGTCAGTGTCACCCCACCTGAGTGTCATTCTCCCTTGGCTCAGGGTCCTCCTCAGTGCCTACCACACTGCTGCTAACAAAAAAAAAAATGTGTCGAATGATGGAACAGCTGGGTCACAGCAGATAATCCACTTACGGATAATGAAAAATGTGTGTCACACTTCACCAACCATGTCAATTTTGAGCTGCTATTCAGACATAAGAGATCCTTCATGCCCAAGATGGATTTTTAAGAAAAACGAAAAACCCACATGATTTGGCCATGTTCTTACTCATGTTTTAGCTCACCCTAGAATGACAGGTAGAAATAAACTCTCTGACGAATAACTAGATTCTGATCAGGCATCCTGTGCCCGGGTCTGTGGGAGGCCCTGCAGGGATACAAAGGAGCTAGCATAGGTTCTGCTTTCAAGGAGCTTATAATCAAATGGAGAAGAAAGAAATATACATATGAAAAATGTATTTTTTTATGGCATATTAGCTATGGTAGGCTAACTCATGTACCAGTAGGCTGCAAGGTGTATTATAACTATAACACAATAGAATTTCATTTCTACTTCACATAAGTGTACTGACGTTGGCAGGGCAACTTCCTCCATGTGAGTAGTGCGGGGACCCAGGCTAATGGAGACTCTGCCACCTCCAACACGAGGCTTTCAAGATTGC